>NW_024609846.1:145951128-146676272 GCF_016920785.2 Ixodes scapularis | reverse complement strand
GTCCTAAGTCTTCTATGATTCTGCAGTGATCGCAGTGTGGAGAGGCAATTCTACTTATGCGGTATAAGTATTGATTGGTGTAAGCTACTTTTAAACGTATTCGGTGTAGTACAGCTTGGCGCCGACGGGTGAGACCGCGAGGTACGCGAAACGTTAGGTGAGGATCAATAGCTCTTAAGTGTGTATCTTGATCGGTTGCGTTAGCCCAGAGGCGTGCAGTTATAGTCTTCCCCAAAACTCTTATGGTACTATTTATGTCCGTTCTAGTAAATGGGGCTTGAACTTCGTGTGTAGAGCTTTGAGCATCTGCTGCCACAGCGTCAGCCAATTCGTTGCCTTGAATGCCGCAGTGACTTGGTATCCACTGAAGACATATTTCATTACCTTGACAAACTGCGTCCCAATGTAGTTTGAGGATTTCCAATAATATCTGTCCGTATGGGCTTTTCTTACATCGGTGCTGGAGTGACTGAAGGGATGATTTAGAGTCTGTTATTATTGTCCAAGGTCGAGGAGGAATTGTTAGAATATATCTCATCGCTTCACGAATAGCTACCAGCTCGGCGGCTGTGGACGACATCCTATGGGAGAGCTTATAACCCTTTTTTAAGGAATGTGCGGGAACTGCCATACTAATAGAGGACTGATTGAGCGTTGTGGACGCGTCAGTGTAAATGTGACATGAAGATAAGTGTTCAAAATGAATGTAAGATAAAGAGAGCTGTCGAAGAGCGACAGCGGGGAGCATTGATTTCTTTGTAATACCCGGAATAGTGCTGTAGATCTTAATTCGAGGTAATGACCACGGAGGAGTAGAGAGTAAATTGTATCGCTGAAAATATGCTGGAAGAATGTGCGTGTGATCAAGTATCTCTTGTGCAATGCGGCTGTAGATGCACCTTTCCGGGATGTCCGCTAAGTGATGGGCTTGGTGCCTCGTAAGATGGCGCATATGATTTCGAAGAGTTTCCTGCGTACGAAGAGCTGTTATGGAAAAGCAGTGGGACTCTGCTATTGTGTCTATGGTCAATGTACATTGAGGAACACCTAGACAAACTCTGAGTGCCTGTGCTTGTAGTGAGTGTAGCTTCTTCATATTAGTAAGAGAGGCCATACATTACAGGAAGGCAGTAACGAAGAATTCCCACAAATAAGCTATTATAGAGGCGAAGAAGGGCACCCGTCGAAGTTCCCCAGGTTGTTCCGCTTATGAACCGGCCAAGGTTAGGAAATGAAGACAACTTCACTTTCAGATAAGACAACTGGGGATTCCATGTTAGGCCACGATCGATAAAAATTCCAAGAAATTTGTGAGATGAAACATAGGGTATTTTAGCACCATTCACTTTTAACGGGTATCGATCCATTTTCATTCGTGTGAAGGCAATAGCGGCAGACTTTTCAGGGGATATTTCAAGCCCGCGCATTGCCAGAAACTGAGATACGTTAGCAATTGTACCAAGCAGTCGAGTCTGTATGCTCTTAAGGGAAATTGCAGATGTCCAAATACATATATCGTCGGCGTAAGTTGTGATGCGAGTGGATTTCCAGCCCATCTTAGAAAGACCAATAAGAGCTATGTTGAAGAGCACATGACTCAATACCCCCCCTTGAGGTACTCCTTTCTTTAGAACGTGTTGTGCTGTATCTCCTTCTTTCGTGCGCATGAAGATCGCTCTGTTACGTAAGTATTCAGCTATCCAGTGATAAAGACGACCACCAATACCGATCGTTCGAAGGCCTTGTAAAACAGCGGTATGACTTACATTGTCGAAAGCACCTCGTACATCCAGAAACACGGCTGTTGTTATTTTCCCACGAAGTTTTTGATCTTCAACGTGAGTAACTAGATCTATAACGTTATCGATGGAACTTCGACCCTGTCTGAAGCCGGTCATTGTTCCGGGATACATTGACTTCGACTCTAAAAACCATTGTAGACGTGAGAGAATCACGCGCTCCATGCATTTTCCGATGCAACTTGTCAGTGCAATGGGCCTATAAGATTTCATATCCAATGGAGATTTGCCAATTTTGAGTACAGGCACAATTCTAGCTATTTTCCACTCTTGCGGAGCGTTACCAGTGACCCACGAATCATTGAATATGTCTAAGAGACGCTGGCTGCCTTCATGTCCAAGGTGTGCCAGCGTGCCATTGGTAATTCCATCTGATCCAGGTGAAGAAGAGTAATTAAGTGACGCCAGAGCTTGACCAAGTTCTTGGGAAGTAAATATAACATCAATCTCGGTGGAGAATTGGTCAGGGGAATTTTCAGTGTACACGATTGGTGGACTGACGCTGTCCACAGCTGGCAGATCAACTAATGAAGCGAAATAATCCTCTGCAATATCCAAGAGTGACCTTCGCAAGAATATTGAGAGGGCATTGAATGGCGATCTTTGCTGCGGTGTGGACCGCAAGCCCCGCGCAATATGCCATATTTGTGTCATGGGAGCATGTGGATCAAAAGAAGCACATAGCCCTCTCCACTTCTTTCTAGCGAGCTTGTCTAAGTAACGGCGGATATGTTTTTGAGTTCGCCTATCAATCCGAACATCGTCAGGTAGTTTAGTGCGCCGTGCTCGTCGTTCTGCACGCCGCCGGATGGCACGTAGACGCTCATATTCCCCACCCACCTCGGTGCGCGAGGAAGGGAGGTGGACGGATCGCTTGCACTCAGTTACTGACTGCTGAATGGTGGAAATGAACTCATTGTATGTACTCGTGTCTGGCAGCTTTAATTCAGCGTTATCCTTAAAGGACGTCCAATCAATGTACGAAATCAGGTTTCGGTGAACTTTGGGTTGTAGGCCATGTAATGTGATATACGTTGGTGTATGGTCACTACCATGGGTCTCGACATCTGTGAACCAAGACGCTCGAGATACTAGTTCAGATGACAAAAATGAGACGTCGAGACAGCTGCTGCATCGGGTGCCACGAACATAGGTAGGTGTCCCGTCATTTAGGACGCTGAGATCGTGTTCGTCCAATAAATCTAGAAGTTCCCTTCCACGGCGTGTTGTTCTTGCGCTACCCCAAGCTGGATTATGCGCATTAAAGTCACCGGTCACTAATATAGGGTGAAGACACTGCCTTATGATGGTATTCAATCTGTCGACATCGAAGTGACATAATGGAGCAATATATGCAGCGATCACAGTGAATGAAAGCCTCCCCTTACTAACGGTTACGCTGACATATTCATTGCTTGGGTGTGACGAAATGTTATGTGTAATGTATGTTAAGCCTTTTCGAACTGCGACAAATACGCGACTAGCACCAGACTCTCGATTCGATTGAAAAACCTGGTATCCAGAGAGACGAAAATCTGTTGGTACACGTGACTCACTAACCGCCAAAATCGGGAACTTATATTTGAAAATGAACTGTCTGAAGTCAGAAAGACGTGAACTTAACCCTCTTGCATTCCACTGGAATACTGTCGCACGTTTCACATTATTTTCAAAGGAGAGGGCATTAGCCAGTAGATTGGCACGAGCTACTCAACAATGCTGTGATCGCAGGTTCAAGGACCAAAAGTCCTTCAATTATGTTCTTAAAGGTGCCGGATGGCGGTTGGGAAATCGAGTTTCGAATGATAGAAAATACAATACTTATTATGTCACTGACTGTCATCGAGCCGAAAGCAGTAAACGACGGCTTATGAACTCGAGTAGCACGAGTGGCTGCGTCGATGTATGTGCGCTTGCCAGCCGGTGGAGGCAGCACAGGAGTGCTTGTCGTCTGTCGAGGAGGCGGTGGCTCACTACCCGGCACGTTCTTTGTCGCCGCTTGCTCATTCGAAGAAGCCCGCTTTGTCTTGTTTTTCTTGTTGTTCTTCTGTAGCTGTTGCTGAGAAGATGTCAAGTCTGGTGAATCTTGAGGAGGCAGAGGTGGATAAGATTCCAGAGGGGGAGGAGCTTCTTTACTCGGAGGGTTCTGACGTGGTCCTCGTACGAATGTCTTCGCCTTGTTAAGAGCAGCTAGACGTCCCTTGCAGTTTACATGGTCTGCTGGGTGTTCTCCGTCGCAGTTAGCACATTTTACAGGTGAGTCGCCCTTGCAGTCTTTGGTTAGATGGGGTTCTCCACATTTCTTGCACTTTGTGCTTCTTTTGCAGTATTTGGCTATGTGGCCAAGTGCCTGGCAATTGAAGCATCTGGGTGGTGCCTCAATGTACTCAGTGACCTCGTGCTGAGTAAACCCGAGGTTTACTTTCAACGGGCGTTCTGTGTTCGGTCGAAACGTGAGCACGACACGATCAGATGCTGTTGCGGCGTCACCAGGCTTTCCACGGCGGCGATAGAGGCGGCGAGCTGCGACGACACCTGTCGGTTGGAGGAAGTTAGCCAGTTCAGCATCTGTGTACCACGCGGGTACCCCCTTGATTAATCCGAAGTTCTGTAGGTACGTATTCGGTATGGTGGCTTGTACTGGCATGTCTCCAAGGTTGCGGACTCGCAAGAGCTTGTTTACCGAATTTACTTCTGCGACTTCCACTAGGAGGCCACCCCTAGCTGTAAAGTGATGGCGCAGAATGGGGCAACCCGCTGCCGTGTTGACTTCGGCACTCAGCTTCAATGGGTTTTGTTGCTGGAGACGATGTGCCTCGTTAGTGGGCGTCAGAAGTACTGGGACTCCCGTTGTCCTTTGTCGGCGGTGTTCCACAAGAACGAAGCCTTCTAGGTCACCCTCTGTTAGATCTTGGTCCATCTCCTCGTTTACTGCTGCTGCCGGTACTTTGGCAGGTGTCAATGAATGATCAGCAGAATCACTGTCGGTGTCGTTGTGTCGTTTTCTCAGTCCAGAAGGGCCCGAATGATTGCCTTGAACGACATGGTAAGCGTGGTCCTTGTCAGCGGAAGTCTGCTGGGAGCACGATGGATCCAACGCTGATGCCGGCAGAGACATGCCGGGTTGAGGGGCTATTCCGTGTCGGTTACCTGGGGTGCTATGTTGCGCTTTTTGCACTCCCAGGAGACTAGGGAGAGGGAAGTGACGTCAACGACACAGCAAACGCAGATTGGGTGTTGACAGAAGAAAACGAAATCAACACCCAATCTGCGTTCACTGTGTCGTTGACGTCACTTCCTTCTCCCTAGTCTCCTGGGAGTGCAAAAAGCGCAACATAGCCCCCCTGAAGTAACCCGTGCCGCGATGAGCTGCGGACGGTTCGCGGTCACGTCTGATGTCTTAGATGCCAGTCAGTAGTGTGTGGACGGGGTTCAGGACGATCAAGTCAGAGAGCAAAGAGGTGAACGTCCAATCAGTTCCAACGTTCTCTTCTTTTTCCTTAATTGTCTAAAAACAACAAATTCTTCTTCTTCTTCTTCTTCTTCTTCTTCTTCTTCTTCTTCTTCTTCTTCTTCTTCTTCTTCTTCTTCTTCTTCTTCTTCTTCCTTCTTCTTCTTCTTCTTCTTCTTCTTCTTCTTCTTCTTCTTTTTTTTATTTTTTTTTTGGGGAGTGCAGTTCGGTTGTCAGCTCTCAAGCGCTCGAGGGCCGCTTTGTTGAATCGTAGTCCGGGCTTTATGGGCAACGAGCCTCGAGCATTCCAGATATCACTCTGCGGTTCCAACGGTCGGAGGCGTGAGGATCCGACTCTTGCTATTGACCGACGGTGGTCCTGGTTTCGGAACGTGCTCCACTCATCGCCGGAGATGAAATCGATGTGTTGCGATCTTTGATTGCTTTTTTTAACGGGTAAATCGGCCGCGTATTGTCATGATTTAGGGATTTGTAGAATATCTAGAGTCAGCAGAGCGAGTTATCGCCATATTTAGGCGATCTCAGAAACCTCCTTAGGGCACTTTAAGGGTTGTTTCGGAGTATAAGTTCAGGCTGCATAAACATACACACACCAAACTTTTTCTTTCGTAGATGGGGGATCGGTGGCCGAGTGGGCTAGCGCACACCAGCTCGGAGCACGTGGAGCGAAAGCTCGCGCTGCAGAACCCAGGGATCCTGGGTTCAATCCCCACCCCTGCCCGTTTCGATCTGGATGAGCATCGTACCGGCGTGCGGTCGTGTATCACTACTGCGTGGTGCACGTTAAAGACCCCAGGCTAGCGGTTCTACTGCACTGGCTAAATTGCTCATCTACAGCTGGGAGACTCGTCGCCCCTGTGAGGCAGACCAAGTTCTAGGCTGTATAAACATACACACAACCCAATTTTTTTTTCTTTCGTAGGTTGCAATATTTTCCTCTCGCAAGTCCTTTATGAGAAAGCAGACATTCCAGATTTCTTAAAGTGCTGCCAGTTGGTTCGGTCGAAGCACCAGACGACGAACAACGCAAGGTTAGAAAGAAAGAAGAGAAATGAAAAGGCGGAAGTTAAGAAAAATTAAAGCGAAAAATTGAGTTTCCAGGGACGCGGCCAGAAAGTATTTAAAGACGGTCAGGTAGAAGACCCAAGCATATGAAGGGTTGTCCAAACAGGACACTTAAGGAGCAAATGAAGCAGCACTTCTCTACCTTCTGAAATGCAATGTTTGAGGGGGTTATATGAAATTAATCCAAGAAGGCGTTAATACGTTTTACTATGAGCTTTACGAATAGTGTGTTTATGCTCTTTAAAACTGATACTGGTCTATAATTTTCAGGGTCGTTAGCATTAGTATTTCCGCCCTTAAAAATAAGACGAACCTTTGTCATTATTAATGAACCCGGATATAACCCAGTTTTTAAAAAGTGGCGCGATAGGAAATAATTACTTAAATAATTTTGGACGGAAATTTTTTTTATAATCTTCTGCTATGTTTTTTTGTTTCGTTTTTTGCTTTTCTCAACGCCATGGGTCCCCACAGCACTGTGAAGCCGTGTTCTCTGACTTTGAGATCGCGGCTATGAGGGCCGTCCTAGATCTTATACTTAACGCCAAAATTCTATAGTTTCGTTTTGTTTTTTTTTACTTGAGTTAGTTGGTGTACCGGGGGGTCTGCGCTTCCGGCCTGCAGAACACATAAAACGCACAAGAGAACTTTGCAGTGCAGGTGAGTGACTTGGGCTTCTATGGATATGGTATGAAAGTTCTTTTATGTCAAGGCCCAATACACTAATACCGTTCATTTTTCAGATAAGGATGTTCATGTCTCTGCCACTTCTCCCGACCGCTGAAATCCCAGTGGCCCGCCTTTCAAGATGTGTTGGAGGTTATCCCAGTGGAGGCACTTAGATCTGGTGGCAAACTATTTCCTGTCCACCTACGTCGGCAGACCCCAACAGTATGCGCGTCGGCAGTATGCACAGCGAAACTTCAGCCGCACAGCCCTTTCGTCAGTTCCTTAAGTGAGCCGATCTAGTGACGTTGACTGTCACGTGGCTAGTGCCACTACGGGTCATGTTATCACATGACGTGTGTCAGCTAGCCACGTCTGGTCACGTGGCCGCGTGACTTGTGTTAGGCCACGTCAGGTCACGGGGTTGGCGTCACCGTGCCTCGTGATTGATCCCACTACGGCTCACGTGGCAGGTGCCAGTACGGCTCATGTGAAGGGGTTACGTCCATTAGGTCACATGAGATCCAGTGGTTGGTGCCACTGTGGGTCACGCGGCTGGTGTCACTGCGAATCACGTAACCTCATGACATGTGTCAGGTCACGTAACGTCACGGTGCCACATAGTGGCGTTACGTGAGGTCAGATCACGTGACTCACGGCGGTAAGTCGTGGTGTCACGTGAGGTCACACTGTCAGCGCTTAAAAGGGAGCGCACCTTGAAAAAATGGCATGCGCCATAGAGAACTGGCATCTGTCATAGAAATCTCATGTCACCGATCTATTTCCACCCGAAACGTAGCTCTGCTCTTATAGACATTTCCAGCGCTTATCACACGGACGAAAAATGCTGAGTCACTGGGCTGTGGACACATGCGCGGCGTCTCATGTTTCGTAGAAAATGGCTAATGCGCACGCTCAGAACGCGTTTCACAGCCCGGTAGGCAAACATTGCAGCGCTCAGAAGGCGATTATTGGAAAGGCATATGGCAACAGCGTGTCCCATAGAGAATACATGAGGTTTTAAAAAAATTATCACGCGATAACTACTGCACAAATCGTTTTGAAACTTTTACTTTAACGATATTGCCGCGTTATTGAGAAATTCAACGGCATGAATATTCAGCTACATTTTTTATATTTATAAAAAGTTATGAAAGAGACCCTTTTCTAAATTCAGTCTGGCCACTTTGATCATCATCATCATCTGTGGAGCGGCATCTGTGCCATACCAATGGCGGCCTTCTAGTGACTGATAAAGGAAGACGTTGAAGATGCTCCTAAGCGGATCTTGCGAGGCCTGTATTAGCGGCGAGATGTTTTGGTGGCGCCCTCCATTGGTTCCCCTTGTGACGTCATTACCTTGCAAAAAACAAGTTCGATGGTGTTTGTAAATAGCATGGTGGAAGCTTGAAATCATTGCGCTCCCAAAGGAACACTGCCAACACCGTAAAAATTGAAGTTCTTACATTCCTCTTATTTCAGTCGATGATAAGTCCTTTTCTAACGTCATAGTCAGCGTTCTGCCAATCGTGGAAGGCCGACCACAGCGACGCTTTCGGTCTCGCACGTCGCCAATTCGGGGGGTCAGTACGACGCGACGTAGGAATTGAACACAAGAGCTACGTAAGCGTTTATTTCTAATAACTCAGATTCAGTCAATCTGGGGGCGGCACACAATCGGCTTTAAAGCACTTTGGTGTATAGAATTTTCCCGGGGCATCTGAGTGGGTTGGAGCTTAATTCTGAATGCAGGTTCTTGGTCACCTTCGAACTCAAAGTGATCAAGAAAGAACTCACACCGAACAATTCCTTGCGTGTCGTTGACTTGCGAAAGTGACGGTGCCGATACAAGTTCATTTCCGCCATTGATATGGAAAAACCTAAACTGCTTTACAAACCACCAGATGGCACTGAATTTCGGAAAAGGTCTAGTTGACAAAATTGGTTGTTTTGGCACCTTTGCGTTTAAGACAATTTAAAAAGTTCGCTTAATTACAATTAAAAACGTCTCCAGCTCCTTCTCTTTTAAATTTCATAAGGAACCGAATCATATCGAAAATTATTTATATAAGTCGCTCCGTTCCCTAACTACGTCAAATTTAAAGAACCAACAAAGTAGAGGGGGAAGGTCTTTTTAGTGTTTTACCTTATGTGTTTCCTCCGAGGTGGTGCTCGCCGACCATGCAGAGGATGAATAAGTTGCAATATAGTCCGGCACCTCGACTTTGCTCTCAATGCTCCTCCGCGCGCGCATGCGCAGTTTTAGTCTGCGCGCAGGAAGTGTCCGTGACGTGTCATCTCCCTTTCCCGAAGGGTGGCCCTTTTCCCCGGGGCGGCATTCTCGCCGGGGTAGAGGTTATACGAACAGCCTCTGACGCAAATTCGCTTTGCCCGACTCGAGGGACGATGTTCTGATATGGATATTGGGGCGGGAGGGTGCTCACGTGGAGAGAAATAGGCGCGTGACTAGATCAACGAGCACTTAGCTTCCGCCGCACTGTCAGGTAAGGGCACACGTGCAGGAATCACCTTGCGCAATGAATGTGCCCTGCCTGTATGCGCACTGTTTTCTGTTGTAATTCTCGTGAGTCTTCGGATTTATGGGGTTCCGCAGTAAACGGAAAAACCAGGTTAAAAAAAAAAAATGTGTTCTTGCGGCAAAAATCGGGTGACTTCAAATGTGAGTGCTATCCTCGAACCTGGACGGACGAGTTTTTGAACCCTTCGTACGAGTGAAGGAGAAATGCGCGTATGCCAATGGGGAAAAAAAAAAGGGGGGGGGGGGGGGGGTAGGGGGGGGCGCTCGTGACTCGTGAGTTCTGGAGTAACCGCTCATTCACACTGGAAGCGGATCCGCGTTCGCAAAGCGGTTGCGAACGCGGTTGTATAAAGATCCAGTGCAATTGCACGCGCACTCGATGACATCACGTGCGCGTGCAATTGTACTGGATCTTTATACAACCGCGTTCGCAACCGCTTTGCGAACGCGGATCCGCTTCCAGTGTGAATGAGCGGTAATACCCCCTTCACTCGGTAACCTAAAGGTACACCCGTGAGCGATATGAAGGTGAACAGCCCTCTTCTTGTTTTTGACGCTCCTGCAAGTTTTGGAACAAGCTCTGTTCCAGAAGAGGGCTAGAACGCAAAGTTTATACCCCAAACCACGTACCATTTGAGACGTTGACAGTTAATATAGCTTTAGGGAGCCGTAAAACAGGCAAGAAACCGGGTAAGGTGTTCACCTTCGTATTGCCGGCGGGTGTACTTATGACATAGGTCCCTATAGTAAAGGGAGATGGAGGTCGTATTCACACGGAGCGTAAAGGTCCCTTTCGGTAAAGGTACCTTTGGAGTAAACGGAGCTCCCCGACCTCCGTTTGGAGCTACAGGGAGTAGTCTCGGACCCATAAATTCCAAATCAAAATCTATCCTTTATGTTTTCTTGTCGTTTATTGCGTCGTTGGTACTAGAATCTTAGAAAGTCAAAATTTTAAAATTGATGAGACAACAAACGTGATACAATAGCAACGAGGTAGAGGGTCTTAGAGCGATAAACTGGTATCCCGTTCACCAGGCAAAAGTGACTTTCACTTGGACGCCGCCATGTTGTACAATATTGACTACTAGACACGTCGCCGTACCAAATCCTGGGGCTCTTAGGCAAAACTGAGCCGAGATTTGTATAGCGATCGCTGTAAAAAACTTGATAAATTATTTTTTCTATACTGTTAGCTCCAGAGATCAGTGTCTAGCTCCGATAAAACCCTAAAACACAAAAGCGCGGCTGACGGCATCTATCGAAGGCACTGCGAAGCTACCCCAGCTTTTGTCGTAAGAGCACATTTTGGATTTAAAACAAACGAAACATAACTTATCTCGCCGGTACTGTTATTAAAGTTCGATAAGAAATTATTTGTGCGCGGAACTTCGTCAAAATCTATAGACGTAAAACTCTAAGGTCACATGTCTAGTGGTCAAAAATGTACGACATGCCCGCGGGAAATCGGGGAAGGGGTCACTTTCAGCTGCCAGTTTATCGCTCTAACGCCCTCTACCACGTTGTACAATAGGAACAAATTGATACTCCTGGCAGCAGGCAGCTGCGGCGGCAAGGGCGGCGGGGACGAAAGACGCAATGGCTGCTATCCCTCCTCTCGCATGTAACGACGACGAGTCGCGCTCTTCTGCTCAGGACATTTTCGAGACGATGGTTTCGTCAGCTCTTCAGCTAGTGAACTGGAGTGCCTGCTGTAGCGGTACCAGCGAGAAAAAAAAGGACGCGTGAGAACACTGGCTTGAGTCGGAGACGTGGGCGCTCAGTCGCCTATGACGGGATAATTTAGCGGAACTCTATCGACACAGAAGGAACTCGGGAGTCAACGAGACGCTCCGTGTCGGTCTGGAGAGGCTGTCCATCGTGAAGATGCGCAAGCAGGTCAGTGACAAAATAGACAACCTGAACCAGACGTACAGGTGAGTCGGCCTTCAGAAGGATGCATGCATGTTCTGGGGCGCGCTCGCAGAGCTTGGCCAAACACGCTCTTTGTTGTCGCTAAGACGACTCTTTTTCTCCCAGTTTATGTCGTAACCAGAGCTGGTTACCTTGTTTTTGACTAGTGAATACATTTAATGTTCTGATTAAAACTACCTTATTTGGCGGTTTTGTTCTCGGTGCGCCGTCTTGGTGGCTCTAATGCTCGCCTACACTCTTAGAAAAAAGGGTCAGTATAGTCCTCCCTAAAGGGAGGAACGCTCTTGACACATATGTTCCTTCAGAAAGGGAGAAACTTTCGTCCCTTAAGCAGGGGAGGAAAAGTTCCTCCGTCGACTGCATCTCATTATGGCGGCCACGAATCGAGCAAATCGAGCTCGGTAAGGCTTAACGAGAACACTAAGTCTATTGCACGAAGCGAGAGGAGCAGGAAATTAAAGGGATACTACAACGAAATTTCGGCGCTCATTTTTTGGTCTATATGTGTTCAAAAAAGCAGCATCACGTCGAACATACCAATATCTTGTTAAAAAAGTCACGAAAAGGAATTTTAAAACGAATTAAACGATTAGCAAAGAGCACCTGGTGGATGTCGCTAACGCCTCGCTTGTAATGCCCGTCTAGGAACCTTGACAGCTAGTGACGGAGGTTGTCTCGTCTCCGGCCACGACGAAAGAAGGGGGGCAGGAGGAACTCCCCTCTTCCCGAGAATCCCTTTTGTGTGTCGCAGAAGTCGCTATTGTCCCCCTACAAGATTACAGAAGATTAACCCGCCACTCAAAATTCGTACAAAAGCAGCCGCTTCGGTGGCTGGAACGACTAGGCCATCCTCTCGACGTCAGCCTCGCCGTAGCTTTGCTCGTCTTGAGACGACCTACGTCACGGTTGCGTTGGATGTCACGTGGTCTCCGCTGGGCCTTCTCCGAGCGCTAGCCAGAGTGGGCCGTTTATAGCGAAAAATACAGCCACCAGACTCAAAATACAAACGTGCGACTGTCATTTACGGATATTGTGGATCATATTCAACCTATTTTTGAACACGACGGGAATATTTCAAGTTTCGTTGAAGTATCCCTTTAAAACATAACACGAGCTTTCCGCGAACTGTATTTATTTCCGAAGTTTCTTTACCCCTGCAAGTAAAGAAACTTACGTTTCGAAAGCATGCAGTCACTCAGTCTTCTCATCGTCAGCACTGCGATGTTCAACGGAGACAACCGGCACTCAGTTCGCGCACTTTATGTCCTACCTTTGCTATTCCTCGAGCCACAATTCCTTCGTCAACCGTTGCGTCAACCGCACATCACGGAGGAGTGAAAATCATTCGCCCGCAAAACCAAAAGCCGCTCTCAAAAAAAAGCAAATCCGAAGCAACCTCTTGGCTTATCTCAGCACGGTAACACGAAATTATGGCGTAGCCGCGTAGCGTAAAAGGATGTTAAATCGCTTGCCACCAGATGGCAGGGTCAAGCAGAGTAATCGCACGTAGCTAGGCTAGGTGGCGCTAGGTACCGCACAATTCATGTTTTACAAAAAAAAATATTTTTATTTTCTTAGGCCACAATTCTGTTTTCCTTTTCTTCGGAATCTCTAACATATGTAGACACGTTGCGCACACTACAAACATCAGGTCACCATATATTGAACGCATACACAGGCATCACACATACAAACATCAATACAACAGCACACTACCCCGATCTCTACTACCGAGCCCTGCGTTTCCGTCTTTTATAGTGGTCGTTTTGAACGTACGGAATGTTTCAGTGACTCCCTAAGCAAAAAAAAAATATTCCGAACATGTTCATTTTTTTCCAGCAATGTCATACATCTGAGGCTATTTTTAATGGCTCAGGGGATGAATCTCTTATTAAAAAGAAGACGCTCGATCATGCCATAATTATTTGAAAGCCAATAAATCGAGCCGCTCCAATGTGGTTCCAAGCCATGAGTTTGTTTTCCCGCATGGCCCTTCGTAGCCAGTATTTATATTGTAGTGTTCGTTTTTCTATTTGTGCTGTTCGCGCAAAGCTGGAATTGCCGTCTTGAATTAATCTCTGTAGAGCGGATATCCACTCAGCTGGAAGTGATGCTTCACGGGCACAGAAATCGCTTTTCGATCAACTTGAATGCAGTCAAAGCCGCGACTTCCGACAACTGTTAAGTGTACGGAGCTGCGCCGTTGCGAGCTCGAAAACTTCTAGCGCTCATCTTTCATTGCGCAGGCGCGGCGCCGGACGCCACCGGCGCCGCGCCTGCGCAATGAAATGTGGGCAAGAAGCTCGCCGTCGCACATAAACAACCCATTGAAATGCAATGTTTTGGGCGTCGCTCCGAGTCCCGTGCTCTTTTTTGCGTTAAAATTGTCAAATGTACGTCTTCCTGGCGATGTCTGACTACTTTAGTAGCCCCAGGAAAATTCACAAGAACATTCACCGTAAAAGTTCACGCAAATAATGGGACATGCGGCGATTCATTCCGCGTGGATGCCACAAAATATGGACGCTGAAACCTGATTCGCATCATGAGATTCTGCCCTCGAATGTCAGTCATGACGTCGCTGGGGCTGCAAAAGCATGAACAGTACCCGAGTTTTGTCGACGTCGACACTAAAAATCGCCAGCGGAATTGGACCAAGTGAATCAGGCATAACAAGTCGATGATGGCCACTGGTTTAATGATCAGCATCTCCTTTCATCTACTGTTTACACCTAGCCAGCTTACCCCAACCAACCTTCGAACTTTGATGTCTTTTGACGCCTGCACTTTTTTGTTATCGGAATTATCAGGTCAACGTTTGGTCTAGGAGCCGGTGTTGTCTGAAAGAGCAGATGACAAGCAGAAACGTTTGAAAGAGCAGACGACAGCTCAAACAATCAGATGGCCGTTTGAACTTGAAGACGCACTGTACGTAGTCTGCAGGTGGTCCCTACAAGTTTACGGTTTTCCCGCTTTCAGGCACGGCCGGACTGGAAACGCGCGCTCTCTTTCTCTTCTTACGGCCTTGGCAATTGTGGCAATCGGCGCCTCCAGCCGCAGTTCGCGGGGGGCGGTGTCACCTCACCCCCCGGTTGCCGTTTGCCATTTACACAGAGCACGTCTGACAGTGTATCTCAGCGCTGTCGTAACTTGCGGCCGAGATTTTTATAGCCTTTGACACTTGATCCTTACGTTTAGACCCTCAGCCACTATCTAATGCGCTTCTGATGAGCCCAAAACGGTGAATATTTGACGCACATCTCCGAGAGATTCGGGAGTAAAGAGTAGTAAGTAGAGACAGCGAATGCAATTGCGGAAAAACTATACTCGTTTTTACCTCCAGGACTTCCGTTGCAACTCAAAAACACGAGGAGACGGACCCCTTCTACGTGGAAGAACTTTAAATTATAAATAATTCGTACACTCTCGTGAAATGTAAGCACGCCCAATCTAGCTATTGCCGTGCTCTGCATTATCATTTCATAGGCCGCACATGAAGTCGGTCAGCTGCTTTAGACGACGGTATAGTAGTCTGTACAATTTTCGCAAAGTGCATATTACAGCCTAAAGTGCTTCCTCGAGGGCTTGTGCACATATCCAGCTGATTTTTCGTTTCTGTCCGTGACCGTCTTTGCATGGTTAATCAGAAGTATTCTGAGGAACTTGTTGCAAATTAAACCAGCCAAGCGCTTTGAGTGACTGTTGTCAATGCCTTCTGGGCAACTTAGGATTGGCGCGTCTTCAAGATAGGTTGCAATGAGTAGTTGCAGAACTTCTTGCACATGTGTACGCGGAAGGTGCTTAATAGCCTTTTTTTTTAAGAAAAAAAAAAAGCAACAATGTTGTTCAAAAGTGCGAGGAACCTAGGATTTGGATGATGAAGTCCGCTTTTATCCTGGCCTTGCAATAAGACAAACAGAGGATCACCTGTGTTACTCGTAGTCAACAGCATAACACAGGCGGCGCACCCAAACACACTAATGAGTTTCACCAGATAGCCACCGACGTACGCCAGACCAGAGTATGTCACGGATGGAGATGGAGCGCAAGGCTCTCAGTTTTTTCAGGTCAGTGGTAACCGAGTCGGGCACACCCGCTGCCAACTGCTCAGAATCAGTGTCTGACATCTGTATTCGCTTAGAAGGGGCCTTTTTCTTGACAATCTGATCAAGGGCTGCTGGGACAGCTCCCTGCATCAAGCATGTCATTCCCTCCACACATGGACCGTAGCCGTCCAAAGATTGCTTCATCTGGGTCACTGTTAAACTTTCTGGTCAACACATTCTTGACTCCGCTTTCTAGAAGAAACCGCACTGTTTCTACAGTAGACGATGTAGTAAACAGCAAAGCTTGACATCTTGCTTGGGTGAAACCATCCCCTCCTGATGCAATAGAACTCTCCTGAATGTTCTTTATGTAGCGTGGAAACTCCTTCTCAAGCCACGGCACTCGATGCTCGTCTAGCGCGGAAATTGGCCTCTTGAAATCAATTCCTTTGTAGCTCGTGTCGTTCAATAAACCTAAATTAGAGCGAAGTTCAATAAACCGTTGCAAAAACAACAACATACGAAGCTCGAACACCAGCGCAAAGCAGCTCGAAGAGACTCTCCGAGGGGGGTGAAGTGGGGTGAGGTGGTTGCGCCCCTGGCGGCAAGCAGGTGAACTACATACGGAGAAAAAATGCCATTGACTCCCGGGCGATTGCAAAGGCCGCAAGAAGAGAAAGAGAGCGCGCGCTTCCAGTCCGGTCGTGGTTCAGGATGGAACAAAACAAATAAATCTGATGACCACAAATATCCATGAATGCAATCTGAAGTGCTTCACGCCCAGCAAACATGAACCGACGATGTCTGGTTTTCCCTCTTCACGGTAGATATCTACGTTTGCGGACGAGCCGAGCACATGAAAACTGAACTTCAAGCCTTTCTCGACTCTTTTGGTACAGCCCCAGTCACGGCGTTATGACGACAAGGCAGGTTTTTGTCTGGTTTCTTTCGCACGTCTCGCATGGTGACTTCCGCCCACAACCCCAGACCGGAAGTGCGTTCGACGCGCTACCACCGCGCCGCGACGTAACATAGTTGAGTCCGTGTATACAGGAACTGAGTCTCGATAAGGAGGTAGCGCCATCTATCAATACGAGCGCCAAGCGCACCCCGCCACTTGACTCAATCGTCTGCGTCGCCTTCCGCCGTTGGCCCTGGCAAGTTTGTTGGCTCTATTTTTACAGAAAGGGAGCTACGCTTTGTAATTTTACTAGAAAGAACCGACTTGTGAAATACACCTTTGACAAAAAGTTTAGATTGCTATGCGCAGGCGTCGATTTTTACGATCCATTTTAGATCGAACCTGGTGACTTGAGACACCCTATATATTTGTTTTGTATTTATTTAAGTGTTTTTGTTAGGGAATTAGAAAGAAGAAAAAGAAAAGACCGCCCAGAAAAGAATCAAGATAAAAAAAAACTGGCGCAACTATAGAGAACTTTTTACTCGATATTCATGTTACACTTGTTTGCACCAACTCGATTGAAGTCGTGCCAAAGCGCTCAAGCCGCGGTCAAACTGCTAGAGCACATCGTACAAACGTCAGCGTGCACACGCTGTCTGAGGCGTGCTTCTTCCTCGGGTCCTGTCACATGGTTCACACGAAATATCTCTGTTCAAAGCATACATATATGCAGACTTGTACGTAATCCGTTACAAGTAACGAAATTATTTGTAATCCCTTACATTTATCAGTAATTTAGTAACGAAATAATTGCATATTTTCTAGAGTAATTTTAAAGTAATTCCCTTACATTTTTGGCGTAACGGATTCCTTGAAATCCGCTACATTTCTCCTCAGATTTTTGACATTGACGCTAGGGTCTAAAAAAAAAAATAAATCAGAAACTTGGTTTTGCAAAAAAAAAAAGGCTTTGCGGCACTGGAGAGTACCAAGCCTCCTTTTGCGCCGGTCAATTCGCGTGACTGTCACTGCGCTCAACTTCACAAAAAAAAAAAAAATTTAGAAAGAGGGGGGACCCCAGCACCGGAGTAAACTGCAGTCGGTTAAAGCGCGATCCAAACCAACGCTCCTTTTTGCGCCTGTAGGTCGTGCGGCTGCGGATGTGACGCATTTCGTGGCGTTTTTGCTGTTTCCGGGCGCGCTTTCTGAGTCAGAACCGTGCGCTTTGGTTTGGACGGGCGAAACTTCGGGCGAGCGCGCACGCGCGCACGCAGGCACGAGCGCACAAGCAAGGTGCAACTGCGACAGACTGACCGGCCAGACGGCGAGAGAAAGAGAGAGAGAGAGAGATCGCGTTGTCATGTTGGAAGAGAATAAAAAAGGGGGGGGGGGGAGGAGGAGAGGGCAGCCAGACGGGGAGAAACGCGGAGCCGGAACTAGCTTGCCCTCCACCGATTGGCCGGGACACAGGAGCGCCATACTACGTCACCGCGCGTTTTTGTGCGCGTTGAGAAGAAGTTGAAATCAACCAACTTTCTTGTGCGCGCCCGGAAGGAGCGAAGAAGCGGCGCGACGTCACGAAAATACGTCACATCCGCAGCCGCACGACCTACAGGCGCAAAAAGAAGCGTTGGTTTGGATCGCGCTTTAGGGAGCCTTCATGTGCGAAGCGCACATGAAGGCACCCTAGTCGGTTCGTGCTTTATGCGTTTTTGGAGGGCACCATGAAAGGTACACACGGCAAACGTGCGTTTACATTTCCTTGTTTTAACAGACGTTCTAAATAATTGTTGTTATGAGTGTCCTTCTTTTTCCTTTTATTACTTATATCTATATACTGGAAACTTTTTTTTTATTCACCAACGTCGAACTGTTCAGAACGAAAGGAAGAAGAATATCGAGCCAAACCTTATTTAATATTTAATTATCACCTTGCTGTTACAATTATGTTTTGCTATTGTCTGGTAATATATATCGGTACGGTAAGATGGACACAAATCAATTCTTATTCTACTCTTGGCTAGATCTATGATGACTTCCACAGCTTCGCGATTTAGACAATAGAGAATTTTAGTAGATCGGTCCGATGACTCCGATAACGATATCCGATTTTCGGCGCCGTTTTTGCGCATGCATCATATTGTTATCGGGTGCCGTTATCGCGGGTATCGGAGGTATCGGAACGATCTACTAAATCTCTCGAATAGCTGGCAATGGCTGCAATGATGAACATTTGCTCTGCATTCGAGGTAAAGAGTTCTTCCATTGCTTCACTGGAAAAGCTCAATGCAGAGCATGAAGCATTCGTGAGGAACAACATTGCACTCCCATCCAGTGCCTCAGTTCAAATGGTGTTCATCGTAGCAGTCGACATATTGAGTAAGAAATAACGCGAAATGTCTGACAAGACTTTTGAGACCCAGCTGTTGCTCAAAATACTCAAGGTCATTAAATGGAACAGGTTGCAACTATAAGAACTTGAATAACCCTCTTCCCTTTATTTCTTACTTGAGGACAACAATATTAAAAGTAAGGCCACGAGAGTAACGGATTACTTTTTGGGGTAACGGTCAGTTACTTTTATGGGAGGGTAATTGTAATTGTAATAAATTACAATTCAGCCTCGAGTAATTGTAGATGTAATTCTTTACTATTTTTCAGTAAAGTGTACAAGTTTGCATATATGTATGAGGAAAACATGCTTCAAGCATACTTGTTGAGGCGCGCTCGCGGATCTACTGTAAAGAGTACGACTGCTGCTTTACAACTACTGTCTGCCGTGCTCATGTGTCACAGAGCAAGCTGCTGTTTGTTTTTTTATGTTGCTGCTTAAACATATTTTCACCGTCGTTTCTTTCCCTTTTTTTCACTTTTTTGCTGAAGTTTCGCACAAGCATGAGCGTGATAAAGGCCCCAAGTGTACCAGCCTAACACTTTATTTTCTTTCCTTTCTTTTTTTTTTTGTTTGCGATCATTTAATTATTTTTGGAGAGCATCGGCGGCGGACATCCGGCCACGAGTTGCTTTCCAGCTGCACCTTTGTCTGTGCACTTTCCAGGGAGCTCGCGATCGCTGTCCTTGCGGCCGATATCGCACTGTCAGAACGCAACACTATTTTGATTGTCCCGGGACCGCTAGCGCCGCCAAGATCGACTAATCCGCAAGAATGTCTTCCAAGGTAATTTCTCGGGTGTTTTCCTTTCGCATTTATCACGGTCACTAAGCTCTGGCTCTCGCTCCACCGGGAACTCCAGAACCGGTAAAGCGCAGCGCTTAGAGTATCGGCATCCCATTCCCCGATTTGAACGTGGACGCCGCCATTTTCGGGCTTAGTGCAGAGCAGGCGACACCTTTCAGAGCATAACTGTACCTGCACCAGTTGCAAAGCGGAGTGTGGCAACGGGCTGCGTTTATCTTTTTACTTTAAAGGACCACTGAAGAGAAAAGATAATGCTTCTTTTAACAGTCTAATTAAATCAGGCATGCTAAAAAAAAAAAAATTTATGCGAGAAAAAAAAATTTAGAGCATGCATTAACGGCGCGAGATTTATTTCAAATTCTGCGCGCAAAGTTCATGACGTCAAGGAATGGTCAAACACTCTTTACCTGAACGAGCTGGTCATACACTTTCACCACCTCAACGCGATGGCCAAGCTGATCCACTTCTCCTCCACGCGCCCAAAATGCCGAGAGAGAAAACAAGTGGAAAGGAGGTGGCTACGGGCCATCAATACTGCATTAAAAAAAATAAAAAAAATTGTGTAAAATTTAGTTTAGCGCGCTTCCACGCGCCTCGTGTCGTCTGCTTGCTCACGGCCGCATTGAAACTGCACTCGCGTTATAAAAAGATTGCAATTACGTAAATCTAAGCGGCGCACACAGTGTCCGAACGTTCAAGGAGCTTCCTGCTCGTCGTACTTCACTGCAAGGTCTACGTTTCGCGAGCGCAAACCGAAAACCCAGAGCCGTATATACAGAGAGTTTGGCCATTCATTGGAGAGTATTGAAGTCAAATGAGGAGGCGCCATTGGCCGAAAGCGGGCTGGCGTGTTCCAGAGCGTCTTCACAAATTCGATTGTGGCCAACCGAAACCCGTAAATAATACCCTGCCGGTGGTCGCGATAAGCACACTTAATAAGTGCGCGGAGTGACTCTCGGTGACTGAAAATATGGTACACGAGATGCTTCAATCACGGTCATTCAAAATGATGGTGGAAGAGCCCGACTAGCGGAACGATCGATATAATCCGCACGCCAGGCGCCGAGGGCAAGGAATCTGCCGCCCGAGTGGTCATGCTCTGTCTGAGAAAAACAGAGTTCGAGCGACAGATTCGTTTTTTACATCTTTCTGCGTGATCATAATCGGAACATCATGTGTACCCTATTTTCAACCATGGAAGGTTACTACATTTAGGTCTTACACGCTTACTAAAACTTAGAACAAGATATTCATGATTAAAACTCTTTCTCGATACCACCGCTATTGGATTCTTTTCGGCTTCTGGTTGACCAAAAGAGCATGTCAAGCTCGCTTTCTGCATCTGGTGCACGCCCTGGCTCTGTGCGCTCCTCCCATTGACCACTAAACCCGGCTCACCGCAAGGCGGCTTCTCCGCAAGTGAAAGGAAAAAAATCAAATTTGGCGCATGTGATCTTTTTTTTGCCAAAAAGGAGTTGGCGATAAAAGGAAAAGGAGGGCGATAAACTTATTCTGCCTTTTAGTTACTGTATGGCTTATAGTTACTCTATACTATAATAGTAATTTACAGGTCAAGAAGGTAGCGGCAAATGCCCTTCAATGGGATTCATATATCCCACCGCCAGCTGACCCGTTGCTCTCGGGCAGGGGGCGCGAGCGCGTCCGCAGGACGCGACCATGTTATGCTCGCAGGACCATCCAGGCGGCTCTGTAACGTTCAATTTTGCACGTGCCACGTTCAAAAGCAAGCATCTGCCAGCACTGTAAACGCGCGATAACAAAACGTCTAAAAAAGAAAAAGGAAAAAAAAAAAAGAACTATGCAGCTGGTGGCCTCAGCGTTCCATTAAACATTCCTTTCAGCTTTTTTTTTTTATTTTATTGCTTTCTTTCATAGCTTTCGTGAGCCCGTATATTTCCCTTTACCTGAGAGCAAAGCCGAAGCTACATGCTAAAGCATGTTCCTAGTGCCACTAAATAAGCTCTACATGTTCCCCTGAACGAGGCTCGCACTGCACGAGCACGCGTGCTTGGCAGGGGCGCTGAAAGCTCGCAGCTCGCTTTTGTAGCCTCTGCTACGCTGGAACTTACAATGTAACGGAGCATAGAAAACTGTAGTGAGGAACCGCATTGGCGCGCGTTCGAAACGCGAGACAAATATTCTATTTTGCTCGCCTGGAGCGCTGCTCAAAACTTGAGAGCTGCGGATGGATAGCGTCCCATCATTTCCGTGGCGTCGCGGCCAACGCGGGAGAAGGGTCTTGCCTTCGTGTA
Source organism: Ixodes scapularis (assembly GCF_016920785.2). Lineage (NCBI taxonomy): Eukaryota > Metazoa > Arthropoda > Arachnida > Ixodida > Ixodidae > Ixodes > Ixodes scapularis. Next base: position 146,654,377 of record NW_024609846.1, on the reverse strand, counting down.
AATATCTGCCTTATCTTTCGACTTTGACTTAGCGTTGTGGAAGCCACAAGAGGGAGGTTAGAGCTTTCCTCCTCCGATGGAAACAAATGCAACTTTCGGGGGTTAGGTTCGCCCTCTGATGGATACAAAGGCTACCTTCAGCGGCTGGTTCCCTCTCCGATAAATACAAAGGTCGCTTTCTTATAAAGTTGCTGTTAGAGAGATGTCGGCATCGCTCTGTAGCCAATATCTATCCATTGAGGCGGAACAAGGGGCGTTTTCAGTGAACTATCCTTTCGACTGCGGAAAGATTTGAAACGGACGCATCACGCTTGTGGGAAGAGCTTCTCCTACCTTCTTGACTTGTAACCAACTAGAGCTGCTGCGCCAATAAGCCGAATCCGCCACGCGAGTGCGCCTGCGCGGAGTCTGAGCATCTATTGGACATGAGGGCTGTGTCAGCCTTCGACAAGGACTCGAAGTCAGTCAGGCGCTTTGTACCTATTGGACGAATGGATGGATCGATGGATGTTATAGGCTATACCCTTTGTAACGGGCGGTAGCTCGCAACTCGCACCACCTAGCCTGAGTCTAAAGAGACCAAGAAATGCCGGCCGCCAACGCTGCCGGATGAGGCTTTTGAAGAGGGCCTATATTGGCGATTCAGAAATGCGTCTTCCAGCAGCTTCGTAGATGTGGTGCCAGCGAGCTCAGGCGATATTGTTCAGCTCTGTCAGACATACTGTAAAGTGAAAAATCGTTTCCTTAGATTTTGGATGTAAGGCTTCGATAATTGGCAACCATGCATGCTTTAAGCCCCAAGCTAGCTGAAGTGAAGCTACTCTGAAGCACGCTGCTTATATATTATACAAAAGAGACCCTGCAGACACCGTCTTTTGTATGGTGTGTGTTAGCAGTGTGGATCCTGGGAAAGAAGCGCCAAGCTCCCCGCTTTGGTCGCCCTTTTTGGTCTGCGTAATTAACAGCTTTTCTTTGACCTCCCTGTTCCTGGTGAGCCGATCTGAATTCGCGGTGACAGGTTGCTTCACAGAGACATTTACTGTATACTAAGGTTTTGATATCACCGCGGCGAAACAAGCGCACATCTTCGCACCGCCTCCACACACGGCGTCGGTGCTTGGCGGAATTGAAAAATCACTTTCATGTTTTGAAATACGCAAGAAGAACAATAGAAATTTAGAAGGTTTGAGAAGATGAGCACGATTGATAAGTTGATTTTATATACACAGTGCCAGGGTCGTTCATATCGGTGACGAACGCCTTCGGTACCATGAAGTTCCATGGCGACTTTAGCGCGGCTGGTTCAGGACGACCTTTTCGAAGCTTCACGAATTTTAAAGAACCGAATTGGCGATTGCCATGGAACAGAGACCAATCAGCCCATCCCCTTCCGAGGGTTTGGTCGTCTGTATGGAAGTATCTGTTTGTGTCGAGCTAGCAGGCAGGAAATGCAATGACGTGTACTTTCCCAGTATTCAATGACTTTAATTCGCACAGGAGCGTTAAGGCTTGTTCACGCAGTTTCGTTTTCTAACGATAGGTTATGTTACGTTACAAAAGCTTTCGTCTGCTTTCGTCGCGAGTCATCGGTACATCTGTGCTTCGTATTAAGCATGGTTATGAGTTCGAGGAGATAGTCTGGCACGCGACATTTGACACATGAATGTTTCGGTGACTTATAAGTCATACGTGACGTAAGAAAACGCAAGAAAATGGTCAGGCCGACCTACAAAACATTTCCGGTAAGGTAGGAAAATGCTCTTCGCAACCCTTCTCGTTTCCCTCTTTCCCACTCTTAACTTGACGGCTCCTGTTGTTGCTCCTGTTGTTGCTCCATCTTGCGGCTAGATGAGCCGGGATAAGCTCCCGGCTCAAGGCCGGTTCACACTCTTGCAACCGAGTACGACAAAGAGAGACGAGACTTGTTAAAACCACTTAAAATTTCTTAGGACGACAGGACACACCGGCACGCTGGCGCCATCTATGCGGTGACCCTGGAACTTCATTTCACAAGAGCGAAGGTTTTGCGGTATTTCCGAGGTAAAATGTGCGTAATACCTGCAATAAAGGCTCGTTTATAACGTATACAAAAGTTTTTCGAGCCGAGAAAGAAAGAATAATGCGCGAGAGAAATAGAAAAATAGGCCGGACCGGTAAGTTTCCACTGCTAACCTATAGATGGCGCCAGTGTGTCCTCTCGTTGTAAAAGGTTCTAAGAACTCCAGTTTTAAGAAGTCGCAAAAGTGTGAACGGGCCTTCATATGGCACCAAGATGCAGCAACAAAAGGAGTCCCTCCGCCGTCAAGATAGCAGTGGGAGAGGTGGAAATGGAAAGAGTGGCGAGAAGGACTTTCCTACCGCGAAAAACCTTTTCGTAGGTCGGGCGTTAACACAGCACCGTTTACTTGCGTTCTTTTGCTTACGTAGAAGTCACCGAAACATACATTTACCGAAACATTCATGCAGGCCTATCTCCTTGAAATGGTAGCCACGTTTAATATAAAGCACAGGTGTCCCGGTAACTTGTGGCGTAACCAGACGTAAACTTTCGTAATGTAACGTAACGTAAGAAAACGGGTGTGCGTGAACCAGCCCTTAGGTTATGAGTCACGAGGAGACGCGTGTTTCGTACGCTGCCTGCAAAGCTACTCCTTGTATTGGTTACCGCGCTTCATACGAATCACGGATGTTTTGGCAACTTCGGGCGTAAGGAGAGCTCCTGTAACATACCGCAACGTAAGAAAACGGTGCATTGTGAACAGGGCATTCAGAGCCACCCAACGAGCTACGCTTTGGAGTAACGTCACTTCAGCCCTCTTTTAAACTCATTGTTGTCAGCTATCTGAAGCCCTATATGAGATCGCAGAAAACAATCCTGCGTCCTCCAGAAATGCTGGATGTTTTCCACTGAGAAATCTTTCCTTTCAGCCGGTCCTCTACTCCCAGTTTCTCAGTTCCTGTTCGTACAGGGTGAGGATAGGTACGTCTTACCCTTTCACTTTTTTGCTTTTACTTGGTTATGGTTTATGTTCAAAACGAATGTTCGGAACTCGTGCTCAGGGCAAGTTGCAAATCATCGCGTCCTGATAAGGATGATCTCACAAGTTTCGGACGCCTTATGAACGATGTAGTCCCTGAGAGGATTGGAGAGGGTCCTTGAGTTTTCCCGACTCCCTGCTTATACGATACCTTTTCGGCGCCTCGTAGGCTTCGAGCGCGCACGCACAGCTACACCACGACGGAAAGCGACGCGCGTCTTGGACTTTGAAAAGAGACGTCCTGCTATTCAAATTTATGTTTGAATACGTTGCGTTTCTTTTGGCGACGTGCAAGATCAAAAGCATCGTTGTGGCCGGTACTTCCACGATTGGCCAGACGTACACTATGGAGTATTTAAGTAGCATCAATTTTGCAGTCAGTCAGTCACAGTCTTGAGAGCAAGGAAATCAAAGGAAGTGTTGCTGATCAATTTTGCTTTAATCGAGAGATATAAGTGAACTATCAGACTGCCAACTTCAACGGTGTCGGCTTAGGAACGCGATGGCGCCAAGCTTCCACATTCTTTTTACACGAGCCATCGAACTTGCCGCTCGACGCTGATATTCCTAGTATGAGTTCCAAAATAAAAACCATAAAAGGGCTCCACAGAAACAAAAAAAGGAAAGTCCGCCAGACCTGGTAATATTGAGGCAACGTTGAGACACAAAGCTACTAAAGACCCTTGATGAAATCCGGGACTCCCTTTCCGGAGCTGCTATGGGAGCATTAGAATGGCAATCTGGGCTAGTTGGTTCATGATAACTTTCAGGGCGCCGAAAATACACAAGGACAAGATACAAGAAAGGAGACGTGAACAAGGCTATCTGCTATGGGAGACAGCGGAACTTGGGCCTAAAGTCCCTCGATAAAATTCACGCTTACACGTACCGCCAATCATTTTTGTGGAAGCGTGCAAGGCACGTACGTGTCACGAGCGTCTGCTCCGCCACCATTCGCTTCCAAGGGCCGCTCATTTCAGTGCTGCGCCGCCATTTGCTTCCAAAGGCCGCTTGAGAAACGGGCTTCGTGCCCTGGCGCATTTGACGCTACTTGCAAGACAAACGCAGACACATCGAGGGGCTTTACTTGGGCCGACGGCGGGGTGCAGCGAAGCGGTGTGTACGGTAGGCCAGGTGGGTTAATATTTTTTAATCAGCCATCCGGAAACTGTCGCCAAAACCCCCTACCCCCAGGCTGCATGGCCGGAAACTGTCGCCAAAACCCCCTACCCCCAGGCTGCATGGCCGGAAACTGTCGCCAAAACCCCTACCCCCCAGGCCGCATGGAAACTGTCGCCAAAACCCCTACCCCCCAGGCCGCCATGCGGCCTGGGGGGGGGGGGGGGGGGGTAAAACGCGTTCCAGTGATACACCCGCCGTACGTGCGGCGGGTGTATCACTTTTCGGAGACGCAGTGGGGTACCCCGCTGCGTCTGCGAAAAGGGCGACTCATAAAGACCACGCTTCGCGTTTCTTCGAAGTACCGCCAACCATTGCTGTGCGAACGCGCCAAATACGCGCCTCGAGCGAGTACCGTGCCGCCATTCCCTTCCAACGGTCCCTCGTTTCAGTGCTGCGCCATCATTTGCTTCCAAAGACCGCACGAGGCACGGTCCTCAAGCTTTCGCGCATTTGACCCCAACATAGTCTCCTCTGTAGTCACAAAGCCTCGCAGTTCGACGGCGTAGCCATAAGGGCTGTTCACACATACAGTGGAGCGCTAAGTGAGTGCTACGTGAGTGCTTAAAAGAGCGCTCATGTGGCGCTTCCTAGTGCGTGATTTAGTTTCAATGTAGCGCGCGATTAGCGCTTCTGTAGCGCTTTGTTAGCGCTTCAGTAGCGCCTTGTTAGCGCTTCTCGTACCGCGGTTACTGCTGCGTATTAGCGCGTGCATCAGCAGCACCATGGCGGACATGCGGGACACTCAAATATATACGCGACAAATTCTCTTACATACGCAGTTAGTGCATATGTCTGTAGACGGCTTAACGCCCAGAAGAGTAATTCTGGGTGCGCAAAATCTTTCCCCACCGAGATACCGACGGGTACCTGGAGAGCCTTGTTCCCAGGCTCAGGGACCGAGACACAGAGGTTTTTCGAATGTGATTATTTTTTTTAACTGCGTGTCTTTGAAACAAAGGTCACGCTTGTAGAATAGAAAGCGGTGAGGTCGTACCCAATCAATTAGTCGCTCAAAGTCCATGACTCTGGATCGTTTGCCCGACCGTTTGCTTGGAGATCGGCTCTTTTACTTCCTCTCATTTCAATGTCAAAGGAAAAAAACAATAACAACAGAATCGCCGTGCACGCGCTGTTCCCCACCAGCAAGCACGGCACAAGGAGCGTAAGAACCCTTACATTGCGCTGTTGAAGCGCTAACCGAGCGCCTACTTTTAAAGCGCTTCTGGAGCGCTAACCGAGTGCTACGTCACGCGCAAGTCGGTGTCACATGAGCACTGCTTCCAGCGCTCATGAGGCGCTAGCTGAGCGCTCCGCTGTATATGTGAATCGGCCTATAGAGTGCCCGGTCGCAGATTTAGAGCGTGAGGATCTGGTAGCACAGAGCGTCAAATAGTCATTTCTCGGGAACCTGGATGACAGCGCAGAGCTTTTGCAGCGGCGAGGACCCGAAACACACTTGTTCGCTCGGGAGAAATGTGTTTTGGCGTCTCGCCGCATCGGGGCGCCAGTCACGCGGCTCTTCTTTCACCCGTTATCTGCTGCTCCACTTTTTCCATTTCGGTGGCCGCTTCTCGTGGCGATCTGCCAAGCTTCATGAGTATATAGGAGACTATGGCTTTATACATATGTCTGCTTCTACATGTCTGCAGGCGGTTTTGGCATCACCGATGTGACCATCATACAAGCAAGAAACAAGCCTCAGACAGTACATCTGCAGACTGCCCCTCGTATGACGTATTCGCAGTGTGGCCGCGGCACAGAAGGGTCAATCGCCGCAATTTATGGATGGAGCTTGATGAATGACGAGAAGTTTTGATCTAAAACTCAACTTTCCGATGGGATACACTGAACATCCATTTTATAAGACTTCATGCTTGGTATCACGTCAATGTCCACGCTTTTCTGGCGTGTACACGCTCCGATTTCTCTATGTATAATTTGAAGCAGTTGACTCTTCGAGTGATGTGCGAAAAAGATAGAGGCGGGCAAATATTTCTGGAGTGCAAAATACACCTCTCTGTTTCTTTTTTTATTCGTTCTCAAACAGTGTTGGCTCTGAAGCATATCGACTACGAATACAAGGCTATCGACCTGTACAACAACGAACAGGTGAGTAACGGCAGCCCATGCAGAAACGTGTTTCGTTGAAACGTATCGGACGTATATAGGAGGGCATAGTAACATCGAACCTTATGCTTACCCGATTAGCGAAGAAAATCAGAAAGCCGGCTAAAGATTAGCGCGCAAACCGTAAACCACGTGATGTGACGTTCATGAAATGTTTGTGGAGTACGTCAACAGGCCAATTTCGGCACTTTGATTAAACCCGCCGATAAAGTGCCGAAATTATTCTGTCGACCTTCTCCCAGGGACTCACACCGCAACTGTAACCGAAACCAAAAACCGTTTAGGAACGAAATATTTTCAGTAACCGGAACCGGAACCAAACCGCTATTTGAAATTTGTTGAAACCGTAACCGTAACCTTTACCTTAAATTATTTACCGGTAACCGATATATTAACCGATATTAAACTGAAAATCAAAATGTTTTTTTTTCTCAAGAATGACCTCGCCTGAAATGACGTAGCAATTTGAGAGAGTTACCGTCAACGAACGATGCACCTTTTAACAGATTTCCGTTCAATCTACATTCAGGATTAAGAATACTTATTTTGGAATCAGTGTTCAACCTTATAATAAAAATTGCCTTTCTAAATCTCCCAGAGTCCTAAACTCGCCACATCTATCAAGCAACTGTGCCGTTCAGAGTATTAACTAATAGGTTGGAATTCTAAAATGACCACCCAACTCGGCTCTTTCCAAACCACCGATCTTACTGAGCTGCAGTAGCCAGTATGAAAAAACGAGGTACATTGGCCATCATGCAGAGCTGGCGGAAAACAAAACCTGATATTAATTTCCTCTATGACTCTGTCGTTCGTCCTTTTAGTATTTGTCGGTTGGTAGCTCTAAACTTCACCACCGACGTATGGCCTCGGTTTTCTACAGGAAAGATAACCAACTTAGCCCCCCTCCCCTCCCCTAATCGTGCAATCGCCTCATTAACGGCGAGGGGGGGTAATCCGACCTGGGCAGTGAAGGGTGAAGAGGGTAGAAAAGAGGACGTACTGAGCAAAGAGGGAGAGCGCGAAGTGCTGTACCACGCTCCGACAATTTTTTTAGCTATCTAATCCAGATGCATCATTTGAATGCGGATTGCTTCCTGATTCCGAAATGCTATCTCGTTTCTCTAGATCCACTGTAGTTAATTTTAAAAAAAAATTATATTTTGTTCTCTGCCAGAACCATAACATCCTTATCCTCAGTTTTTTTGTGTTTTTTTTCCCCAGTTTTTCTTGTTATCTATACATGACGTCACCGGCGTGCAGCGAGACGCCCGGCCGGCATTCGGGTAGGCTCTCGCCCCCCTTTCTCGCGACAAAAAGCGAGAAAATAAGGGCTTATTATCAACTCAAGTTGATAATAATATCTATTTGTGCAACGTATGACCTTGGTCTACGTATGAGAAAGGTAAAAAAAAAGCAATTGGGGTTTTTGAGAAAACCGTTTTTGCAACTCGGTACGCTCAAACCGCAGCTCACAATTTTCATGAAATCGCTAGCAAATCCATTCTCCTTCCATCAAAAACTGGCAGTAAGGCTCGCGAAGAAAGGTCGAAGAATCACGCAATACATTTTTCGACTAATTATCCGAGCACCACGGAGAATGCACGGAATGGGCGTGCAAGTGCCACAGACGTTCGTGTTACTTGAAGGAACGTGCCATTTTCTTTCGATTTTCTTTAGAAAGGTTACTGTTGCAGATGTCAGCCCGTGTAACTGCTTTTATAGCATGCATATGCCCTTTGGTGCTTACGTTATTTAGCAAAATATCTATAGACCATTCCAGAAAAGCACTCTTGTCTGGTCGGTGTCATTTTCAGTGATCGTGCGTGTGGCGCGTACTTTGCTCGCCTTCCAAAGTGGTGAACACGCGCGTACTGGGCTTTGACCTTACACACGTGGACTGTGGTTCTTGTAAACACTGAAATGTATAAAATGGAATGAACTGCATTCGTGTAGGCCAGGGGGCATGTTACTGTTTATGAAGATCGTGCTAAAATGACAATTAAAATAACTCGATATGCACCAAGCCAACTATCAAGGTGCAATCAATGGCGTTTAAAATACACAAATACAATATTTAATTTCAAATAAATATTTGCTTAAAAGATACTATAGTGCGTAAAGTACAGAAACGCATCATAAAAGTTTTAGTTAAAAATAAGTTAACGAAAGTTGCTAAAAACAATCTGCACCCATGCTTCTCTCTTTTTTTTATGTCGTAGTAGATTGCAACGCGCTCGAACACTGATCCACGAGTGCGCATGGAAATGATGTAATTCTAGATAAGATTTTTTAAATTAAGTTTTCGCTTTGCGCAGTTTCTATCAGCTACACATTTTTATGCCTCCCCTCAATGACATTAATATTTTCATGGCTTTAAAAACTTTTCAGCCACATATAACATTTCTCCGTAATAGAATAAAATAATGACGTTTTCACCTCCCCTTCTGCGAGAGAATATTGAATGCCAAAAACCATTTGACAAACCAGGCAACGGCTTTATCGTATATTAGCGGAGCTCGACACCTGCTTCATAAACCTCTGTAATACCAGACACAAGTGGCAGTGTGTCGAGATCGGCCGCGTGAGTTGAACTCCGAGAGTAGCCCGAGCTAGATTCGATATCAAAAAGGGATATGATGTTTATGACAAAAAAAAATTTAAAAAACACCGAAGCAATTGTGAGCAACAAATGTGACTTCGCCGAATGTCGATAATAGTGCTAGAATGTGCACTATTTTTCACGATATTATTAGCGCTCCTCTATGGGCAGATACCGTAGTACTCACAGCCGGCTTGAGTCAGCGCTTGCCGCTCTTGAAGCGGTTCCAGCTGCAGAAGGATACTCAACTCGCAACACGCGGCTATGCAGTATTCCGAGCGTAAGTGCGCATGTTGCAAGTGACAATATTGTCGATTACAAGTTAAGAAGGTAGGAGAAGCTCCTCCCACAAGCGTGATGCGCCGGTTTCAAATCCCTCCGCAGTCGAAAAAAGAGTTCACTGGAAACGCCCCTTGTTCCGCTTCAATGGATAGATATTGGCTACAGAGTGATGCCAACTTGTCTACAATTCCACTTTTTAAGAAAGCGATCTTTGTATCCATCGGAGGGGGAACCTAATCCCCGAAATTTGTATTTGTTTCCATCGCAGGGGGAAACTCTAATCTCCCTTTCGTGGCTTCCACAATGCTAAGTCAAAGTCGAAAGATAAAGCAAGCATGTAGAGAAAGGCAAGACCTTCTTCGCCAGTTGGCCACGACGTCACGGAAACGATGGGACGCTATTGGATGCGGAGGTGGTGGAGGGATATATGATTCCCTTTGAGGGGCATTTGACGCTGCCTTCTTGACTTGTAACCTACTATAGTTCTCTCGACACACAGTTCGCGCAAAAGCACATTGACTTGGCTGGCCTCCATTGCAGTCGGAGAGCGCTTTTTTTTTCCCCCACGAAAACAAGGATTTAAAAGAAGCTTTTCCCGGCACTGTTCCTACAATCTACCTCGGAGCACAGATTGCTGTCCATCACAAAGACTCTTTCGACCTTGAATTTGTGAAAAAAATAATCTCGATCGCTGGCGCCCAGAAAGCCACTTCGCGACTGCCCGGGTCGCTCGTCCGCCCGCCCGCCGGTGACGTACGCAGGTAGGGAAAATTAGGGATTTTTTCATTGCTGCCATTTCACCTCCTGGAACCCTCGCGACCGGAGAAAACTAAATATTCAATAACTTCAAATTTTTTTTATATAAAATATTTTGGCTATCGGTTGAGAAAGGGTTATGACGCGGTCTGACAAATTCCAACCAAATCGAGGACTATCAGTAAAAAAATCGGCGGAGTTCCCACCTAATGTCATATGTGCGCTGCAACTAGAAATTTCGCGAACCGGTTAAGGTACGACCTCGACCGGGTTCGGCTTTTTTGAACTTTTATTGGAAAGTTCAAGTGTTCGACTAAGGTTTGACTGTTATTCGCATGCGCGAAGGGCTGTCTCAGTTGGCTTTGGATTGGATGGTGATGACCAAATGTTCAAGTCAAACATTCTACTTGTAGTAAGTGCAAAACTGTTTTTTTTTCGGTAATATAGCAAGAATAAATTATGATATTAACTTTTAGATTATTAAAAATATGTTCCGGTGATTGTAACTATGCATAAACTAAAAGAAGCTCTTCCGTAAAAACATTTTCTCTAAACCTAGAAATGCTTGTACCAGAGTCTATTACACCGTCCACAAAGTCGAACCTTGTAGAACCTGGTTTAAAGTTCGAAGGCTTGTCGAACCAGTTGAACCTTGAGGTTCGATGTAAAAATCTGGGTCGACAAAAGTTCGTGACAGCCCTTGTAGAAACATATCTGTAGGAAAAGCTCCGCCTCCAATACCCGAAGAAAAATGGCGCTACTATATAAATGCACAATTTTTCTAGCGTCACAGAACCGGACACCGAGAAACGTGCGCTTCAATAACCAGATGCAATCGCTTGGAAATAGCGAACATGACGCAGGTGTAACAGCGCACAAGACGGAGACTAGGGAGAGGAACGAACAACACAAGACAGATTTGTAGAGCTTTCTGTGTCGCTCGTTCCTCGCCCAAGTCTTCATTGTTTTGCGCTATTGCATTTACATCATGTTTGAGTGTCACCGACTAAACCAGCTCACAATTTTGTTACTTTATTCCGCTTAGCAGTATTCTACTAGAGGAGGGCTATAGTTCTGCTCCTTCCTTCAGTGTGGGCGAAGCCTCTTATTCATATTATAGGTTGCAATAAACTATAGCGACGATAAGGTACGAATGGTTCTTCCAGCACTCAGTGGGAACTTTCTGAGATTGTTTAGAAACGTAGACAACAAAATACTTTGTTGTTTACAAATAACAAAGCAGAAATGTTTATTTTTTTATATTTATTGATGTGGGCATTGAAAAAGAGGATAATAAAGATGGCTCGTGTGGCGCGTCAAGCGAGCGCGCGCTCAGGATGAGCGCGAGTTAGAACGGGTGTTGACACCAGCGAAACGGTTGTCTGTTCTTGGGTCTCCACATTGGCGCCACAGCGTGGGGCCCGAACCCAGGTTCCAGTACAGTCAGGTACGTTTGGCTGGCCTTCGCAATTGCTGAGCCTATACGGACATTAGACTACTTCACTGCCTAGTTTGTTATTGTGACCGTTAGAATGTCAACTTCGCCTCGCTGACGCGATCCCATAGCCGCTCCAATGCAGCGAACACAGCCCGGGCTACCGCGACTGGTGATAGAGCGGAGGACTCGCGACCGGGCTCTGATATACCTACGACAGACTTGGAGGTTTCGTTGCCCGCTGAGGGCCCTTCCCCACCTGTGCTGCTTGCACCTCTCACCGTGTTGGGCCCATTGCCAGAACAAATGGCATTGTTTTTGGCGGAGAAATCGCGGCTCCTGCAGGAACAACGCCGTCCGCTACCACCTCCCGTTCCAACACCTCGGACGAAGACATTGCGTTTACATGCCGTGATTCCGAAATATTCAGGCTACGCGTATAGAAAATCGGTTGCCGATTTTCTTGACGAATTGCGTGAATACGAGGCGGTGTCTGAAATGTCTGAAGTTGAACTTCTATCACGCGTACTACCGATCGCCCTCACGGGAAGCGCCGCGACATGGCGTCGGAGACAACCACCCTTCTCGACGCTACAAGACTTTTCGGAGCAGTTCGAAAATGAATTTCTGCCTCCCGATTACGGCCCGCGAATGCTCGATGAGCTTAGGGCGCGCACTCAGCACCGCGACGAGTCCCTAGTCGAGTTTGTTCGGGCGCTACAAACTCTGTATGACAGGGCTGACCCTAGCGCGTCCGACTCAGACAAGGTGTCGTGGGCTACCCGGCAAAGCCACCCGCAGTTTCATCCCTACCTGCGTGGGCGGGTGTTCCGGAGTTTGGACGAGTTGGCCCAAGTAGCCCACCAGATCCAGGCGGACATCCTGGCCGAACTAAGATATCGGCCTCCTCCACCGCCGGAGGCTTGCCTGGAACCGTCCTGCGCCTGGATAGGCTCGACCCGGCAATCCATGGATGAGCATGGGTCACGCCCAGTTCTCCCCGGAAGGGTACCCCGAGCGCTGGATTCTTACACCCACGGACTGGGCGACGGTGCTCAAGTCCGCGAGCGTGGCCGCCAATACCAAGCCCCATCCAGAAAGCGATACCCAAGTGCCACCTCAGCTCCGCTCCACTGCTTCCGGTGCGGAAGTCTCGGCCACTTTCGCCGGCACTGCACCCGGCGGGTTTCGAACAACAACTCGGGAAACGAGGTAGGCCACCGATAGCACGGCCCTGTCTGTCGGTGGCTTCTCCTCGTAACAGGCCCTCGGTCACCCCACCGTCTCGGTTCTTCAGCAGTCCCGGCCCAGCCTCACGAGCAGCCCCGCCGGGAGCCTCCTGTGATGAGCCCGATGTTGGAGCACCTTGTGTGGCGCCCGCTCGAGCCCCCGATGACGCTCCCGCTCACGGATTACGCGGCGACGCTCTCGGAGGCGCTCGCGGAGATGCCCCAGGTCCCGGCGTGGCGTCCGCTCGAGGGACCGATGATGCTCCCGCTCACGGATTATGCGGTGACGCTCTCGGCGGCGCTTGCGGAGATGCCCCCGGTAGTACCAGCACCGGTGCTTTCTCCAAGGCTTCCCACGGAGCGGTTCTTGGTGGCGTCCTGGTCCCCGACGAGACGACTCCGGAGAACAGACGTGACGACAACGGCTGCTCGCAGGAAGTGGCAGCGGCGTGGCCACCCGTCGTTCACCCACATGCCAGAAAAACGGCTGATACGACCACACCAGCGCGGCCTGCTGGAGAACCAGTAGACAAGTGTATAGCACGTGCGGTCCAACCGGAACCCCGTGCCCACCACCGAACGGTGACCTGGGCGGGTCTACGAGACGTGACAATCCTGAGCATTTCATTGATCATGGGAATCCTAGCGACCATGGTATCATGGGTGAGTCGGCTGAAAGTCTATGACAAGCTACTTCGAGTTTATAGGTTCCGTACAGTCACGTACTTTATACCATCCCTTGACGCTATGCGTCACGAAAGTAGAGATACAGCAGAACCCTACATTGTGGTTAACATTGCCGGTCAACAGATCGCACCTCTCGTGGATACCGGAGCTGCAATTTCACTTTTTGGAGACTTCGTTAGGAAATTGTGCAAAGATCGGAACATCTCAATGCGGCGTTCTCAGAGAGAGCTGCGTAAGGCATCTGACCAAGTTATCTCCGCCACTGAAGGAGCTCGACTGAAGTTGAGCTTTGATGGACGACAATGTCGACAACATTTCACATATCTGCCGGGTCTCGCCTGCCCCATTTTTCTCGGCCGAGATTTCATCTCCAGAGAAAAGATAGTCCTAGATTTGTCAGCAGAAGAATATCGATATGGCTCGCAGTGCGCTACTTGCAAGTTTGCAGTCAGACCAATGCCTACGGCAGCTCGTCTTCTAGAGAGTACAATATGTGAGAAATTCCCCTCGTCCGGGTATCTGCACGTGGCAATGAGGTCATTTTCTGACACCGACTCGGACCGTTCCGGTATAGTGAAGCTTTTGGAGAATTTCTCACATATGTTTACAGAAACACCTGGGAAGACTAACGTCCTTGAACACCGAATTGATACTGGAGACACTCCGCCTATCCCATTTAACACGCGGCCCCTTAGTGTTCATAAGTGCACACTCCTGGATGCAGCACTGAATGAGAGGATCCGGACCGGAGCGGTCCGTCCCTCGAAAAGTCCATGGGCTTTTCCGGTTGTGTTAGCACCCAAGAAGGATGGCACCGCACGCTCTGCGTAGATTACCGTCCTCTGAATGCGGTCACGAAGCGAGATGCATACCCCTTTCCATCAGCCTTGTCTGTTTTATATGCCCTCGGGTCTGCGCGGATATTCACAACCCTCGACTGTAGTAGAGGATTTTTGCAAATTCCCGTAGCAAGAGATGACGTCCCTAAGACAGCATTTGTTCGCCCCAGGGGTCTGTTCGAATTTGTCAGACTCCCCTTCGGCCTATCTAACTCCCCTGCGAGCTTCCAGAGGCTCATGGATACAGTCTTGGGTGACGCAAAGTTTAACTATGCAATGGCCTACATGGACGACGTAGTAGTGTTTTCTAATACTATCGAGGACCACCTTCACCATTTGCAGGTCGTCCTGAAGCGCATGAGTGAAGCTGGTCTCACAATTAACCCGTCAAAAGTGCAACTTGCATCACCCAAAGTGGAGCTTCTTGGCTTCGTGGTCGACCAAGGATCACTCCAGCCGCAAGCAGAGAAGCTCAGAGCAATTATAGAATTTCCCCAGCCACGAGACAAAAAAAAAAAGTTTACAACGGTACCTTGGCATGGCGGGATTCTACCGCGAGTTTATTGCCAACTGCGCTGATTTGGCCCGGCCCCTTCACCAGCTATTACGCCGGGAGGTTCCATGGACCTGGACTTCCGCTCAGGAACAAGCTTTTAAAGCGTTAGCAAGCGCTATTGCGGATACTGCATCTCTGAGACTTCCTAATCTCAATGCTACATTCGTCCTCCAAACGGATGCCTGTGATTACGATATAGGTGCAGTACTACTCCACGAACATAACGCAGCGTTGCGGCCCGTTGCATTCGCGAGTCATACTCTCACCGCGGCCGAATGTAACTATACGGTAACCGAAAAAGAATGTCTAGCTATATTATTCGCTTTGAGAAAGTTTGACATGTACCTAGATGGAGCGACCTTTACAATCCAGACTGACCATCAAGCATTAACATGGCTGAAAAACCTTAAACACCCCGCTGGACGCCTCGCTCGCTGGGCTCTGGCTTTACCGAAATATGATTTTTTGATTGAATACAAACCAGAAAAGTTCAATGTCGCTGCAGACGCTCTGTCACGAGCACCAATACCCCCCCCCCCCCCCCCCCCCCGAAAGGCGGATGACACAGCGGAACTCGTCGCTGTTGCCTACACTGAAGTCTCCTGGGGTCTTTCTGTGAACCGGGACGAGCTACGAGAAGCCCAGCAAAAAGACGACATGTGCCAAAAAGTATCTCAGTGCTCGACTCAGCCCAATCAAACCGATGGAAACGGGACGCATGGGTCGGTGGACGCGTATGTGCACAGCGAGAATTCGACTCCTCCTTCACTACATACCGCAGGCAGACGAAGCCGACCTCACCACGTCCCCTTTTTGTGTGGTTGTACCCCGTACATTAAGGCAAACTTTCCTCCGGTATTTTCATGACAGTGCGCTAGCGGGCCACAGCGACGGTCAGAAAACCTACCAGAAACTGTGTCGCGTTTCCACTTGGCCGAGGTTGCGCCAGGATGTTCTCCGCTACACACACAGTTGCCTACGTTGCCAACAAGCCAAACCCAGGGGAGGTAAACCCCCTGGTTTGATGCAGTCAGTGGAAAGTCGTTTTCCATGGGAGATTGTTTCATGTGACAGAATGGGTCCCTTTCCACGCAGCCCCGAAGAAAACAGGTATCTCCTGGTAGTCACCGACCACTTCTCAAAGTGGGTGGAGCTTCACCCTCTCCGCCAACTGAGTTCCAGGACGATTTGGGACAAATTGAGGGACACCTTCACCCGCTTCGGGTTCTGTTCCCAATTAATTTCCGACAACTCATCCTACTTCACAAGTAAGGCTTTTGAGGACTGTTGCACAACACTGGGCATCCAGCACAAGTGCACCACTCCTTACCACCCTCAAGCCAGCATAAAGCCAACATAGCTGAGAGAGTCAACCGAAACCTCAAAGCAATGCTAGTGGTGTACACCGAGAGACACAAAGACTGGGACAATTACATCCCGGAAATGGCTTTCGCCACTCGTACTACGGAGAACCGTACGACAGGGTTCACACCTTCCCAAATAAACTTCGGACGCGAGCTGCGATTTCCCCTCGAGAACAGCTTTTCTGAGGACAATAGGGGACCAAACACTTCGTACGCGAGATTCATTGAACAACTTCGTGATAAAATCACCGACGCTGTGCGAGTGGCTCGACAAAATATTGAGTTAGCGCAGCTCGATCAGAGGAACCAATATGACCAAGGCAGGAGACCCCTAGAATTTTCAATAGGAGACTGCGTTCTCCGGCGCGTGCACCCGCTTAGTAATGCAGCAAAGGGGTTCGCGGCATCGCTAGCTCCTCGTTGGGAAGGTCACTTGGAAGTTGTTTCACGGGTATCACGTTTGGTGTATAGGTTACGACATGTCGAAGACGGGTCGTTAACTGGACCCGTTAACATTTGTGATCTGAAGCCGTTTATTTCTAGACATGTCACCCTTTAGAAATGTCCTAAGGAACACAGTTCCCTGTCAATTTTTGCCACACGAAAGATCGTTGCTCGTGGTTATTTTCTATCCAGGCATGCCACCTGGACGCACCAACACCCATTCATTCAGGCGGCCTCGCAGCCGCTCCCCCCTACGCCCCCAATTCACCCCACGAGGCCACTGTCGCCGCGCCAGGCGACATAACCGCCGTCAGCAACCGCCACGCACTGCCGAGGCTGCCACCTGGTGCGCGATGGAGGCCGGGCGAATGGTCACATTCGCGTCCTGGATGGCCTGGGAACACCAGCCTCAAGTGCCACACGTCCCCAGAGGACGTTCCCCATCTCTTCCGGCGACGGACACTGACGGAGCGCTGTGCTGCAGATCTGCCCGCCGCCTACGACGATGAAGAATACACCGACATCTGTGAACTTTTCCGCGTCCCACTCATTTCATGCGAACGACATCATCAAGGAGCACTTCACCACGACCGACAAGACCGCCAGCGGGCGCTGGTGCGGGCTGAATCACGGGCCCTCACACCTGCCGACATCGAGGCCGCCCTCCTTACTGTTGGCCGTGCCTGCCCTGAACGCTTGCGCCCAACACTAACCTTACCACCAGAACTGGCGAACATCAGTCGAAGCGACGACGAAATGTAACCACCACATCAAACTCTAGAGTCTATACCCTCACAAGCAAAAGAATACTCAAACCATTCCGCTAAGTCAACATACAACCCATCTTTCGCCACATAGAAGCCATCTCTTGGGGCGGCCAGAGCGACGACGACCAGCAGCGCGCGTATCCAAGCCATGGTCGTTGAAGCGTGCGACGACTTGCCGTGCCACTTTAGACTCCCGGCCGCATGGAAAATGTCGGGGGGCTTCCGCTGTGCGTCGGAGGCGGCGCCGCCTGGCGCTGCGCAGGGGTACCACGACCGCCCATCACCAAGACTTCACCAACCGCCCCCCCCCCCCCCCCCCCCCCACCGACGAGTCGTGACCGACAAAGCACGTCTGTCCTGGCCACCCCGGCATCACTTGCCGAGGCACAGCTCCCAACGCAACCCTATCGTCGACAGAGGCTGTGCAGTGACTGGACTCACGGCATCACTATGCCCCCTGCCAAAAACTCCACCATCATGGCGTCTCCTTTGGGAGGGGACCAACGAAAACCACCTGATTAAGAAACTCCCTCCCTCCCTCCCCCCCCCCCCCCTCCCCCCCGAGAGGGGGAATGATGTGGGGATTGAAAAAGAGGAGAATAAAGATGGCTCGTGAGGCGCGTCAAGCGAGCGCGCGCTCAGGACGAGCGCGGGTTAGAACGGGTGTGGACACCAGCGAAACGGTTGTCTGTTCTTGAGTCTCCACGTTATATAGAATGCGATGATTCCCGAGTAGCGGGGATAACATATGTGCTTGGGTATCAAACTAAGTAATGCTATTGGATCCAGTGAACAAGTGTTGGAGCTACAAACGTGTGCAACTTTTGACCAATTAGACGTACTAAGACGTTTTTGAGTTATTGTTATTGTGAACGGGACGTTCACAATAACAATAACTTTTGGATATTTGGGACTACTTTAGACCGTTCATTATAAAAAGGTTTTCTAGCATTTCAATAAAACAAATTACTGGAGAAACCGAAAAAAAAATTTCAAGAACGTGTAACCGGTAACCGAAACCGCGAAAAATTAATACCGCAAAAAAACCGAAATGAAATCGATATCAACAGAAAACGGTAAACCTAACCTTAACCGACACGTTATAGATTTCGGTTTAAGTCCCTGCTTTCTCGACAATCTTTCTTCGAATACTTTCACCCGATGCCCGCAACTTCACAGAGACGAAGAGGCAGACTAAGCATTCTGCTGACCTATATTTCGTTCCTAAGCCTCTGTACAATGTTGTCGAAAGTTTCTGGCGCAAGCCTGTGTCTTCATTTAGTGTTTGATTTGCACGCGCTTTTATGCAAATGAGACGTTAAATGAAGCTACGTGTTTGCGCCGGTTGCTTTGCAACACGCGAAAACTACCAAAAAACGCACCAAAATCAGAGCCTAGAAAATGCAGTTCCATATCTTTTCTTTCTCACGAGGCGAACCACAAAAGGGGGTTTGCGGTACGTAACTTTTGAATGTGCTTCTAACAAAACCATTTTTGAAGTTTGCACGCTGTAATATATGTACTTTTTTTATTTTATGGCTGTGTATATTTGTTTGAATTATGTACCCCTCCCCTCTTTCCCCCCTTTTTGTAATGCTTTCGAGCTTTGAAGGGTACCTCGAATAAATTAGAAAAAGAGCTTAAAACAATTTTCACATTGTCCAATTGTCTTCCGATTTTCGTGTGACTTTTCGCGCGTGTTCCAGCATTCACTCCAAAAAGCCGGTGCACAGCATAACAAGGAGTTGCTGTTTTGAGCAAATTAAGACACCCCTGTGTACAACCATATCTCTGTTGATGACGTCATTGTCTTCGTTCACCCGCAGCACTCCCCGGAATTTATGAACCTGAACTCCATGGCCCAGGTCCCCGTGCTCGACATCGACGGCGAACAGCTATCACAATCGGTATAATGTCCCACTCCTTTAAGGCTGGTTCACACACTTGCGGTTGAGCGCGGAAACCTGCTCACACATTTGAATTTGAGTGTGGAAGGCTGGTTCACACACTTGTGTTTGAGTGCGGAAGGCTGGTTCACGCACTTGCGTTTGAATGAGATTTGCCTTTTGATAAGGAAGGCTGGTTCACGCACTTGCATTTGAGTGCGGAAGGCTGGCTCACACACTTGCGCTTGGGTGTGAAAGGCTGGTTCACACACCTGTGTTTGAATGCGGAAGGCTGGCTCACACGCTTGCGCTTGAATGTGGAAGGCTGGTTCACACACCTGCGTTTGAATGCGGAAGGATAGTTCACACACTTGCGTTCGAGTGCGCGACTGGTTTATAGACTTGCGCTTAAGTATGGAAGCTTGTTCACACATGCGCTTAAGTGCGGAAGGATGGTTCACATATTTGAATGTGAGTATGGAAGGCTGGTTTACATTCTTGCGTTTGAGTGCGGACGGCTGATTCCCACATTTGCGCTTGGATGCGGAGAGGTAGTTCACAGATTTGCATTTTAGTGTGGAAGGTTGGTTCACACACTTCCGTTTGAGTGCGGAAGGCTGGTTCACACATTTGTATTTGAGCGTGCTCGAGCGCGTCGTATTTTCTTGCAACCGCCTCTAAGAGAAAACACTGTCGCCATCTATTAAATTCTTATGGAACTGCGTTTTATAACTATTGATGCCGCGAACCTCCCAAAAATTATGTTCGTAAGATATAAAAAATTTAGAACCTCGCTAAAGATTGAATTTGAGAAATTCGCCACTTTAGAACCCCGCTGAGGTTCGAATTCAAATAATTTGAAAATGTAAAGGTTCTTAAAGTTCGAGCTCAAAGATTTTAATTTTTTTTTTTACAGACCGTTTGAAAAATTCAGACATTTCGAATTTATTTAAGTTTCAAATGTGAAATATTCGAAGTTTTCAATTTTGTCGAAGTACAAGGTTGAAAAGTTAGGAAGTTTCGATTTTAAGTTCGAAGACTGAATTTCACGGACGTAAATCAAATTCCAGAGATTAAACAATGTTTTTTTTTTATGAATAAATCTACAAAATATCGCAAAATGTGCTACAAATTTTATGGAAAAAGTTGCCCACTGCCATTATGTCGTAAATTTACTCTTTCCTTCTCAACCCTGCGGTACCTGTATTACTCGGTATTTGTCGTAACTTGTGAGAAAAGCATTGAACTGGATGAACAGTTCATTGAAAAGCCCTGAGGCGGTCAGGTGAACGCAACCTACTACTACTTTGCGAACTAGTGGCAATGCGATTAAACGAAGCCTAAATTCAAGGCTGGCATAAGACAACCAAATATACGGGACAACGCATGCATATAAAGACGTCCAGGCTTCCCAAATATTTTTAGCTGTTCTGTGCGTTTATTTTCAGCGGAATGACCCGTGGGGTGGAAAAAAGACTGAAAACTGGCACAGTACCCGACACAAGGCAAAGTTAAAGAGGATGCAGCCAGACTAAATTAGGGGACCACCCGCCCCCTACAGTACAGTTTATTAGGTGAAAACCGGTCGTTATCGGGCTAACCATATTGTCGCTGCCTGGAACTTTTCTTCTTCGATGAATGGAGACATTGGCCACTCTCAAAGCCGTATATGTAGAGAGTTTGGCCATTTGTTGGGAAGTATAGGAGACAAATGAGGCGGCGCCATTGGCCGAAGGCGGGCTGGGCGTGTTCCAGGGCGTCTTCAGAAATTCGGATGTGACCAACCAGAAGCCGGAAATAATACCCTGGCGGTGGTCGCGAGAAACAAACCTGATAAATGCATTGAAGTAACTCTCGGTGACTGAAAATACGGTGCACGTGATGTTTCAATCACGCTCATTCAAAATGATGGTGGAAGAGTGCGACTAGCGAAACGATCGACAAAATCCTTACGCCGAGCGCCCAGGTCCGGGAATTTGCCGTCCGAGCGGTCACACTCTGTCCGAGCAAAACAGAGTTTAGCGGCGCATTCGTTTCTTGTAAGCGCCAATTCAGCGTTCGCTGTAGCGCATCGGCGTCGCGTTTTTACTTGACTCAAGGAAAGCGGGGGACTTTCATTTAAAAACAACTAATGCTATGAAGGACGCTCCCAGCGAAGCGCCGCGGTTGAGTTTCAAGCCCACAGCAGATCAGGGATCTGTTGGCCGATAGGTTACCTCTGGGCAACCCTCGGAGTTGTGCGCGGGAGAGGCGTGGAATTCGAATGAAAAAGGTGTCAAGTATGACTCCGTTCCACCCCAAAGTGATCATACAGCGCTTCACAAGCGAGTCATTTGTGGCACGATCAGCGGTGGAACTCCAGTGCGATTTCAACTTCACTTGACAGTATGCGTTATTTATATTTGTTGACTCGAACCTATGGGGGCGAACTTATTTCGAACTTCGTCGAACTTTTGTTCAGAAAGTCGAAGTTCGTCGACCTTTTGAACTTAATAGGTTCGAAAGTTTGAAAAGCTTCGAATTTCTTAGCGTGATAAGCTCAAAGACGTCGAATTTCATAGCGCAAAAAAATATCGTAAGTTTGAAAGCAATCGTATTTTTCAGCGCCACAAATTTTTAAAATAAAAAAATCGTACACTTTTTTTTTTGTAATAGTTTTGACGTTTTGAAATTTTGCGATTCTTTCGAAGCCCTTGGTTGCGGCATCTCTAATTAAAATATTGCGGAAATATTGCCGAAATATTGCGGCATCTCTAATTAAAACTAGAATGAAGGTGCCTTAATATTTGCGAGATCGCAGCTGCAAAGCTATCTATGAAAAATGACCGCTTAAAAAATTGTCAAACTTTTTTTCAAGACCACGGTGTACAGGAGTAATGCTTAAGAAACTAGAAATATACGATGATCGGAAGTGTTCTAGAGCTAGCGCTAGATGGTGCTAGTTTTTTCTTCTTTTTTGTTTTTCTTGCAAGACGCTGCAACACACTGTGCAACACTGAGACGCAAGTATGTAAACCAACATCTAATTGTTCACGGAAATCTAAAATTTGCTTATAGTGTTTTCAGTTGAACTATATTTGCGAAAGACGTAATTACAGGAACTGGTGCATCTCTTCGTGTGGCTCTTCGTAAAGTGAGCTTGTGCACATTCGCGGTGCCAACCGCTCGGTTTAAGGAATACGCATGCTAATAGACGTTGTGAATAACTTCTTTCAAAGCTCGCCATCATCGAGTATTTGGACGAGAGATACCCGGAGCCAAAATTGCTGCCGAAGGACCTCATTCTACGTCAAAAAGTGAGTTTAGAAAAAAACATTATGGGGGAATACGTTTGACGTCATTGTAGGTCAGGCGTCCTTCAGGACACGATCGGCTTAGCTACGCTCGGATAATGTATCACAAGAGAGTAATTGGCTGATAATATTAGAGTCAGAAATCCTGAGGCCGGCCTGGAAAGATCGGTGCTTGCCCCTGATCTCACATTTTCGCTAAATGTGTATTCTAGTGGTGCCTTTATTTATTTTTTTTTTTTCAGTTTCGAAGCGTAGTTTTTTTCTATTGATCAGTGTCACGCCTTTTTTCTATTGATCAGGATCAGGGTCGCCGCCTTTGCAATACGAGCTACGAGCAGGTGACGAGCGTGTTGGTCGCCTGTGAGCGTCCCCCGCCTTTCCGCCTGCTTTCCTCTTTGCGACCTTGAAAACTTAGCGCACGCGCACTTGAGACCAACACTCGTCGGAGGCGTCCGCCAATAAATTGCAAATAAATTGCCCCATGGTGTGAGACGGACCCTCTCTACAACCAAGTTCTCTACCTTTGCTGATGCCTGGTTCACATGGTGCGATTTCGCTTCCGATTCCGCAATTGCAAGGTCCCTGGTGCGGCAAAAAACAAAACAAAATTCGTGGTGAAGGCTGCTGGGCTTAACGCCGCAGCTTCGAAATCGCAAGTAAAATCGTACCATCTTAGTCAGGCTTAACTCAGTCGTCTGCGAACACGTCCGCCTTTGACAATAACATGCTTGGTAACCTGAATTTTTTTTTTTTTTTTTGCAGGAAAGAATTTACGCATTGAAATTTCACCGGGGAAATCACACCACTAAATTACACCTTTGGTGAAAGTTTGAGATTGCGCCCATTTTAGAACTACACTCGGGGTTTGTGACAATTTAACAAACAGCCATACAATATATCCGGGACGATCGCGTGCACTCTATCAGAACTGTCGATCATAACATCGACCGCGTACAGCTCGTAACGGGCTATAAATCAATTTCAGGCCCGCGCCATTGCGGAACTGATCGTGTCAGGAATTCATCCGCTACAGAACAAGAGTCTACTCTTTCGGTTGGATGAAGAGAAGCGAAGTGGCTGGGCACTCCACTACATCAACAAAGGATTTCGAGGTACGGAACGATTTCTACACCGAAAACCTTCTGGGCAGTGTTCCCCAGACTGAGGAGGGAGAAAAGGCAGATTTTCTATTGGTGCCGCGTCGAAAGCTGGGCTAGTTCGTAGTGGTTCATCTTGAAATAAAAAGCGCACATAAAACCAGGACAAACAAAGAGGACACGTACGATCGACAAGTGCTTACTCACTACTGGAAGTTTGATAGGATATCAGAAACCAACGATTAGCCCTCTCCCTTGCTGCGCATCCGGCGGGGGGAAGGGGAGGGGGCACTCGACGTGCGCCTCCCGCCCCCCCCCCCCCCCCCCCCTCTTTTTTTTCGGGATAAGTATGCTCTATCAGTTTCTGTCAAAACATGCGACGGGTGGCTTATGCAGCCATCACCAAAAGTTTTGATATCAAAAGCCTCTAGGGACTCCCGCGCTTCCTGGTCTTTAAACCGTCCTAACATATTTGTATTTTCAAACACAGGAGCGAACCCACACCCTATTGCAAGGGACTGCTAAATGGTCAGACATAGTAGTACGAAGATAGTTTCAGTGCTTTTCGAATCTGTCATTAATGCAACGTCCCGTTTGGCCCACATAAGTCGTACCACAAGACAGTGGAATGGTATACACAACACACTACAGTGTACTACTGCTAAAGTACACTCGCACCGTACACTCACTCCTTACACACAAAAAAGAAAGAAAAAATCAAACGAACCGCACTGTTAATTTGATTTTTTTCTTTTTCGTGTGTAAGGAGTGAGTGCACGGTGTGAGTGTACTTTTGCTTTAGTGCGCTGTAGTGTGTGTTAATATGAGCAACCAACTCGCCCAAGCTGCTACGTTAGTAATACACAACGCCCACATGGCAGTGGACAAAATGATTTACATGTTTCTTCCCCCATGAGGAAACGCACATCTCCTTTCCTGACAAGCGAACCTTCTTGCACGACCGCAGCAATTTGCTGGGAGCACTGAAAACAACCGGCACATCATAACGCACAACGACATTTTTAAGTATAGGAACTTGGGTGGTCCAAACCAAGCCGCAAAAACGGGTCCCGGAGAAATCCAGGAATAACGGCGACGTCAGCGTGACGTTTCTCCGGGCCCAGCAACCCCCTCAGCCGATCAGGAGAAAATGGCTCACCCCCCTTGACAACCTTGAGCGGGGTGGAGTTGGTACCCCCCCCCCCCTCTCTCTCTCCAATCCACTAAGAAATCCCACAAAGGGTGACTTTTTCCCCTCTCCCGCCCGTGATGTGCGTTTTTCCCTTTCTCGCTCAACCTTCCCGTCTCCTGCGCGCTGGCTGTCCTGCTCGTCCAAACACTTCTGCATGCTTTTAATAATGTTTATTTTTCATGAAATATGGTAGAGCAAAAAGAGAAAAAGCCTCAGCGGAGGCTTGACCAGCCGTCAGTCCCATACAGTGCATTACGGCAATACAAGAAAGGGAAAAAAGAAAAGAAATAAACACACACACGCAAAATAAATAACAGAAAAAAATGTACCTTGTCAAACTCATTTCAAAAAGCAATTTTACTGCAAAATAAAGACAGTCACTAGCGCAAATGAAATAAACGCAAGTCCTTGTTGGGAATAGAATCTATACAAATCTTATTTTGTCTTAGGAAATTTAACACTTTAGGTACGATATAATGTAGCATTTGCGTACCATAATTCCTCCATATTCCACATTTAGAGTTAAAATATGCTCTTTGGATATCAGTTCCGCTAGATTTGATAGAAATGTAGAACGTTTACGTTTTTCTAGCTTTAAACTCATACTTAATGTATATTCATAAAGGTTACCTTTTTTGTGTGTGTGTATTTTAAGATCATGAAACAAACTCTCTGTGTGCGAGTCATAAGACACGTTACATTATTCTTACCTCCTTCTTTTCTGCAAAAAACATACTTTTTGCAGGTTCGTAACGGTATGCGGTGTTACCTCAGACGAGACTGCAGTAGTTTAAGTGGGATTGAAATAAAGAAATATGGGTTTACAAGTTGTACATTAAATGGTAGTGCGTCTCGTTTGCGGTAAGTGTCCTATAATACTAGACAGTTTTGTAAACGGTTAATATGACTGTCCCACGACAATCGTTCAGGGAAAAATAACACCGAGATTTTTAAAAGTACTAACGATTTCAATTGGGGTGGAGTCAAGTACGATGTTTCTATAGTTTGAAAAACACTAATTTTTTGCACGAAAATTTTTGGTTTTTGTTTTATCAGTATTAATTTTTAGGTAGTTATCCTTTCCCCAAGCGGAACGTTTGGTGAAGGTAATATGGCATTCTTAACAAGATCATCGCAATTATTCGAAGAAAAAAAAATGCCGCCGTCGTCCGCATATATTATAAATCTCGCAGGTCTTATGTTTACAATGTCATTTATGTAGATATTAAAAAAGGACGGCCCAAGGATGGGTACCCTATAGGACGCATAACTGAATGGGCTTAAAATTGGAAAAATATCGTCTAATGGAAACAAATTGATTCCGATGTTGCAAGTAGGACTTTCAAAGCTGTAGGGGCAAACCACGGATACCGTAACATTCGATTTGAAGAAGTAATACATCATGATTAATGAAGTCAAAGGCTTTTGTGAAATTAATAAATACACTCAGCACCAACTTATTTTCCTCCAGATATATATATATATATATATATATATATATATATATATATATATATATATATGTTGTCTTTTTTACTTTTTTCTAAATCCAAATTGTGTGGAGGTCAGCAAGTTATGCTTGTCGAAAAATTGTACTAAACGAGTCTACAATATTTTTTCCAGGCCTGTTGAGAATAACGGGACGATAGAACGGATTTCAAAGTTACTGAGAATATTTGTATCTCTTTTCTTATGCAGAACTGTTACTTTTGCCATCTGCATCCTGGATTTAAAGACAGATTGAAAGTGCGACATAGACAGGGTGTTATTATTTCATGTACGCACTTAATACGTCGAATTTGCGAATCATTACAGTCACAGCTACTGCTGTTCTTCAACTGCATAAAAATAAAAATAAGGTACCTCGAAATTTGTGACGGGCTAAAAACAAAGGAATGGTTATTTCTATATTCTAAGCAATTGCTAGACGTGCCATTTTGACTGCAGTCACTGCCCAAGTTCGCCAAGTAAACGTAGGGTAGCTAGCGAGCGACCGCCGAAGACAGTCCTTTAGGAATAATTTTCTCGACAGGTTGCCCATTTCGAATACAAGTTGAAACTGAGTTCTAAGTTTTTCCAAATAGCATTCGTACGTCTAGATTCTGTCTGAAAAACGTGGGTATTATAAACTGATTTTCGCATTACACAGTAGCTTTGTTAATTGATTCCGTTATAATTTGAATCTTAAAAGCTGATAACGATCTCTTGTTATGAGAAATTATTCGTATATTTTTACGTTGATATTTTACAAATGTCCGGGCGTCACCCATGGCTTACGGATCTTTTTTGACACTTCCACAGCTTTATACGAAACTGGCGCTTGTAAACAGTGGGAAATTCACTAAGACACATCATAAGCTAAGTTTACGTCTTCTAAGACAACAGTAGATCCCAATTAATTTAAAAAATATCTTATTTGAAAGCATTTAAGCTATCACTTGTTATATGTTGAAATGAAAAAGGTTTCATTTTTTTTTAGTGTGGCTTCACGTTTAGGCACAAGAATATTGGAAGGTTGATCGCTAATATTATAATGGTTTTCGTTAATGTCATAAGAAAACCACTCACAAAACAGAAAACAAAATCATTAGTATGGCCATCTGGGCCCGTTTGCTCGAAGCGCTAGCCGCGGCCAAAGTTAGCCGCAGTACCTAGGAGAGGGATTTTGAAATCACGTGACTGGGCTCGGTAGGGATGCGGGGAAACATGGCGGTGCCCCCGTGAGTGAGCGCCGCTCGCTTTGGAACTAATATGTCGTTGTAGCTGCAATATCGGGCGCGTTAGTCAACAACGAATGGTGCAGGAGGCTTTCGCTGCTTTACCTCACTTAAATCGCAAAGCATGAACAATGACCTCGCCGCAATTTTTAGATGGTCTTTTGATTCTGGCCATTCTTAAGCCTGAATGAACGCTATAATTGTTGGCATGGCGACGTCTTTGGAATGTGGATTGCCTTGACTCAATCGGCCGGGTATTGATTGCACAGAAAAGCAGACAGAGTCTCAATAGACCTTTTTCTAGATTACCCAACCATCGAGAAGAACGCTGGACGTGTAATCCTACGGTCCGCGCGCGCTGGCCTTCCTCTCAAAAAAGATTTGAAGTAAATAATCATAATAAAATTTTGACACAACGCGCGTGCAAGACAAAATTTGTTTTAGACTTTTTGCTTTAGAACAGTTACTATTGCAGACGCCAGCACGTGCAACGCGTGTAACTACGCTCTTAGCATGCATCTAGGTGCTAGGCAAATTTAGGAAAAGGTCTATTGAGACGCTCTCTGCTTTTGTGTGCTATCAATACCCGGCCGATTGAGTCAAGGCAATCCACTTTCCAAAGGCGTTGCCATGCCGACAATTATGGCGTTCATTTAGGCTTAGGAATGGCCAGAATCGAAGGACTATTTAAAAAATGCGGCGAGGTCTTTGCTCATGCTTTGCGATTTAAGTGAGCTAAGGCAGCGAAAGCCTCCTGCACCATTCATTGTTGACTAACGCGCCCGATATTGCAGCTACAACGACGTATTAGTTTCAAAGCGAGTGGCGCTCATTTACCGGGGCACCGCCATGTTTCCCCGCATCCCTACCGAGCCAGTCACGTGATTTCAAAATCCCTTTCCTAGGTGCTGCGCCTAACTTTAGCCCATGGTGTAAGATACACTCACTGATCTCAATGACAATTGCTGGATCGCGCTTCCCCGCTTCGAGCCCACTGCGCGATTGAGGCCACCGGTCGGCCATCTTACGAGTTCCGCTGAAGCGTTGTCAAGGCGGCGGTCACGTGACCTTTGCCTCTGTTTTCACGTGACCTACACACGGTAACCATGGTAACTGTCTAGACTTGACAGCGCTATACTCCGTTTCACCTTATGTTGTACCGCAGACAAGGCTAGAAGCGCGAGCTCATAGCGTTGGGAGCTATTCTTAACGCACGAGAGCTTGTGCCGCCGAGAGCAAGGAGCTCGCGCTTGTAGCCTTTCCTGCGGTACATCATAAGGTGAAAGAGAGTATGGAGCATATCTCGTGAGATGGCCGACGGTGGCCTCATTTTCGGTGCGGGGAAGCGCGATCCAGCAATTGTCATAGAGATCAGTGGATACACTCTTTAGCTGAGGACACGGCGGGGCTGAACGCGCGGCGCGAGGAATCAGATAGTGTTCGTTCGACGGGCATCCGAAAGGCTGCATCTTTCGCTGCCACCGTGCCCGCGGCTGACAGTGTCACCGGCGGCCAAACGGCGAAACTGTGTGAGAGCGAAAAAAATTAGCTCGCTGCCATGACACCCCGGTACACCGTGGTCTTTCTGAACGTGCGACAACCTCGCTGGAGCTCTGCGCGTGTGGTACATGAGGCGGCACGAACCGTCTCGTACGTGCCCAAGGGTCGACGAGTCACCTGCCGGCGCCGCTTCAAACCATAGTGACAGAGAGTGAAGAGCGAACTTTATCGGGCACGTCGCGAGGAGCGCGCTGTCCTCACCTAAAGAGTATTATCTTACACCGTGCTTTAGCCATGGTTAGCGCTTCGAGCAAACGGGCCTAGGTGATCTGGTGGTCGATATAGCACTTATAACAGTTTTTCCTGTTCTTGCCGAAAGCACTTTGCAGTCATATGAGTAACACAGCTAAAAAGGCAGGCGGAAGTTATATATATATATATATATATATATATATATATATATATATATATATATATATATATATATATATATATATATACTGTAAAAGGCTAAATTTTCGCGTGGACCTAATTTTCGCAAATTTCGCGAATCGCCTACAATTCGCAAAAAAAAAATGTCCTGCGAACAATTCGGGCCATATGTGAACGCTACGGAAGCTACATTCGATTCGCGAAAATTAGAACCCGCGAATAATTTCAAATTTTCTGCTTTGGCCCGATTCGCGAAAATGTGTGGCCGCGAAAATTGAGTCGTTTACAGCATATATATATATATATATATATATATATATATATATATATATATATATTAAAACGGGTTCCGCCTGCCGCAATATTGCGGGACCCGTTTGGCGTTTTGGTTTGTACCGTCCACTGTGTTCCGCGCACCCCGCTACCGAAGCCCTTAAAGCATGCTATTAAGTGCGCGCCCCGCGGTCACAGTAATACTCGGGCGCGCGCTTAAAAGCATGCTTCAAAGGTAGTGCGGTACGCGGAACACGGCAACGGTTTGCTTAAAGACCCTAATATGGGAAACACGGTTGAGGTACGGAAGCACTACCGGAAGCACAACAGGCAGTCTGCACACACTGTCTGTCTCCAAATCTAACCCAAATGGATCCGAGTTACTCCGGCGGGTCGTGTCACGTGACAACACTGGGTGAAAAGCGCTGGACGCGGGTAAGTTTTGGAACGCCGAGGTACCAAACCCTTGTCCTAGTCTAAGGGTGAGTAAAATTTGAAACACGACCTCTGAGACGTGTTTCTACCTTGTACGATGATCCATCACATTGGTCATGTACGTACACAAGCTGTCTGCAGATAGGTTCGAAGCATAGGTATGTATGAATGCTTCAAACTTGCGTGAGGCATGCCCGCAAGTAATCCTGTCATCATATCTGTAGCGAACACCGTGTCCTTTGTCTGCTGTGGCTTTCGATGTTCACCTGTCTAAGGGTCAAATTTGGGGGGGGGGGGGGGGGGGGGGGGGGTTTACGTGCCAAACCTACGACGGGCATCTGGCACGCCCCAGCGGAGGACTGAGGATTAATTTCGACCACCTGGGGATCTTTTGACGTGCAACCGAAAGCTCGGTTACACGGCGCCTTCTCCGCAATAAGCCACCGTCATATTGCGGGCACCTCGGTCGGGATTAGAACCCGCCACCTGGGGATCCGTAGGCCGCCACTCTCGCCTCGGAGCCACCGAGGCGGCACCTGTCTAAGTGTGCTGCGGTAACACTCGTAAGGTGTGTCTGCGTGTTCACCTATCTTAGGGTGTTGCTGTAACACCCCTAAGTTCTGTCTTTGGGTGTTCACCAACTATCTAAGCGTGTTCCTGTAATACCCTTAGATAGTCTCTCTTACAGCTACGCCCAAAGGGCGTAGCTGTAAGACACCTTTAGGGCTTTAGCCTAAAGGCCCGTTCACACTCTTGCAACCGAGTACGACCGAGAGAAACCAGACCGGTTTTTAAGCCTTTTGCGACTTCTTAGGACCGGATGCACTGCAGCGGAGCTGGTCCTAAGAGATCACAAGAGGCTTAAAAACCGGTCTGGTCTCTCTCAGTCTTACTCGGTCGCAAGAGTGTGAACGGGCCGTGAGCGTGTCCCTTAGCGCTTTAGCCTCGAGAAAAGCTGATTTACCCTCTTAAAAGTGCCACATATTTACTTCGTAATGCGAAAGGTGGCACCTACGGCACTGAAAAAAAATATACACGTGAAAAAATACATTGATTTACTAATTTAATACTTTTTTTTCTCTCGTTCTTGCTTCGCACCAGCCTTGGAAGCTGTGCTCGCCAAGACAGCCGGTCAATACTGCGTGGGTGACAGCCTCACCGTCGCCGACGTCTGCCTAGTGCCCATGGTGTACCAGGCCAAGCGCCTCGGCGTGGACATGGCGCCGTACCCCGTCGTCGAGAAGTTAAACCGCTCTCTCGAAGAACTGCCCTCGTTTAGGCTTGGCCACCCACGGTGCCAACCGGACACGCCGGCGAACATGAGGGAGGAGGACCCGTACATGCGCTGCTGAAGACCGCGCCGGTCATTCCCGCCATGACGCCGTTGTCTCCAAGAGCGAAAAGCCTGGAAGACAAGGTCTTGCCGCCGCCAGTGGGTCTCGCAAGCGCGACGCTTCTTCTCTCGTCGAGCTTTGCCGCTTGGGGCGGGTCGGGGAGCCACTCGGTATGACGTCATGCGCAAGCCTTAAAAGAAGTGCACTTCAAAAACATATACCCAAGAAAACCCCACAACGCGTTTCCAAGTGTCGCAGTTCGTCATTTATATTGATATCCAACAGCTGGTGTAACTTGCTTCGCGTTTCAAATAGGTATTAATGATTCATGGTAACTTTCAAACTTGTGAAGAAAATGCATTTTCTGCTGGTAAAATAAAGAAAGGCAGTTAGAAACAAGTAAATCTGTTCAATAACGAAAGAACGACAGCAAAGCGAACGTATCAGATCAATCAGACATGCGATTTGAAACGTTCCATCTGAAAACATGTAGTGCACACCAAATGCAAGCAACCATACGTATCGTCGCCACCTGACGCTAAGGCGACATCTTTTTTGATCGCAACAATTCTTGCAGAACACCGAGTACGGAAAGGAGGCAACAGCGGTTTATTCACATACACGAAGCAAAGTTATCTGAAGACCGCACAATCCATGGTTTCAGTTTACCCGAGGTTATATACAGAGCCGACCATGTCCTGTGTTGAAACAGATGATGGTTAGATTGGCAAAAAGGATTTGTCTAGAAAGTTGCGTCCGACGAAGATATTTTAGCCACCGACGGTCGCGCGCCTTCAACGCGCTTCGGGGACTGACATATTTAAGCGAGGACATATGTTTTTATTTTTACGGTGTACTGCCCAAAACAAAATGCTAAAATGACAATCGTCGGATTGAGTACGATCCACAAGAGGCGATTCTCTATGTCGCTTGAAATTAAAACCCAACCTGGACAATAACGTCGTAAAAGTGGAAAGTGGGGCCTACTTGTAAGAAGAGGAATTTACATTTTCTTCGAACACCAAAGTGATAAAACAGTCAATATTGACCAATTTCACGATCGTTTTACAACTATAATTCAAGCTATAGTTAATATTTGTGAAACTTAATTACTTAACGAGACCGCGTTTGATTAAATCGCGTCCACTGAAACGGCGTTTGATGAAACGGCTTCGATGAGACTGCGTTCGATGCAAAGTCAGGAACCACATTACCGGATACACGCATCTATCTGTTAATTATGGGTACCAAGTTATGAAAAAGTGCGGTTGATGTGTTCGGAGCAACTCCCATAAGATGCTAAGTCATCGCCATGCCCCGTCTCCAGAATTTAAAAAAAAAAAAAAGAAAAGTTGGTTTGGATGATGTCTAAATGGGTAAATAGAAAAAAAAAAAACTTACGTTGTTTTAAGGATTTAGCTCGGCAGCAGAAGAAATATGATTGACTCCCAACTCAAATTAATCTATTGGGGGCGAAGCTCCTTAGGGTCTAGCCTTGTCCGTCCGGCGTCCGTGCTCACATCGATTGCCATCCCATCTGTCTTAAAAAACAAAAAAATGTCTGCGCAGTCGACAGGATTCGAACCTGTGCGGGGAGACCCCAATGGATTTCTAGTCCATCGCCTTAACCACTCGGCCGCGACTGCGGGACGAGTAGGGGGCTCTGAGATGTGGTAGTAACTCAAGAGCTGGGGATGTCATGGATGAAACGTTGCTTGTAGCCGCTCAACGTCTCTACAGGAGAGGGCGCTGCGGTCAAATGCGTATATAATCGCGTTAAACTTTGCATGCATTGGCTCAACGTTTATAGATAAGAGGGCACTACGGTCAAATGCTCAAATGCGCATATAACCACGATCCATACTACATATTCTCTTTCTGAGACGGACCGTTGACTTAAGCGGTGGGGATGCGTTCCCACGGCTTCTAGCGGATCCAAGCTGATCCGCTAGAAGAAGCACTGCCTCTGCATTTCACCGATCATAAAGCAGTAATAATGAAGTCGAAACGCAACCCGGAACTCAGCACTACTTATGAGCAATAAAAAAAAATCAGCACCATCAGCACTACCTAGGAACAATAAAATCAGTATCATCAGCACCTCCACAGCTTTGCCCCAATCAACATCTTTCACCACGTGGAGATGCGGTCATTTTTTTTTTTATTTGCACACAGAACGCTTTTGGAAAATATATTTTACTATTGGGTAAGGTCCCGCAGAATGCGAATGCTTCTTTAGCGGAATGACTTTGGGAACAACGATCTCTCTGACAATATTTAAGTTAAACCAACAAACAAAAAAATTCTTAAGTCGACCGAAACACAAAGTCGTATTCATACGCCGCGATCTAGCGGTGGTGAGCGAAGACGCCGGGGAAGCCGGAAACAGAAAGTCGGCGATTGCACGGCATGCAAACAATACGTGCGATGCGGAGTTGCTGCGCGGAGTGGATGACAGCCCGAAAACAACAGTTTTGAGCGGCATTCGCGCAAAACTTTATTTACCCGTTGGTCGGGTTGTCGGAGACCTTATTTTAAAGGAGAAGGCGGAGTTGTTTTTATCTATAAACAAAGTAGGCTGCGTTTTTTTTTTTTTTTTTTTTATCTGTTTCTTTGCGTTGCAGCTATCAACCTCCCTAGACCTTACGTTCCGCGGGAACGCCGGAACACTCCTATAGTTTGGGTGCTCCACGACGTCGCGGCTCCTAAATAAGTTGCTGCCTGTTTGTATTTTTTGTAACACTGCAAAGATTTTTTTTTTTTGTATTTGTATTGTTATTTTTTACATAAACATCCTTCGTGGGGTCCCGAGAATCGGAGATTAAACATGAACAAAGTATCTCTTTCCTTCCGTCCTTTTTGCTTGTCACGGAAGTCCTCTGACCACCGTACGGTCCGTCCCACCACAATCTGACTCGGGGAGAATCCGGTTTCGAGTCCCGTAGTCTGGGTATTCCTAGCTAGGGGAGCGCGATAACTCTCCGTTCTTGGGGAAATTGATATATTGCCCTAAACGTGGGGTAAGTAAAGACTCAAAATATTGAAGTACGTCATGAAAAAGGAAAGAATATATATATGTATATATAGAGAGAGAGAAAGAGAGAGAGAGAAACGTAGCGCAGTATGACGAAAAGTATATACGGAAGAAAACGCACCTGAGACGGTTTTTGGAGTTTTTAAAACATATTATTGATAAAGTTAATCGACGTTTCGGCCTGAGCCAGGCCGAAACGTCAACCAACTTTACCAATAATATGTTTTAAAAGCTCCAGAACCGTCTCAGGTGCGTTTTCTTCCGTATATATATATATATATATATATATATATATATAACGGGCATGATGGCGGGAGGCCGAACGCGTGGGTATATAACTGAGAAGAAAAAACCCTTGGTGAAAACAACAACAACAGAAGATTTAATCTTCGACGTTTCGAATATCGTATATATATATATATATAGAGAGAGAGAGAGAGGTGATTTGTGTGGTTCAAAACTTCGAATTATCAAAATGTCAAACGTCGAAACGCATGGATAATCGAAATGTTGAAACGTTAAACGCCGAACAATGAAGTCGCTGAATGTGCCAAAGCGTCAGAAGGCAACTCTGAGCTTGCAACAATATTTATTTCCTTCGACTTCGAAACATATTTCTCTAGGGAGGAATTGGGATGGGGAAAAAAGCAGAGAGGACGGAAGGGCCGGGAAGGGTAAGAGTGTTGTGGAGGCTGGTGCGAAGAGAATATTCCCAGGACTCACCGGTTCACGACACACTGAAGAAATGGCTGCGAATAGTTCCTGGCGTATTCTGAGATACGCTGATGGAAGCTGGGTTCCGACGTTGTCATTGCAGGGAAGCATGGCAAATGCCCCAACGATCGCGAGTCCTTTCAAAACCAGGAATACCTAGCGGCGGTTCCGTAGCTGTGACTTATTTGGAAGGTTGCACCATTTTTAGAGGAAAAGCCTACTTTGTTTAGTGTGTCTGGTTATAGTTAGACCATCGCGATGCCTGTAGGATCCATCAGCGCCCAAAGTTCTCCCTTTATTTCCCGTTTGGCTCTCGTAGGACCGCCGAGCTCGTCGAAATAAGCGGTTGGAGCGTCATACCTCTGCGGCAGCATAGCCTCGTCGGAAAAGGCTCCCTCAATAGCTTTAGAAGTATCCTATGTAAGTTATATAAGTTTAATAAACCTTATCTGAATATGTCACGACGTTTCACGTGTCAAGACGTGCAGCAAGTGAGAATGTACGATGATATCCTTTCTACATTCGTTGCTTTCATAAGATCGTGGCAGCTGGTTTTAGTCTTTCCTCGTGCTTATTTCTTTCTGCGCAATATGGCTGTTACGGCGCTGGGAACTCTAGAATTTGAAACTAGGCTCAGAACAAGGAGGAACCAGTTGAAATCACGAAAGTATGATTGACATAATATCAAAGTGAACGTATATTTGGTCAGAAATTCGACTTGAAACGTTTGATATGAACACGCCGTGCACAGCGCTGCAATAGCTGTATAGTCAGCACGCAAAACGCCGCCACACGCAACGCTATCAAAACCTCTCTTTTGACTGCAGCGATTCTCGCAAAGCACCGAGTACGGAAAAGGTACAACAGTTATTTATTCACATACACGAAGCAAGTTACCTAAAGACCGCACAATCCGTGACTTCAGTCTGGTTATTAATACAGTTGACATGAAACACACTTTGGGGACCAAAAAATATTTACGTCGCTGCCAGGAATCTTGAAGTAGCGACCACATAAAAATGCTAAACGACCTGTCAATTGCTCCTGGCAAAGTACGATTCAGAAAAGGCGCGGCTGTATTGAGGTAAAATGCAAAGCTTTAGAAAGAAGCGTCTAAAAAAAAAAGGAGGACCAGCATTTTGATTTTACTGTCCAGAATTAACATGCGACAGGAATTCTATAACTCCAAAGCGGGAATGTCTACGCCAAAAATCAGTAATGTTTACAACCGCCCACTCAAATCGGATGCGATTAATATACACGAATTTATTAGTTGGTAACATTTTACAGCTCGAGAATGTTTGCATCTGATAAGTGGCAATGGACACAGAGAAAATGTGGCTTTGCTCTAACACAGGCAGAAATCCAGGCATCCTATCTCCCATCAGCTATGAGTGCCACTCGCTGCATAATCAAACAGCGCAGCGACCGGACTAACACCTCGTCAGCGCCAGCAGCAAACGCTCGAGTGAAAGGAGAAAGTTCCTTCGACCGAGGACGGCCACGTTTGCGGTGTCTATCTTCTTCATGAAAATGTGGCGGAGACCGCCAGCCTTGTCACTCCCCTCGATGCTGGCGCCATCTAGAAGTAGCGCGTTCAATTTTTATATTATTCCGCCTTTCAGAATCTAGATGGCGCGGATGACGGCCCGTTCGACGCGCCATCTGGATTCTGAGAATTGAGAAAATGTGGAACGTTCAAAGCCCTCTTAAAAAAACACTGAAAAGAAGAAAAAAAATTTACACAGTATGGTTGGGACATTCGTAATGAGAAATAAATTTTAAGCGAACAGAAAATTCTGCAGAGCATTATTGAAGGCGCGAGATTTATTTCAAGTTCTACGCGCAAAGTCCATGACGTCACGGAATGGTCATGCACTCTTTCCAGCTAAACGACGTGGTCATACACTCTCTCCACCTCAACGTGTTGGCCGAGCCGATCCACCCCTCCTCCACGCGCCCGAAATGCCGAGAAAGAAAACAAGTGGAAAAGAGGTGACTACCGACTAAATCGCGTCTCGCACCGTCGATATTGCTCTAAAACATTTTTTTTTTTTCTTTTGTAAAATTTATTTCTTGGCACCCGTGTCTCAACCAGACTGTGTAAAAAGATTTTTTTCTCTTCAATGGTCCTTTAAGGCAAGTCGCGTAGGGCGGAGCATCTACTGAATACTAAACTTTCGCCGACTATAATAACGTCGGGCATCAAGTCGTGGTGTAACGACGTCACGTGACATCGCGATGAAACGTGTCAAGTACGCTTCTTACCAACTCAAGAGATGCCTTTTCAACGCCTTCCGCTCACGGTCGTTCTCGGTCGACGTTCGTGTCCGGGGTAGCCTTTGGCTTTCCTCTCCGACATCCCTCCAAGTCTACAGTTCGCGATGCTCTCTCTTCGCGCCACTAGTTGTGAGAAACAGGCGTACATCACACACCACCGTCGGAGAAGTGAGGAGCCGACCGAGTTAGCTCAAGGAGGGCAACCAACTCACGGGTAAGGGGAGCGAGGAAAAGAGGGAGGAGGAAAACGGAAAGAGCGAGTGATCAGTCTTGGCATGTGGCCCGGCAGTCGCTGAATGGCAGGTTGCGTATTCAACAGTACCGCGTTCCTTGGCACCAGCCAACGACCCGGCCAGTGGGATGGGAATGCGAACCACTAATTGCAGCTGGCGCCACGCCATGTTGTGCTTTCTAGGCTAACAATGGGGTCCCAGCAAACGCACTAGCGCGAACAAAAAAAAAAAAAGAAAGGCCAGTAGCCGTGGGTAAAATAGTGTTTTCTCCAAATTGTGCAACTCGGCGTTACCCAAAAAGGTGTGGGAAAAATAAAGATGTC
This sequence comes from Ixodes scapularis, assembly GCF_016920785.2. Taxonomy (NCBI): domain Eukaryota; kingdom Metazoa; phylum Arthropoda; class Arachnida; order Ixodida; family Ixodidae; genus Ixodes; species Ixodes scapularis. Next base: position 146,616,326 of record NW_024609846.1, on the reverse strand, counting down.
CATCTGTAGCCTGATCGGCAAACTATAGGCAACGATAGGTTTTTAAAAAAGACGTGGAGCGTGACGATCTTTCGGCGTCTCATTATCGCTCCGCAAGCAATGCGGTTGCGGTGCAAGCCGATAATAACGCCAAAGAACCAATCACGGACATTTCCGCGGACATAATCAGTCCCGGGTTTATGTAGCTGCGATTGGCAAAAGCCTTGTTTCTAAGCAATTCGAAAGTACAAATGATGTTTTCGTCATTGTTGGGACGCTTACTTTCTTCTGGGATACATTCCAACCAAAAGTAAACAAAGAGTTTTTGTTACGTAACGTTTGTCACAGTGAAGTCTTTGAATATGAAAGCAAAAGATTGCATTCCTTATCATCCGTTAATATTGACAGGATCGTTTAGCATTTGGCGATTCCGCATGACGGCGAGGCACACGAAACCGAAGGATAAAGCGGGTTTCACATGCAGCGATTTTAGCCCTGGAGCGGCGCGATTTCTGCCGTCGCGGCGCTCTGGTCAGCCGCAGCGTAGGGTGCCTGCATGTCTGTCTATCGCAAAGGCGCGCGTGTGTATGAAGGCACTCTACCGCAGCGGCTGATCGAGCGGCACGGTTCCACCAGGTTGGAAATAGGGAGTTTTCGTAGACCGCGCTGCCTCCTCCGCTAAGCGTTCCGCAACGAAGAAGTTGATACTGCGCCTGCGCGCCGATAGCCTTGACTGTGGAGTTCCCGCTATCGTAGCGGGTTCCGGAGGGCCTTGCGGGACGACAAAAACGATCTACGAAAACTCCCTACTGTTTCGCCGCGGCAGAGCGGCAGCTTCCGCGCTGGCCACTCGCAGCGCGGCGGGATATCACGTGACAGGAAGAGAAACATTGCGGGAAAGCTGGCACATAGGACGGCGGCTTTTTCACGTTCTTGAAGCAGACGACAAGCAGAGAAAGTACGCTAGCGACTGGTTTGCCGTTTCTTTTTTCCGGCGGTTCGAGCTTCTTTGCTTCAGCATTCGCGTCGGAACTGCTCAGGAGATTATGGAGGTGCGGGATTGCTGTCCCCTTCCTCGGGATTTGTTTTCTCAATAAATTACGCGGCTCTTTTTTTTTTTTTTTTTTACTTTCCTTGCCTGAGTAGCGATTGTAGCAAGCGCAAGTGACGCTAATCGAAAGAGGCTCGTGCGAGGGCTAGTAAGAAAAACAAAAGAAGAAGAAGAAGAAGAATTGAGCGAAATTGACGTGTCTTTTCCAACAGTGATCGTAACAAAAAGTAAGACCAAATTTATAGCGCCCAGTTCAATGAACTGCCTATCAGTGAAGTGCCGAAGCGTCGGATTCTTTAGGACGCGCAGCTCAAATAATTTAGGAACGATGGGACCAAAGAGAAAGTCTGGGAAAAGGTGACTGAGGCCGTAACAGTGATCTACAAGACCGGTATGAAACCACTGCACTACTACGGAAGGTTCGAGTCAAGGAGGTTCGGGTCGCTCATATAAGTTGGAGTCTTTACATCCGAGGAAAGCGCTGCCCGTGACGTTGGCGAGGATAATCCGAGGTTTCATCCTCCGAGACAGTGAAGTTTGAAAAAAAACATAAACAAATAAGAGCAAGGTTGATTTAGTATTTTAAACGCTTTTTTTGTTTTTGTTTTATTAGGGTGAAATTAAAGGGTAAACTGAAAGCTAATGCATTAAAATTGTTGTTAGAAGTGTTAGAAGCCGCTGTAACCAATGTGCGCATCTGCTTGCTCCAAGCAACATTGGCCATCGTAACGGCAGAAAACGCTCATGCGAAATGAAACCTCGCGATCCGTGTCGCCGCGCCGCTAGCGGCAGCGATCTCGGCCACGGAATCGTTTCTTGTGAAATCCGCTTAAGAAATCTATTTCCGCAATATCGAACATGTACCCTAAGTTCGTGTGTTGACAGAGCCCATGGGTGGACGGGCGTAAGAGACATTCTTCTCCAAATAAAAAAAAAACATCAAATAAATTGTCCCATTCCATTACTATGTTTTCCCCACTGTGTTACCAGCAGTGATAACACAAAATGTGATGCAGCGTCGAGCTATAGACAATTGCAAGCATGGCGCCACAAGTGGTGCCCCATGCGTGCAAGCGCGTGCAACGCGCGGGTGAACGTAGCTTTCGCAAGCTTGTAATCGCACGGGCGTGCCTGCTCGAGCAGAGACATGGCGGCGGCCAGTCGCCCAGCTTGCAATCGTCTATAGGTGCAAGCCATATGGGTTAGAGCACACCAGCTAGGATCACGTAGAGCGAGAGCTCGCGCTGCAGAACCCAGGGATCCTGGGTTCAATCCCCACCCCTGCCCGTTTCGATCTGGATGAGCATCGTACCGGCGTGCGGTCGTGCATCACTACTGCGTGGTGCACGTTAAAGACCCCAGGCTAGCGGTTGTACTGCACTGGCTAAATTGCTCATCTACAGCGAGTGACTCGTCGCAGCTTTGAAATGAATCACCAACTACACGCTGTTCAAATATTTATACAACCCCCAAAAATATAGACACGATCGCAGCACCATCGTTTCTGGCGCCGCGGCAGCTCCGGCGCCATAACACCGGGAACGAGACGCGCAACGGAGAAGATGAAAGACTCGCCCCGCTCTAAACGGCGGCAGCGCCGGCGGGAGTGAGGGGCCCGACATGGATGAAAGCAGAGCGTAGAACACTTTTAAATGGGAGTATAGAGCGCGCCGCTACGTCTATGTTTCATCGCGTGATATGACCCGCGTTATAGGATAGCTCGCATCTACTCAGCAAGACACGCGGCTGGCACTTGCGTTCAATCAGTGAAGACACGAACGCCTTGTCATCGTTCGGCCGGCATTCGCGTTTTCTAGATCCGCCTCGAGAGCACGGACCTAAACGGTTAAAGGGTATTCACACGGGGAAGAAATCTCTCCCTTTGCTCCCCGGGGTGCGCTTCGCGTGGTGACAACGTCACGCTTTTGCGTAGACACCCCGGGGGAACTTTTGCTCGGGCTGCACATACACTCCCCACCATGGCGTGAGATCCCTTTGCAATAGACCGATCTCAACCGGACAGTTTGAGTACTACATCGCTGTCGCAATGCGTCGAGGGAACTTTATTAGTCTTTCTGCACGTGCAACAACGTCCCGCCTGAGCTCTCCCCGTGTGAAGCACGAGACGGCACGAGCCTTCCCGTGCACGGCCGTCTGCCTCCCGTGAACTAAGGTTATGGCGGCGTCACGCATGCGCCAAACGCTGAGTGAGATCGGTCTATTGGCGGTATGGTGTTCGCGTGTCTGGCAACTTTATACAGATTTCGCTCAGCGTGATGCCAGCGGTGGGATCGATCGGGACAGCCTAACTTGCGCTTGCGCTGTTGCTCGTGTCGTTCGAGACAGAGAGAAAACTTTTATTTTCGCTCCGAGTCCGGAGCTTCGTGTCGTTCGAGGCCACTTTACTATAAAAATATAAGAACGTTGGTCCGAGGCACCCGAAAGATTCCTCGATACGCATCAGTGCCGTCCTCAAGTCGCTCCACATAAAACTGGTTTTTGATACCACGTCATTCGCGGTGCATCTACCCAATCAAGAAGCGTCTTTCTTTTAGCATGAAGCCGTTCGTTGTCTTCTGCATCCAACTGCGCTGCTGCTATATCGCGTATCGACGTTTCGTGCACGCATCCATTTGTCTACTCTCGTGAGCGTGCACCGAGCCCTGTACCGTGGAGAGTGCGACAGGGCTAAATGCGTCTGATAACACCGGCTTCCCTCTCGGCTCTCCGCCGTTCGCTTGGATGCTTGAGACCGGAAGGGAGTCCCGCTGGTTACGCCGATCACTGACGTCACGTACATGCCCCGAAAAGCATTCCCCGTGTAAATAAGTGGCCAGCGATATAACACACTCTGTGTAGAAAGTTTTCTGCTGGGTGACGTTAACGTTATAACTGGGCACATCCAGAAGATGGAACATATATCGGGGAACAATGTCTTTAAAATTACCCATTATATTTTATCTCGGTAAGTCGTTTGAGAATAAAAATATGATCTGAATGAAACAAAGTTTGCACGTACTAAAACTTACTTTAATAATTAATCAAGTAAAAAAAACATATCTGGTGGCGGACTGTATTAGAGCACCAGAGCTCGGAGCAGGTAGAACGAATGCCCTCGCTCAAATATTCATGAATCCTTTCCTCAGTCCCCACCCCTGTGCGTTTTAATATAGATAATCATCGTACCCACATGCATTCGTGTCTTATTACTACGTGGTGCACCCGGTGAATTACGCACTGCCCTCGCTAAATTTCTCATCTGCCGCAGAAGCATCAAACGCTCCTCGCGGCAGGCTAACTTCCGACTGTCTAGACATTCATACCATCAATTACTACGCTAACTAGGTAATTTGTTAGAGTGCTTCAAACGCCGCACATCGATATTTTACTTTCGCTTGCATATGAAATGTACATGGGCTCTACTATTCCAGAGATTTAACGCCACATGAATGCTGGAATGAAGCAGACACAGCAGCAGCAGCAGCGGCAGTGATTCGACCAAGTAGAAACAAATTATCTACTGGGCATGGTAAGATCTGTGGCATGACTCTGTAAACCTTCTTGGCCGCTTAATTTCTGAAGTGATTTTAGGATAGAAAGAATGTCTCTTGAAGCCTTTATTGCGCTCTCAAAGGTGCACCGAATCGAAACCATATTGTATGTAACGTTGCGCTGAGCTGTGTGTACCAAAAATATATGCAAATTATGCATTACCTTACTATGCACGTTTTTTTTATCTATCACATTTTAAGTTATTTACATCTTCCCTTTACTACAGAAGATACCCCGTTTTCAAAAAAATATAATACATCGTAGTTCACCTAACCTCTTTCTCAGATGACAATAGAGTAGAAAACTGTACCCTATACTTCGTTCCACCTTGAGTCACCTTAATGTTTAATAATGTACCACCGGTACGACATTTAGCTGTTGATGGACATCTTCAACTCAAGAATATATAGCTAAAATAAAAAAAAAATTCCAGACGAAGCTGAGGCTACGAGCTGATGGGAACAACCAGACAGCGTCAAAAGAGCACCATCATGGTGTACGTCATGTTTTTTAACGTGTTCTGTCATCGGTGAACAAATAATATATATGAAATACCTAGGGACTTATGCTTTTGACGCGGCTTGATTTCTCCCATTACCTCGTAGCGTCGGCTACTTTTGGGCTAAAGCTGAAACGGTCTCCCGTTTTCCAAATATAAAATGTGCTAATTTTACGATTAACCTAGCTCCATCGCGCATTATAAAGAAGTTATGATTTTCGTGTGTGCTAAATAATTGAGTGATCTAATTCCTGCGCCATCTGCAGCGAGCTGCACCAAAATGCTCCCCGTACCTCATCCAGCTACATTCCAATGAAATCTGAAGAATTTGTGCCAGCGTTTGCATACGTACCAAAAGTATATTTTTTTTTAGTTTTTAAACAAAAATATAAAAAAAAAATATCAGGTTACATTGCTTGACCGTGTATGTAAGCTTGCGAGAACTTCCAAACTGTTATATGGGATCATACAGCGTACAATAGGATTCGACCTCCGTAACCAACTCTGACAGTATACTTGTGTTTGGACAAGTTGGCAAGCTTCACTGGGTGCGCTTCTTGCCGAGCACTTGAGTGCTGCAGAGAAGCGACACCTTAAAGGGGATACCAAAATTTGAGTGTGGGGGAAAAGAAGTTCCTCAATTTGGGATTACTGCATGTGCGCGAGCTGTTAGAGAAGAGGACTTGTTCCAATCTAACAAGGTAACAACTTCAAAATTAAATTGCTGATAGTATGCAATAATATATGTAAGACCGTGATGTACCCTCACTTCCCCCTAAGCATATTCTGCAACGCCTACACACACACACACACACACGTCAATTTGTGCGCATCAATGATCATGATATAGTTTATATCCCAAAGCAAAGGGTATAGTGAAATAGCGGTGATATTTCTAAATCCCATCAGCTGACTGCAAAGAAAGTTTAACTAGCTCGTCAACTGCTCGAGAGCTGAAACAATAAAACATATTATACGAAAATTATGTTAGCATTATACAATGTCCACCATAGGTAAACGATGAATGTTTTGCTTTGTTTCTTGATGCTCCAGCAAGCGCACCGAAAAACAAACACGAAACTAATGACATTACTGATATCGCAAAATACTGAAGTTACGCGTAATGCAAGGCAGATAGCGATATATGAATTAATTTAATGAAAACCTTTTCTTTTTTGTGCCGGAACAAACGACAACATCACAGATTTTGCGTTTAGGTGCAAACTTTTCTTACCTCGTCAATTATCTATGGTACAGTGACTGGCAGATAGCGCCGACTCTCAATGGTCTCATTATGGCTTCAAACTCAATCAGGTTAAGCCACTGGCCGATAAGAGCGCCGAGGAGCAAATTACGAACCCCGAAGCGTGACGTAATATTTCTGACGCAAGGCCGAGAAAGCAACGCTCGGTCACGAGCTTGTAGAAGGTTCACGTTTATTCTTGATCCAGATATAACTTCTACCATTCGTTCCTGCTTTTGTTGTTCTACAAGTGCGTGTTCATTCTCGTCCCGAGCGCGCGACGCTCGAGCCTCCTTCGCCGAATCTTTTAGATAGTGACGCACCCTAGATAACAGGCCGCCCGCGACCTTGTCGAGTCAGTCTCGCCCCAGCGTTCGATCCCGCTGTTACGCCGACTTCGACGCCCGCGGCGCTCTATTGTTATCTTCTGTTTACTTCTTGTTTTGGGCACAAGTTCGCCTCATTAAATGCTGAGTTTACTTCAGTTTTTTTCGCCTCATCACTTGTCATTCGTGACATTTTGGTGGAGGTGCGGGGTATTGCATTCTATGCCCGTTGAGCGTACCCCTCCAAAGACATCCCGACCAAGCGACGTGCTCAGCCCCGGAAGGCTACCTACCCTTCGTCGAAGACGCCGAAGCCCGAAGAAGCCGTCGTACCAGAGGTCAGTCCCCCAAATTTGGCCTCTTGCACGAGAACCGGAAGATCCCGACCTTGACCCGTCGTCGTCCTGCCCGTCGCACCCCGGACTCCGACGCCTTTCCACGGGGAGGTCCACGAGGACATTAAAGACTGGCTGCGACACTACGAACGTGTAGCACGCCACAACGGACGGACGACTGAGCAGTGCCTCCACAACCTCTACGCCTCGCTTGAAGGCACTGCGAGGCACTGGTTTGAAAACCACGAAGCCTCCTTCACTTCATGGGAGTCCTGCGTCGCCAAACTGAAGCGGACATTCATTAACCACCACCGTCGCCAGCGAGCAGAGAACCTTCTTCAAAAAAGGGTGCAGGGACCCAACGAAAGTGTGACCAGCTTTGTTGAGGACATCCTGCGTCTAAGTGCCCGAGCCGATCCGGAGGCCGCCGAGGAAAAAGAACATCGAGTCCTCATGCTTGGAGTCAGGGCAGAAATTTTCGGCGGCGTCGTTCGTCATCCCCCGAAGACAGTAGATGAATTCGTCGCTGAAGCCACGAGCATGGAGCGGGCTTTGCAAGCACGATCAAACCACTACAATCGACTCGCCGGCTCCCATGCTGCTTCAGCGATGGCATCGTCACCACTTTACCTGGGCAGCCTTGGCGTCGACAACCTTCGCCAGATCATCTGCGACGTCGTTCGGGAGGAGATCAGGAAGGTGCTGTAAACTGCCGGTCGACCTGCCTCGCTCTCCCTGACCAAAGTAGTGCGAGAGGAGATTCAGCGAGCCTTCCAGCCAGAAGCTCCCGTCGACCTGCCACCACCGGAACAACCGACGGCGAGCTACGCCACCATGGCCCGACGACCGCCACCCGCTGCCCACCAACCTCCTGCGCCACGACGACGGGACGCACCAACACAGCCGTAACCCCGACCTCCCGACGATCGACATCAGTACGTCCGGCAAGAACAACCGGCGCCCAGGAAGACCGACGTGTGGCGAACGGCTGATCGACGCCGGCTGTGCTAACACTGCGGTGAAGCGGACCACATCTACCGACGATGCCCCTACCGCCAGCTGGGCCTACGAGGGTTTGCGCCCAACGACCCTCGACCACGTCTTGGAGAGCGACCTCGGGACATCGAGGACCACCTCAGCCGCTCTTCATTTCTTGAGTCGTCTCCCCGCCGAGGATTCCGTTCACTGTCTCCTCGACACTCGCAAATCACCCTTCCGCCGGTCTCGCCGAGACAGCCGGCGTCGATCAGCCATCGCATCCCGTCGGGAAAATTAGCGCGGCAATGCTGGGAGGTAGTGTTGCCGAAGCCGAACAATGCCAAGATCCTCCAAGATCGTCGTAGCCCTCCCACTCTAACGCCGCAACAACCCGAAACGAGGTTTCTGCGACAGTGTCGAATAACCTCAACGCTATCATCGACGGCCACGACGGGGCGGCGCTCGTCGACACCGGAGCAGACTACTCCATTTTGAGTGGGAGACTCTCTCGCCGGCTTCGGAAAGTTACGACGTCGTGGGACGGACCGCAGACACGAACCGCCGGCGGACATCTCATCACACCTGTCGGCAGGTGCACTGCTCGCGTTGAGATCCACGGTGAAACCTGCCCTGTGAAGTTCGTCATTCTGCAAAACTGCTTGAGGGACGTCATTCTCGGAATGGACTTCTTGTGTGAATACGGTGCCATTATCGACCTTGCGGAGAACAAGCTGACGCTTCGGAATCCTGTCCTATCGGCGGAAAAATCGAAAGCGACGTTAGCTGCAGTGCGAGTCCTTACAAGCCACGTAAACCTGCCGCCGCCGTCAAGTGTCTTTGTGCCCGTCGGGACCGAAGAAGCCACATGCGGTGTAGCACTGTTGGAAAGAAGCGTCCAACTTCTATCGTAAACCGGAGACACGGAAAAATAAAAAAACGGACAAAACAACAACAAGTCTCAATAACTTGAGACTTGTTGTTGAGACAACTTGAGACTTGTTGTTGTTTTGTCCGTTTTTTTATTTTTCCGTGTCTCCGGTTTACGATGGAAGTTCTTCACCAGCTCGCCTGTGCTTTTACCCTTTCTTTGTCCAACTTCTCCTTGGACGAAGGATTCGCATTGCAAGAGGCGTAACCGAGCTCCAGGACGGGCATACCGTAGCCCTTGTCACCAACTTCCGGCAAGAGTCACAGCACCTTACAAAGGGTACAGCTGCGGGCTACGTCGAGGAAATTCAGGACCCAGCCGCGATCGCCGTGATCTCAGAAGACGCCTCAACGACGCAGCACAGGAGAACCACGCTGTCAGAGCTCGATATCGACCCGTCTCTCCCAGCCCCACAGCAACGACAGCTGACTGACCTTCTCGCTGAGTTCAGTGAGTGCTTCGCCACATCGTCAAGGCTACGCCAAACGGCGGTTGCGAAGCATCGAATTGGTACTGACGATAACGTGCCCTTTCTTCATCAGTCGCCGTACCGAGTTTCGGTGAAGGAGAGGGAAACCATTCAGAAACAAGTCCGAGAAATGCTTGACGACCATATTATCCAGCCTTCAAGCCGTCCGTGGGCCTCTCCAGTCGTGCTGGTGAAGAACAAAGACGGAACTCTTAGGTTCTGCGTGGACTACAGGCGGCTGAATGCTGTTACAAAAAAGATGTCTACCCGCTTCCCCGCATAGATGACACCCTCGACCGATTACGCCACACCCGATACTTTTCGTCCATGAACTTAAGGAGTTGCTACTGGCAGACTGAGGTCGATGAACGGGACCGCGAGAAGACTGCCTTTGTCACGCCCGATGTACTCTACGAGTTCAAAGTGATGCCCTTCGGACTCTGTACGGCGCCGGCGACTTTCCAGTGGGTCATGGATACCGTGCAAACGGGACTGAAGTGGGAGAGCTGCCTGGTTTACCTGGACGACGTCGTCGTATTTTCGCACGACATCGACGAGCACTTGAAACGGCTTAGGGCCGTGCTCCAAGCCATCAAGACCGCAGGGCTCACACTCAAGCCAATGAAGTGCCGCTTCGCCTATACGAAGAACTTAAGTTCCTTGGCCATGTCGTCAGTAGCAAAGGAGTATGCCCTGAACCCGTGAAGACATCCGCCGTAGCCGAATTTCCTCGACCATCGGACAAGAAGGCCACCTGCAGATTCCTGGGGCTGTGCGCGTACTACAGGCGCTTCGTTCAAGATTTCGCAAAAATTTCGGCGCCCCTCACTCATCTTACGAAAGACGCCATGAAGTTTCAATGGGCAGAAGAACAAGAGCGGGCGTTCGACGAACTGAAACAACGACTTCAAAAACCTCCGATCCTTGGACATTTCAATCATCACGCCGAAACCAAAATTCATACGGATGCCAGAAACACCGGACTTGGCGCGGTATTGGTACAGCTACAGGAAGGCACGGAGCCAGTCATTGCCTACGCAAGTCGGGGACTGTCGAAGGCGGAAAAAATTACTCCACGACGGAAAAAGAATGTCTCACGGTCGTATGGGCGATCACAAAGTTTCGTCTATATATACGGGAATTCGTTCCGCGTGGTCACAGACCACCACTCGCACTGTTGCCTTGCAAATCTCAAAAACCCTTCTGGACGCCTTGCTCAATGGAGTTTTTATACTGCAAGAATTTGACATGACCGTGGTCTACAAGTCAGGACGGAAGCATAGTGACGTCGACTGCCTGTCCAGAGCCCCCGTCGAAACGACAGGCTGTACCGACGACAATAATGACGAATGTTTCCTAGGTGCCGTGGACACCGACCACATGGCAGGACTTCAACGAGACGATCCGGAGCTGCGCGCCCTGATTGAGCATCTAGAAAGACGAGGAAGTACCGTTCTTCGTGTCTTTTCACGAGCCCTGCCAACCTTCGCTGTTCGACGAGGTTTACTTTATAAGAATAATTTCGGAACCAGTAATTCGCCGTGGCTTCTGGTAGTCCCTACCAGCCTTAGAGAAGAGATTTTTTAAGCTTGCCACGACGACCCGACTTCAGGACACCTCGGTTACAGCCGGGCACTAGCCCGGATACGTGAAAAATACTACTGACCTACGCTTCCAAAGACCGTCCAACAGGCACTCATGGCACGATCGGGCCATGAGTGCCAGCGATGCAAGAAACCGCCGACAAAGCCAGCAGGTCTCCTTCAGCCGATTACCCCTCCAACCAAGCAGTTTCAGCGCAAGTTGGAATAGATTTGCTGGGTCCTTTTTTACCGTCGACGAAGGGGGAACCGGTGGATAATCGTCGCCACAGATTATCTTACTCGTTACGCCGAGACAAAAGCCCTTTCGTCGGGTACTGCTGTCGAAGTCGCCAAGTTTTTCATCGAGTCCATCGTCCTCCAGCATGGCGCCCCCGTAGTCCTGATCACAGACCGAGGGTCATCGTTCATGGCACAGTTGACCCAAGAAATCCTTCGTCTAAGCCACACGGGCCACCGTCGAACAACTGCACACCATCCGCAGACCAATGGATTGACGGAGCGGCTCAACAAAACAATCGCCGACATAGCCTCTATGTACGTCGACGTGGAGCACAAGACCTGGGACGAAGTGCTGCCCTACGTCACGTTTGCCTACAACACGGCAGTGCAAGAGACCACAGGAATGACGGCCTTCCAGCTGGTGTATGGCCGGACGGTGACGACTATGCTAGACTCCATGTTGCCGCACGAGCCACTCGACGACGAGAGCGGTGACGCCGAGGTGGTTGCTCAACGGGCAGAAGAGGTTCGCCAGTCAGCCAGACTACGGATTCAAGATCAACAACATGTCGACGCCAGCCACTACAATCTTCGCCGGCGTGACGTCCACTTTCATCCCGGGGACAGAGTATGGGTCTGGACACCAATTCGGCGACGTGGGCTCAGAGAGAAGCTTCTCGAGCGCAACTTTGGACCCTACAAGGTCCTTCGCCGTCTCGGACACTTAAACTACGAGGTGCTTCCCGACGGAACTCGACCATCAAGACGACGCCAGCCGCGACCCGAAGTAGTCCCCCTCGTGCGCCTCAAGCCGTATTACGAACGATAGAACTTTGGACTCTCGTCAAACTGTGAACTGTGGCTCGCGATTCTGCTGCCCTTTTGTTGTGGATTTGTGTTTTCGGTTTGTGCTGCATCGGGACGATGCGCTTTTAAGGAGGGGGGGGGGGGGATAATGCAGCGCGCAAGGCCGAGAAAGTAACCCTCGGTCACGGACTTCTAGAAGGTTCACGTTTATTCTTTAACCAGATATAACTTCTATCATGTATTCCTGCTTTTGTTGTTCTAGAAAGTGCGTGTTCATTCTCGCCCCGAGCGCCCGACGCTCGAGCCTTCTTTGCCGAATCTTCCAGATAGTGACGCACTCTAGATAAGAGGCCGCCCGCGACCTTGTCGAGTCAGTCTCGCCCCAGTGTTCGATCCCGCTGTTACGCCGACTTCGACGCCCGCGACGCTCTATTGTTATCTTCTGTTTACTTTCTGTTTGGAGCACAAGTTCGCCTCATGAAACGGGTAGATCACTTCAGTTTTCGTCGCCTCATCACTTGTCATTCGTGACAATATGCCAAATCCTGTCCATTTCAAGCTTCAGTTAACTATAGCTATAGTTAAGTATAGTTACCTCGGTACAAAAATAGCAGGGCACCCCGAGTGCTCGGCTTGCATTGGGCACACAAGCGTATCTTAGAGCGCAATTAGAGAGTTGAAACTGAACTTTTTTTTACTTTTTTACTTTACGTATGAATTTTTTTTTTTTTTTTTGTACGTAGTACAATTTGAGTAAACGGGAGAGGGATTGGACGGATGATCCTTTAAACCGCTGATTCTGGATGTTTTTTTCTTCCTCGAGCGTGGTAGCTATATATTTACCTGGATCGCTCAACAGCACACGGTTGTTTCGTCCTGAGCAACCTCAGGGTGTTACTAATATATAAGTGTATTACAAAAAAAGTAAAGCTCTTGTTTTCTTTTATTTTTCTTTTTTTTTAGCGTACGTAATTGCCGCACTAAGCTGTTTCTCTCTATACACTCCTTCCCAGGCAGACAACAAGCAGAGAATCTCACGGTCTATAGAGGATGCGCGGTGTCTGATGGTCCGCAGAAGCAGAACTACCGTGCACGCCCAGAACGCGTTCCACTGCTCAGTAAACAAAAATGGCGGCGCGCAGAAGGCGAATATTGGAAAAAGTGTATAAGTCACCGATAACTTAAAGGACCCCTAAAAAGAAAAAAAAAGTTTTTTTACCAGTCTAATTGAAACGCACGTGTCAAAAAAACAAAATCTTTTTCAAACTTTTTTAGAGTAATATTGACGGCGCGAGACGCAATTTAGTCGGCAGTCACCTCCTTTCCACTTGCTTTCTCTCTCGGCATTTCGGGCGCGTGGAGGAGAGGTGGATCGGCTTTGCCTTCGCGACCGAGATGGTCATTCCAGAATGACCCGTCACTTTATGGACTTCGCCTGCAGAATTTCAAATAAAACTCTCGCCGCCAATATTGCTCTAAAAAGTTTTTGTCGCTTAAATTTTATTTTTTGACACGCGTGTCCCAGCCAAAATGCTTAAAAACAAACATTTCTTTTTTTTTTTTTCTTTTCAGGGGCCCTTTAAGAAACAGGGGCACGAGAAGGATTTGCCTCGCCGCGATTGGCAGGATTTGCATCTGCCTCGCCGTGATTCGCAGGATTTGCCTCGCCGTGACTTGGCGATTGGGTTGCATCCTAACAACACAGGAAACAATTGTTCTGGCCAATCGCGAAGTTCGACCACAGCGACACTGTTGGTCGCGCACGTCGTTAATACTCCTTGCCACATCAAGAAAGGAATGTTTGTACATAATTCATACTCCGCGCGAAGTAGTACTTACAATATCTTGCTGTCAAAGGAAGAAACGATGTTTTTTTTGTTTTGTTTTTTTATCGAAACGTTTACGTCTTGATAAAATAATATAAATCTGACCTAAGAAACACCCACATATAGCTTCAGTGGGCCCAGAAATGAATTTTCGACTAGGATCAGTAACTTTGGATTCGGACTTTACTAATCGCATATAGTTTAGCGGGCCAAAAGAAAGAGGGTAGGAAGCCAAAAGTCAGCTTTCCTTTACGAACGTTTGAAAATACCTATAGCGGACTATTTCCTACCTCCTTTCCTTCGAAAGCTCTCCGCCTTTTCACTGTGGTACATCCGCGGTGCGCAAAGCACTTCAGCCGACCCCAGCTCACGCACTGAACGCGAGAACTGCGTCACTCGGACGTACGCTCTCGTCAACGATAAATCCGTCGTCAAATAATTCGATTCGCGTTCATGGCCGACGAGTGCCCTGGCGGAACTTATCATCACTTGCGTATGACAAGTTCTATGGTATGCTTCAAAAGCGCGGTGGAAGCTTGAAGTCATCGCAACGGTGCCCAAGCATGTCGCGATCACGTGATTTTTCCATTCGCTTTTCAGTTCAGGATTAAAGCTAAGAAGAAATAAGTTAAAAAAAAAAATTCATGGCCCCTCTAGCTCAACACATGAAGGAAGAACCTAATAGCGTTCCGTGAAGAGCCGGACTCTTTTTCCCACGGTTCTTGAGGTGAATATATGAGCTAACATGGTGCTACGTCAGCGTTTTGTTGGGACTGGTGTTCAGCCAATAAAGTGTTTTAGGGAACCGTTTTTGCACATGCGATACGGTACGATGGGCCCTACGGTACGAAATGTGCATGTGCTGCCGCAGAAGACGCGCACATGCGCACTGCGTACCGGGGGGCCCATCGTACCTTATAGGATGTTCAAAAACGGTTCCGTAATAAAACTCTATAATAAGAACATGACTCCCAACCGAATGAGGACACAGCTCTCGTCTCGAATCCCGGCACGCTGGTTGGTTACAGAAATTCTGGCGCTACAGCCTTGTTGTCCGAAAGGTGTTGCTGCGCCCCGTAGGCGCTTGGATTCCTATTGCGCATGTAGCCTCTTCACCACCTATGAGAAGATGATACTCTGGCTGGGCCGTTTAGTCACCCAGCTAGCAGCATCAGCTCGCGCTCGACGAAAGACACGGTCGAGAAAGGCGCTGCCTTCTTTGCAAACTGGCCACCACTACGAGCGGCAGGGGCGTTTCCGAGACAAAAGCCCCCGATTAGCAGTTCTCGACTGATACACAATGGTATACTATTGTCTCGCCCTTATTTTAAATCTAGTTCCTTGTTTTCTGAACTATGGCTCAGTGTTGTGCCCCCGGGTTGGACATGCAACGAGGCAATATTTCCCAGAAATTCTATAATTAAACGACGAAACCTCGTCGTTTAGTGAATTACCGAGTGCGCTTGTTCGTTGGAACCTGTAGAACTTGAACGAAGTATGCCCTTTTCGAGATAAAATAAATAAGAGAAGCAGAAAAAGTTCCTCCTCCACTCTCTCCAGTTTAGAAGAGTGAAGGCTGGAGAAGAGGTCAAAAGAGGTGAGGAGGGACTCGCCTCCTCTCCAGCGTTTGTTCCGCAAAACTGGAAAGGGTGAAGGAGGAGCTCCTCCAGTTTTTCTTCAATTCCAACGGACTATAAAGAAATACTATTTGGTTCACCTTTCATTCCATACATAAAGGTTTGATAGAGTCAAACATGCTCACAGCACGTACTTAATAAATCAATGCGTGCTTCACAAGCGACTACTAACTAGAGGCTTTTTGAACAAAAGGAATGGCCGCTAGCTCTCCTAACACCAGCACTATTACTGTGTATGGTGTTTTTAAGCGCAACAAAATTGTTGGTTGATAGTTTGGGAAGAATTAAATTGCTCGTTTCATAGTGAATATTGCCGTGTTCATGGCCAAGAGTTAACGCTACTCTATACTTCTAGAAAGCTCGCGTTTCCTCTTACCCCAAATGTTCGACGCTCCAACATTCTAGGCCGAATATTCGAGATACAGAGTGTAATAGATCTGAAGGCGAACGTGACCTTGCCGTATCAGTGTCCATACTGTTCGAAGCTCTAAACTTCTAGACCAAGTGTTCGAGATACCGAGTGTAGTAGATAAGGAGCCCAGCGTGGCCTTGCCGACTCACTCTCTCACTCTCGTGCAAGCCGGCTGTCACGCCGGCACCACCACGCTCGTTGCTGCCACCTTCGACGCTCGCTGCTGTTTTCTCGACACTCGTTGCTTTTTGTTGTTTCTGGGGCGAGTTCGCCTATTATACCTTTATTTTCAGTTTTACGCTTGTCGGTCATTTTCCATCCGCGATAGTATTAATGAGTGGTTGCACAGATGGGGAGAAAGAAAGGAGACATTTCTTATTTGTTAGATTGACCAATGCATGATCTTTAGCCTAGTATTTGCAGTATAGCGAATAAGCACAAAGTCTTTTGTGAATCAAAATGGACTGCTGGCTCCTCTGTAAAAGGACTCTGACTGTTTGTCTTCAAACTTCATGTACTCGCCATTAGGAAGAAAGCTTGGACGATTGTGCTGCTTAGCTCTGAAGCAGTTATGTCAGGTGATGGACAAAGTACGTATGTAAGTTACAAATAAAAGTTTATAGATTTCCAAAGTTCCCGAAAATTCCACTTGGTATTGGACTCAACATGAAGGCGTGGAAATGTGTTTAAGAGGGAACGTGGGAAGAGGGATGTTATCGTGGCTAGTACCATATCTATTTGGCCTGTTTCACTAGTATCCTTATTGAAAAGAAAAACAAAACATTCCTTTAACGAAAAAAAATTATTGTTGAGACGTGTGTGTTCGTTTCCCCTAGTTGTCGTCCGTTTTGTTTCCGGTTTACATAATAGGAATTTCTTATATGATTTCTCCAATAAACATCCCTGACCGTACACAAATATTAAAACTCGTATATTGCGGGTGGTTGTACCATCTGAAATGTTCTTATTTGTTTATTGAACGCAATATTATCATGTGTTCACCAGTGTTCTGACACCGCAAAGCCACGCCTCGGACGGATAACGTAATCGGCAGCTCTAGGAGAATACCATCCGAAACTATCCATCGTCACGGCTGAATCTAACGTCAAGTGAAAACTACAAAGTCACTTGAATACCTTTTGGACGAGGCCGTGACACCGTGCATAAGAAAATGTCGGCGATTTGACAGCACCTCAGAATTACCTTTACGAACCGTTACATCAAACCAAACTTTTCTTTCGTTTTGTGCCTTCTCTTTTAATCTTTCCTTGTTCGTCTATTTCACTTTTGTAGTCTTTCTGTTTTCTGCCATTCTTTGGAAGCGGGGTTCCTATCGAGGCTGTCATCGATGGAAACTTTGAAAGGACAGGCGCGTAAAAAGAAAGTATACGCACAATCGACGCATCCTCGGGCACTTCCGGGCACCGTTTTTCTTTTCTTTTAAGTGTTTTTTTTTTTTATCTTTATTTTTACGTTTTTATTGGAGATCGAAGAGCGAAGGCAATATATTGTAAAGCCCGATGACTGGAGTCCGGAATATTTATTCGGCTACTTTTTTGCCAAGTTTTAAAAAATTATAAAAGAAAAAAAGTTAAAACCGAAATGTCTTCTACGAAGATGTGCAATAAACTGTTTTAAGTAGATATTTACTTTGTTTTTATATTGAAAAAAAAGAACAGTAATTAAATAACCAATACTTCATAGTTAGGGTTCCGTGTTTTAGGATAAATACAACAAAATCTGAAAAACACTCGTCGATAAAAATTTTGTCCATTACGATTTATCTGAAAAGTTCCGAATTTTGATGTCACAATGTCAAAAAACAAACAAAAAAAAACAGTATTTCATAAATGAGCTTTTCAGAACAAGGGTTCAGTGGCCCTGAGGAGAGGCCTCTTCAGCTTGCTTTCAAATCTCGCACTATTGATAAAAGGGGGTTCACCATTCTCGTCAAGTTTTGTTCAAGACAGCGGGTCAGTTAATTTTGGGCCACGGCCAAAGCCACTTTTCTAGTTTTCAGTTTGAACTTCTTAATGGAAGGTGAGTTTCTGTTTTATAACAATAAAATCTATGATAATAAGTGGCAGAAGGGTAGCTAAAGGTTCCATCTCAACACTCCAATGACTCCACCTGGCGCAGCCGCAGGGTGGAGCGGTGAAAGAGGGTGGTACAGAACCGTATATTAGGAGAGTTTGGCCAAAGGCCGCCGCCAGCGCCGAATACTCTCCCCGCGGTTAGAGCCTTAAACTAGAAGTGCGACGCATCGTCGACCAATCAGCAAGCCACGACTTCACAGTACTGAAAACTACATTTAAAGCGTCAAACAGAAGCGTTCAATCTCGGCGTCTCGGTGACAGTTTGCTCTGGGCCGGCTTGCAGGTCCAGCGTCTCAGCTGAGACTGGCTGAAAGAAAACAGTGCAAAGGGTGGGGCGCGCGAGCTTCCTGAGGCGCGGTTTGAGTCCCCCTTGGCTCGAGCGCTGGCTTTGGCAGTGCTTTCTTCCCCCCAGTCTGAGTTGAGACCAGGGGCGGATCCAGACCTCCATTTTAGGGGGGGGGGCGGTTCCTCGGTGTAAAACGGCCGGGGGGGGGGGGGGGGGAGGGGGGGGGAGGGGGGAGTGTTTATATTTTTGGTGGAGTTATAATTTTTACTAAACTCTGATAGCATAATATAGAACTTGAGAGCTTTTGTATCGGTTTACCTGTCGGGGATGAACTCTTTGAATTAAAACCTTTCGGGTGACCATGCTAGAGGTAAGTATCTCGAAAATTGTGGTGACACTATCCTTTCTGAAACTTGGGTTTCAGACCAACACTACGTGAGCAGTCGATTTAGGGCAGCTTAAAGACATTGCCTTGGCAGACATTCTGGTTCCAGCTAGTGCTCAACAGCTGAGGCAACGGGAAGAGCGGCTTAAATCAGCGGAGCGAGTACAGCGCAAACAAGCGACAAAACCGGCGGTTTTGTCGCTTGTTTGCGCTGCACGCGCTGTACCCGGCGGCTTCGACGCTGCTCGCGGCGTCCAAACACTGTTGACGCAGCGAGCGAAACGAACGCTGCCATGCAAGTTCGTCGGTTGTTCGCCGTATATTTGGAATGTCCAGAGCGCATCACAAGCGGCATTGCCAACCCAAACTCGTGTTTTCACGTGCTCTGGATGCAACTCGAGAGAACGAAAGCGAATAATTGTTGAATATTTTTGAGAGCATGTTGCAGTTCGGCAACTATAACTTTTGAACTTAGACAAGACCTTAATACCAGCAATGGATCCTTCCAAATTATATTCGATTGCACTTCGTCTGGATATTTTCTGTATCAAAGGAACACTTACTTGTTTCTGGGTAGTTAGCTCATTCGTCAGGGTCGAGAGGACGGGTGCAGAGATATGATAGGGCAGAGCGGTTGTAATTAAGGTCGGCGAATCTCAACTGGGCTAAAGGCCGATCACAACTGCAGCATGGATGTTTGGGAGTCGGTGTTCACTCGAACGGGCACAGGCACTGTCTATTTAATTTATGTGTAGCCGCATCTTTGAAAGGGCTCGTTTTCCCCAAGTCCGTTCGACACACACATATTCGCGCCTGCAAAGCCGCGCGAAAGCTCTGCCGTCAATCCACAGAAGCCGCGTTTAACTGGAAAAGACGGCGCCAAGGGGAGACAAGGGGTAGAGGGCGCCTTTCCTAAAATATGTCCCGCCACCCTAAGTTGGAACGGCATTGTATACAAATAAATTCCTACGGCGTCGGCTTGAGGACCCAGTGTAAGCAGCCTCCAGCCTTTTAGAGTGCTCGTACCGTTTATCTTTCTCTTATTAGGGAGTTTTAGCGAGTCGTTTTTCAAGCTCACGGTTCCAAAATCACGAACGGTACAGCTGGTCCGTTCCGTGAAACCGTACGCCAAATTTGACATACTTTAGCGAATCGTGGAAGTGGCGCGACCGTGTAGACGATGATGATGATAGGGCTTAACGGTGGCGCCATCTTCTAGTAAGCATGTGAAACATTCTGCAACGTGTAAATCCGTGGCGACGGCGGCGGACACCGTGGTGGCAGCTCTTTCCGGCGTACGACTGATGTAAACAAGACGGCCGATGTAACATTTGGCGGTCGGAATTTCAAGAACTGCGAAGCTAGATAGAGTAAAAAGTGTCTGAACGACCGTAAAGGTATGTGGTGTGTCTCTGTCATCTTGAAGTTGAACGATCGTTCACGTTGTGTGCCGTCGAACCAAATCATTTCGTCTGCTCGCGATCGCCACGGCAGCTAGTCTGCCCGCAGATCGCAAAAATTTACTAGCGTGCGCAGTTTACAGCATTCACGATCCCTTACCATGGAGAGCAGTCCTCGAAATGATTTGGTTTAACCTCTCCGATGAAGCAGACTGACAGGACGGCAAATCGCCTCCTGCTATCCTAAGCCTAACGCTCGGCTGGGTCGGCGAAGGCGGTCGCCGAACCGACCGCCATCGTTTTTTACCCGAGTCGTGAACGGTGCTGGCTGCGTTGCGGTGATGACTCCAGCGGCCGGAATGGGAGAAACGAACGAGAAGAGCCCCCCGACTCCCCGAACTACTCGCGCGCGCATGCGCAGTGGCGTCGCGGATGCTTTCGAGGGCGAACCGTTCGTGTGGAAACGACCTGCTAAAACTCCCTATTAGCTTCCCCCCACGAGAAGTCGTACCGCAGGCAGTATGAAGCCCATTAGAGGAAACATCTCCCCCTTCTGGCGCTCGTCGGCTTCTTTCTGTATTCCGCGCTGCGGCGCTGATCCTCAGTGAGGGATGGAGGCGAGGACGTAAGCGGGCTTATGTTTAAGCCAAGGTCGTGGGGATCTCCGGAGCGTCTTCAGGAGAACCTCAGACCCCAGACTACATTGTACCCAGAGCATTTGCTTCCTCTGTTAGTTGAGAAGAAAAACAATTGGTAACCTGGTTGTACAGGCTGCATCCCCCCCCCCCCCCCCCCCCCCTGGAACGTCTCCTCCCGGTACGTCCCCTCCGCACCTCCCTTGGCAATTAACACACCGTGCCAATACGATACCTTTAGTGAGCCCGTGGGCGACAGCATCTCAAAGCAAGCCAAAAAAGACACGCCAAAAGACAAGCCCAGAACCACGAAGAAACAATTCAAACGAAAAGTGATGAAAAGGCGGCCGCTAGAGAGGAAGGATAATCCGCTACCCTTGAGGAAGGCTGCTTGACGTCTGCGTTTGGGAGCTTTCAGGGAACAAATTTTTCGCAGACAACCTCCAGAGAGAGGGAGACAGAGAGAGAGAGAGAGAAAGGGGACTAGATATGTTGAAGGTATTTTCCCCCCATGCTCGACGTGTTGGCCTTGTTTGGAAGTATGCCTGCAGTCGAGGACCCTAATATTTGGTGCGCCTCCCCACTGTCTCTCCACTTCGAAACTCCTGGCGCCGTCCCTGTCGGGAAGACGTACCGTGACCTTGACGGAGATAAACCCCACTTTGGAAGCGCCCAGCTGGCGCGTCCACCCACCGCTGTTTTTATCTTTTGTTTCTCGCGTCGACTGCTTACGTTTTTTCTTCGAGCTGACGAAGAACCCCAGGGGGGGGGGGGGGGGGGGTTGCCTGGCGAGGCGTTTGGGGGGGGGGGCGATCGCCCCCACCGCCCCCCCCCTTGGATCCGCCACTGGTTGAGACGCTGTTTCTAGCAAGTCGGCCCCGGTGTGAAGCGCACGTTCGTTTACTCTACCGTTGAATATGGAAGTGACGAAAACCACACATGCGCCAAGTTTTCATTCACCGAGAGTTACACCTTTTTACTCGAGCGACGCTAAAACGACTTAAATTAGTCGAATCACAATTATAGAGGTCATGATCACCGCTAGGGTCTGTTTCGCGGCCTGTGGTTGGCCCCGAGATGCTCGCCTATTCAAACTAATGTATGGCCAAACTCTTCCAATACACGGCTCTGGGGTGGGGAGAGAGCGAGCTTTACAGAGACAACGTCAAGGATTTCAGTGACTTTAAAGTATTAACGTTTATTAAAGCAACACTTGTTTGCAAGTTGTGTTTTGGGACATATGGTACTAGCAATTGCAAGGGCGCAAATCCCCAAGCCAGCTGAAGAAATACAGCATGCAAACTAACGCTTCTAATGGCGAGTTCGTTTCACACGCACTGGCACCGTTCGAGTCCTCTCCCAGAATGGATCGTACTTGCAGAGTGTTGCACGGAGAACTGGACTCAACGAACTCGCCAAATGCACTGAGTGCAAAAGAATGATGCTGCCGCCATCTATGTAGAAAACGTACCGACCTCAAACCGAAACTAGCGCCTTTCTGTTGGGAGTGATGGGTGGGGATGCAAGAGTGCAGTCACTACCAACGTTTATCTACAAACGTTGGACGCTGCAACCTGTAGTTTATAGTTGCGATGGCTTCAAGCAACTCGGCTGCCGTAGAAATAGTTACAGACGGCGTAAATTTCCGCACCCAGCCGACCCAGCTGTGTACAAAGCAGCTGGTTGCGATCTTTCAATTCTTATAACCGTTTGCACTGAAGAAAACTGATGATGCTATCCAAGCAGAAGCTTGATCCGTTTGAGCATGGTATTATGCGTGAACCACTGAAAGGGTAGGGCTTAAAACTAGTCTGTTGGAATATCCAGCAAAACTTTTCATGGGACTTTCGATTGTCATTACAGGTGTATCAGATGTTAGCCTTGGTGAGGGCGTCGAGAACGAGAACTTTCTCGAACAAAATACGACGGGGCAAGTTAGCTAACATAGGTAACTGCTAAACATGATGTTGCCCAAGCCTCGGGTAAAGTCACTATGTTTAGCTTTCTCTGATGCTTATTTGGCAGTCAGAGGTTTCTGCTGAGGGAGTTTGTTCTGAGCTTTTCTTGACACACTGGTATAGTTCAGCGTCTGAACGGCAACAGAGTGACTTAAAACCTGCAAATAAAGCACGAGTTGTCAATTGCTTCCTTCATGAAATAGCAGACGCTCACAATTCAAGCTCCCGTTTGATGCCGTTACCCGCGGGACGCGATTTCTATCAGAAAATCTACTTTTTTTCCTTTCGGTTCCGGGACACATTGTAGCAGACGAACCCCCGTCGTCTGCTCCTGCTCCTCGCCGGCCACGCCGGATCGAGGCATGTCGGGATTGCATTTTGGCGCACGCCCGATTTTTTCGGTGCAGCGAGTGCATGCACTCGTGGGGGGCCGCCGCTGAAACGAACTCGGAGAGTGCAACTACTCGTGGAGTGCATGGAGTTATTATAATGTACGCTAGAGGTTCAACTGGCGCTAGTGAGCTGCTGCAAATTGAAGCAGACAGCAACCAGTCAGAAATTTACTTCCGGTAATGCATTTCTATGGGAAAAAGCGACTGCATTTTCTCTCTGCGCTCGATTATAAGAGCAAATATCACGAATAATTTGTATGTACAAGGCACATTGGAACATTTCTCAGTCACGCAGACGAAATAACTGGTCAGTTACAGCATTTTTATTTGAAATTCGTGGCATGAAAAACGGTGTTAAAACCGCTTCGTGAGTGTATTTATGTGCACTGTCGGACACTGTTAGCGCGAACACGGCGTCGGCGATTTCCAGCTTGGGGGATATACGTGCCAAAACGAACGAATTGCATGTGAAAAACCAAGAGAGACGGCAAGAACTACGCAGTAACACTGCATAAGTAACTCCTTATGCATGCAGACGATCAAAATAAATTGAAAGCCACGTAATATACTAGTAGTCAGATATGCAATAAATAAGTACTGCTTTATTCTTTCTGCTCGTGAATATGTGCGAAGATGCTTGTTCTGGGTTCAAATCATCAGCCGAACGCTCCAAATCTTTGCAAATAGGGAGAAGCAGAGAACAGGTGCCTGATTAAAACTGCCCGACATAGGAAATAATGAAAAGACACACCTTTCGTAGCCCACATACTTTATTTTTTTAACAGATCGTCAAGATGCACGACGGAGTCATTTTCATATAGCGAGTAACAGAATGGGCATATTAGCAATATATAAGCGCCACCGGAATGCTAGCGAACCTTGAACGCACTCTACATTCCTTTCGAGTGTTATTTTGCTTAGAATCGTCGCTCATTTTTACATACCTGCCATGGAACAGAGGTTTGGGCCTGAAATATAGCGAAGTTTAACATCGTTCAATAGTAAAGAAAAATGCTGTAACTAAAGCAATTACACATTCACCATATCAATAAAGGTACATACTATCCGGTACAACTGAAATAAGAAAAGTTATTCGTGTTATTTTCCGGCGAAGATACAAAATTCACGCGCGTTTTCCCATAGGAATGCACAGGAGCACCGCAAAAGTAGACTGGTTGCTGTCTGCTTCGATTTGCCTCCCGGAAGTCGCATAGACACTAGCGCCAGTTGCACCTATAGAGTACATTATAATAACTCTATGGTGGAGTGCCTGCCGAGTTCGTTTTCTTAACTTATCGAACTACGACTTTGTGCAGCGTTGCCCACAGATGGTGCTTTTTTTTTTTTTTTGTAAAATTTGCAAAGAGCGAACTTACCTGAGGAAAAAGTAAGGAAAGAAAAAGGCTTAACTCCTATGAAAACGCAGCGACGCGACCAGTCTTCAAACAACACGGCACCGTTTCGCACGGGAGACAAGAGATGGCGCAAGCGGTCGCGACGCCAACTGCCGCCAACGAACGAGCACACGACGCCGAGAGCCGGCGTATTTAGCAGACAGCAGTTCCTTGCTGTTACTGCGCCTGTTTTTGTTTCTGCGACTGCCGCCGCCTGCGGAACGCTCGCCACTTTTGAGTCGAAAAGATTGTCTGCTAAAGACGCCGTATGCTCGTTCGTTGGCGGCGTTCGTTGCGCCATCTCTTGTCTCCCGTGCGAAACGGCGCCGTGTTGTTTGAAGACCGGCGGCGTCGCAGGGTTTCCATAGAAGCTAAGCCTTTTTCTTTCTTTACTTTTTCCTCAGGTAAGTTCGCTCTTTGCAAACTTTACAAAAAAAATGCACCATCTGTGGGCAACGCTGCACAAAGTCATAACGCGATAGGTTAAGAAACCGAATTTTGCGCTCGACTTAAAGAGCCTGGCGTCTACTTGAATCACCCTGTATGTTTCATGTACAGGGTGTCAGAAAAGAAAATTTACACGGTCTTTTTTATTGCAAAAATAAACTAGGTATCGCCGAACGCTCATTCTCCGCCCAAAGGTAGCGCTAGAGGTCACAACCAGATGCCAAAGTTTCAGCCCGTTCCGATACCTTATTCAAAAGTTATAAGTGATTTTCTGAAAATTTCAATGGGGAAACTGGAGCCCATTTTTGCCCGTTTTCGGTTTCTGGCGCCATAGAGCCCCATGTATTCGAAAACTCCGTCCGCCGCCATTTTCCAATTGAAATTTTCAGAAAATCACTTAAAAACTTTTGAATAAGGTATCGGATCGGGCTGAAACTTTGGCATCTGGTTGTGACCTCTAGCGACGGGCGGAGAATGAGCGTTCGGCGTTGCCTAGTTTATTTTTGCGGTGAAAGAAACCTTGTAAATTTTGTTTGTGACACCCTGTAGTACCGAAGTGGCAAATGACGTCACAGAAGCCAAATTGTCATGCTGTTGCTTGTCGCGATCCCGGTGGTTGGTCGTAGAAATGCTAACGAATACCTACGAGTACCGCAAGCGAACGCGAGTGTCGCTGTTGCTGCGGCGTCCCAATTTCTGACTGCCGAAGCTTCCGTGCACTGCCACACAGGAGAGCGACCTGCAGCAGAGCAGGCGTCCGCCACATACACCACACCTTTTGGGACACCGCCAAGATCGTGACTGACGACAGCATGACACTTCTCCGACGCAATTAGGCGGCAATCGAACTACCCACTTTTTTGGACGCGGTAAACACACCAGTCGGAGACGCGTTCCAAGCACCATATCTATACGGCGTGCAAGTTCGTCTGCTGCTCGCGCGTATCGTGCGTTTGTTTACCTCCCATACCATGCCCATGTGCTTGTCTCCCCCCTCTCCCTCATGCCTCGTTTCCTGCGGATTCTCTACGTTGTCTCTTGATTGGCGTGTCCATCCTTGCGTTCCGCTACGCCAAAGATGTGTTTTGGAACATTGCTCGCCGTATAGGCCTTAATTCCACGCCCAACTATCCAGGCCTAACTTTAAACACTCCCGAATACGAACTAAAAAAAAAAAAAAGTATGTGTTTTTGGTGATGTAGAAGTACATTTTCAAAAACACTTTTTGCAATAACTATTTTTCTTTTTACGACACTGAGTTTGCGGAAAACAGATCAAGGGTAAAAGAGAAATAAAATGAAGGGTTAAAATAAAGATTGCAAAAAAGCACCGTTTTTAGTACGTCAACATATTCTTCTAAATGATCCAATACGTTTTGTTATGTATTTTTGAGTGACTTTAAAGGGGCGGTGTAGAGATATTCAATCGGAACGTTTTCGCTTTACACGAGTTTACTGGCACTAGTGGGGCCCAGGTATACTTGCACCAAGAAACCTCTCTGTTGCGGTGTAATTTCAAGGATAAAAACGAGCGTTTTCCTTCAATCTCTCCTCCGCAAAACTTGATGACGTAAAGTGGGGGGTGTTGGCGTTGTCCCCCAGTGAAGATATTTGAATGCTGCTCATAGAACGGATCCGAGCAATGCGTGAGTACTCGATTTGGGTTGGTGATAATCGATAGCTCGACAAGCATTCGGGTAATGGCTCGTGTCTAATCACGGCAATGACGTCAACAGCCGAGGCATAACAATGTCTGGAACTCAGCGCGTGTCCTGTGCTTTGCCAAACTCGGTGCGTGGCTATGGCCAACATTGGCGGCATATAATCGGCTCCAGATCACGTGGCCACTTGTTCTGGCTGCGAGTTGAGGGGGTGAACGCTGCTCGTTTCTCTTCAATTTTTTTTTTTTTTTGACTTTTATTGCTTGGGAAGAAATCCGAACGCGTGTTTCATTAATCATGAACGTCAGGGATTCCTTCTAAGCGGTATTTGCGCAAAGTACAAAAATCCTTGCATAGCCCACTTAAGGGTGCAGATGCATTAGAATTGTTCTAAATAGCTTTTATTCACCTTTTATTTTCAAGAACACTCTATTATACGAAGACTTAAAACCTACATGTGTTAGTAGTAAGGGCTACAAAGTATATTAAAAATATTTTCATTGTTTGTTACGGTGTTTCTTAAAATAAATAGACAATATCAAATATATAAGAAAATACTCATTTAAAAAAAAAAAAACAGATCATAAAGGCGGTTGGTTTAAAATATATATATACTCAAAGGTTAGAGATAGCCTAGAACACGCA
Organism: Ixodes scapularis; assembly: GCF_016920785.2. Lineage (NCBI taxonomy): Eukaryota > Metazoa > Arthropoda > Arachnida > Ixodida > Ixodidae > Ixodes > Ixodes scapularis. The sequence goes on along the minus strand of NW_024609846.1, from coordinate 146,589,163 downwards.
CTGAAAACGAGCAAAACTAAAAGAAGTGTTTTTTCTTTTGTTTTTTAAATACCAAAAAAAAACTGAATTATGCCCATTGCCGATGTTGAAAATATTGCGAAATGTTCAGTGTTCATAACAAAACAAAAAAAAAGGTACCTAAAAAAAATGAACAAAGCTTAAAAAAATTAAATATTAAAACAGAAAAAAAAAAATTTTATTATTGCAGGCACTGAACAAATCTCAAAAAAGTTCAGTTGCAAGAAAAAAAAAACGTGTTGTAAAATGTAGTAAATTGTAAACGTTAGAAGGTTATTTTGTTTTTCTTTTTTGTTTATCATCTTGCGTTCGACCGAACTACAGAGCAGACGACGCCAGCGACTGACAGAAGGAGAAGAGTCGTGCGCGTCTTTCGAACACCCGATTTCCAAGCACGCATTCCATACCTTCCGCCGTGTTTCGGATACGCGCGCGTGCTCGAGGTGCTCGTGACACCAAAGCGTATCGAAGGTAGGAAGAGCGCGCTGGAGGTGCGACAACCGAAGCCCCTCCTTCCGTTCTTACCTTCTCCGTGACTACGCGGAACGCAAGTTCGTCCGCTTCTTGCACTGGGTTGCAAAGATGTCAGCACGCCGAGCTCTTATTGGCTGACTGGAAAAAAAAAAATAGGCTATGTATAACCATTGAGCAGATATTTGTAGACCGGCCATCATTATGAGTTTTGTATTTTTGAAACCCGAGTATTTCGCTATATGTTCGATATTGTACATTCATTTTAGGAAACACTAATCCTCGATCTTTCTCCACCGCTAGCTTTGCGCCTGCTGCACGAGTGGTAACTTGGGTGCAACCCGCGCGTTTCCACCGTGCTTCAAGTCGTTCTAAAAGTGACTGATTTGGCGGTAAAGATGACGCTCGGCAAGTTTCTAATTAGAACTATATGTTTATTTTCACCAATTAAAAAGATGAGTAACAAATTTTAGTTAATTACTCAACAGACGGTTGTAGTTGTCTGATCCTATAATGTCCGCCGAGGTCGAGAAACACGTAGCGAAGACGAGATTCAGCTAGTAGTTTACAGTCACTCTTAAAAATGATGCTTCCATTAAAAAATATGAACCGGTGTATATTATACACGAAAGTAAGGAAATTCAGAAGATCCGTATTTAGTTTCAGAACATGGTACCGCATGGTACCATATCAAAATGGTAATTTTGATATGAATTGATATCAAATTTACCCATCACCCCATATCCTTTGTTTCAATCTACATGCAATCGAAGCAAAGTAGCACGAGCACGTTGTCCTGAACGGTGCATGCACTTCGCGAGCGCGAGCGTGCTTGACAGTGGCGCTGAAAGACAAGGGGCCCTAAACTCGACAAACACAAAGTTGGAGCCGAAAGGTCTGGCGACAAAAACGCGAAGTCATCGTCGTGATAGTCCAATCGGCGTGCTCCACGAACTTTGGCTCCAACTTTTTGTTTGACGAGTTTAGAGCCGCAGAACTCGCTCTTGTATTTCCAACATTGTGTTCTTACATTGCGTTGTCCAAACAGCACACTTCAAGCACGCGTGGAGCGACACGTTTCTCCGTCATATTAAGTGTGGCGATCCTCTTATGTCCGTCCTTTTTGTCGGGGTGAGTGCTATCCTCCGCCACGTCCGCTCCTCTCCTTCGCGAAGACCTAAAGCATGCTCATCACGTGGGCTCGGACAACCACTCACACGCTCTGTTGGCTGTCAGTCAATCGCTCAAGGCCTACTCTGCTGTTCAAGTCCCGAAAGCGAGAAAGGGGAGGATATAAGGGTGCGGCAAAACGTGGGGCAGAACAGATGGACAGGCAACAGGCACACCATTGCCAGGTGGCGTGACGTCAAGTCTGACGAGCACCGAGGATGTCACAGAAAAGCAGAGGAGACGAGGAGGAAAGCCGCCATCCTTGCCTGGTGCATCTCCAAACAGAAGACGGTCTGACGGACTTCAACTTTCACTGAACACATGGCGGAGACGTGTCGTCTCCGCCATGTGGCGCGTCTCGAAGGCGAGCAATCCCGGATTCACATGACATTCCTCAAATACGAAGTGCAGTCTCATCACGCTGACATCAGACAACAAAATGGCGGATCACGTCATGCGAGCAGGCCTTATGTGGACAACAAGGCCGTAGTGCTGTATTTACTTACGTCATTTTCCGGAGGCCAGCATGGGCCGCGGATTGGACACGAGAGATGTGCCAGAATTTGGCTAACATCACCGTGGCTGGAACTCGTGCTCTCGTTGATTTAGCACGAGCCTCAATCGAACGACGATGCAGCACTCGTGTCTGGTCTCTGATCCGAGCTGGCCTTCGGTGGGTGGGGACGCATTGCAGCCTTGCTCTCTGGGAGGCGTTGGCGTGGAGCAGTGAATGTGTGTATAACCCCTCGATAAACGTGTGCTTTGAACATTTGTAAGAAACATCTTGTCTATCTCAAACGTCCTTAACCGAAAGGAGATACTATTAAAAGTTAAGTGAATTGCTTTCTAAAGGGAAAGATAGGCCGCATTGGGTCACTGGACATTTTATTTAGCATCGAAGAAAACTAGAACAAATTTAAACTATTTTCCTTTTTTCCTTCCTCGGGAGATATATTTTTTAAATAATAATAACTTGATTGGGAGGGGTATTGAGAGGGCATTAACGTGAAACAATAAAACAGACAGCCCTTTGCGGGACATTGCACTGACATAAAATACGAGGCCCATTTCTACTATTATTTACTTATTTGGATGTTTAGATGCCCTAGGAAGTACAAATCCGTTTAATTTGTTTTTAATTATATTATTTCGTTTACAATATAGTAGCTTTCTCAAGGCCGTTTTTAAGCGCTCGGTCATCTTGAGTCGAAATAAACCGGTTTCAGGGAAATGCTAGACCGATACCTGGTTATATTTAGGTTATAGACTTCCCTGTTTTAAACGACAAACACCGATGAACTTATTTTGGTGTTTTAAATACATAATTTGTTAAAATAGAAAAACGTCAAAAGCATCCCTGTGCGTCAAAAACACGAAATCGGTTCAAACTGAAATGACGAAAATAATCCCTTCAGAAGGGGAACAAGAGGGACAAAGGGCAAACACAAATTTTCAATCACAGCTAGTTTCTCTTCTCCAGGGATTATTTTCGTCATTCTTGTCCAGCTCGCTTAGTTTTTTATAAGTTCCTTTCAGCGATAATCACCAGTTTTAGCGTCTGTTCCATGCAAATTGCCAAAATACAACGTTGTCTTAAAAATAAATAAAAATCAAAACACATGCACGAATTTCGCTTAAAATAATTCCCTAAAAATCTACAGCGTACAGCGTAGCGTAAAAAATATACAATTCTCCGCCAGATAAAAAAAAATCTCAATTTTAGAAATAAAGATTACATTAGGTTTGTGCGAAAAGATGCACGAAAGATAAATTACACTTGTCATCTGTCAGTCAGGCACCTATTGCTCCTTTATTATGCATTTATTTTGTACTAAAAATGTCTTTATTAATACTATGAAATTTAAAAGTGCTATGAATGTCATTAACGTATGTACAGCAACAATCAATCTTAGCGTGATCAAACTGCGGAACCGTATGGTCACGTGGTGTCGGGTTGAACCCAAGTGCGCAAAAAAAAATAAAGTAGTTAAAAAAAAAAAATGTTTTTTCCCTCATACTTTTGGGTTATGTTTTACATTACAATACCATTCTTCGCCGGAAAATTAAGAAATAAAACTAAAATAAAATCACTTTAATAATAAAAATTGTTTTTCATCACGTCGTTTTTTTTTTTGTTTTTCTTTTTTCCTTTTCTTAAAGAATTCTTCCCTGCGACTGAGCCTAAGCATTGCAACCAATCTGAATCTTCAATTTAACTGTTTGTATCGTGGTTGTCAGCAAAATGCGATACCAAATGCGGCAGATGCGATACTCGAGCTCAGGTACTACAGCAGTGGCCCCACGTAAGGCCCTTTGATGAATTCAAACATATCAAGGGCCACATGGATGGGCCCAGGCTAGCGCTCCAAGAAGAGAAAAAAGAACACGAGGGTGTGCACTCCAGTTTAGCTTGATTTCGACTATGCAGATGCTGTTACGTGAAACAGGTTCACCAAACAGGCAGTCTTTGGGTACACGACGCAATATATCTCAGTTACGAACTACATTATAGCACGATGCAGTAACGTCAAACAAATGTAATTCTCGAACATTGTACATTTAATGTACTCATATATATACATATAGTCCTCCCACCACACACAAAAAAAGAAAGAAAACAATTGTGTGTGCGTGTGTTATTAGCGCAAAAGTAATTTACGCATTGCCAAACTCTCATTTTCCGCCCAAACGTCGCACTAGCGGTCCGAACCAGATGCCAACGTGTTAGAACTGGCCGTTATTTCATTAAAAAGTTGTGATTTGCATAACACTTCAATGGGAAAACGGGGCCCGCCTCCGCTTCAGCTCCATGTGTTCAAGAGCTCCGTAGGCCGTCATTTTTTCTTTCTTTCAATTAAATTTTTAGAAAATCGATTATAACTTTGAAATAAGATAACGGTTAGTTCTGAAAGTTCGCCACGTGCTACGGGCTTATGTCCGGACGGCTGGCGCTACATTTGGGCGGAGAATAATAATAATAAAAAAATTACCGTAACATTTTTTTTTTATTGTAGGAAAATTTTTGTAAGGTGCAATAGCACAAAAAAAGAAAACGATCGGCGTATTTTTATTTCTTTCTCTCTCTCTTCTACTTCTAGCCTTAAAATGCGAAAGACCGCCAACGTCGCGTTTGCGTTAACCACTGATCTCTATGACAATTGCTGGATCGCGCTTCCCCGCTTGTTCGCTGCAGCGCAAGTGAAGCCACCGGACTTCACTCGCTTGGGATACGATTTGCCGTTTTTGCTAGCCTTTGCTGCGGTTTTCCAGCGTGCTGTAGACACGTTTTCTTCTCGTTCGTCGTCATTCGCCGAAGAAGTTTTTTGAAGACTCTTTGCATTGTTGAGACTTGCCGTTGTGAACACGTGGAAAATTTTACGAAAGTGCAGTGTCGCAGGAAAAAGGCACAACGCGTCGAAAGGAAGGGCTGGCGGCGTGTTCAAAGCTTCCTTGGCACGCCGAAGTGCCGTGTCTCTGTGCCTTCGCACGCTTGGATACCGACCAAGAACCGACGCCGTGTGTATGTGTTTAGCGAGTGCAATGTGCGTGAAGCTGTTCGTGCCTCTGGATCAGCGTCTTTTCCCCTCGCGGTTTAGGAACGAGCTTAATCCAGCGTCCACTAGCGACGGAAGATGGGGGGAAGGTACGTCTTTTTTTCGTCCTTAGACGATTTACACAATACCGTGCACAACAGCTCCTCAGCACTGATCAGTGCTGGCTTATTATCAACCTACTTAATTGCACTTGACGTCTGAGCGCGGCTCGCCTAATTGTAATTGGTCAACAGATTGCACACGACCATATCGGCCGCGCTTCAAAGATTTCCATTCTCGCCGTCTTGTACTTTTGCTTTCGAAAACCCCCCTGGCTCCACAACGTTGCCCTATTCGTGCTCCCACGGAATCTATTAGAGTAGATTTGGGACATAGCCATGGTTAATATAGTACATAAGAACACGTACAGATCTCCCCCTTTTATTGATAGCAACTCACCGGAACAGCTGGACGATCCAGAACTCCGTGGCCGATATATATAAATGATCTAAAGGCATCTACGCGCGACACACGTTCAGAACTTTGGCGCGGCGTCAATTCTTGACCGGTATCCAAGCGTGCGAAGGCACAAAGATGCATCACCCGGCGCGCCTAGGAAGCTTTGATCACGCCGCGACACCGGCGACACGTTTTCGACGAGTTGTACCTTTTGATACGGCATCACGCACATTGCACTCGCTAAACACATTCACACGGCGTCGGTTCTTGGTCAGTATCCAAGCGCGCGAAGGCACAGAGACACGGCACTTCGGCGTGCCACGGAAGCTTTGAACACGCCGCCAGCCCTTCCTTTCGACGCGTTGTGCCTTTTTCCTGCAACACTGCACTTTCGTAAAATTTTCCACGTGTTCACAACGGCAAGTCTCAACAATACACAGAGTCTCAAAAAACTTCCTCGGCGAATGACGACGAACGAGTAGAAAACGTGTCTACAGCACGCTGGAAAACCGCAGCAAAAGGCTAGCAAAATGGGAAATCGTATCCCAGCGGGGTTGCGTCCGGTGGCTTCACTTGCGGGAGCGGCAAGCGCGTTCCAGCAATTGTCATTGAGATCAGTGGCGTTAACTCTAACAGACAGTGTACGTTAACGTTCATAGATAGCCACAGTTGGTGACAACCAACGAGGTAGAGGGGCTTAGAGTGATAAACCGGAAGTTCGGAAGTGGCACCCCCCCGGTTGCCGCCATATTTTACGCAAATGTGACCACTCGTCACGTGACCTTCCAAGAGCCGTGACGTCACAGGTAAGATGGCAGCGCCCAGAGCTGGCGGATGCGAGTTTGTTCTGTGCGCGGTAGCCGTGATGTGCAGCTGCTTTCTGACGACTTCGGGCTTCTTCGTGTTCGCTGACGCAGGTATAATGTGAAAATATGAAGGAATGAGACTTTATACCGTTTTTGCGCAAGATCGCTCTGGATCAACGCCTGTGAGACAGCATCAGCTCTGCATCGCCGTACCGGTGCTTGGATTCCGGGATGTGTCCGAGGATCGATAGAACTTTGAGTGCTTTTAACATGAAATTTTCGCATTCTCTTAGCTTTGTTTGAACGTTGAATTATCTAAGAATCTACGCTAAATGTATACGTCGCGTTAGGGCCTAAGGGAAGTTGTTTCAGCCCTCCGTCACCGAACAACCATAGCAACTTTTAGCGAGGAAGCTCCTGCGATTTTAACCTTTTGTGCTAATCCACGATTCTACGTTCGATCGCTTTTCTTCCTTTTTTTGTGTGTGTGTGTGTGAGTGCGAAGTGCACCCTTATTTTCAGCTATGAGGTTGGCGTTTTATTGAGTATGGGGAAGAATAAATCATTGCAGGCACCTGCTTCAAAGCTATTCGACTTGCTATAAGAACAACTGTTTTGGTGCATGCATAGATTAACTGCGCATTTTTTCTGTTTTGTAGGATTTATTGCAGCTATACTCTTTTCCATCAAGAGTGCATTGTATTAGTCGGTCAATTATTTAATTGTTCTAATTACCTGGATAAGATGATTCATATTTGTGTTCATCCCTTGCCTGGAGAGCAGTCTTGTTGAAAAATGTTGACTACCATTCCTTTCGGTCTCTTCAATAGACTCTTTTTAAAAGTGTGGGCTGTCTATACTTGGCATCACCGTAACTTGGAAAAGGCCAACCGCCACAGCCCCCTCGAGCCAATCAGAGAGACGGAGCGAAGGTGTGTGACAAATCTGTGCAGACGAGCACTCTGGTGATATGCTTTCATGTGCCTCTCTCCAATGTGTGTATTGACTCACCGAGACCGTAGCCTTTGCCGTCTGCCAAATTCTGATGAAACAAATTACAGTAGCTACTTCTGTAATTACCCCAGGCTTTCATACTTTGGGTATTTGTTCGACAAGAATGTTGTGTCCGCCATCCCTGTGAATTCGGCTCAGCACCTATTGGACTCGAATGCTGCATTGGCGTTCGACGTGAACTGGGGCCCATTCATGTGCTTTGCGCCGAAAAAAATGGTGACGGTTGTGTTGCTTGATAAGGTTCTGCAAAGGGTCTATTGTGTCATACATATAGGAAGTGTCATGCTATATAACAATGCATCAACACATACTATTAAACTATATGCTCAGAGGTGTGTTTGTTTTTCCAATTAACAAGTTACAGCAGTGTGCTTTAATGCTATTATCATGTGTGTAGTTTTAAGTATCCTCTCTGCAATGCCTACAAAGGCCCCTGGAAGGAATAAATTAATAAATAACATTTTCACATCACTGGAGTTGGTTTTCGGATGCACCACATGTTCAGGAAAGGTTGAACGAGTGCAGCCCCATGCAACAAGTCTGCCAGTCTGGTATTTCCCATTAATTAATATTGAAGGGTCAGAGATGCGAGTGTCCTCGTAAGGTCCAGAGCATGCAATGGACACAATTCTCGGTGTGTAGACTCTCAAGGCATGAAGGCAAACGGAAATATGTTTATCTGGTTAGTGTATCAAATATGTTTATTTCCACTTGATTACAAAATTATTGATTCTTAGTAAATGGTTCCATAACGAGTTCTTTCTGCGACAGTCTCGTGTCAGGCGTTCAGTCGTAGTACCTGTGGACCTTGTTGTCGGATGACGCTCCTGGCACGTCGGTGTTCAGTTTGGTCGAGTGGCAACTTTGACCGACTGATGCTGTCTTGTAATCATACGTCATGTGCACTGAAGCTGCAGGGCTGGCTTCTAATCCGAAAATTTTCCTGGTAGTTTTCGGCATCAATGTAGCAAGTTCGGGCATGTATTGCTTACGTGGCTGTGCCTTTTGCTGTACCGTTGACTTGAAAGCTGGCAACAATTTTTGTTTGCTATTCAAGTCTGGTGATGCTTGCAGTTCACTTTTGAGAGCAACCAACCATTCTATTCCTTCAAGTCACTCAGAGGCATTCTCCCTCAAAGTTGCAAATTGTGTGCTTCGTGGAGTGGACACAGAAAATTGGTGTCAGCAAGTTTTTAGGTATTGTCCTTGGACGACAACCGACACCAAATCCACTGTCACTGCATCGCCGTTAACCTGCTTTGTCGTGCTTACCTCTTGTTGAGGTGATGGACATGAGGAGCTTCGGGGTAATCAGGGATTCAGAATCTTCGATTCAGCACCTTCGGCATCAGGGACAAAGGTCGCCGAAGGTAATCCTTAATCTCCCGTGGTCGCTCCTCGAGACGTAATCGAGGGTCGTTTGGCACGAACCCTCGCAGACCAATTCATTGGTACGGGCTGCTTTGGTAGACATGGTCGGCTTCATGCAGTGGTAGCAAAGTGGTTTTCGGTCGCACATTCGCATCACCTACGTTTTCCTCTGTGTACTTTGTTGAGCGCGGACCTACACACGATGTCGGAAATGCTTCGGCGTTAGAGTGTCTCATTGAATTGGCATTGAATACTAAGGGGCAGCCGGTGGCGGTCGTCGTGCTATTGTGGCGTAAGTTGCCCTTGGTTTGTCAGATGCCGCTTCGCTCGCAGAACTCTCGGTTGAAATACCTGTCAAACTTGTTCCGAAACAATCTCGGCAATCAAAATAAAAGCCGGGCAACTGATGGCAGGAAGTAGCTTCCTTATCTCCTCCCAGGCAACGTCGTGGGTGATGTCGTGGATGCCTGGGAGGCTGGCGTCGAAGTAGTAGCTGGACAACTCGAGTGTCGAGACGCCGGGAAGTTGTTCATAGTGGCAGGCTCGGGCATGCAGTGCACATTCCATGTTGGAAGCCTCAGTGATATGAACACTTCGACTGTTGTTGGGGGGTTGCGGACAAGGCTGCCGAAGGTGTTGTCCCTCACGTGGGGCGCATGGGATTCTTAGGTTCTTGTCTTCTGTAGCATCAAGGTCGGCGTGGGCGTGGGCGCTCGATCAAGCGCAAAACATCCTCCACGAGTGCGGTGGCGCTCTCATTGGGGCAGTGTCCTGGACAGAATCAAGAATGCGGCTCTCTTTCGTTGATGTTGGCCGACGGATGCGCGCTTCAGCTTGATCTTGCAAACTTCCCATGACGTTAAGGAGGATCCACGGTTCTCAGACCGGCGCCGGCAGTTGCTTCCACGAGAAGTATAGGTTCTGCAGGAGCTGGTTGTCTGTCCACCCAATGTGGCGGGCGACACTGTCATATTGTTCAATCCAGTCCTTGACGTCTTCATACAGCTTGCGTGAAAAAGCGTCGGAGTGTGATTTGCGACGGGCATGCAAACAATGGTGGGAGGGGACACGGTTTGCTGCTACAGGTTTGTCATTGTTGGCTTAGTCAGCTTCGGATTTTCTGACAGGACACCGAATTCCGGTGGTTTTTCCTGGTAGCAGCAACTGGCTCGGATTTCAGGTGCTTCGTGGTGTATTTCCGAGGTTACTCCTTGTGGTACTTGGTCGTCTTGTGGTTGTTCTGCCAGGCTCGGGTCAGAACTTTGCCTACGGCTCGACAGGGGTATAAGACGCAGAATAGTCCGCCAGCCGTGTCCCATTATCGGGTAACTCGGCTGAAGAGCCGCTGGGTTCACACAGAGTGAAGGGCTACGGGTAAGGTGCCCAGTACCTCCACCTGAACATACGATTACAGCTGAGCATGACCTGCAGTGTCCCAGAATAGTGAATATTGATAGAAGATAGGACTGGAACAAGGATCCGTGACAGTATAACAAAACTAGCAGAAGAGAATCTATCCTGACCACTGAAGAAGCTGCATTGCTTTAGTGGCATTCTGTCCGAATAAATCCTCTCCTTCGGGGTTTGGCGACTGCCGTGGACGAACTGAACTGAAATGGATGTGGGACCACTTTTCTGGTAATGAGCCACTGCAGACTGTTGCCACAAAGCGGCGTGAGCTGGGTACGTAACACGCTCGGTGAAATGTCCGGACAGCTTGCAATTCGCGTAACGAGTGTGGATGAAACGTTTGTGTTGACGAAACGTGCGACAGACCAGCGGGATCAATACCAACTGCAACACCTGTGCTCCGTGAAAGTGCACGGCTACGCCGGAACAATTTCGGAAGCAGCACAGCATCACCTAAAGCATGGCACAGGAACTACCAGCTTGAAGGCAGCTCTTCGGTGCGCCGCACACCTGTGCTCCGTGAAAGTGCACTTCTACGTCGGAACAATTTGTAAGCAGCACAGCATCATTCAGCACGGCACGGGAACTACCAGCTTCAAGGCAGCCTTCCGGTGCGCCGCACAACCGAAGTGAGCCCTCGGTCATTTGATCGAAGCTGCACCGTGATTGCACACCGCCAAGCACGACTCAGGCAATTTCCGTCGCTAAACTGTGTATCCAAATATATTGCACGCGCTTCACTGCAAACCTCGAAGATTCCGATGGTCAACGAGAGCACAGAAACGTCGCCTTAAATTTTATCCTAGCGGTATCCGAATCAATCCGAGGTCCGAGCAACGTAGGTCAGATTGTCTCTTCCGTGGCAATATCCCGGTCGGTCACCAGCGAAATGCACACCGTTTCTCCGTATTTTCACGTTATACCTACGTCAAACACCACGCTGAACTCTGAACTCGCTTTCGACCGGCCTCATATGACGGCTTCCGCGTCTGAAATCAACTCGCCGAGACGAACGACAACCAACAAAGCATCCGACAAGCTCCGGCCAGCTGGGGCCAGCCGCAGCATGGGCGCTGCCATCTTTCCTGTGACGTCACGTATTTGGTTTGGTCATGTGACGTGTGGTCAAATTTGCGTACAATGGCAGCCTCCTTATGGGGGTCACTTTCGAGTGCAGACCGGAACCCCGGTTTATCGCTCTAAGCCCCTCTACCTCGTTGGTGACAACATCGAAGGAGAATCCCCAGTCCGAAGCTAGCGGGATGCATATTTATGGACATTCTAGCGGGTTTATGCTCCAATAAGACCGCAACACTGATCGAACTAATTTCAGTACGTCGAGCCAATCTCAATCCGAATCCAAGAGTCACAAACAACATGGCCGGCGAAGTGCTTGTTGACGCTCTCCCTTACATTGATCAAGGATACGATGAACCCGGTATTCGAGAAGCCGTGAGTTGAGATCTTATGCAATCGATTTTCTTAAGCCAAACATCACATTTTGTTTTTGACACACTAAAATGCTGGTTAACACTAACCATGCTGCAGCCATCCCTTTTGAACGCTCTATGCTTCGCCACCTACAGCGTGCTTCTCGCCGATTTCTCTTTTTTATTAGGTCATGGCTATGGTCGAGGAAGAAACACGGCGGTACAGGCCGACGAAGAACTATCTGGAACACTTGCCACAGCTGTCTCTGCATCAGTTCGAGGTAAGTCGTCCAACCTTGCCCATACCCGGCTCGGGCATGAATTAACGGGGTGGCGTAAAAATTGTCATTGCATATTTATTCAAGTTCGTGAAGGTTCATCCATCCAGTCTGCAGTGCCGCATAAAGATGCACTCAAAATATTTCTACGACTGAAACGATGCTGGATGGCATGCGACAGAGGCACATCATTCGGTGGCCCGACTCTGTGGCGTCTACGAAGTTCTTTGGCCCGCTTCACACGGGGCAATTTCTCCCAGCAACTTGACATCGCAAGTTGCTGGTTTCGCGCGTTCACACGCAGCAACCAATTGCTGCAATTTGCCAGCATCATCATTAAATTTTATTTTTCTTGCACTATTTAGGTACACAGTTAGCCGCTATAAACATGCTTTTATACCTTTAAATGGCGTTGACAAATATAACTCATCTTTCTGAAACGGTTAATTTCCAAACACAATAAATTTCAGACCAGAACCAAATCTTTAGTTGTCATCATCACCGGCACGGGGTATCACGTGAAAATATTGCATCCCTGATTAGCCTGCTGCCACTTGAAACGTCTTCGAATTGCTCCGAGTGGCTCGCTTGTTTCGAGCCGGACCCTATCTCAGCAATTCGTGTCGATATGGAAAAGCTAGGGAACAACCCGCCAGAAACCCCCAAATTGCTGAGAAAGTTGCCCTTTCGTGTTGTTTGTTTCGACCTCGTGTGTTTCTTTTGTTTTAAGTCAAATTAGATTATCAACACGCTCAAATCTTTAAAAATATGTTCTTCAGACAAATTTAAATGTCATAAATAAGGCTGCTAGATTTCTAAAAAAATTTTTTAATGGTTTTAGATTTGAAAGGAAACGGGGATTGTTGTAAGAAAATTATCTCACCAACACCTCTGCACTGCTTTCAGTTGAAGGGAGCTGTTCGACTTCTTTTCTAGACATTAAGTATTGCTGTCCTGTATTGTGTTCAACCCTAAGCTGACAGGATAATAAGAAGGGGCCCGCCGAGCCAATCAGCTGCCTGCCTGTCATGACCTGACTCGCCTCTCCGCACGTGTGTATCGGCGGGATTATAATCGTGTGTGCAAAAGATCCACATATGACTGGTCCAATGAGCTTGCAGCTTCCACCGCCATGCCAGTATTGTGGTGTGTGAATTGTGGAATGTAGTTCTTGCTATCTCTTCCTCTGTCTGTGGTGTCGGTCTCTATTACTTAATCAGCTATGCGTCTCATTGCAGTCTGAAACTATGAAGACCGAGTTTGAGCGCCTTCAGTCGAGGCTACCCATGGAGATGATGAGCATGAAAAGGTAAGGGGCACCCCTGCCGTGCACAAATGCCGTTAAGCTTAACATGACCCAAACTGTCGACATTGATGACAAAAGTATTCGGTCGGTGACTATGCAGACTTTTGCCGGTATGTCTGATTTTGTATTGTTCCTTTTTTCTCCTTATTTCTGGATTTTACGCCACGTCGTTCCTAACCACCTTAGCTGTCCACTTCAGTCAGTTTTGAACTGAACATGCACATCCTTGTGGCAGCGCAATTTCTAGTGTCGTCTTCTCACATCCACAGCGAAAACAGAGTTGCGTTGAGTGGAGAAAATCGTCTTTGTGAGATTTCAACTCTTAGTATTACGAGAGATTGAGTTACTGTATTAATGTTTGCGTGCCATTATTTTTGCGAACTGAAATTTTCGCAAAATTTAAGGGCACGCGAAACTTTCGATCCTTAAGAGTTTCAATGCAGGTTTCTGGAATTCGCGAATTTTAGCGGTCGCGATTATGTCCTTTGTGACCGATTCGCAAAAACTAGAAGCCGCAAAAATAAAAGCAAGCTCTAAAAATATAAACTCGTAGAGTATCGAGCGCGACACTGCCATAGAATACCGAGCATGCACCCGTGCCACATTGAGTGCCCACCCCTTCTTTTTAAGCATTTGAAATATAGGCGAAGGACGTATCAGTTGCCTACCTTGGCAAACTTCTGAGCCCATCGAGCTAACTCAGGTGTCCCTCCCTGTCAGCTGCTTCTCTGACAAGCTGTTGCAAGGTAGTGAAGCTTTACACGCATGCGCCGGTGCGGAGCATGGAAGCTTGAGACAAGCGCGTTGGTGCAAAGCAGGCTTGAGGGGAGTGGCTGCTTGAAAAATTAGGGGCTCCACCAGACTGCTAGGGCATTTCACGGGGTTAAAGGAGGGCCTACCCCACCACATGCCACTTTTGCTTTCCTGCTCTCAAACCTACCGACTACACATCCCCCCCCCCTTTTCTTTTTTTATTATCTTCGACTTTTTGGTGGGTACTTGCTCTGTATTTTACGGCATCTGCATCACCCTAAAAAAAGAAAGAATGTCCATGCTTAGGGTGCGACAAAGACCGCAGGACATTTCCTATATTTCAAGACATGTGTCAGGAAGATTGTGCTTTACAGACTTGATATACATACTCTTGTTAGTTTTCTTTTGCAAGGCATGGTGCTGCATCGAAGGGATGTGCAACCATATTGTCGCGAGCGAGATGGTAGTACATTATCAGTGCTGAAATTTAATCTAAATGTTATGTGTCAGCCGCAAAAATGCCCATTTGATCGATCACCTAGGGCTAATACAAGCTGCGTTCTCATCTTTATTATCAGCTGATAGCACCACAATACTACTGTGAGTGGTCATTTCTTATGTATCCAGTGCCTTGAATTTTTTTTAAAATTATTATTAGTAGTTTGCAGGGATTTTGTATTTATGCAATTTCTTTGGGACAAGTGGTTCCAACAGTGTTTCTGGAATCCTGCACATTTTGAATGTGGAAGGAAAACAACACTCCATAGAATGTCAGCATTAATGCGCGAGAAACATCGACAAACTTTTGTACAAAGAGTATATAGCGAATGTGGTCGTGATGTTCTCCCTTTGCCTAATATTTGGCTACTTTATCCTAGCTTCTTTTTGTTTTAGAATTTTGTCTGCTCGGGTTACTCAAAGTCAGTAGCCTTCAGTGAACCTCCTGACCTCTTTGCAACTGTTCAGACGTTTGCTTCCTTGTCATTAGCCCAACTTCGCACCTGAGGTATTCTCAGAGTTATAAAACACCTACGGTAGGCCACTTTCAAATTGAGAGCCTTCTTGTCTACACCACTGGCTGAGACAGGGGGATGAAAAGAAATGTGGTCTGTTCTGTGGATCCTCGCGCTGCAACACAAATTGCTGGAATTGGCTCTGGATCTCGACAGGCGAGCAACTAAAAAATCTCGTAGGCGTTTGGAGCGGCAGCAGGAGATCCGACGCAGTATTCCCACGTGAGACCCCCCCCCCCCCCCCCCCCCCGCCCCCTGAGGGTGGTGTGGTGATGATCACTGTCCATGGAGTTTAATTTCGTTCTGGTTTGCAGTGGTTCGTTTCTATGACTAAATGGTTTCGTGGAGACCACTTGGTATCCTCAACACCAGTGATGTGATTGCTGCGCCAAGGGGCTAACCCTGCTACATCCTGCTACATTTTGCCAAGCTATGGGTAATCTGCGCCAAGCCTGCGCCAAAGGACCAATTTTGGTAGCCTTCTAAACCAAAACTAAACTGAGTACCGTAATTGAGCACGCGGTGAGCTAGGTGGCGCAAGCGGCCGCCCGACACAAAGTACCCTGCATCAATCGTTCTTCCGGTCTTGCATGGTTTTCCCGTCATGTCCCGTTCTGCGTCCTAATCGTCTCGCGTTTTTTTAATTTTTTTATTGATAGTTGCGGATGTGTGCGGCGCTCCGACGCTAACGTGCTGGGGTACCAGCCACGCCATCATGCTATGAAACGAAACCACGTTTTCGCGCTGCGGGAGTTCCTTTGTGAGCTGAAGCACTCGCTCCCGAAAGCAACGGCCGGGGGAAAACTATATTTGGTCCCTGCCTGCCAGTCACCGTGGTCGCGCGACGTCGGGTGTTGCCGTCGGGTGTTGCCGTCCCCACGTAGATATGGCGCTTTCTAAAATGAAACTAAATACCGCCGCATGTTCATCAACATTCCTGTTCTTGTTTAATTCGCTACTACAAAAATCCCTCTTTAGCTCACAGACTTCTGTGTCGAAGTATTGATTACCTAGGTTTCTCTCGGTGGGCCTTCTTTCGAGAGGGACCCCAGTACGTGAAAAATCTGCAGTGAAAGAAAGTTGGTGAAGAGAAGTGAGCTAAAGCAAAGAAGGCAATGTCTGCACGCTGAACCCGCGCAGTGCGCTTGTTTGTCTCGAGTTCAGTCGTTGCATAAAGCGCTCCAAGATCCTTTTGACCCTGGCTCGTGATGTCTTGCATCGATGTGCTCAGGATTTTTTTTCTGTGTGTTTAGTTTGTACCTTGCCTGCCGGCCTGGCAAGCACGTGCCACTGGACTGTTTTTTGTCGTATGCTGGACAGTTACATTTTGCATACAATTTTGAGAACCAGTTGGCGACGGAGCGGAGTGGCGTCATTTCGATCGAGCAGCCATGCATCTCCGCTCGCGCGACAATTTCGCATCGCACTGCAGTAGTTACATGTTTCATCAATTGGAGACTGCTTTCATTTATTTTATCACTAGCAACCTAATGCTGTGCTACTTATACTGAGCTGGTCATTTTCAAATAAATTTTAATATGTGCACTTTGGTTCTTACTTACCTATAGCGGGTACATATATACGTATCATTTAACTGAAGCATTGCAAAATGTGTCATGTCATTGGCATTTCAGTTACGTGTTGAAAGGCTCCCAGTTGGCGTAACTTGACTATAATTTGTTTATTGCGGCAAGCAAAGTCTCCTTGGTTTGCCCCACACTTAAAACAAATATTTTTATTTTTCTAATATCTTCTACAATAGCCAATTTTGCTGCTCCGGAGCACTATTTTGGCTGCTCCAAAAGCCAATTTTGCTGCTCCGAAACACTGTTTTAGCGGCTCCACAAGCCACTTTTGTTGCTCCAAAATACTGTTCTGGCTGCTCCAAAAGGTGCTCCAAAACGGCTTAGGCCAATCACATCACTGCAACATGCACCAGCACGATGCGCCGGCTCCCGCTACGTCGTTTGTCGCCACTTTGGGATTTCTTTCAACGCGTGGGCATTACAGGACGCCAAACTCGTCTGTAGACCTTTTCCGACACGTGCGGCGGCGTCCGCAGCGCCAAAGGGAATGCCGGGCTCGATGGGTGCAACCGGTCATAGTAGACGACAGGCACAACACTGAGGTGACGGCAAACGGGCAAGTGTGGGCAAGCAATTGCACTACCCTCTTGCCCTCTTCAGTGTCACGTGATAGGCTAGGTGTGCGGACTTTCGTAACTTTTGCGAAAGGTTCGTCGAAGGCACGTTCCAGGCACCATAGTATTAATTCGGGAGGCCTGTGCTGCCGGCGTTGCGACGTCAAGATGCTGCAAAACACGGCTGCACCTGGAGCGGGCCCAATGGTCTTGCAGGTATGAGCTGCCCCAGCCGGCGGCGGGCAAGACGACCGACGTGGCGTCGTGGAGCGAGTGCGTGGACAACTCGTGGGCCCAGCTGGAGCACCAGGCCACCCGCATCGCTAACCTGGAGCTCATGGCACGCTACGGATGCGAGGCTTGGAAGGCCTACAATGCCGCGCTGGTGCGCATGCTGCACCAGCTGCAGAAGCAGCTGCAGGACCTCAGGTCAGATTGGCATCACCGTCCGCTCATTACTTTTGACGTAGAACGTGTTATGTTGTCACGGATCGCCACACCATGTCACTTAGTTGGCAAGCACTCGTTCGAGCGCTTGCCGATCTCCACCATAGATGTCACAGACGGCTGGTGATGAAACAATGAATAACTGAGATAACTAGAGGTTTAATGTGGCACAGTCACGTCAATACAAAAAGTTCAACAAATGGCTTCATTGCGAGTGTCCAAGTCGGCGTTGCAGCAGATTCAAGCGCCAATGTGAAACTGACTTCGGTGCAGCGTGCTATGGCCACCTCCATACGCGATTTCTTTTCACGAAAGTACTACCGTATTTTCCGGTGTATAAGACGCGGTTTTTTTCAAAAGTTCTTGCTGGTGCGTCTTATACAACGGTGCGTCTTATACGCGAATTGTTTTTTTTTTTTTTTTGCGAGTTCAGAAATTTGGAATTTACTCGGTTGATGTTCAAGCTTGTTTCACCAAAAACAAAATATCGCTACCGATCACGCGGTCTTAACACGGTGATACTTCAATACGGGGACCACCGCGTGCCACGTTTTAGGTGAACTCCAAGATTGCAAACATGCGGTCGTTGCGGATGCGGAGGTCCCAGGCGTAAGTAATGTGAAATGCCAACAGGTGGCGACAATCACGCTTCTCGCCAAGACAAGCCAGGACAAGCCAGGACAAGCCGCCTCTCTTTTTCAGTCGCCATTTTCATCTTTGTTCGCTCTGCGTACGTGCGTCGTCGTGTTTTCCTGCCATCTGCCCGGTCTTGCTACAATATGCCACCGCAGTCGCGCAAGAGCTACACAGCGAAGTTTAAATTATCTGCGGTCGAGTACGCTACCGAACACGGTAACCGGGCTGCAGGTCGCCGTTTCGACGTCACCGAGAAGATGATTCGCACATGGCGACAGTCGTCCACCAAACTACAGGCGATGAAAAGTGGAAAAAAGGCTGACCGCGGAAAGAAGGCGCGGTGGCCTGAACTTGAAGACCGGCTCGTCAAGTGGGCTCTTGGCGGTGCCCACAATTCGGGTGCGTCTTATACAAAGGTGCGTCTTATACACCGGAAAATACGGTAATCGGGAACATAAAGTAAGTGACAAAAATGTGCTGAAACCTACCAGAGAGACAAAGAGTAGTGAAACCAAAAATAGACTGAGCAGGGTTTGAACCCAGCTCACCCGCACAAAGCCGCATATGTTGCAAACTGTGCAGTCGGCATTATAGCCGGCTTCAACAAACACAATGAGAACGCTGGTGCATTTCTCTCGGACGACTGGCCTTGAGCATGCATTCATTGCTTTCTATCATACTTTGACTGTGAATGCCTCTTCAAAGCTCTCGAGATGCCCAACTGTCATTGAAAGTAGAGAGCTTGTGCTGGAGGTGGTTAATAATAATTGTAATAATAATAGTACAGTCGAATCTCATTAATTCAAACTCTCTTAATTCAAACTTGTGGATAATTCAAACTAATATGCAGGTCCCATCCTATGCGTCTCTATGGGAGGAAACTCCCGGTAATTCAAACTTTGCTTTATTCAAACAAATTTTCGGTCCCCCTCAAGTTTGAATTAACGAGATTCGACTGTACCTTTATTTTTCCAACAAAAACAACAACAAAACTGAGGAACCTGCCTATCATGCAGATTCTTCTAATCCTTAATGCAGATTCTTCCAATACACTCCTGTAATGCAGGATTGTTGTACAAAAATTCACTGGCCTGAAAAAGAACCAGAGAAAGGGCAGAAGCACTTAATTTTATACCGGTGTTCTCTACGCAAAAAAAGCGAGCTCAAAATGTTATCACAAGGCAGCCATCACTCGCACATAAGGCGGGAGAGTGTACAGGAGGTGGAATGAAAGAGGACAGGCACGTGCTTTGTGGAGAATGGAGACTCATTGAGAAGGGGGGTCAAAGCTGAGATGTGCATCCTCGAGAGACGTGAACTTGGCATTCGACTACCGCTCGAGTGCTAGCTTTGTCGGGGCTTCTCTTCGTTGATGCTACTTGCCGAAACGTTTGTGCCGTCTAGGCCCAAAATGCGTACCATGCTCCCCTCTGCAACATCACCGTGAAGCAACACACAATAGTTTCTTTGTTACCGCTGGGCGTTTTCAGGTAAGATTGAACAACCATGTCCGGTGGCCTTTTCTAATTTTGATGAAAAAAATATATTTTGCTGGCTTCATGCTTGGAAAAATAAAACCAATCCTTGTTCAAAAAAAAAAAAAATTGTCTTAGCGAAAAAAAATTGTAAGCAACCTCTCAGTCACGTGCGCGTTTTGTGTATCGTGCGATGTTGGCATTTCGGGCGTTTTCCCCAAAAGTACTGTTCTAGCTACGGGTCTAAAAGTATTTACTGACAAACTAGGCAGAGGAAGAATTGACAAAAAGTATTATTCACGGAGTATTCACGGAGCAACTGAGAAACAAAATCGCAAACACGAGACATTGCGCAATGACGCTCTAGATTAAAGATTTTGTCTCTCCGTATCTATAATAACTAAGATCTTCAAACTTTGCCAGTGTGTTGCTCTGTATATAGGTAACTCTCAAAAGTTCAACTCTCAGAAATTAACGTTTATAATATGTACTAACAGAATCTGCAAAACCGTAATGCAATATTCGTGTGGCTCAGAAGTTATAAAGCGAGAAATATGTCCGAATTCACGCTAACGTGGTTGCTAAAAATGGGGCGTGCACATACACATTCTTCACAATTTCATTGTTATTAAAATGCGTAAAAATCCTACGAGGTGGTGAGGAGGTGGACAGTAGTTTTGAAGGGAAAATTCTTAATACATTTTTGTACAACTGACCCGAAAATGCCTATGAGCAGGAGTGATCGAGAGGTGCCACCCTGTAACATGCTTCGCGGTGCCCGTTTCAACAGCCGGCATGTAGCATCTCCGTCCATGCGACGTAAAGGAAGCAACTGGAGCGGCTTTTCAGGCAGAAGAGCCTACAACCTTGGCGGTAACATGATATAGGAGGTAGGGCGCGGCAGAACCTGAACCTGCACCGCCTGTAAGAGCCAATAAATCCGCCGCCGTGAAAGACTGCACAAAAAAAAAATACTGCAGAAGAGAAAAAACAAAACTTGCTATTGAATGAGATTGTTTGTAACTTCATTTATATGACAACGGTTTAGAGAATCGTGAAATCCAGTTTGGGTATGCTCATGTGACCTACGTCAGTGATGGTGCAGCAAGCCACTTTAAGAACAAATACGAAGTACACGAGCTGCAGTGCAACAAGCACACGTCAGCGAAGTGGATTTTTTCCGCTACTGAACATGGCAAGAGTGCCTGCGATGGAATGGGGGTCGTGTCAAGCACCAGGCAACGTTGTACAACCTCCGACGGCCCACCACGTCGGTGATCAAGTCAGCGACAGAGATGGTTGCCCCAATGGACACTAAACTGCCGAACGTGAAACTAATCCAACTTTCGAAAGCTGAGGTCAAAGTGTTCAAGGACATGAAAGCAAAGGAGTGAGACTCTGTTTCTGTTGTGCGTGGAATTCATCCTTGTGACTTGTGGCAGTGTAAGCGGTCCGACACTTCACAACCACAGCTGTTTTAGCAAGAATACCAGACGCAGAAAAGATACCTTTGAAAGTAAAGTCTCCCATGGATGCAAAAAGCAGATCGATGTCGCGAGCTTGCGGTGCCACTGAGAAGAAACGAACGGTAATCGTTACAGGCAAAACGGGAAAAAAATATTTCTCCTTGAAGGGCCAGTAGAGCACCGTGACCGATTCAGGTCAGAAAGAATGCATGCGACAAGCGCCGAATGTGTGCACAGGACCTTGATTCATTAAATTCGGTTCAATTGTACCACTTTAAACATAAGTTTCTTTCTTATCACTATTTAAACGAGATTGTTGGCAGCCCAGCCCGAAGGGTAGGCTTTGAAATTCACTGATCTGAGAAATCTGTAATTAAATTGTTGGCTTGTGCTTCAAACCAGTGGCGTCACAAGGGTGGGCGGGGGGGTGGACCGCCCCGGGTGCAGCGCTCAGGGGGGTGTTGCGGCAGGCCACGAAAGCGGGGAAGGGGGGGGGGGGGGGGGGAGGGGAGTCGCGGCGGGCCACGCGAGAGCGGGGGAAGGGGGGGGGGGGGGGGGGGGTGTCGCGGCGGGCTACCCCGCTTTGGGTGCCGCTGACCCTTGTGACGCCACTGCTTCATACTTACCTGTAATATTTTGTATGAATTCTTATGTTTCACGAACTCCTGTCACAGTGCTTTCTCTACACAGACTTCCTACATTTTTCGACCCCTTGCTTGCCCTTGTTTGAAATCGGCAATGTCCTATCTTCCTCTACTTCTGTTGCAGCAATTCTGTATATTTAGCACTCTGTAAATTCAAAAATACAGAAATATTGCAAAGCATTTTCGAAGGGCCTAATAGGACAGATAGTGCAACCAGCCTCTGAGCGACACAGCAGAGGCTGGTTGCACTATCTCTCCACGGGGCGCGGTGCCGTCGGGGCCGAGACGCACTCCGATAGCAAACCGAAACTTGAAAGCCCGTCGATTTTGTGCGGTTTTTCAAAAACCCGTAAAATGTTTCGCGTGCCTCCTATTGTTCTGCAATTTGTTGATTTAGTGGTTTTTGATGATGCTGAGCAATTTTCTAATTGAAACAATGCCCTTAAACACAATATTAAAGAAGTTAATTACGCAAAAATAATTAACAATATAATTATCCTGGACTTTAATAATTTTCTTAAATAGGCCCCTGGCCCAGGACCAAAACTACACAAGCCTTTTTTTTGTTGCGACGCATAGTTTTCGCAATATCGAATTTGTCCACCCTTCGTGTAACACCCTGTATACAGAGCAACACACTAGCAAAGTTTGAAGATTTTAGCTTTTATAGATAGGGAGAAAAAAAAACACTTTAATCCAGAGCGTTAGTGTGCAATGTGCCATGTTTGCAATTTCTCAAAATAATGACCCTAATACTCGGTGAATAACACTTTTTGTCAATTCTTCCTATGCCTAATTTCTCAGTAAATATTTCTAGACCTGTAGCTAGAACATTTTTTGGGGGGAAGGTGCCCAAAATGCCAACATCGCACGATACACAAAACGCGCACATGACTGGGGGGTACTTACAATTTTTTTTTTTGCAAAGACATTTTTTTTTTTTTTTATAAAACAAGGATTGTTTTTATTTTTCTGGGCATGGAGGGCAGCAAATTATATTTTTCTCATCAAAATTAAAAATGGTCACCAGGCATAATTGTTCGATTTTACCTGAAAACGCCCCGCTGTTTTTGCCACGATAGTTTGGGGAATGCGTGAATTTGTTTTATCTTGGGGCTGTTACTAGGTTCCAAGATCACTGGTCATGTGCTTCATGCTTCATTATATTTTTTTGGGGGGGGGTCTATCATGCAAGAAAGCAAAGCCTCTGAAACTTGTGAAAATGAAAAACAAGGATGGAAACATGGTATTTTTGTTGCTGGTTCTTCATTCGATTCCCATTTTGGCGACGCCATCTAGGGCTCTCTTTTATTCTACCTTATCGAAAAAGTGAGAGAGTTACACAAATAATTGTGCGTTACTTGTAGCAGTTCTTTGTGGCACTACGTAGAAATCTCCCGTGATACCCGTTTACTTGGACATCCCGACACATTGAATAAGTTATATTTCGCACTGGCATGCATCTGCACGTCTCACACAGACTTGTAAAGTAATCCGTTACTTTTTCAAGTAATTTTGTAATTACCATGTTACTTTCTTGTTGCAGTAATTTGTAATGTATTTTATTATATATATTCGTAACAGATTACTTTAATTACCACTCTTTACTTTTTAAAAATATGAACATAATACAAAAACTGGAGCAATGTGATCAGGCCATTCAGCAGCACAAAGATAGCAAGTTCAACAAAATAGAAAGCATTGAGAAGAGGAAAGTAACCAAAAAGAAAACACAATTTTTTTTTGTATGACCAGTCACTAGAACCACTAGAAAAACTTGCAAGGCATATACAAATATGCGAAAGACAAAGATCAAGAAGACAACGCCAAGTAGGCTCTGCCTCTTTTCATCGCCTTCCATCGTGTTTTTCTTCTTCTGGGCAGGAGGAAGCTCTTTGTTTTAATGCGAAAGCATTAACTGGGGAGGGGGGGTCTCATGGAGCGAGCCGATGTCATCATTTCGAAGTGCGAAAACAGCACCTTAAATCCTTTCTCCAAATGTAGCCAGCTCCGAGCTATGAAACCATGTGAAAAGCCTAGACAACGGCACCTAGTTTCCCCGATCCCAAAGGAGCGAAGCAAAGCTGATGATGGCGTGCGTCGACAAGGCTCCCATTGGCCGCTGTGCGTCAGTTTGAACAATCGCTCACCCGATGGCTCTTTGTGTCTGCGAGGCAGTGGCTTTACCGTTCCACACCCAAGGTCAGTGCGCCATACGCCGCAGACGAAAGAAGGGAGCGATGAGTGGCGTGCGTGCTTTCGCATTCACAACTGATAAGAAGTGCTTAGGTGTATCTATTTGTCTTTCACTTTCACACAGTTTCACCCTTTCCAACTTTTTCGACTTCTCCCGCCACCTGCAGAGACATGAAACGCGGGTTCATTCCCCTTCGATTCGCAAGCTCACAGCTTGCATAACGGATTAGGTAGCCTCGCGCGAAGGGGTCGAGGTTGCTTCTCTTAGTCTTTGATGTTCGCTACTGTATTCTAGTATTCTCTTGAGGCACGGCTGAAAAGCGCCTGGTGTTTTGTAGATCGGTTCCTTAAAGAGATGGTGAACCGAAATTTGAATTTTAAAAGAACAATGCTGGAGATGTAGGCGGGACGCTACAATCCCTACAACACTACTAGTAAGGCGATACCTCAAATGGACGGCCGTATTTTTGGAAAAAGAAGTCAAGATTGAACCAGGCCGGCGAGGCGCGTGATGTCAAGATGCCTAGTTTCCTCCTCTCTTCGCTTCGCTCCCTCAAGGCCGCGAGGCGGAGAAGACGCGAGGCCGTTCCCTCTCCTTCTCGGAAAAACATGACATCAACATTCCTGCCAAATGCGCCTCTTTTTTTGAAAAATACGGTCATCTGTTCGAGATATCGCTGTATGAGTGATGTTTGGGTGTTTGTAGCATCCCGTTGCACGCCTTGGCCGCGTGTTTTGGTGAGTCCAGATTTCGGTTCAGCATCCCTTTAACTCTGAATCTCCTAGCAGAGGTAGACGCTGTTACTGAGCATGCGCACCGCTATAGTCAGTTACAGGTTAAGAAAAGTACTTGAGGGAAAGGAGGACACAGTCAGTTACAGGTTAAGAAAAGCATTCGAGGGAAAGGAGGACTGGGGAGGAGGAAGCAAACAGAATGCTGGAGCGGAGAGAAGGAAACTTCCTCCTTTCTCCAGCATTTTGTTTGCTCCCTCCTCCCCAGCTTTCCTTTCCCTCAAAAACTTTTCTGAACCTGTACCCGACTATAGCTTTGTCTGCCAAATTTCGTTTCTGGTCGCCTTAAGCTAGCGTGATGGTGGGTGTGCTTGCAGCTTTCGCTGCTTTGTCAGTTTACACGTGAACGGAGTACACATCCATTCTTTCTCTTAAATACAATATTTTATTTGTACAAGGACTACCATAATGTGGGCATGTAAAAAATGCAAAGTAGTGTTGCAGAACAATTTTGAAAACATCAAAATTGCGCCTATTGTTTTTTTATAAGTGTATGGGAAAAGTAATCTGAAGGTAATTTGTTACGTACCGAATAAAGTAATCAGTTACTTTCCAGCCAAAGTAATTTGTAACGGTAATCCATTACATTTGAGGCTTGGTAATTTGTAATTGTAATCCATTACATTTTTCAAGTTAGCGGGCACAAGTTTGGTCTAACGTCATAGCCAGTGATAGGGCAAAACACTTGGCGCTCAGCATCAAAGCACTTCAGAAATTTTCATGCGTCTTACGGCATAACTTTGACATTTTGGAATACTTTGTTGTGACATTACAACAGCGTATGCGTCTCTCGCTGGAACAGTTTGAGTCGCGACGAAGTTTCAAAATTGGAGTTCAAGCATCAAAGTTTCGGGAAATCGTGGGTTCAACCTTATCAATCATAGCGTTAATTGGGAAACATGTGTGTAACTTCAAAACAACCGGCTGCCTGTGGCGTTCAGGTTCGCTGTCCCGGCAGTGAGTTTGATAGATGGCATAATCATTGTCTACCATGAGAATTGGCCATCAACACATTCAGAATTCTGTCTCCAAGAAGTCAAAATCTGGCAATGAGAAGTACACATCTAATCGTCCCTTCCCAGGTGAAGTCTGAGGTGAGTGATACTTCCGTGTACCGTCAAACAAGCATTGTGCTTAGGTTGTTTTGAGGTCAGAGAAGACTTACGTATCCAGTTTTGCTGAATTGTGCACGTTCCAGACAACCTATTTGACATGTGACTGGAAGGACACCTTAGTGCAGTGTGTTTATGTACCTAGAATGAATGCATTACCAAACACAGAGTGCTGTTTGCTTTGGTCCACTGGTCATGACATAGCATGGTGCTTCATCGTTTTCTGCCATTTGGTCTAGTTCGCTTCCGTTTTGCCGTCACAAATGTTGGGATGTACCACGTGTGTTTGGGAAATGAGAGCAGTGTCTTTTTACCCGCATAAATAAACTGCGCATTGCAGGAAGCCGAAACTCTCTGAAAATGTAATGCTGGCATTTGGGATAGAACACGAAACTTTGAGAACATGACGCTTTCTGGGTAAATAAAACAAAAGAGAAAAAAAATATATTTCTCTTGGAGCCTGCGTCTACCTAAGACTAATACAGTCAAACCTCGACGTAACGAAGTCGGGAAAATTCAGAATTTACTTCGTTACATTGAAATTTTGCTACATAGAAATTCGAGGCTAACGTTAAAGAAAGTTTCCACAAATGTTTCTCGGGTGCACAAAACTAACCTTGGTCGCCTTTATTTCGGTTGAAAGTAGTTAGTCACCTTTTTCTGGGCCACTCTTGGCACTATTATTGGCATCACACAACGTTCGCATAGCCAGACGGCCTGCATTGCGTCTTCGTCTTGCTGTGTGATCGCGAACCACCTCAAGACATCGATCGCGTCCACCACTTCACGGTCACTGGGCACGTCGCAGGTGTCTTGCTCATCAGGCTCGACGTCGTCTCTGTCTTGCAAGTTCCCACGAACATGGCTAGCTATCGCCTCGTCGGTCACCTCCTCCGTCGCAATGACAGCAGAGTCGGTGTATAGAAAGTTGTCGAGGTCGACGTTGTCAGGGGCGGCTCCATTGCCTTTGAGGCTCCATCGCCCAGGACAATGAGAAATGCACGCTTTTAGTTAGGCCTCGAAACAAACTATGCAGCGCGAACGAAGCTGACGAACAAAACGACGGCGGCTCTAGTGTCCTCTAGTGGCCGTTCTGTACACCACACTCGCCAGGTTCGGCCCGTTTCACCCTTTGAGCTTTATCGGGGGCCCATTTCAGCGCATGTGCTTCCCAAAATCTCCTTTGGGGCCCAAAAGTTTGGGACAAATTGTCCATGAAACTTCGTTACTTTGAAATTTCGGCAAACGGGACTTCATTACATAAAGGTCAAAAATACATGGCGTGCATATGCTTGCGGTTAGAAAAAGTTATGTACTTCGTTACAGCGGGGGTTTCGTTGCATTGAGGTTTGACTGTATCGTCATAACAAGAAATGACGTTCGGGTGCATTTAGGATTCATTTCACTGAAAACAACTTGTCAACAAGAAAGAAAACAGTATGCTCTGTTTTGTTGCCAAGTGTTTTTAACTTATATAATTGACACATGTATCTGCATTGTCAGTTCTTGTTTTGTCATATTTAGCTAGGTCTTTTATTTTTTGATCTAGGTAATGCCATGTTCTCAAACTTTTGCATTCTGTCCCAACCGCTAGCGTCACATTCGCACGGTGTTGCAGCTTCCTGCGATGCATAGTTTATTTACACAGGCCAGAAAACATGGTTATTTTTTCTCAAAAACACCCAGTGTAATACAAATGACTGGAAATGCAGTATGACCACGATGGATAACTTACAACTTCATTATTGCAGCCGATGCTCTCCTCATGGAAGGAAGCATTTATTCATGTCTGGGCGAGTAGTGTTAGGACAGTGTTTGTCCAAGATGCGTCGCATCTGGATTCTGTAATTGTTAAAATATGATGGTTGTGAGGTCGAAACCACCTTTACCGACCCGGGTGCTGTTTGTGGCCCACACATACACATTCAGAATGCCAGAAAGCAACTAAATCATGGCTATTTTCTTACTGTGAGTATTTATGTTACGAACTTAATTATTTCACGCACTGTATAGTGTTCCTCATTTCAGTGTTTTTACGGTGCTGATTAGTGTGGTCTGGCAACCCTCCGAAACTATTCATATTTATCCAAAATGTTTGAGATTCGGCCTCTTTTCCAAAACCTTTTGAAACACTTGTTTAGGGCCCGAGACTTGTTTCGGAGAAAGTTTCGCCCATCACTAGTCACAACCGAGCAAATCTGTAGACATTCCAGAGATGGCATGATCTCAACAAAGGGAGATACATCTTTGTTGAAAACCAGAACAAAAAACAGAACTGCAATTTTGAATCAAACATGCTCTCAATTCAAAACGATTGTGATCCTCCATACTTTTGTGTTGCCTGTGCAGGAAACAGATTCAGGAGGTGAACTGGCAGAGGAAGACCTCACAGACTGAGGCGGGAGAAAAGCTCAAGAACCTGGAAGTCAGGTAGGTCACTTTGTTATCTCCTCTGGCATCAAAGACAACCGGTACAGCAAAGTTTGTAATGAGGCTTACGAGATGAAGCAATGTGTCACGGCAGCTAAGCCGGCTTTTCCCAAAGCTTGCAACAACATTAATCTGAATAACTAATAAAAATGAGTGTGAATTGTATTAATACCACTGCCATTAACTCAATATGTTTTTAATGGCACATTTGAAGGACCGAGGTGATTCAAAATCACAAAGAACTAAACAGACTTCATATTGTAAAGTGATTCCAATGGGAATCCAGCTCTATCACAAGTATGAGGCTGATCTAAGGTTGCAAGCAAGATAAATTTATTTGGTTTTTCGTGACAAATGCGTGCCACCATCTGCGCTCGTCCTGTAATCGCATCCACTTTCCCATTCAAATTTGAACAAGCGTGGGAGCAGAGACCCAAAGCGTTCCAACGACAGGCAAGAGAGGGGCACCGCGTTGACATTCTGACCCGTTTTCTCGGACAGCTGGGTGAGTCTCGTGAGTAAGAACTACGAGATCGAGCGGGCCTGCGTGGAACTGGAGAAGGAGATTGCGACTCTGGAGGCGGACTACGATGCTAGGAAGAAGCAGCCGCACCACGAACAACCGCCCGACGAAAAGAGAGAGCAGCAGAAGCTACAACGGGACCAGCCACCGGAACCGCAGGGGGACTCCGAAGAGCCGGAGAAGATGGAGACGGATGCGGGCGTCCCTTCCACGACAGAGACAGGCAAGGAGGGAGAGGAAGAGGTTGCACCAAAATGACAGCGCATCACCTTTTTGTTTCCGCTACTTTTCCCGTGTTGTTGTATCTTCTCATAATAAAAATGCCTGGATCAGATAGATCTGGAATGTCAGTACTTAGCTCTGCATAAAGAATGCTATTTTTACTGTGCAGTCTTATGGAATCTGTGCGTTGAGAAGAGCGGATTGGGGTTTTTCAGCCAATAGATTAATGTCCTGTTTATAGGTAGGCTGGTTAGTGCAGAAGTGCGGGCCGGTAGTAATGTCGCTTGTTCGTAAGTATTGCTGTCTCCATGGGTAGAATTCCAGGTTTTTGGAAATTTGCAGGATGTATATTTTATGTTTGGTTTTACTGCGAATACAGCAATTGAGGCAATTTACTTTCAGTTGATTCCAGTCTCTTAAATTTGGTGTTTATCCGGGTTCAAGTTTGCTGTATTCCCGGTTCTCCAAAGTTAGCTATAAATGAAAGCAATTAAGATACACACAGAAACACATCAAAAGACAATGGAAGCCATTCTAATTGTTAGCAGTGCCCAGCAGGGTTTTAGAGCACTGCCTCCATCATTATCCAAAACCCAAAGTACAAGCTCGAACCTTAACAGTGGCTAGCTTAATTGTGTACAGTGCTCGCCAAACTTATTCAAAACGGCATCTTATCCCATGAAAGCACTATGCTGGTGGTAGCTCAAGAACTTCTCCAGGATGTAACGCTCCGTGGAACAGTCCGAGCTAGGGAGGCCGCTTGCTCAATGCTGAAATCGCTGCTGTACAGGGGACAATGGAGCAATTCTTTCTGCTAGGTGATATATGCTTTTTGTCTTTCTCTGTAGAAACATAAAATGCTGACTGATTGAATCATCTAATCACTGACTGTTTTGACAGTCACCTGTGCGTCTTCATGCAAAAAATACATGGTGATAACTACAGATCAGCCGGCCGAAAAAGTTGCTGCGGTGTCTATGGTCCAACAAGCAGCCTCCCGTGCTTGGGCTGTTCCATTGAGTGCTATGCCATGGAGCAGTTGTTTGGTTACCGCCAGTATAGCACTCCCATGAGATGGGATGCCAATTGTGTGTTCCAGATAGCTTTGGCAAGTACTGTACTTATGGTAGATTGACTTTTATCATGACCCAGAAATGCAGGAACATTGACCAATCCTCCTAAGCAAGCACTGATGATTGGAGTCCCTCTCGTTAATCTTCCAGGGCTGGAAAAGGGACTGGAGTGGCATCTCCTTAGGGCCTCTGTTGATCTGGCGCTGACCAAAACTAGTTTGTACACTCTTACCTAAAAAAAGTGTTTGCCACATAATTAATATGCTGCATGAAGTCGTTCTTCCAAGATCTGGTTGTCGGTACATTTCGATACAATAACAAATAACTGTTCTTAAATGCCCATGCAGGTATATTAATTTACCACATACAGTAAAACCTCGTTATAACAAAACGGGATATAACAAACTAATGGATATAACAAAGCAATCATAATTCCCCTTGCTTGCTAATAGTGGGAAGAAATGGACATTGGCTATAACAAACTAATGGTTATAACGAAATAATTACGACCGCTCCTTCAACTTTGTTATAACGAGGTTTTACTGTAATGGGAAAACTAATAATGCTCTGTGAGGGACCCTAGACTTTCCAGAATGCTTCTTACAGGGGGGCAGAAGGCACCATCTCAAGACGAAAGAACTTACTGTTGCTAAAATGCTTGTTCAACTTTGTCGACTGTTTTATGAACTTGGAAGTGCTAAATACATCTAGGCAGCTAAAAGAAAAACTCAAATCTGTGTAACAAAAGTGCACAAAAATGTAAAAAATGAATCGTGGAATGCAGATATTTTGCGTCATATTCCATCGCCACAAGACGCAGCATCGCATACCTGTCTAGAGGCCCTAGATTGACCTGTGTAAACTGACAGATCCACACTATTGTCATGGAAAAGCCAAGGGCTTCCAATGGGCAACTGGCTAGACACGGTTCTGTATCTTCTGTATTGAGGTACATATTCCTATCACTGAGAAGATTAGAGCATAGTTGAGGGGTGGCCAAACTGCAACACGCGAGTCGCATGCGGCTCTTCGCAGGTCCAAGTGCAGCTCGCATCTCGCTGAGTGTGCCCCCCTTCCCCTCCTGCATCCCCAAGACAAAAAGAGCTCTAGAATCTAAAAAAAAAAACCTCACAGTCTTTACAGCTTTGCGCTACTCTACATACATACAGCGGGACTGCTTTTTGACACACAGATGTTTCCAGTGACCCTGTTTCCTTTATTGTTCTAGAAAGAATTTCCAACCGCACACACACAACGCGGGCGTCAGGGGCTGTGGCTGGCTAGCGAACCAGGCATTCATTTTTGCGCTGTGGTTGGAGAAACGTTCTGCAGGCGGTGTAATTTGTTGTAGTCGACGATTATAGTTGTCCCCTTCAGAAAGGACCGTTTCCCCATATCGTTTCTTGTAAAAAGCATCCCCCCCCCCCTTTTCTTTTCCTGCGGCTTTTTGAAGTTTTGTCTGCGGCTCTAGCCTTATGTCCCTCTGGACACCCCTGGCATATTCACTAAACGAAAAAGAAAAAGGATGACTTTATTTACACTTTTAGGCACTAAGAGTGACTACAGCTATTAACAGACCATAAAGAACAGGCCTATTGTGCAAGATTGTTCATCTTTGGCACATGCCTCAGGTGATGCTTGAAGACCTTGCGGAAAAATCCCTGAGGCAGTGCGCCGAGGGTGCAACAAATTACCGGAAGGTCTTTTGCCCCCGCAGCATCCATCATATGACACTAAAGAGTGCAAGAGAGAGCGAAAGATGACAGTGCAATTCCTTGCCTGCACATCCGTGGCTTCCAAGGTTGCCTCCGTTTTCCGCTACAGCTGGTTCTACACAACACAGGCTGTTCCTGGCATTCCTTTCAGTGCCATAGACAGTGCTGCATGCTTTGCAAAAGGTCCATTGTTCAGCTAGGTTGCTACAGTCCTCAATTGCATTTTGTCCCTAGGAAAAAACTGAACTATGAGAGGCATGTTCTCGGTGCTAGGGAGAAGTCAGTTGAATCTGCGAGATCATAGCTGGCCTCAATATCTTGTGAAGCATTTGAAAAGGCTTTGCGCAGCTTTTCCGACATTTCAAAATACAGGATCGATAGCTGGCGCTACCCCAGCAGTGCCACAAACTCATCCGATGCTGCCGGCAGGCACAAAACGCCGCTGCTGCACGAGGGGGGCAAGGTCTAATCCGGGCAAGCGGGCACCAACAAGGATAGAGGACGGGGGTGTCATTTGTTGCAGCAACTTGCAACTAATGTCGGATCAAAGGATTTCTGTCCAAATGTTTGCCTTAAAAAAAAAAATTTTGTTTTCTGATTAAATTTTTTTGTTTTCCTTTCAACAATTGGCAACACTTGTGGCAGAGTTTTCAGATCAAACATCCTGTGACCGCTCATTACCATTATATATTTCTCTACACAGGTAGCTTCAACCGGTAATGGCATGTCCTTATCATAGCATACAAAAGTGTTCTTATACATTGAAGTTGTAAGATCTAATTTTTTTCTCTAGAATTGGATTGGTTAAAGGAATGAGAGGCAACTTCAAATATGCAAGATTCTATGGGACGAGGACATTTTGTTGCATGGGAATGGCATGAGTGGTGCTTTCATTTCATTGTGTCACAATGGATGAAACTTAAATGCTGTGTTTCAATCCTGAAACCAAATGTCAGTTGCAGGAATCGAAGTAGGACTCCCTGCTACCGAAGACATTTCAGATTGCCGCCGGTGCGGAGATGATGGAGGCAATGTTTTGGGATGGTAAAGGCGTCGTCCTCTTCCGCTGTTTGCCAAAGGGAACAGCGCTGACAGCTGCATTCTACAGAGACGTTCTGAACAAAATGATTTCTTTCCATGGATAAGAGTCGACCAGAAAATGCTGTAACTGTCACCTTCTATTACGATGCAGCTCACGTCTTCAGGGAAACAACACTGACGTGGTTCCTCCCACTCCCTTGCACCTCGGCCTTCCACACAGACATTTTTCGCTGTTTCCGGCCATGAAGGACACTCTCCGTGATAGATTGGTTTCAAGATACTCTGCCTTTCAATCAGTAGTATCCAAGTGGTCTCAACAGATCCACAAAGAAGCATTTGCAGCTGTCATCTAGTTGTGCCGTTGACGTTGCAAAAAATGTGTAGAACCGCAAGGCGACCATCTAGAACTAAAGTGACAAACTTATTGCCTTTTGTTGCATACACTTTTTACAGCGAAGCCGTTATGCACTACGATCTGGGAAAAAATGTGTCCGCGGATGTTGACAGAAAACTCACCAGTGGACGTGGCAAGCATGAATAAATAAAAATAAAAAGAAGGAGGCAACCAGTGTGAGTCAGCCTTCATTGGCATTAGATAGTGAGGTCTTGATCCCTTGTTATCATCTATAGGCATCGTCCTCGAAGTCGTCCTGGAGGTCATCCTACAGCTCATACTCTAGGTCGTCCTAGGCGTCGTCTTCTAGGCGTTGTCCTTGAGGTCGTCCGAGACATCGCCCTCAAGGTCGTCCTAGACGTCAGTTCCTAGGCATCATCCTAGATGTAAAAATAACAGCTTCGCTGGCAGCTTAAATGGCATTCAGCCATCTGACATTCTAACAATCAACAAATCGGCTCACAACCTTGGCCCCAAGCGTTGCACGTAGCATGCGCGGCGCGAGGCATGGTACATGCTGGTTTGGCGATTCCCAAATTGCAAATGGCTAAATCTCATTTAGCATTTTCATGTGAGCGGAGTGTTACTTTAGATGGCCGAATTTGCACGATGTTTATGTAACTTGTTTATGAATGCCACTATACTACCCTCCACCATATGTTGGACCACAGAGGATACCACAAACCATTAAAGCCCATAAGACGCAGCGATAAGTCACGTGACCTCCTGGAAAGGCGCAGCGACGTGCAAGAGGGCGCATAGTAAACTGATACATTCATTACTGTAGCATCTGCTACAGTCCATGCAAGGTGAAACATAGTATACTTCAGATTGATATGAAAAAATGAAAGACGTTTATAATTCTCAGTAATGCGAAATTAGAGTGCAGCTCTTCAGGAGGAGGAAGGGAGGGTATGCACCTCCTCCCCCTCACCTCCCATTTAGCAGAAAATGTTTGCTAAATATAGCGAAAATTTCTCTGCTAAATTTGGCAGGGAAATTCACATCGCGTGACCTCAACACCAGTTCAGTTTCCCGCTAAATTTAGCGAGGAAACCGATGTCTTATAATGAAACGCGCGCGGTGACATTGACGGCGACGCCGCTCAACCTGAAAACGGGCACCTAAGAGCTGCGCTCTAAATTAAATATTGCATGATGCAAACTGGTACCTGTCGGAAGCCTGTCGACAATGGCTAGAGACGTCGTGAAGTTAGTGTGGCATACCATAGTTTGAAACCACATTTCCTCGGTGATTTGGCACGGATGCACCTAAATTCCCTTAATGTTCCCAAAACACAGAAACTCCTATGGTTAGATTAAGAGCCGTGTCATGACGCTCGAATCCGCTACGACGTGGCGGCACCATACAATCGGAATGAACCGAGTACGCCAACATTGCTAAGCCTGCACGCGAGAGGGTTAATGGGTCGGCATTATCTTTTTACAGATCACACTAAGCGTTCCTTGATAGAGAAACCCCTTACAAAAGGCTAACATACCTATCAACTTCCCACCGGTTGCAATTCATCAGCTATTCTGAGCTCCCATGCATGTACATTTTTTTCACGAATATGATTGACACCCACCAATCGGAAGGTTTGATCGGATAGATTCGAGCAGTCGACATGGAAGGCGGTACTCCGAAAAAATACAAGGACTACTATATGGGCAAACTGCAATTTAACCTCGTTGAATACTTGGCAGTTTCATGAACACCCGTTTCCTGTCCCGATAGCCATCTTCAACTACACTAGTGAATGTCTCGGCATATTCTTCATTAGTTCTCTAAATTTTCTTTGCTGGTTTGTGCGACCACACACCGACGGCAGGTAGCTCTGCCGACAACGAAACCTGGGGAACATGGTAGGGACGTACCAGAGTCACATTAGCTTACATTTGCCAAGCCTTTCTTGCTGTCTACATTTCTATGTCTTGAGTGCCGCATTGTTTTGGTTCCCGATAACCGTCAGCATTAGGAAGAACTGAATGCCAGCTGCTGCCTGCTGCTCTGTACACAAACTCAACTCTGTTACGCCATGGTGCAGTCAGTCAACTGCACTTCCGGTCTGGGGCTGTGGGCAGAAGTCACCATGCAGGATCTGCATACCTGCATTGCTTTGTAAGAAACCAGACATAAACCTGCCTTCTCATCAAAACGCCGCGATTGGGGCTGTACCAAAAGAGTCGAGAAAGGTTTGAATGTCAGTTTTCATGTGCTCGGTTTGTCCGAGAACATGGATATGTGCCACGAAAAGGAAAAACCAGACGCCGTCGGACCGGGTTTGCTTGAGCGGGAAGCTCTTTGGGTTGAATTCACGGATACTTGTGGCCATCAGATATATTTGTTTTGTTCCAACATGAACGCCAGAAAACCGTCAAGTTGTACGGTCCACCTGCAGACTACGTTCAGTGAGTCTTCAAGTTCAAATGGCCACGTGATCGTTCGAACTATCGTCTGCTCTTTCAGGCGACGCCGGCCCGTAGACCAAATGTTGGCCTGGTAATTGCAAAAGTAGTAAGTGGCAGGCCCGAAAAGACTTTTAAGTTTGAAGGCTGGTTGGGGTAAGCAGGCTTGGTGTAAATAGTAGATAGAAGGGGATATTGATCATTGTTACCAGTGGCCATCTCCGACTTTTTATGCCCGATTCACTTGGTCCCATTCTGCTTGCGATTTTCAGTACCAATGTCGGCCATCTCAGCTATGGTTTACACTTTTGCAGCCCAAGTAACGTCGCGACTGAAAATTGCGAGCGGAATCTTATCATGTGAATCAGGCTTTAGCGGCCATGCGGAATGAATCGTTGCATGTCACGTTATTCACGCAAAGTTTTGCGGTGTAACGAGCCTCAGTAATTTTGCTGAGTCCGCTCAAGTAGTGAGACATTGCCAGTTTTAACGCGAAAAAGAGCACGAGGACTTGCACTGATGCCGACAACATTGCATTTCAATGGTTTGCTTATGGGCGATGGCGAGCTTCTTGCCCACACTCCATCGCACATGTGCGGTGCCCGTGGTGTCTGCTAGGGGCGCTCCAGTTTGTTTGCAGACATGAGATGATCTATAGCAGGGGTGGCCAGGCTGACCGGTCCCAAGAGCCGCGGGGGGAGTTTGCAAGCTTTTGTTTAGATTTGAGAGCAATAAACGAAACTCGAACTAATTTCGGTCTATCTGAGTCAAAAGCAGTCCAACTGTACGTAAGGTAGCAGTAGCACAAGACTACCAAACCGCAACCTGCATTTTGATTTAAAACGCGTTTCGTTTTTGTTTGGAGAAGTGCTCGTGTGAGCGGGAGGGAGGTGGCGCAGTGAGTGTGTGTGTGTGGGGTAGGGGGGGGGGGGGGGGGGGGGGGAGGGGGAGCCACGAGCTGCAGCTTGGCCACCCCTGATCTATAGTGTTTTTCTTCTCCTGTTGTTCTCAGTCACATGGGTTCTGTATCTCAGATGCGGGACGAAAAAATAATAAAGCATTTCAACCTGGAATATGCTAGAAAATATAGGTGAGGCAAAACAAGAATGTGTGACAATCACACATTTTTGGGCTGCACCCTTGTCGAAAAGGTGTATGGCTGAACTTTGTGACACATGAGCCGGATAAAAGTGCGAAATTCGGGGACGAATGTCGTAAAACATGGGCTGGTTACGCAAATTCTACAAAATAGAAGTCTGCATACGACCGCCTCAAAGTTTGTGATATAAACAGATATGCTAATTACAGTGATTAATAAGTTAATTAACAAATTTTAGTTAATTAGTCTGATAATAATAACTACAGGGTGATTCAAGGAGACGCCAGGCTCTTTAAATCGACCGCAAAATTCGGTTTCTTAACCTATCGCGCTACGACTTTGTGCAGCGTTGCCCACAGATGGTGCATTTTTTTTGTGAAATTTGCAAAGAGCGAACTTGCCTGAGGAAAAAGTAAAGAGAGAAAAAGGCTTAGCCCCTATGGAAACGCAGCGACGCCACCGGTCTTCAAACAACACGGCACCGTTTTGCACGGGAGACAAGGGATGGTGCAAGCGGTCGCGACGCTAACTGCCGCCAACGAACGAGCATACGACGCCGAGAGCCGGCGTCTTTAGCAGACAAGGAACTGCAGTTCCTTGTTGTTACCGTGCCCGTTTTTGTTTCTGCGACTGTCGCCGCCTGGAAACGCGCGCCGCTTTTGAGTCGAAAAGATTGTCTGCTAAAGACGCTGGCTCTCGGCACCGTATGCTCGTTCGTTGCGCCATCTCTTGTCTCCCGTGCGAAACGGCACCGTGTTGTTTGAAGACCGGTGGCGTCGCTGCGTTTTCATTGGAGCTAAGCCTTTTTCTTTCTTTACTTTTTCCTCAGGCAAGTTCGCTCCTTGCAAATTTTACAAGAAAAAATGCACCATCTGTGGGCAACGCTGCACAAAGTCGTAGCATGATAAATTAAGAAACCGAATTTTGCGGTCGATTTAAAGAGCCTGGCGTGTCCTTGAATCACCACGTATAACAATCTAATGTCTGTAGATTCATATAAACCTGCAGTGAAAACCGCATTCGTGTAACTTCTCCTCCCCTTTATTTAAAAATTTGGTGCAGCTAAAGAAAAAACACCCTGTATTGGCGACTCCAGCGAAATCGATGCTACTTAGCAGCAACTCCAAGAAGCTCGAGAGAGGAAGTTGTTTCGACTCTGTCGTCTGTTATCGCTGCTTGGTTCTCTTAGGCAGCATAGAAACAAACATTGTTTCCTGTAATCATTTCTATGCCTCCGCCGTTTCATTCTTACGCAGACTAGAAGAAGGTTTCTACCATCGAAAAATCACTTTGCTTTCATATGTAACACTGATCTTATGCTGCAGTGCAAGAAATTCATGGTGGTCTGTGTGCCGAACAATGAAAACGACCTTCTTTCGTTTGCCATTCTGTGTGCCGAACGACGAAAACGACCTTCTTTCGTTTGCCATTTTGGCTGACCAGTGTGCCCCCTATAGTTTGCTGGAGTTTCAAATACCCTTGCTGCTTGTTCCACCCCACCATGTTTATTTTGCCAATCAAGTAAGAAACGAAACAGTTAAAAGTGTGGCCAAATATTGCCGGCCAGAAGCCTCGTATATGGGGCAGAACTACATGCAGTCTGAGGGCGTGAAAGGGGATAGCCACCCTACCCTATCTCGATGAAAATGACATGAATCTCGATGGTATGTCATTTTCTTACCGAGCACTGCGGGAAGGAACCGTCGTTCTTGCAGGAGACTGACGCACATGCGCCGTTGTGCCTCTCCCCTTGATGGCAAAATATTGCAAGCGAAAATTGCTCGCCAAAAGCTGAAAAATAAACTATTGTAATTAGTTGCAAATCCTACTGTATCATACAAAAGGGTTGTTGTGGAAAGCTTTTTTTTTTTTTTTTAGTAAAGACGGCCACAGAAGACAAAAAACCTGCAACTCACAACAGTAAAAAAAACAACATAAGGTTTTATTTTTGTGTAGGAGCATGTTAATATAAGAGTAAGTATCGACAGGAAACAATAAGCCGAAACATATTTACTGTTTTTTATTTCCTTTTGATGGATTGGGGTCTGGTGCAGTCGATCTTTATGTTTTCAACTTAGATACTTTTAATAAAATATTTACCATTACAAATAAACAAAAGTATATCACTGTGAGTGAAACTTATCTTAGTTTAATTGCCGCGTAAAATTTTCAGGTGTATAATACGCTTTCGGACAGCACAGAATTTCGGGGTGTGCGCGTTGGTGAATTTCCCTTAATAGTTATTTCTTGAGTCGCGAAAATACCGTCCTCTGCTTACTTCTTCTCCCCCCCCCCCGGGTCAGGGTGTCCCGCATTCCACCGGCAGGAAGGTGGTCACCCTAGGATAGAGATGGGTCAGTATAAGAGAATTGTGTGCACCGCTGGCATTTCCACGCTGCATGGCAAATTACGGCTAGCATGGCAAGTTACATAGTTAGAAATCAATCCAGCAGAAGACATGTTGCATGGCAAAAATTGACAAACACGGCAATCCAACAGCCATTTAAGAAAAGCTCTTTACAGAACTATCTTCCACAACCGCTTCAGAGAACAGGCAGCCCTTTCGTTGCAGTACCGTTCTCCTCGCTCAACTGTGGCTTCACAGGGTTTGTACTGTCCAAAAGGGGCTTTATGGTGGCACGATCGCCTGCAGCCATCAGGCTCTGGCAGGCGTAGCACAGCTCGCGGCACCCTTCGTCCTCCAACGTAGTCAGCGAAGTCCGCTCCTCCCCTTCGCGTTGCCTGGACGTCTCTCGCGTAAGCCTGAGCGCCTCAACGGCCGAAGCCACCGGCACGTCGACGGTGTCCAGCGGTGAACCACACAACGAGCACGAACCCGCGGTCCGCACGGGAGGCGCGATCTTATCGCCGGTGCGCCAGATGGTAGACACGGTCGCCGGGAAGTCCCGCTGAAGCCCGTTCACGAACCGCTCCGTCAATCGGACGATGCTCGCGGCTTGTTTCGGCGGCGACTGCCGAAACGTCACGTTTCGATGCTGGTTGAATAGGTCCACTTCTTCTGCCGAAAACTCCCGCATGGGGCGAAGAAGCTGGATGTGGCCGTCGCGGTCGTCCAAGAAGCTCACCTGATCGCGAAGCTGTGAACCCCGGCCGAGCGCTATGGTGGAGAGTAGCGTCGCGGCGAGTTGTGTGCCGGTTTCGGCCGTGAACACCTTGTCGAACCCGTTGTCTCGGGCGAGTTTCAAGAGAAGCCGTCGTAACGTGATTCTGTGGAAGGACTCGCGGTCGGTGGCGCTCTTGAAGGAGGAGAACGAAGACGCCAACGTCCGACGGCAACCGTCCACTTCGGCGATGGGCACTGTCGAACCGTGGGTTGCGGGATCGAGGGTGACGACGTCGGAACAGACGACGAGCTCGAGCGGCACGGTGTAGAAAGGTAGGTTCGACAAACTCATGAGCGAGACGGCCTCCTCCCCGAGTGAGGGGTCGGCCTCGGACTTGCCCGATGCGACGGAGTCGTCGATGTGGGCGAGGCTGGGTTCGAAGAGAAACCGCTTGTGAGCGTCTTCGGCGAAGCCGTCAAGTAAGAGGGTGAGCATGGCGGCCGATGAGGGGCCGCCCGAGAAGGCGACCAGGATCTTTTGTTTCGGTTTGATGAGTTTAGACTTGCCGAGGGTGGAGCGAAACTTATGCGTGGAGGCAGCGAGGAAGCACGACACGCAGTAAGCGTCTTTCTTGCGCAGGACCACATGAGCTGTGTCATCGCACGTCTTACACGTGTTACCTTTGGCGTCTTCGAGGATACCGACGGGAGGAACAGCGTCGGGTATTCCGTCGCACTCACACAGTGTCGAGCACATTGTCAGGTCTACTTGTGTAGCTTACCGTAGTGCCACTCATTTAGCGATCTAGCTTGTTGTTTTACTCCTGTTAAAATACGTGCGAAACAAACCAGGTACAGAGTAGAGCACTATATAGCTCCTACGGAGCAGAGTAGCGCAATCCTTTGAACCCCGTGTTTTGCCGACAACATGGCCGACAGAGCGGCTCGGCGCGAGTCACGTGGTACTCAGGGTTCCAGGAGGCGGCCCGCCCTATGGGAGAATACATGGAGATCGACATAACACGGCTGATTAAAAAACTAACGGCGAGTTCACATTTTTCAAAACTAGCCTGTCGTGAAGTTAGTAAAGCGCTAAACACTTTATCAAAGTTTTAATAATATCGGATACGTGTGCAAATTTTGAGAAGGCAATTTCCGAGGCAATGGCGTTTGAAGCAGACGATTTTTGCTCGCAGCGGAGATGGGCTTTTCGGGTTGGCCGGAGCGGGTCACGTGAATGGTGTGACGTCGCCGTGTCGTCTGCTGCATGATGCCGCTCAGGCAATTTTTTAAATAAAGTTACGTCCTTGTATGGCACAAAACTTATCGCATATTATTCTAAAATGTTTCATTATTATGTCAAAAATGATTTCCATTCCGCACATCCCCACAAAACTGAAGAAGCAACGATTTTCTCACGTTCCCCATGCATTTCTGACCGCAGTTGGAACCCCCGGGCGTTCGCCGCTAGTCGCCGAGAGACGGCGTTCTAGATTGCGCTACTCTGCTCCGAAGGAGCTATATAGTGCTCTAGTACAGAGCAGCTGATGCAAGCTGATGACACTCGAATGGATTGGGAATGGCTTCCATACGATCCGGAAGTTTTAATATCAGCCAACGTGAGTTTGGCTTCAGCTAGTTTAAAATACGTTTTTAGCCAGATTTCACCTTCATTGGATTTAATACTTTACAAAACTAGCTTGCTTATGGCTATTAATACTTATATTATCAAATTCTTTGACTGCTTTTTCAATATACTTTTATTTCGTATTGCAACACCTTTGCTTTTCTACCGCTAGGTGACTATGTTAAATTTCGTTGATTTCATTTTGTTGCAGAAGCACGTGTTTCTCGCGTATCACTCACGTCATCTGGAGATTTTCTCGTTATTGTGACCTTTAGCCGTCGATTATTTCGTGAGTGACGTCTCATATCAAGAAGTGAGCTCCCCTCTTTCCGTCGGTGCCATGTCAACTCGTGCGAGATGCGACTGGAGGGGTTGCCGGTTGGTGGCATCGGCGGCGACCGATTTTTGCTGCTCTACGCTTCGCAAACTGGACAAGCCGAAGCCATCGCACGCCGCATACAAGGCATGTCTCTCGGACACAATCTCAAACCAGACTTGCGCTGCGTGAGCTCTTTCGACGACAGCTTTAAGGACCTCCAAACTGAAACCTGCATCGTCGTGATCGTGTCGACGACCGACGACGGACTCGTACCGGAAAAAGCGCGACGCTTCCTTCGCTCGCTGCGCAAAGCTCCAGATCTTTTCCTATCGGGTATCAGGTACGCTATCCTCGGGCTCGGAGACACGAACTACTCGAATTTTTGCAACGGAAGCAGGATCCTAGAGGCCCGATTCGAAGCCCTTGGAGCGGAGAGATTCTACGAGACTGGCTACGCGGACGACGCGGTGGGGTTAGAACTCGTAGTCGAGCCTTGGATCGAGGGTCTCTGGCAAGCGCTTCGCGATTGTTTAGGGTCAGCGATGGCGGCGACTGGGAAGTCGCAGCATATCGAGCGTCCTTTAGGTGCGCCCGCAGTTGAGGGTTTGACGAAATGCTGCCTGCCGTCTTCGGTCGAACTGACGTTACCTCAACGGAAGGAGCCGACCGTCATGGTCGAATTCACCAAAGAGCCGCCGGTGGAACACACCTGGCAAGGTGGGAGTTCACTGCCGTTCCAGGACTCTGACGTCGTGGAGGCGACGCTGATCTCGTCAAGGATGTTGACGTCCTCGGATGCTGTACGGGAGACGTGGGAACTGACCTTTCAGCTTCCGTCCAAAGCCAAGATTGACTTCAAGCCCGGCGATTCTTTTGGGTTCCTTTGTCCAAACAGGACCTCCGATGTTCAAGAGTTGATGGCTCAAATTGGGTGTACCGGGGGTACCTGCAGCATCTCGGTGTCACCTGGGAAGCCATCTAAGGGCTTCGAACACCTTCCCAAGAACCTGTGTGACTTGAAGTGGGTGCTGAAGACTTGCTGCGACTTGAGAGGCGTTCCTAAGAAAGTGTTTTTGAGAGTTCTCGCAGACCATGCTTCGGACGAGAAGGACAGGCGGCGCCTTTTGGAACTCTCGAGTCGCGAGGGTGCCAAAGACTATGCGAACTTTGTCCTCGAGTCGAGGACATCCATTTTCTCCATCCTGACGGCTTTTCCATCCTGTAAGCCTTCGGTGGCTGTTCTGTTGGAACATCTGCCTCGGTTGATGCCACGCTACTACTCCGTTTGTGGCTGGGAGCCCGCTCAAGGACAAGGTTCACGTAACTTTAAGATAATCTACAAAATGTGTCCGTTTTCAACTCTAAAGGGCACTAAGGAGCAAGGGCTTTGCACTGGTTGGCTCACCAGTCTAGCTGAGGACGTTACGAATTCCAAGAGCGTTGTAAAAAAAATGGAAAATCTACGGTTGGCACAGTCGGAGCAACGGAAGTGTGTTGTTCCTGTGTATTTGCGACGAAACATTTCCTTCAGGTTTTCGGAATCGCTGGACATTCCCATAATAATGATAGGTCCGGGTTCTGGAGTGGCACCTTTTCTATCTTATCTCCAGTGGCGGCGAGAGGCTATGAGAGCTCCCAGATCGGAACAGCACGATAGTGAGACATGGCTGTTCACTGGTTGTCGCCACCGACATCTCGATTTCCTCTACGAGGCTGAACTAGAACTGTTGGTACGGGACGGCACACTTTCAAATCTGGTTGTTGCATTTTCCCGTGATCCAGAAATTAAGGAAACGAAAGAAAATCCCCAGACAACGTTAATGTCGGAGCACAGTTGCGACTTGCAAGGTTCCGAGAAGTGCGCAATGGAGATGGTTTCTTCAGGAGCCGAACAAGCGAAATTGGATATTGATTGTAGCTTACAATCAGCTATTGGTGATTCCAAGCCAAATGTTTGGCTGCATGCTGGCAGATACGTTCAAGACTGCCTCCGAACTTGCAGCAGTGATGTGGCCCGACTCCTACGGAAGCAAGGGGCTCAGGTCTATGTGTGTGGTGACGCCCGTGGAATGGCAACCGGTGTGAGAGATGCTCTTGTGGACATTCTTGTTCGAGAGGGTGATGCAGCTTTGGTGGCGGATGCACTGACTTCATTGAAGGCGATGCAGAAGCAGGGGCGATACCTGCAGGACGTATGGACATGAGCAGTCTGATAAGAGTGATGCTTGGGCGAGTTGGTGACCCGGCTATTTTTGTCGGCATAGAACTCGATTTTAATCGAGCATGTAAGAAACTGAATTCGCCTTCTAGAATATTGAAGCGAGCCTTTATGGCCAAAGACTTTGTTCTTAAATGAGTAAAGAAGAATATATTCAGGCATTGGGACTGCACATTCTTTGCTGGATGCTCTGTGATTTTTTTATGGGTAAACAAGTTACATTGCCTTTTGTTTCAGATGCACACTGGAACAAAAGGGTTGTGTCTTCTGCAGCAGTTGCAGGGCTGTTTCCTCCGAAGTACCATGATGCCCATCTTGCTATATTTTATCTAAATATGGGTTAATTTGCACCAGTCTTGCTCAAATAGTTTACAACCCTCTTTCTTAAAGGGGCACTAAACCACTTTCTGTGATAATCTAATTATAATCATGACTGTCTTTGAGCTCTGAGCATCCTAAGAAACTGAAAG
The DNA here is from genome assembly GCF_016920785.2 of Ixodes scapularis. Classification (NCBI taxonomy): domain Eukaryota; kingdom Metazoa; phylum Arthropoda; class Arachnida; order Ixodida; family Ixodidae; genus Ixodes; species Ixodes scapularis. The sequence continues at coordinate 146,544,620 of NW_024609846.1, read as the reverse complement.
TTACATTCTTACGTGGCTGATTTCTCTATTAAAATTTGTATCAATGATTGATTGCCTCGAATCTATCACTGACACCAGATGGCACCTTTGAATGAGGAGAAGAACTGCTCGGTCCGGCGCCATCTGGTGTCGGCCATAGTTTTGAGATAATCTATTCTTGATACCGATTTGAGTAGAGAAATCGGCCCTGCATAAATGTGATGTTTGGTTTTTTAGGATGCTTAGGGCCTATAGAGTTATGACCATAAATAGACTATTGCAGGGAGTGGTTTAGTGCCCCATTTAAACTAATAATGTAGGCCGTGGTACTATCGCGGACAATATGAGCTGAAACAGCGCTCTGGCCTGTGCACGGTACTATCTGCGCCGCCTGTCGCATCGCTCCGCAAATACGCCGCACCCTGAGCTTGAGATGAATTCTCACTTGCGTTCACTGCGCCGCCGCGCTCTTCCGGCCGTCTGCTAGCGAAGATATTCGCCAATGGAACCACCATCACGATGCGTGTGCCGTGTAGCCCAATGTTCACGGTTTTCAGCTAACATGCAGTTCAGTGCCTTTCAAGAAAGCGCCAAAGTGTAAAATGCATTGTCACGCTCGTATCTCCTCGAGGAGCGCTGCCTGACGGAGCTGCCTTGGCCCCCAAAAGGTGCCGATCTGAATATCATCGAACACGTGTGGAGGCGCATCAAGGTAGCCATGTCACTGAGTCCCCTTTAAAGCGGTGAGACGTGAATGGTTTCGTGCCGAGGCAGGCTTCGTGGCCGCGCTGCATGATTCCTCGGCAGGGAGAATGAGAGCCGTGAAAGCTGCTACGTTTGCGACACACTGTTCCGTGCCGTTAACCGGCGCATACTTAAACGCCGACTATTAATATTTTATGTCTGACATTGTCCTCTGCGAATATTCTTTCGATGAAGTTTCAGGCTACTTCTCAGGACAAATATATGACTGTTTGTCACACTTTATTAAGACTAGAAATTTATAATTAAAACACTGGTGTCTTGTCATCAACTTTTCTTGTTTGAAAGAAATACGTGGGCCCGGCAATACTAAAATAATATTATTGAATATTTTTATTTCAATCAAGATTACAAAACCGTCGCATTAACATGTATTGTTACCGTTGTTTTTAAACAGCTGTGCTCAATAAAAAAGAAAAAGAAGAAGGAAATAGATTGGAGAAGGTCTCAGTCCAGTAAAAAGATTTTGGTTAATATTTTACGATGTCCTACTTTGTAGATGCACTAATTCAAATAAAAACAACCTGCCACGTAATTTCATGGGACTTTGAAAAACGATAATCGCAGCTGCAATTTTAGATAGCGCAACATTCTTAATGGACTGTTTCCAAAACCGACGCGCCCCAATGCGGCGAAATACCACGCAGTGCACTCTGGGAACTAGTTGGCCACTCAGTTTCGGTTTCGACTGAGCAGCTTTCATCTCATGGCTCATGCTATCACGCCGCCACCGAACGCGCTGCTTGCGTTTTCGATTATCTGACTTTTTTTCCGAATGTACAATACACTCATTCTCGAGCGATACAAAACGAAGGCCGGGGCACTTTCCTTGGTTCCCGAAACACCGGATATTATGAGTGCGTATGCAAACGTACGTAGTAAGACGTGGCTTAGTCACCTCATCTTTGAGTCCAATTTCAATAATCCCGTCTAGTACCAGTGAACTACAAGTGAAATTCGGTCACCTGGAGCATTACACGTATTTTGTTTGCCAAACGTCCGCTTCTTGTTACTTCATTGGGCGAAAAGCAAGTCGCGTCCTCACAGGAGTATCAAAGTTGAGCCCAGCGTTGACGCATGAACTTTTAAGGAAACGCAATAAATTCGACCTCACTATTGCACCAAAGTTACTATGATGTCGTCCTCGTGTCATCATATATCCCCCAGTCATATTTTATGCTGATAGAAGATTAAGTTTTCGCAAACGCTGAGCCTCGGCTAGCTACGACGGAGGCCTTAACAAGCGTCCCCCTACTCCTCGCTAAGCCTTTTTGGACGAGCTTTTACTGACGCCGAAGATCTGTGCCTGAACGGTGTGTCCGAAATTATCTCGGCATGCTCAGGCAGGAAGAAAGCAAACACATAACACATATTATGGACATTAGCGACCGTCAAATGCACTTTGAATAATTTCGTTTTTTTGGCGCACCGCATAGGGGTTCATGCCCGTCCGGCGTACTTCTGGCGAATAATGCGACATTTTTCACACAAGTGCTCGACTTTTGCTTTCTTAAAACGGTTTGTATGCGCGAATGTGCCTATACGATTGCAGGATAACTTTACGCGCATACGCGATGTTGAATATTAGTAAAATGCAAATGGGTGGGCAAAGCTTCGCTTCGTGCAGTGCTGCGGGTCAGTACAGATAAGAGATAAGAAGTGTGTTATAATTCAATGGCACCTCCGAGTTTTACCACGCGTACACAGGCGTATTAAGAAAATCGATAATTGCAAAAAGTTATATTTCGTCTATGGACGCACGAAACAAACTTCCTGATCAACATCACTAATGTAAAGGCGCGAGCTCGATGTATGCATACTTATTGGTGTCTACAGCTTGTTGATTCGTACACAAGCAAGATTCCCGAGCTCCCACTCCCAGCACTCCCAGCACTGGCTCGTCCACATACCTCGAAATGCTAACAGAATGGCTAAGTACAAAAATACAACAAGCATGTCTTAAGACAAGCTATACGTCTCGGGCTTGTGCTAGAGCTTCGAGGTCTGACCATCTAGGTTAGTTTAGAGACCACCAATGACGCTCTCGGGGCCAGAAAACATGAGATAACGGCCGTTAATAGTCCATGCTCGGTGTGTAATCTCTTGTCGTCGTGTCGATCGAAACCGAAACCATGGCACTCTCCTCCCTGGCCAACTAGTTCCCAGAGTGCAATGCGCGCCGTGTTGCATGCAGGGCTTTATGGAAGTAGTCTATTCCCCAGTCAGCGTTTTTTCTACGCGATGAAATGAAGTTAATCAATTGCCCAAAAAAAAAAAAATGGACGGGAACTGCAATCTTTTGCCTCCCCTCCCCCCCCCCCCCCCCCCCCCCTGCCGCCCTACCGCACACACGCCCGCTACAGTGCCTAGAAATAAACGCCCGCTGTCGCACACGCCGTCTCGCTATCAGACGGCCGGAAGGGCGCAGTGGCGCATCGAGCGCAAGTGAGAATTTATCTCGGCCTCAGGGTGCGCCGTGTGTGCGGAGCAACGCCACAGGCGGCGCAGGTAGTACCGCGCGCCGGCTGGAGCGCTGTTTCAGCTCATAATGTCGGCGACAGTACATCGCTGCCTTTTACAAAGGCTGGTTGGATTTATCTAGCAGACCAAACTCATTCTACTAGAGTGATTTATTTTATTGATTAATCATTATCCAGTTATTTGGGTTTTATCCACTATGCAGTGACTTGTAGTACATCACCATTCACATACGAATAGAAAAAGGTGTATGGTAGGAGCACTTTTATTTACAAAAACTGCACACGTCAGTTACCTGGAATAAGATGGTATTGCTGATTCTTGAGATAACTCATTTTTGTGGTTGGCAGATTCCAACCCCGGCCGAGATACTCGCAGTTTGTTGGAGGCTTGTTGCTGTTATGATGACAGTGCAATTAAACGCAGAGGTGCAAGCGAGCTGGACAAGAATGACGAAAATAATCTCTGGAGAAGGGGAACAAAGGACAAAGCAATCTCCCAACGCAACTAGGTGACTGGTGCGCCGCTCACCAGACTCCTAGTTGTGTTTGTCCTTTGACCCCTTGTTCCCCTTCTCCAGGGATTATTTTCGTCATTGTTCCTGTGTTCGTGCTGGTTGCAAAATCAACGATCCCCAGGTGTCCTGAATCAGTTCTCTCTTCTTTCCTTGGGTGGTCCTGGTATCCTTCGTTTGCTTTACACAAAAACCACCAAAATTTCGTTCTGTGCTGTGCGTTCCAAGTCATTCTTTTTGTCCAGCTGCATTATTTATCGGTTTTATAAAGCTTCCAAGTATGATGCAACTCCTTCATTCCGGGGTTATGTCATGCACAAACTTCCAGTTGTGTAGTAAAACAATATTTGATATATTCCTATACTGGGCATCAACTCCTTTGTGCTAGATCGTCAAGACTAGCCTTGCATCCGCAGTGCTCCAACTCTGTCAAAGCAAATTGCGTGAGGGCATGTGAATAAAGCTCAAGACGAAGTCGAGTGCTCTCGCAGCAGTGTGTGGTTGCAGCAGTGTGGAAGTAAGTTGTGCTAGCCTTCACAATGTAGCAGAAAATATTTGACGCCAAGTATAGCACTGACCATACAACCGAACAGGGTGCCGTTGCAGGCAGATTCGGCGATGTGATGGCTGCAACATTTGCACCAAAGTGCTTATGCTGCTACATTTAATTCAGCTGGGAGAAAATTGTGCCTAAAGTTTGTTTCACTTTATCAATCCAGAAGCTAATAGCTCAATATTCGCTACACTGGTGGATAGTTACAGTAGCAGTGAAGTGATTGCTGCACCAGACTGCATAGGAAAGGCTTTTCTTCTAGTTTCTCAAAATTGGAAATTATGCTGAATGTTACTTTCACTTAATTAATATGGAAACCTGCAGCTCAATCATAGCTACAGCAGACTTTTGCGTATCTTAAACTTTCGGTTATTGCTTTGAATAATGTGTAATCCAATTTGATTTTAGCATTGGATAGAGTACTCGGAAGTTTCGCGATATTTCTCATTGTACGTGGTCTGAACCAAAAGTAAGGGGGAAGCGATCTGGTGATAGTTGAACATGATAGACTGCAACCCCGAGAGTAGGGAGAATGAGGGACGGCACCGAAGTTTGAAGACTTCTGTGTCGTTTCGACACTCGTCCTCCCTAGTCTCGAAGTTTTAACCTTATCAATCAATCAATCGGAGTTTTATTGTGTTTCCCAAACAGCTTTAGGGGCCTTTTTAGGTTTACACTTTACATTATAAAGCAGCACTGAACTAAACAAACAACACGGCAATCCTAATTGCGATACTATTCTTGAACTTTTTAAAAGGTATAAAAAAGTCCACGTGAGGGTTAAAATACTTGTACGTGAGCATCATCCGTGTCAGCGGGGGACTGGACTCTAGATAAGAGGGGTAAAAAAAAGTAGCCCTATTTTGTCGCTGGGGGACATGAATTGAGATTCTACTCAATAAAATTGGGGATTCAAAAACAGAATTGAACAACTTACATAAAAACACCATGTCGCGAACTAGTCGCCTAGTTGAAAGAGGCAAAGACCAAGAGTGCCCAAGAGAAGCACATAATCATAAAAAACACTCCGTCCAATGTGGCGATCGTAGACAATTCTCACAAGTCGTCTCTGTATGCACTCCAACCTGAGCGCCTGACTAACACCCAAAGAATTCCATACCGTAGAACAAAAGTCCAACCGTAATAGAACCAAAGCCCGAAAGAGGTTCAGTATACAGTTGTAATTCCGGAAGTCACGGGTAATGCATGCAATCATCCCCAGGATTCACGAAGAATCATTAATAACCTTTGAAACATGATAGATAAAGTTCAGGCGTGAATCGAACAAAATACCAAGGTCACGCAGAACAGAAGATCTTGAAATTTCAGAGCCGTCTAATCTGTAAGGATGTACGACAACGTTTGCCTTACGGGAAAAAGAAACAACCTTTGTTTTGGTGGGGTTTAAAACCAGCAAGTTTGCACAGCACCACAAATGAATTGCTTCAATATCTTTTTGTAACAATTCACAGTCCACAGGTGTGTGGATACTACGATAAATTTTCACGTCATCAGCATACTGAACTGGCATGCCGGAGCAGTTTACTGCGTGATTTCGAACTCCCTCGTGATCGGGTCTGGCGGTCCGTAGCGGTGACTGTAGTCAATCGTGTTACTAGAGGAAGTACGTACTCGTATATCATTCCAGAAATTGCATTCCGCACTCCGCGCGCTTCGCCTCTTGGGCTGCAGTGCGGAAGGACAACGCCTTCTGAGGGTGTGCCGTGGCTTTTTCATTCGGAATACTGAACGCTCCAGATGTGGCCACAATTGAGCAACTTGGCATTTTTCACCTGGGTCACAGGCGACAGAGGGTTTATTGGAGGCGTTGCTCCAATTCCCGCTAGCGCTATAAGCGCTTGCTACAGTTCTCCCCGCAAACGATGTAGAACGCATTAGAGATGAAAACAGAACGGGCGCACACTATGGCGCTTGTAAAATGTAACGGTCCCTGCTCTAATTTAACAGGTTGTAAGTGTTTCTCTGCTTTTTTTTTTTTTATGGCATGATTCAGAACATTTGGCGCTCGAGACAACTGTTGTCAAACTTTTTCCGACAGCATTCCAAAATGCGTTTGTTTGTGATTTTTTTTCCCGCCGGTTTAGGCGTTGGCGCAGCATGTATACGTCTGAGGGAAATATGGTTAAGTCAGTGAACTCTTACCGCCAACAGGAGGACTGTTCCCAGGTATACATGAGGGAGGTGTTGGAGAATGGGCACGGGACGACGGAAGAAGTGGGCAACTGGGTCACGCGGGGGAAAACCCCGCCATGTTTTCATTCTGATAAAGCGCTACCATCACGCCCAATCGGGTCGTACTTTCTTCAGATCCCAAACACCTGGTACACATCACTCCATACATCACTCCATCGGCGGTAGCTTTAGCTGCAAGGACGGACGCTCAAGATGTCGAATGCTAATTTTGCGAGGCACGTGAGCACTCGTTCAACCAATGCAACGTGCGTTCCATCAGTGAGAAAAAAGAAATACTGAAGAGGAGACGGCTGATGCTTCAGGTGCTGCAAAAGATATCATCGGGCTAGAGATTGTCGCAACGCCAGACTGCTCCGCTACGCCAACTGCCAAGGGAGACACCTGACTTGCCGCTGCGATCTTGACCTCGAACCCACGAAGGACAGTCCTCATTCATCATCACAGCCATGGAAGTGTCAGTAACGAAGGCTGTGTCTAACAGCGTCGAAACAGTTTGATTTCATTTCATTTCATTTTATTACCTTAAAGACCCCGTGAGGGATATTACATAAGGGGTGGGGTTACATATAAAAGCATTTTTAACAGACATTCATGTCGGAAGGTGGTTGACGACAGTCTCCATGAATACGGATGGACATGTGATGGCGGCGACGTGGTGGGGAAGGCCGTTCCAGTCTGCTGCTGCTTGAGAAAAAAAAAATGAGGCTAAAAAAGTAGTAGTGCGGGCACGTGGGAGCGTTACATGAAGTGGATGACAAATGCGCGGATATATGCGTGATGGGGGGACAATCTAATGTGCATGGTTGAGCGAGCTGTAGTAAGAGTTGTGAAAGAGGGAGTTCTTCTGAAAACCGCCTCAATTTGAGCAGAAGGGGAGACTAAGCGCTGTTAGGTGTCGACGCCGAGCCTTGTCTCTCGGGTAGCACGGCCATCTCGCTGGCGTCCAACCTTTCTCTCGGACAACGTTCAAACCAGTCAGTCGGGGAAACAGATCGGGAGAACTTAACAGGTTTATTTCATAGCGAAATATCTGATCGAAGACGACCGTTCGACGAACGGTCTGGGTTTTTGTGAACACCCGAGGGAAAGGAGGATTTCGTGGGCGGTGCTTCTCCTGAAGCGACCGACGGCAATCGGAAAAGCGGAGCTCTCCCCCATGGGAGCTTAACGTTTGGGAAATACAAGACGACGATTATCCCCTACTCTCGAATCCTACAAAGGGGTGGAGAACAGTTCCAAGGTTTTCAAATTGGATGCTGGACGATCCCTGGATTGTTTCTCAGCAGACAGTTGGCGCCGTTTAATCCCCCCTCCTGCCACCGTGACGGATAAGCATCCGGAAGGCTCGGAACACATATTGTAAGCAGTGAGAGAGTGCAGGCGAGCTGGTAATCAATCGACATCTTGTAAACCCTGAGATGGGGAACGATAAAAAAACGGACGAAGACAACAAAATCTCAAACGCAGCTGAAGTTTTATTGATAGGAGCATACCAATAAATAGACTTTTACACAAAAAGAAAAGAGAAAGGGCAAAAAAACTCAAAAAGCAAAAACAAGACGGCCAGCGCGTTCACCCCAGACGGCCTAAGCCACTTCCCGGCTCCAGCAACCTTCGGAAAGGGAGCCGACCACTCGAACAACAACAACCCACGGTCACCACACATGGTGACCTCCAAACCGCTAAAGCCTAATCCCCAAATTTCTTACTCGAAGCAAACGCTTCCCGGTACCCCCCCCCCCCCCCCCCCCGCCCCCTTTTTTTTTCAAGGTTTACAAACCTCCCCTCATACAAGCAAAAACTCTCATTCGATCAGTGATCACCAAGGACGGGTGGCTGACACATTTCCCCCGCTCGCGAATGCATAGAGTCTCCTTAATTAGCCTTCTAAACAATTCTTTTTCGTTACACAACACGGAAGTTTTTTTCCCAAAGAGGGGAACAAAAATTACAAGAACTAACATGATTCACCAATTCAGAATTCTGCGCCAAATTCTTTACACACCTTTTATGCTCCACAAGTCGGTCATTCAAACAATGCCCCGTCTAACCAACATAACACAATCCACAGTCAAAGGGGATCTCGTAGACTACCTCTGTGACACAGGAGACTGAGGGATCTCTGTGTTTTTTCCCGCAACATCCCCCACGTCTGAAGGAAAACGGAGTAAGCCTGTCTAAACGGAAGTCCGTCCTAAAAACTACATTAACGTTAAACTTCGCACCCAAGGCTTTTAGGCTAGGAGAAAAACCATGAAAATAAGGAATTACAGCAAAGGTTCTACCTTGAACCCTCTCAGCGGTCACCGACGCGCGTACAAGCAGTCTACGTGCACTAGAAACGATAAAATCCAAACTATAACCCGCTGACAGTAGACGTTTGGTTTAAACGTCGAAAGCGTTACCAACACAATGAGAACAAGATTTTTTTAGTGCACTGCCAATTAATGATCTCACCACCCCCCCCTTTTACCAGTTTAGAATGAGCACTCCATCTAGAAAGAACCTTCTTTACGGTTTCCCTACCATAAGACCAACAAAGCCCCCTTTTATTAAATAGTTGCAAGTCCAAAAACTGTAACTTCTCATCTTTCGCTGATTCAGAGGTGAATTTTAATTCCGGTGAAGTGGTCAAAATAAAATCATGGATCTGAGTAGCAGAAAGCTGATTCGGAGCACAAACCAAGATATCATCAACAAACCTCCGAACCAAAAACCTTTCTCCACCCAAACAGCCAACAAAATCTTTTATTTCCTTGTCAAGGGTGTTAAGATAAAACTCAGTCAACACGGAAGCCACCGCCGAACCGATGCACACACCTTTCCGCTGTATATAACTGTCACCATTAAAGTTTAGCACAGTTGCCTTCAGATAGCACGTCAGAAGCTCCAATACCGCATCTACAGAAATATCCGCTTTGGCCTGAAAAGAGACCAAATTATTTTCTAAAAGCTCCCTAATTCTTTCCAGCAACAACACGCTATCTAAAGAATAATACAAATCTTTGACGTCCAGGGACATCAACGTGCACGAGCTGCGATGCAGGGGAGAAATGCCCTCGATTAATTCTTCCGAGTTCCTAAGGGCAATACTGCCCTTCAGAGTGACATGGCCCAAACATCCCTGAAGGAAAACCGCAAGCGACTTTTGCCATGAACCATTTTCGTTAATTACCACACGGAAGGGGAAATCTACTTTATGATCTTTTACTAAAAACTTTAAACCAAAAGAAGAGCGTGAAGCGCCCCTCACTCTGTTTAGCGTAGCCGTGATGTCCTCCTCTGCCAAAATCGTACACACATCCCGCTTTAGAACTGCAACATTTTCATCACTCTTTACAAATAACTCTGAAACAGCCACCAAAGCTTTCTCATTAAAAATACTGTAAAGCCCTTAATGTTCGCGAGCCCTCAATTTTCCCGAATTTCGCGAATTGAAGAATTCGCGAAATTTAGGGGCGCGTGAAAATTTCGGTCCTTAAGGTTTTCAATGCAGGCGTCTGGAATTCGCGAAATTTAGTGGTTGCGATTATGTCATGTGTGACCGATTCGCGAAAAATAGGGGCCGCGAAAATAAAGAGTTTTACGGTACCATCCGAGAGCACCGCAAACAAGCCACTCTTGTCAGTCTGGAGCAGGGTCAAGGAGTTATCTTTCAACTCCCTTTTCAAAGCCGACACTCCTGAAATTTCTTTGCTCAACCGGGAAGGACGAATCTACCCGAACGCTCAGCTTGCTCAAGGATTGATTTCCAAAAGTCGTTCTATCCTCTGGCGTAGGAAGTTTGGTACCAATAGCATGCACATTCGAGCACAAATCAAACCGTGACGGTTTCACATCCAGGCAAAACTTTGGACCTTCATTTAAAATTGCTTGAGAATTCTGAGACAGTACAACACTTTCAGGGTTGAAAAAACGTTCCACAGAAGCCGATAAAGCTGACCTTTTCCTCGTCGAGTCTTGTTTCTTCAGGACCTCTCTTTTCTTGACGGCCCACGAGAAACGAAAGCTTGCAAGCCGAAGAGAGCTCCAACCGTCGAACTCCACGGAACTGCGGAACCCCTCACCCAACTCACCTTTCCACAACACATCAGCGAGCTCAAAGAGCTCACGAAGTTGCTGATCTGCCACATTCCGAGAGGCCTTAGGATCCTCTTCTGGTGCCGCCAAGGGAGATTCCGCTGAGTGAGATAGCCGAAAAGGCTGATATCCACAAACCTCTTCCTTAGGCAGAGCCCAAAGTAGCTCACATCCGTCTGGAGGTCACTCAGTCGCTGACCGATCTTGCACAGCGTTAAAAACGCCAAGGCTCGTTGAGAAGGTGGTGGAAGGTTTGACACAAAAGAAGGAGAAGGGAAGACGAAACCTGCTTCAGGTAGTAGAATTGTAAGCAGTGAGAGAGTGCAGGCGAGCTGGTAATCAATCGACATCTTGTAAACCCTGAGATGGGGAAGGATAAAAAAAAACGGACGAACACAACAAAATCTCAAACGCAGCTGAAGTTTTATTGATAGGAGCATACCAATAAATAGACTTTTACACAAAAGGAAAAGAGAAAGGGCAAAAAAACTCAAAAAGCAAAAACAAGACGGCCAACGCGTTCACCCCAGACGGCCTAACAAGACGGCTCCAGCAACCTTCGGAAAGGGAGCCGACCACTTGAACAACAACAACCCACGGTCACCACGCATGGTGACCTCCAAACCGCTAAAGGCTCATCCCCAAATTTCTTACTCGAAGCAAACGCTTCGCGGTCCCCCTCTCCCCCCCCCCCCTTTTTTTTTTCAAGGTTTACAAACCTCCTTTCATAATTCGATCAGTGATCACCAAGGACGGCTGGCTGACACAATTCCCCCGCTCGCGAATGCATAAAGTCTCCTTAATTAGCCTTCTAAACAATTCTTTTTCGTTACACAACACAGAAGTTTTTTCCCAAAGAGGGGAACAAAAATTACAAGAACATGATTAAAGGAGCGATGCAACAATTTTTGTATTTTGCGCAAATACCGCTTAAAACGAATCCCTAATGTTAATGACCTATGAAACACGCGTTCGTTTTTCACCCCACGCAATAGAAGTCCCAGAAAAAAATTGAAGAAAAACGAGCAGCGTTCACCCCCTCAACTCACAGCCAGAACAAGCGGCCACGTGATCTGGAGCCGATTATATGCCGCCAGTGTTGATCATAGCCACGCGCTGAGGTTGGCAAAGCGCAGGACACGTGCTGCGTTCCAGACATTGTTATGGCTCGGCTGTTGTCGTCGTTGCAGCGATTGGACACGGGTCACTACCCGAATGCTACTCGAGCTAGCAATTATCACGAGCCCAAGTCGAGTGCCCACGCAATGCTCGGGTCCAATCTATGAACCGCATTCAAATATCGTCACTTGGGTGTACTGCGATCCCCACGTTACGTCATCAAATTTTGCAAAGGAGAGATTGAATGAAAAGGATCGCTTTCGTCCTTGAAATTACACCGCAACAAAGGAGTTTCTTGGCCAGTGGCGTTGCGTGTGAGTATCCTTGAGTCCCAGCTGTGCCAGTAAGCTCGTGTCAAGTGAAAAACATTCCAAATGAATATCGTTGCACCGGTCCTTTAACCAATTCAGAATTCTGCGCCAAATTCTTTACACACCTTTTATGCTCCACAAGTCGGTCATTCAAACAACGCCCCGTCTGACCAACATAACACAATCCACAGTCAAAGGGGATCTTATAGACTACCTCTGTGACACAGGAGACTGAGGGATCTCTGTGTTTTTTCCCGCAACATCCCCCACGTCTGAAGGAAAACAGAGTAAGCCTGTCTAAACGGAAGTCCGTCCTAAAAACTACATTAACGTTAAACTTCGCACCCAAGGCTTTTAGGCTATGAGAAAAACCATGAAAATAACGAATTACTGCAAAGGTTCTACCTTGAACCCTCTCAGCGGTCACCGACGCGCGTACAAGCAGTCTACGTGCACTAGAAACGATAAAATCCAAACTACAACCCGCTGACAGTAGACGTTTGGTTTGAACGTCGAAAGCGTTACCAACACAGTGAGAACAAGATTTTTTTACTGAGTTTTTTTTTAAGAGCAGGAGTAACATAAAAAACAGACAGGTCTCAAACTGTTGAGGACACAAAAGAGTTGCTTGAAGTCTTTGTGAGGCATATCTTCTGCTAGAACCTTTTCACTTGGAAACGTTGGGAGTGTCCGCTTCTTTTGTGATAGAGTGGAACCTGTAAAGTCACGGTGCAGAGGAAAAGTCGTATGTGATTGGTTGATGACGACGAGAAAGAACTATATAAGAGGAGGTTGTTGAAATAAACTTGTAGCTGAGTTTGAGACCTGTCTGTTTTTTCTGTTACTCCTGCTCTTCAAAAAAAAAAAAAACAAAAAAAAAAAACCCAGTCTCAGGGTAAACGACAAAATAGTTCAGTATGTGTCAACTTTTCATTACGTAGGGGCATGATCCTAGAGCCTAGTCTGACCTTAAGGGGGCAAGCAATTCCTGTTCGTAATGAACACAAGTTTCTAGGAGTGATATTTGATAAAAAGTTGAATTTCCGTAGTCATGTACTTTACCTGAAACAGAAATGCTCAAGGTCAATGAACCTCCTAAAGGTGCTTTCACACAAGTCTTGGGGTAGCGATCAGGAATGCCTCCTTCGTCTCTATCGCTGCTTGGTTCTTTCAAAATTGGATTATGGATGTGTAGTGTATGGATCCGCACGTCAATCTACCCTTCAGGTGTTGGACCCGATCCACCATCAAGGTCTGAGGCTTTCCACTGGTGCTTTTCGGACGTCCCCTATTCCTAGCCTATATGCTGAGAGTAATGAATATTCACTTGAAAAAAGACGGTTTTATTTAGGCTTCCAGTATGCATTAAAAATTCGCTCTGTCCCTTCTCATCCGATCCAGGAAGCAATTCAGGATTCTCGCTATGAAACTACATTCCAGAACAAGCCATCTGTCGTACCCCCTTTTACGCAGAGACTTAAAACATATTCACAGGCTTACAACCTTGACAGTTTCAGCCTTGTTGCCCAACTTCCACTGGCAGTGGCTCCTTGGGAGTGCGTAGCACCCATAATCAATTTTACTCTGATCAAATATAATAAGCGGCAAACTCCTGTTGCTGCCCTGCAGCAGGAGTTTTCCCAGGTTGCTTATACGTACAGTGACTGTAGGAGTTTCTTCACAGATGGTACTAAGAGTGGCTCTGCTGTTGGTTGTGCTGTTAAAAGCGAGACATGGAAGGTTGTTAGGCGTCTTGATGCCAGAGCCTCAATATATACTGCAGAATTATATGCTTTAATTTTAGCTGTTGAATTCATAATAGAAAACGCTATCCAGCATTCTGTTATCTACTCAGACTCTCTCAGCACTTTAAAGGCACTTGCTTCTTTGAATGTACCAAAGAATACCTTGGTTACTAGGCTCCGGAACATTGTGCACACTGCAGCAAAATCAGATTTACACATCAATTTCTGTTGGGTGCCTAGTCACGTCGGTATTCAGGGAAATGAGGATGCTGATAGAGCTGCCAGTACGTGCATCGAGAGACAAGTGGATATCAAGTGCATTCCGTACACTGATTACAAACACTGTCTTAAAAGAGCAATCCAGAAAAAGTGGCAGTTAGAATGGGACACGGAAATACACAACAAGCTTCATTGTGTGAAACCTACCCTGCGGGAATGGGCACGTTGCCGACACAGGGAGCGCTTTTTTGAGGTTGTGCTCTGTCGTCTGAGACTGGGACACACCCATCTCACGCATGGTACCTCCTACGGGCAGGGGCAGCTCCGAAATGTGAACACTGTAACGAGTCTTTGAGTGTCTTGCATATTCTTATCGTATGTCCTAAGTACCATCACGAACGCACCACTTTTTTCTCTACCTTTTTCCGGAATCGCGTCCCGCTCCACCCGGCATTATTATTGGGTGACGAACCTCTTGTGCCGCACCGTCAAGTTTTTAAGTTTTTAGATAGCATTGACATCTTACATCGGCTATGAATTTTAGTTTGTTTTCTTTTCTATTACGTTTGCCTGAAGATTAGTGGTGGCAGAGAGCCGGCGATCTTGTATCGTCAGCTCATCTTCCATACTTCCTTGCGTGAATGAAATTCCTTTAGAGTGCCTCTGGTTAGTGGAGCATTGTATGAAATTTCTGGAGGCCTTAATAGGCCTGCATCTTGTAAGGTTTTAATCATTCATTTTCCATAGTTTTAAGATCGAACTACCTACTATAGGTCTTTTGAGTATTGCCTTTAACTTACCTTGTGCTTGGCACACTATGGCCTTAGTTGCCGCTGTGCCATTAAGCACCTAAGTTTCTTCTTCTTCTTCTGATACGTTCGTTAACTTGCAATGTTTCTTTGAAAAAAAAACTTCCTTATCAATATTTCGTTAGAAAAGTTTTCTACACTGCAAAGTCCGAAAGATGACGTGGAGCACGACGAACTCTTGTCGGATAACGGCCCCCGCACTGTTTGGTTGGGTCACTGGCGGTGCAGATGGGGCCAGAGATAAGCGATGGTCTAAGGAGATGCGACTGCCAGGGTTTGATGGAGGGGGCCCTGGATCTTCGATGTCCAATTCTTCTCGTCCAGGCGTGATGGTTACTTGCGATGCATCCTTGAAGAAGGCAGCGTTTCGCGTTATGACTTTCCCATTGCGAGAGGCCTTGACGCGAGATCCATGGACCTCAATGACTGTGTAGGGCTTGGGGTCGTAGAAAGGGGTGAACTTGTTACGCCTCTCCTGTCTACAGATTACAAGATTACCAGGAACAAACTTGTGATGCTGAGTATGTCGCCGTGCATCAGCATATTCTTTGTTGTATCTTTTCCTGGATTTGTCGTTTCTTTGTGAGTTGATGTGAGTAGGGCTACTGTTGTCTGGGTCGGGGATTACCGGAAGTAGGTTACGCACTGTGCGCTTGAAGAGGAGCTCGAACGGTGAAGTTCCTGTAGAGCCATGTGGGGTGGAGCGGTAGGCTAGCAAGAAGGATTGTAGCTCTTCCGTCCAGTCCTTGCCTCCAATTCTGCTTGTCAAGACTAGCTTGTTGAGCGTTCTCATAAATCTCTCTACCTCACCGTTTGCCTCGGGCCAAAGTGGCGTGACACGGTGGTGTTTGAATGCGAATTCTTCAGCGAATCTTGAGAAGTCTCCGCTGTGAAATGGAGGACCATTGTCAGTCTTCAGCACCGTTGGAATGCCGAACTGGGCGAAAATGGTACGTAGTTTGCTGATGACAACTGGTGCGGCAAGTGTTCGCAGAATGCTTGCTACTGGGTATTTTTGAGTGGTCGTCAATGAGGACCATGGCATACTTGCCATCAGGAAATGGGCCAGCGAAGTCTAGAGACAACTCAGTCCAAGGACACTCCGGTAGTTTGGACGCAGGCAGTGGATCGCGGTGGTGTTCAGGTGTTGCCGCCTGGCAGGCAATGCAGCTCTTCACAATACTGTCCACAAGCTTGTCTATCCCAGGGAACCAGACTTTGCTTCGCAGCAGTTGCTTCGTTTTGACGATTCCTTGGTGCCCCTTGTGTGCGAGGTGGACTGCCTTGTGCTGTAGGTTGGTAGGTATCACGATCCGCGTCCCTCGCAGGACCAGTCCTTCTCTGGACACGCTGAGTTCACTCATTACTCGGGAGAATGGACGGAGAAGTTCATCCTTCCAGACATTTTTGTCGAGTTGCGGCAGTTGCAAGGCTTTGGTCACCTTGGTCAGCCTTGGTTTCCTTTAAGACATTTTCCAAGGTCATGGCGCATGGCAAGCTGTGCTGTATTATGCAGACCACGTAGTCTTCTGACATCTTTACAAGGGTGCGAAGCTTGTCTTTCTTGTCTGAAGGGGTCTGCGGTGGATGTCGAGACAAGTAATCGCTGGGATTAGTTGACCCCTTGGTGTGTGCGACGTCGAAGCTGTATGGCTGAAGTCGAAGTGCCAGACGTTGGATCCTCGCTGACGGAGAAGAACGTAGGTTAGACAGGATGTTGACGAGCGGTTTGTGGTCGGTGAGCACTCGAAAGTTGGTGCCGAACAAGTAGATCTGGAAGTACTCGATACCCCAGACCACAGCCAACATCTCTCGTTCTATCTGAGAGTACCGCGTTTCCACAGCCGTCAAGGCTCGGCTTCCGTAGGCAGCCACCTTAGTTCCAGCTGCGGAGGGCTGGGCGAGAATTGCACCGAGACCATCTGGTGCAGCATCAACGATGAGATCTGTGCTCTTCTCGGGGTCGAAATAGGCTAGAGTAGTAGAGTTAGAGAGCATGCCTTTGAGCTCGTCGAATGCTCTTTGTTCAACGCTGGTCCAAGTTCATGGAGTTCCTTTGATGGTCAGCTGGCGCAACGGTTGAGTCAGGTTTGCGAGATTGGGTAAGAAACGTCCGCAGTAGTTGAACATCCCTAGGAGACTCCGGACTTCATTGGCACTTGTTGGTGGGGCAGCGTTCTGGAGAGCCGACACCTTCATCGGATCTGGTTGTACTCCAGCACTCGAGAAAACGTGTCCAAAGAAAGTGAGCTGCTCTTGAAAGAAGCTACACTTCTTGGGATTTAGCGTGAGCCCACCCTTGCTCAGACGTTCCAACGCTGCCTCAAGGGCTTTGTCGTGGTCTTCCCTGGTCGTGCCATAAACCAGGATATCATCACTGACGTTAAGCATGTTGGGAATGCCGCCGAGGACTTGTCGTATGGTGTCTTGAAATACTTCTGCTGCTGAGTTGATACCAACGTTCAGACGTTTGTACCTGAAGAGTCCGGCGTGTGTC
Source organism: Ixodes scapularis (assembly GCF_016920785.2). Classification (NCBI taxonomy): domain Eukaryota; kingdom Metazoa; phylum Arthropoda; class Arachnida; order Ixodida; family Ixodidae; genus Ixodes; species Ixodes scapularis. The sequence goes on along the minus strand of NW_024609846.1, from coordinate 146,527,340 downwards.
GAGAAAGTTGTTATTGGCCGGGAGTCCTCGTGCAACTCAAGCTGGTGGTACCCTTCCTTGAGGTCGAGTTTGGAGAACATCGTTGCTCCATTGAGTGCTGTGAGGAGGTCGTCAACTGTTGGCGTGACGTGCCGCTCGCGGCAGATCGCCTTGTTGGCGCATCGCATGTCTACGCACATCTTCAAAGCTTCCTGATCAAGAAGGCTTGGGCACTAGAACAAGCGGAGACACCCACGGTGTTGGCCCTTCAGTCTTCTCAATGATGTCGAGTGCTAGCAGTCTACTCAGCTCTGCCTCTTGTGGTTTCCTCATGGCAAAAGAGATGCGACGGTGTGGTTGTGCGACTGGTGGCACACTGTCATCCACATGCAGGCGTACCTGTTGGTCTCGAAGGCATCCAACTCCCGTGAATAGCTGGGCGTACTGTTGCTGAATATTGTTTTCCGTCAGGGTGTCTTCGACGTTGTAGGTGATCTTGACTAAACCCAGACGTGAGGCTGCAGAAAAACTCAGAAGGGCTGGATGGTCACCGTGTATAACGAAGATTTCGTCTGTGCCTTTCTGAGCTTTGTATTTCATGGTCACGGACAGTTTGCCAAGCACTGGCATTGGGGACGTTGCACCGTATGCGAAAAGTTTTACACCTCTTTGCTCCAAGCTGTGACGGAGCCCGAGTTTCGTCAGGTCACTTGATCCCACGGTTGACACAGTAGCTCCTGTATCGAGGGTAAATTCTACTAGCGTACCGTTCACTTCCACGATCACTCGCGGTGACCTCGAGATGTCGCGTGAAGTGTCAGTTGCGAAAGTGTACTCGTCGCTGTCCGAGCCAGCGTTTTTGCGTATAGCACGGACGGTGACTGGAGCCGACCGACATACTTTGGAGAAGTGGCCAACCTTCTGGCATGACCTGCAGGACTTGCCTCTGGCTGGGCAGCTGGATCGACCACCGTCGTGCGGCCATGATCCTCCACAGTTGTAGCATGATGCGTCCGGGTGTTGACGACGTGAATTCTCACGAGGCTGTGATGAGATTTTCTGGTGGCGCTTGGACGGGTAGTGGTGCGAAGACAGCTTGGCATTCGCTGCTATCGCTACCACTGTGTTCTCGTTGGGCTGCTGCTGGCTTCCTTGTTCCATCAAGGTAACGTTGTGCTCCACTTCCTCAAATAGCTTGCCCTGTTTGAGGATTCCCTCCAAATCGAGGTCATGCTGCATGGCATAGCGGCGAAGGCGTGACGATGTTGTAGACAGCAGGATCTGATTTTTGATTTCCGTGTCCGGATCGGCGAATCCGCAGTGTCGCGCTAGCTGTCGTAGTTTGGCGTAAAATGAGTCAAGGGACTCTCCTTCTACTTGCTTGGCTTGTCGGAAACGGTAGACCTCGAAGGTTGTGTTGACCCTTGGAGCGAAGTAGGCGTCCAGCTTCTTGCGTGCTGCGGTGTAGAGCGGGCTTTCGCCAGCGGTGCTTGAGACAGCTGACGCTGTTGCCGCAGGTGCGGTCACAGGAGGTTCGGGAAGCGCGCAGTAGATGTCATGGACTTCCTCCCCGATGTAGTGTAGCAGCAAAGCGGTCTTACGGGCGTCGCTTGTGATGCGGCAGGCCACTACGAAGTTCTCGAAGCGTCTCACCCACTTCGACCACTCGGTGCCGACGTTATTGGCGTCAGTGGCACGCGCGTTGAAGAAGGAAAACGTGGGGAGCATGCTGTGCTCCATCCCGTCAAACAAGACGTCCGCTGTTGGGTGTGGAGGGGTCCGTGCGGTTCAAAATTGCTGCTGGGCGGTTCTTGCGTTGTTCTAACGCATCATCGTCGCCATTGTAATGTTGGAGATGTAGAGAAAGGGAAGGATTCCTTTGGATTAAAACAACAACGTACTGGCGTTTATTCGTTAGTTGGTAGCCATCTTGGAGAGTGTCACAGTTGCCAGACCAAGCCAGATTTATGGCTAGATTTCACTACAGTAGACACTACACGTAGTAGGCCAGCTGATTAACCTGATCGGGTTGCAGGTCCCTCTTTGTTACTGCTTCGCGCAACATATCCTCAGCCGCGATTTTCCCGCCTCCTTCTTCCATTATTGGCATCTCTAGGTCCATTTCCTCAGGTGCTTTTAGTGTCATGTTTACCACTCCCTCGCGTTGCCGGTAAGGTTCCATTAGGTTGGTGTGGTAAATTCTTAGTTCCTTACGCTTTCCAGGCAGTTTCATCACATAGTTAGTCTCGAAGAGTTTTTTCGTGACCTCAGCGGATCCCTCTCATTGAACGTGTAAACGATTATTTTTCGACGGTCTCAATAGCATGACCTGATCCTTAAACTCGTAACTGCGAATTTTAGTGGTTTTGTCATAGTAGGCTTTTGATTTCGCCTGAGCTGCCTTTAAGTTGTCGCCTACTACCCGCCTTGCGCCTTGCAGGCGTTCGAGTAGCTGCAGAACATACTCTACGACCGTTCGGTCCTCCCCCCGGTCCTCCCAGGTTTCCCGAACCATCTGTAGCGGCGATCTCAACGTGCGGCCATACACTAGCTCTGCCGGGCTAAATCCGGTTACCTCGTGAGGCGTTGTTCGGAGCGCGAACATTGTTGCAGGCAAGCACGACTCCCAGTCCCGTTTTTGCTCGAAGCACAGGGCTCTCAAGACACGCTTGAGCACCGAGAGCCATTTTTCCACACTGTTGCTTTGAGGATGGCACACCGAGCTGTGACTAATGGGAATCCCACACTTTTCAAAGAAGGTAATGGTTAGCGCGCTTGTGAATAAACTTTCCAGGTCGCTCTGCATCTCAGAAGGAAAACTCACGCGATTGAATACAGACAACAACGCGTCAAAAATTGCAGCACAGCTGAGATCCCGAAGCGGGACAGCCTCTAGAAACTTGTTTGCTGGACACAGGATTTTGAGGATATATCGGTATCCCGACTCAGTCACCGGAAGTGGCACCACGGTATCAATCACAAGCCGCCTAAAGGGCTCTGTGATGATTGGAACCAGCTTCATGGGTGCTTTCCACTTATCGTGGGGCTTCCCCACACGTTGGCATGCGTCACAGGTTTTGACGAACTCCTCCACCTCTTTAAAACAACCACGTCAGTAATATTCCCGCAGCAAGCGTGCCTTCGTATTTTTGGTACCCAAATGGCCAGACCACGAGATGCCGTGGGACAGGTGGAGAAGGTCTCGTCCGTACCTGCTTGGCACGACAAGTTGATCAAATTCCACCCCTTTTCGGTCTGGATGCTTTCGGTAGAGGACAACCGACCGCTTGTGGAACGTAACGTTCTTCCGAGCTAGGCCCTCTTGGCAACACTCTTTCAAGTTTTGGAGCGAATGATTCTCGTCCTGCTCTGAGATCAAAGTTGATCGCTTGACGCTCAAGAGTCTCTGAAAACTAGCTGACGCAGGTGTCAGGGTGATTCCCTCTGGCTCCAGCTCCCCTCCGTGATGCTGATAATCTTCCGACGCGCTTGGCTCAGCCTCCGCGATCTCGTGATCAGTCTCCCTTACAGGTGCCTGAGTACTAGCCCGCCTGATCCGTAGTTTTTTCGTCGGCAACTTTTTTCCACACCGTTCTGGCCGAATCCGAACACTCCGACTCGTACTGCAATTTTGTAGCGAGGTCTGTTGCCTTAGAGCGAGTTAGAGCTTGAACAAAACCCACCGGAAAGCTAAGACTCTTGTCTCGGAGCATCTTATCAGATTTGTTTGAGAAGAGGTAGGGGTACTGAAGCGGCAGGCTGCCGGACACCGCGGCCTTGGTGTGGAGCGTACCAAACGGGCCCTCTATGCAAACTCGGGCGACCGGGAGGCACACACTGTGCTCCTCGACCACCTGCCTGATCCACGCACAGCCCCCCGTATACCCGTTAGGATCCACGTAGGTTGGGTGGATCACGTCCATTGTGGCAGCCGAGTCTCGGAGCACCCTGCACGCCTTCCCGTTCACCGTCAGGTCGCTCAAGTACGGCTCCAGCAACCTCGCGTTTTCCTCGTTGTCGCTTATGTAGGAAAACACGACTTTGGGAGCCCAACAGCCGGCTGCGATATGCCCCGGTTTCTGACACTTGAAGCACACCATTGGCTTCTTGGCTTGGAACGCCCTCTTTCGTTCAGGCTTTGTGCCCAAACTCTTCCTTGTTGCCTGCCGACCCCTCCTTTCCTTACCCTGGGTTTCGGGCGCAGCCTTCTTTGTGAGATTTTCTTCTCCGAATTTCCCTTTTCACGGATATCCTTTTGGCACTGTGTCCCGGCAACACGAACCATAGTGGTCCTCCTCGTGAAGGTTTCTGCGTACCGCGTACTCCTCTGCCAGCTCTGCTGCCCTCTGGGTTGTTTTTACTTCCCTCTGATCGAGGATCCGGAGGCGCGTCTGCTCCCGGATAGAGATAAAACTGCTCCAAGCAGAAGCACCCTACTACACTCTCGAGATTCTCGAACACTTCAGCACTCTTTAGCCATTCAATGAGATTGGCCGTTAGGTCATAAACAAACTCAAGGTACGATTCCTCCTTCCCCTTCTTGGCCTGTCGGAAGCGCAACTGGAACGCCTCCATGAAAAGACGGTATCTCTTAAGGAGATTCGACTTCATCACGTCGTATCTCTCATCGTCCTTCTTTGAGAGCCGCGCTACGACGTCGGCTTCTTCACACGGCAACAGGGTTAGCAGTCTCTGCGCCCAGGTCTGGCCAGCGAACTCTATACCTTTTCACAAGTGCGCTCGAAATTCACCAGAAACAGGCCAATATCCTCTCCTGCCTTATATGGTTGCATAAGGTTTTTCATTTTGAAGAATATCCTGTCTCAGCCGGCCGAGCCCGCTCCGTTCCCGCCCTCCGTTTGACATTCCTTCAACTCGAGATCTAGTTTTTTCAGCTCGATCTCTTGCTGTGTCTTCTCCAGCTCCTCGCGACGAATGCGGTCGCTTCGTTCCCTCTCTTCGAGATTCTCTCTTTGTCTGTCCTTAGCTAAGACCGAACTCTCCGCAAGTTCCGCCGGATCTGCGTCCGTGGCTCTAATGGCCTCAATGATGAGCGCCTTCGTTTTGTTTCTCACCCCCTCCACACCCAGTTCCTCACAAATTAGAATCAGATCTGCCTTTCCTAAAGAACTGAGGTTCATGATTTCTCTGAATGTTTGCTCTGTTACTATCCTGATGGCTTCTTTAATACCCACGCCTCAGAATAGTTTCAACCACCCGCTTTGTCTAACAAAACAATTAATTGTAGCGAAAGCCTGGTGTGTCTCTAGGGACAAAGGCCGAACACTCACCCACATTTGTGGTCATCGGTTCGTGGAGTCCGGAGCGGGTCTTGATCCGCGTTGTTTAGCATTCCAGCGCTGCCATCCATCTGTTAGGTCTCGACCCCCCAGCCTTGTCTCTCGGGTGGCATGGCCATCTCGCTGGCGTCCAACCTTTTTCTCGAACAACGTCCGAACCAGCCAGTCGGGGAAACAGAATGGAAAACTTAACAGATTTATTTCATAGCAAAATATCTGATCGAAGACGACCGTCCCACGAACGGCCGGGGTTTTTGTGGACACCCGAGGGAAAGGAGGATTCCGTGGGCGGTGCTTCTCCTGAAGCGACCGACGACAATCGGACCAGCGGAGCTCAAGACGACGATTATCCCCCATTTCCGAATCCCACGAAGGGGTGGGGAACCGTTCTAAGGTCTTCAAATTGGCTGCTGGACGATCCCTGAATTGCTTCTCAGAAGACAGCCGGCGTCGTTTAATCCCCCCCTCCCGCCACCGTGACGGATAAGTACCCGGAAGGCTTGGAACACACATTGGCTACGTCTACATGGGCTACGTTTATATGGATGCGACTGCAACGCATCGGATCCAGTTGACAAATCGAATCCGTCCACGTAAACAAATTGGATCAAATCGGATCGGATCAGATCCGATCCGATCCACTGGAACGGGTGGTTTGAGATGGTCAATCCGAATCGAGACTCTCCATGTATGCGCTAGCGGATGGGATCGAGGGCTCAAGCAAGGGATTACGGGAGCTTTGCTTTGCATGCAGCTAAGCAAACCGGACACCTCGGAAACAATCTGAAGGTCACGAGGTTTGCGTTGTGATCCTTCGACACGAGGTGCCGCTACTGGTCTATCCGAATCCATGTAAACGTAGTGGTTGAAGTGGATATGATTCGCTTACTGGATCCGATGTGCTGCTCTCGCATCCATGTAAACGTAGCCATGGATGCGACAGCAGCGCATCGGATCCAGTTAGCGAATCGGATCCTCTTCAACCACTGTACGTTTACATGGATTTGGATCGATCAGTAGCGGCACCTCGTGCCGAAGGATCACAACGCAAACCTCGGACACTGATCGGAGCGGATAATTACTGGAAGGCTGTCACTGGGTTCATCAAGCGACTTGACGGAGATTTGACAGCGGTAGAAACAATGTTTGGTTGGACACTGCAAGGGCAGGTACGGCAATTACCGGAAGTGCATGGGCTGGCACCAAGCAACTGTTATGAAGGTAATGACTTGACATCAAAGCGACCAGCTTTCTCAACAGTTGCAGACGTTTTGGGAAATTGAAACCTTTAATTGGCGTCCTGGAAAAAGCAACACGACGTAACTACGGACGAAGTCCTTCAATGGTTTCTATCCACAATTAAGAAACGTGATAACTATAATTGTTTTCCTTGAAAAAAGAACGTCAAAGACTTGGGCAGCAATGAAGATATAGCCTGGAGACGGCTGGAAAGACTGTCCAGGCGCCTCCTAAAAAACGGGAAACAGTTGATTAGGTACGACAGAGTCATTCGAGAGTACCTTGAAAATAACTTTGCCGAGAAAGAAGAGGAACATATGGATGGTCCATGGTACTATATGCCACACAAGGCTGTCATTAAAGATGAAAAGGAAACTACTAAAGTGCGAATAGTCTTCGATGCCTCGTCCAGTGGTTCCTGACAGTTGTCAGTAAACTACAGACTTCACAAGGGGCCAAGTTTGAATCCAGACATTTTAGACCTGCTTAAGTTCCGTACATACCACATTGCGATTACGGCAGATATTGAGAAGGCGTTCCTCCAGATCAGGTTGGCTCAACAAGACAGAAATGCTCCACGGTTCTTATGGTACCCGTATCCGCCTGCTTGCGGAGATGACCTGCCACCTATTGAAGCCTGGCGAATGAATCGAGTACCCTTTGGAGCAACCTAAGGCCCTTTCGTCTTGGCGGCTACCCTGCGGCATCGATTTGAAAATCTGAAGGACCGGTTTCCAGAAACGCCAAGCAAAATGGGAAACCAATTCTATGTAGATTACTATGTGACAGGAGCACAGACCGTCGAGGAAACCCAAGTGATGTGTGATACAGCGGCTACGATAAGCGGGAATGCGTCTTCGCAATTGGCCAACTAATAGCCGCGAGTTACGTCGAGTAGCGGACATCCACTTCGAATTGACGACCGCGAGGAAGGTGTTGGGTGTGCTCTGGAACCCAGAAACCGACACTTTACACTTCGAAGTGTTCAGCTTGATCCTGTTCATCATGTCAGCAAAATGTACTAAAAGACTGGTACTTCAAGCGACGTTGCGCATTTTGATCTCGTTGGGCTTATATCGCCATTTGTAATCAAAGCCAAAATATTGTTTTATAGAATTTGGCATCGCGATTTAGAGCGGGATGACCTGCTACCCGAAGACATTTACCAAGAATGGGAAGGCTGGTGTGGAAATCTCGCTTTACTAGGAAAACTTCGCATTCTCCGGTCGGTACCCCTTTATGATGGCACGACCTTCCACGTCTTTGCAGATGCCAGCAAGGTAGCTTACGGAGCTGCTATTTACTCCAGGGCCCAAGATGGAAATGGAAATTTGGACGTCCGACTCGTCATCTCGAAGTCACGATTGGCCCCAATCAAACATGTATCGTTGCCAAGATAGGAGCTACTAGCAACCCTTACAGCGGCTCGCCTCATGAATAACGTGAGAAAGAATCTATCGTCAAGTGGAGAGATATGGTTTTGGTCAGACCCGATGGTGACCCTCTATTGGATCAAATCTGTAGCAAGCAGGTGGAAGCCATTCGTTTCAAATAGAGTCGCAGAGATTCCATTTCTATCCTCTCCTAGCCAGTGGCATCACTGCCCAGGCGAGTCAAATCCGACTGAGCTGCTCACTCGAGGAATAACGGCGCAACATCTAGTTCAGAATACGCTCTGGTGGAATGGGCCGGCATGGCTGAGCTTAGCTGTATCTGCTTGGCCTCAGAAAATAACGAAAGAAAATGAGGAGGGCCAGAAAGAAGAAAAAAATACCCAAGTACTTCACACTTACCAAAGCATGAAGCTCGACTTATTTGACTTAGGCAAGTTTAACTTCCTCCAGAGGGTTCTTCGCATAACGGCTTGGATACTTCGATTCTGCTTTAACTAGAGGAATCCAAACAGAAGAGCAGGACCACTGTCAACGCCCGTACTAGAAGCTGCTGAAACCTTTTCGATAATCAAGACACAGCAAGATGCGTTTCGAGAGCAGTTCGTTGAGAATTCAACAATACGGAGCTTCGCACCGTTTAAAGATGAGCAAGATATCGCCATTCTCGGAGGACGGGCAACTTGAAGCGCAGCGAACAACACCCAATCATCCTGCCTTCGGATCATGCCTTCACCAAGTTACTAATCAACAGGGAACACCGAAGAATACTATACGCTGGAGTTAGAGAGGCGTCAACAGAATTGCGAGACCGATTCTGGGTACTACGAGCACACCAAGCGGTTAATAAGTCAAGTAATCGGTGTTTAATTCGCAAGCGTTTTTTTTTTTGTAAATGCGGCAAGCGAACCGTATGCGCCCCTACCTAAAGATCGAGTAGCTTCATCGGAGCCATTTTCCGTTGTACGCATTGATTTCGCAGGCCCATTGTTTCACCGCTCCTCCACAGGAGCAGAAAAAGCCTACATTGCAATATTTACTTGCGCAGTGACCAGGGCAGTCCACTTGGAATCGACATGCTGTCTAATGACGCCAGATTTTTTGGCGCCGTTCCGACGATTCACGGCCTAGAAGAGGTATCTGCAAAACCATCTACTCGGACAACTGACGCACGTTTAAACGTGCTTCAAAGGATTTGAAATTGATATGGAGGCTCAACGCCGAGGAAGACGTATTAGAACACTTCCGACACGACAGAATACACTGGAAGTTCTCGGGAGAAGGAGCCCCATGGTGGGGCGGCTTCTGGGAGAGGTTACTAAGATCTGTCAAAACAGCGTAGCGGAGGACGTTGAGGCAGAGCTGTCTGAGGTATGATGAACTGCTGACCGTGCTCATAGAAGTGAAAGCGGTAATTAACTCACCACCTCTAGCAAAATTTACCTGATCCTCCGATGAAGAGGTTCTAACACCTGCGCACTTTCTAATCGGCAAAAGTCATATGTCTTTACCTTCTAAAACCGTTCAAGCGGAACGGTCCACTCGACAAGAATTATCCAGGTAGTGGAAAATACGTGAAGCTCTGCTAGACATATTCCGGTCCAGATGGCGGAAGGAGTATCTTTCGGAGGTGCAATCTGCGCGCACGGTAGGCTCGTCTGACTCAAGGGGCATCCAAGTGGGAGATGTGATGCTTCTCAGGAACGACCATCGCCCAAGAACATTCTGGGATCTGGCCGTCGTCGACGAGGCCTTCCATGGCTGAGACGAGAAAGTGCGTGCCTGCATAATTCGACTCGGAAGGGGCGTGAAGATAAGAAGGCCCATCCAGCTTCTTTACCCTCTAGAAATTCCGGCAAAACAGTCGGTCTGACTTTGTTGGGTGGGAGCATGTTGGAGAATGGACATGGGACTACGAAGAACTGGGCAACGGGGTCACGCGCGGGAGAAACCCGCCATGTTCTCATTCTGATAAACCGTTACCATCACGTCGATCGGCTCGTAGTTTCTTTAGATGCCAAACAGGAGGACTGTCTTCAATGCATAAAGAACTAGAAATCTTGCGTTTTAGAGACCAGAAGTATTATAATATTATAAAATATTTTTTCAACAAAAAACAGAAGGTGGAAAATACAAACGAAACAACTTTAAGACCGTATAGAAAAGTTATTGAACCATTTATTTATACCGAATATAGAGACGCCACAAGAAATTATAATGTATCCAACATTTTAGTGAATTATCCGAGTAGTTACTCAAGATGAAATCCCCAAAATAAAAAAAGCTGTCAAAAACGTGCATACTTGAGCAAAGTAAAAAAAAAACACCCTAGTCTCTAGATAATTAATTCGCATCGAGAAGCTCAATTGTAATTAATGGCGTGACGTTAGTAATGCCGAAATCCAAGATATCTTATACATTACTGCTCTTTAATGAATTAGTAAAATAGACTCTTGCTATAATTTTCTAGAGATAGAAACTCTACCTATTTTGCAATGGAATGCTCTAGGGCATGTTTCATCATTCTCTAATAAAAATGCAGAGGCACTTCTCGCGTCCCACGCACAAGCCAGTAGTGGCTTATGTTGGATTTGCATTGAACTTTATTGTAAGAAACAAATAGAGATTGTTGTGTATTGCATCGCATTGTACACTCTAAAAAAAGGGTGTCGTCTTACACACTTTTGTCCCATATAATGCACCAGAAAGCTAAAGTTCAACGTACAGGGCACTATAGTTTAACATACGTCCCCAACTTTTACGAGGGGCTTAATAATGGTGAGATATACCTCTTTAAACAGCTGAAGTACGTAACAAAGACTCCGGAAAAAGAAAAAAAAAAAAAACACCGAGATTTTGCAGTAGGACCAAGAAAACCCCGGTTACTTTTTTTTGTAGTCAGTAACACGCGCATTAGCTATTTTAATAAGTTGAACCACTCGGCTATCAAGGCGCTAGTGAAAGTTGGTACCGTTTGTTCGACGCCTGTGCGCTTTATGTCGAGTTTTGGGGTTCATTATTTAGGACAACGGGTATAAAAATATACCCTCTCTTTTCTGGGAGTATATTGTAAGTGTTACAACCGCTCATCGGGCCCAGACGACGCAAATATATACCAGGGATTTCCCATGGAAGTCTCCCCGCAATGTTAAGTAAGTCTATTGTGCTGTCCCAAACTCATCCTCAAACTTTCCCATTTACATCCCAGATGAGACTGAAGCCAATGAGTCGGGCAGCTCCCCAGAATACTCAAGTATTCCGTTTACAGTTTAGAGAACTGGAAAGTTCCAGCCTTAAAAGGTGTGTCGCCTGAAAGGCCGATGAAAGTTCCGTTATTTGAACTTTTCAGGACCGGCTGAGAAGGCCAAATATAGAATAAATGGAGTCATATGTCTGCTTATTCCTTTGTTTGCAAATTATCACGTGCTTTCCTACACAGTCAAATGTCGGATGCTGTGTTCAGATTCAAACACAAGACATTTATGGTATATAGTAGAAGAGTATACGTCCCCTTGAAAAAAATAAACGTCGCCTATTTTATTTCGTTCTTCAAACAACACGCACAGCCGTAAATATATATTTACGAAGTCCATGAGGCGTTCCCACACACGCGCACGCGCACATACACACTTACAAACTCCTTTCTAAAAAAAGTCCTTTGCTAGTATATATATAAAAAAAAATATATTTTATGGCACACCATGCAAGGCCTTGGAGGGATCTTTTTAAGTTTAAGGTGCTATGCAACGATATTCGCTTGGAATGTTTTTTTTTTTCACGTTACACGAGCTTACTGGCACTAGTGGGACCTAAGTATACTCGCACGCAACGCCACTGACCAAGAAACGCCATTGTTGCGGCCTATTTTAAGGACTAAAGGGAGCGTTTTCTTTCAATCTCTCCTTCGCAAAACTTGATGACGTAGCTGAGGGGTTGCAGTGCCCTCAGTAACAATATTTGAATGCGGCCCATAGATTGAACCCGAGCATTGCGTGAGAACTCAATTTGGGCTCGTGATAATCGATAGGTCAACAAGCATTCGTGTAGTGGTCCGTGTCCAATCGTTGAAATGGAGACAATAGCCGAACCATAACAATGTCTGGAACTCAGTGCGTGTGCTGTGGTTTGCAAATCCCAGCGCGTGGCTATAATCCACATTGGCGGTATATAATCGGCTCCAGATTACGTGGCCTCTTGTTCTGGCTGCGAGCTGAGCAGATGAACGCTGCTCGTTTTTCTTTAATTTTTTCTGCAACTTCCCTTGCTTGTGGTGATAGACGAACACGTGTTTCATAAATCATTAACGTCAAGGATTCGTACTTGACTATATAAGCCGGTGTTTGAAAGGTTATTACAGCGATTGGTTGGTCTTTAAAAATATTTTTATATACCACTGCATAAAAGAAAAAATGCTCTTCTTCCTTATATCAAATACGTATGAGTAAATAAAATTCAGCCCGGTGGGAACATGTGAAAAGTGGCGTTTCCGGCCTTACATTGTTTGGAAGTACGAATGAGCAGAGTTTACTCATATTGTAGAAAACCCGAGACTGTGGTAAAAGTAAGGAAACGGAGTCGAAGAATAAAGACAGGGGACCGATTTCTTTCCTATTCTTAAAATGCGTAGATTAAGTATGTCTGCTCTGCATTTCATGGCCCTTTTTTTGTTTCCATCGTCACCTTTGTTTGAGAAATATATATCTTGCAAAATAGCATTATTGGAAGGAAATGCACGATCGATTTCTATGACAACTGCTCGGCTTTTGCTCCTGAAACTTGTAACGGTTATTTATGAATGTAGTTGCAAATTGTGTGCTGAATTTCATAGATATTAGCGCTAGAAATGTTTTGTAAGGCTCGCAATAAATAGAAGAAAATAGCAAAAATAGGGTTACAATATTTCGTGGTACACATACACCGCCGTTAGGTGTAAACACAACGTATTTGAACTTCTGGCAGATAAACTTCAGTATATATGTTTGTTTGCCTATCGCAGCCCTTTTTTAATTTCGCGATTCGATTTTTAGTGAAAATATTTAAAAATGTGTATTTTCAAAAATCGATTAAAAATAGGGTGGTTGAAAAAAAATTTAACCTTCCGGAAATAAACTGCATGCCAGCCATGGCGGAAGTCAGAGAGCGCAAAAAGCATACTAATTAGATAAATATTGAACTACAATTTATTAACTTTTAATGTGCAACGTTTATGGGCTAGGTTGTCAGGGGGAGTGAAGGCTCAATTAAAACTTGTTGTTGCCTAGGTGGTTCATCATACGGTCTAGAAGTTTGTTGCGCGACACAAGGGACAATCACAAGGCAGTAGACACGGACAAGCGCAAAAAACTTGTTGTTGGCCTAGTTGGTTCATGATGCAGTCTAGAAGATGTTTAGGCGTAACCGCAAATTTCTCCACTAAATTTAGCGGGGAAATTGACGTCGCATGGCTTCATGTCACCTGACTTATACGCAAAATTAGCTTCGATCCCTGCTAAATTCAGCCTTGTAAACACACCAATAGCAAGATGGCAGCGCCCAAAATTCGTACGTGTAAACGTAGAGTAGTTGGGCACAAAGGCAGAAAATCGGGAATGGTGTTTTACACAAGGCGGACACCCTGTCGGACTATAGGCATCCAGCGCCGAAGCTTTGAACAAACTGTGGCGCTTTCATTTTGGGTAGTACAAGTTCACCTGATTGCGTCTCACACTATTTGTGGCGCCTTCGCTGAGATTTCTTTCTTTCTGTGTTGTGCTGAATAACGAAAAAAACAGCTTTCCAGTTCCGAAACTGGCTAGATTCAACCTCGCAAGACAATCGAAAGTTCCAAATTTATTACCTCTGGGTGGTGACGTCAGAACATCTGGTGTCTCGACGTTTTTTTCTTCGGAACATGTGACACGTCTTTTCTTGGTTCACGCTCTTATCGTCTCAGCTTTGACCTGTGCTTCGACGGGGTTAGAGTATCTTTGGTTCTTTGCTATTTTCTTGGTTATCGCGTCCCGCCTAATAGCAGACACGCTTCTACATGTGTAACAGTTTGAGACGCTCAAGTTCGTACTACCCAAAGCAAATCCTAACAATTCCCTCTTGCAGCGCCTCCTGGACAACGCAGGAGACCTATAGCGGATGTGCTAACTAGCTATCCAGCCCTGAACGCTTATCTCGTACTACGTTTCACTTCAACTCTTTCCTGACCGCTCCATAGGCCATCGATCATCGGTGATCAACGGTTTCCAAGCACCGTCAAGAAATTAAATTTAGTACGGAGACTTATGTTCCACAATCTCGGGAATAGCCGATGAACTGTAGTTTCAATTTCAACGTTGGTCTGAGCTGTGTCACAAGCTGTTGAACTGTCAAAAATAGTCTTGGGAACAGTGGTTGCACTTGTATAACACTGCCAACTACCTGCATCAGAATTCGTAACAAAGGTGACAATATTTACATAAATCAACTGTAGTGTGGCATATTGGTTAGACCTCAAGAACTCTGGGGACACTTGAAATGTTATTGGCATCGCTTAACAGGTGGTTGTCAGTAACCATCACTATAATTTGCAATGCTGTCCTGAGCAGGCGTGCACGTTTTATGTTCCTAAGAAGGAGGACAAAAATGCTAAATATGAAAGAACTGCAATCAAGGCTATGACAAAACCAAGGTAAAACACAAAGAAAGCGTATTGCTTGGGATCTGAGGTGTACTATCTCTGTTTCTCCAATCATTCCTTTGTTGAAGAGCGCACGTGTTACGAAGGCTAACTCTCCGACGAACCAAAAATAGACAACACCAGTTACAGCGCACTAACTTTTATAAGTAATAGCCGTGGGTGGTGGGGCACATTTTGTATATTCTTAATTTGTGTCTTATTTGTCGTTTAATCTGAATAGCTGTAGAAGTTTCGGCATTTATGGGCCTTCCACACTTAGACTGTATTTTCAAACAATAGAATTTTAAAAATTTTCCTACATTATGTGCCAACCTCAGTTTCTTCAAAAAGAGCGACTAATTGGCCACATTTTCATATTGCTCCATACGCGAATTAGTTAAGAAAATAAAGGCGTTTGCACGGATCCTGCGAAAATTGGTACTTTTCCCAAGGTCAGAGTTAAGGCCGTGTTCACACTCGCAGAAAACTCTCTTGCCGCCGATCGAATGTGCAGGGAGGAAAAGGATGACGCCATTCCCATTTGTTGCCACGCGCCACGTTCGCGCTCCTCTCTCGCGGATATCAGAGCAGATAAAAAAATTGGGGTGTGTGTATGTTTATACAGCCTAGAACTTGGTCTGCCTCAACGGGCGACGAGTCTCCCACCCGTAGATGAGAAATATAACCAGTGCAGTACAACCGCTGGCCTGGAGGCTGTCCCTGGCTCGAGTGTTGTTGGAAAAAATGCTGTCGCACATTTCCTCTTGCAGTTAATGCTAATCCGCGGTGCCGAGAAAATGCCGAAAATTCTCTCGGCGATGCGAAAAGGAGATAATGAAATAAGGAGCAAACGGACACATGCAAGGTGCGTCCGTATAACACTGACGCCAGTTTTATCCCGCAGACCTCCTTTGTGGACACTGTCTTCGTTGCTCAGGTGCCTCTCGTCAAACAGGGTGGAATAATTTACTCTCGATCAAGTATTTCTGCCGACACAGCGATACCAGCAAGACGGTGCCATTTGCACAACTTGGGAACTCCCAGCTCCATGGGAGCGTGGCGACAGCCGCGGAAAGAAAAAAAAAAAGTTTTTTTGCTTAAACAGTCTAATTTGGAGAAGCATGTCAAAAAACAATTTTCGCGTGAGAAAAAACAAACAAAACAAATACAGCATTATTTATTGCGTGAGACTGATTTTAGTTTACTGCTATTTCGTACGTTTTAAATCGCGCGCCACAAAGTTAGTGTTCCGTGACGTTTAGCACCCATTGGCTGCTATACTTCTCAATGGCTAAGAGATTGATTCACAGCTTAGACCTTGGTTGTTAAACCTTTGTGGTAAGTTGTATTTCCTTTTGAGCGGCATATTTTTACGTTTAAAGAATAACCCATGTGATGAGAGTTATTATTCTTTACAAAAGGTTTACAAGACGAAAACTTCCGTTTGGATTCATACCATAACAAACAAAAGCTTCGCCATTTTTTCATGGCCGCCGATGTCTCTGCTCCCGCCTGTCTAGCCTACCTCGACTAGTCGTTTCGCCGAAGTGATCAGTGTTTCGTGCTGACCCAGGTGCTTGAGTGAGGCTTCTTGAAGTGAAATAGTGTGTGTTTAGCAGCTGTCGTAGGTGTTAGTGATAGGAAGCGACGCGAGGTTTTGACTTTTATAGCACGGTTCTTTCATTTTCCTCTTTGCTTGCTTAGCGTGCTTTTTATTGTTATTATTATTATTTTTATTTTGCTTGTGCGTGCA
Source organism: Ixodes scapularis (assembly GCF_016920785.2). Lineage (NCBI taxonomy): Eukaryota > Metazoa > Arthropoda > Arachnida > Ixodida > Ixodidae > Ixodes > Ixodes scapularis. The sequence continues at coordinate 146,511,032 of NW_024609846.1, read as the reverse complement.
AATGCCGATTTTTCGGAGATGTCAGATGAGAGATCTTGACAGCGAGCCTTCCAGCAGCCATGTCGCCTGGAAAGGTATGCTATTTGGATGGAGGCAATCGGGCGTTCGCGTAGCGACAAACGTGTCCAGTTATTTTTCTCGTCATATCGCTCCGAAGGCCGTCGAGATTGGCACCGGGTGCACCGAACGTTCGCGACTAGACACAGCTGTTACGTAAAAAACCTGGCACAGCCAGGCATTACGTAATAGCTGTCCGCAGAAGCCTTCAGACGTCCGAATTCTGCGGTAGCCGACAGATTTTTTTTCTCGGCTTCCGAACCATCTTACGTAAAGTTGTTTGAATGCACGTGTGCTGTTACCGTAAATCTTAGCTTGTGATTGCGACTTTGTAGATTATCTTATTCGTTTTGCTGGAGAGACACGAACGATGGGCATAACAAAATCGGTCGCATATTCCGCATACCTTGCAAAAGCACTTCCTCAGTCACCTTGCGAAAAGCGCGAAACACGGAGTCCGCACCGTCCCGACTTCCCAGTCTTTTACCTGCTTTAGAGCAGTTTGTACTTGCTGGCTGATAGTAGGTATGCCTACTGAAACTGACACTTGAAACTAGGGGCAGTGCCAGAGAGCAAAGAGATAAAGTTCGGATAGCTTGCTGGCCCTCCCTAATTTCTTTACTCTCAAGTGATTGTACCGTAATAAATGCACAGCGCCTCTTCCCCCCCCCCTCCCCCCCCCCCCCCTAAAAACACTATGTTCACTGCGTAAAAAATGGTCTTAGCTCATGCATCTGTGGGCAGGTAGGAAATCTTGCCCAAAATTTATTCACACCGCATGATGTGCGCAACACGTCACTGTGCATACGCAGTCCAACATCACGAAGCATAAAAGCGGCGGATTGAGGACAACGATTCGGAGTTCATTGTTCAATTAAAACGACGTCATTTTGTTGAAAACGCCCGCAGCTTTTTACTCACGGTATGCGTCGGTAATCTTCCACATTTTGAAACGAAACGAAGGAAGATCTACTTTTAAAAACGCTCGCTGTATCCTCCCGGACCAGTTTGAATGAATCAGCTGACGACGACGGGACTGAACCCGTTGAACCGCAACCCCACAACAACCAATTTGCGCTCCGTGTTAGTGTGGGCGTCTACTTCCAAGCACCGCACCACACCCACCACGAACGTTTCTGTTCTTTGTCGCATCGCCGTGTTGCACCAAACAGAACGAGATCGCCGAAGTCAACGCGGCGCTGTCGTAAACGTCGGCTTGTGGTTGCACACTCGTGGACCCTGTGACTACCTTCGCTTTCAAAGCACACACGACCATTACGAATGATACTTTCCGTCTTCCATCACAGGGGCACTTCTCCGGTCACGTCTTCGCTATGGGCTCGCAAACCGCGCAGCTTCCCGTGTCCCGTCTAACCAAAGCATTAGATCGTTTTTCGTAGATCGTTTTTACCGCCCCGCAACGCCCTCCGCAACCCGCTACGATACACGGAACTCTACAGACAAGGCTATCGGCGCGCAGGCGCAGTAGCAACTTCTTCGTTGCGGAGGGCTTAGCGGAGGGGGAAACGCGGTCTACGAAAACTTCCCACTACCGGCGCCATGTTTAACGTGCGTTGTTGCCAGATCTTACCGAAAGTCAAGACGCTGCGTCGTTCAACTCCGCAGCTAAGTCAACCCAAGAGCAAATCCAAGAGTGAGGGGCGGGGCGTACTTCTCCTCCGCGGGGGTCGAAAGAGCGGGAGTTTCAAATGTGGAGAGGTTCTGACTCCGACTAAATTACGTCCTGTAATGTAAATATTGCTAAAAATTTTTTTTTTTCGCGGAACATTTATTTTGTGACATGCTTGTCCCAATTAGGCTGCTTAAAAAAACATTTTTTTCTTTGCAGTTACCCTTTAAGTGAAACCAGGTAATTGCGTTCTTAAAAGGCTTTTGATAGGGTCGATTCACTGGACGCCAAAGAACTATTGCTATACTTTGTTTCAGCTTAAGTACAGACCTAGCCGACGATGTAATGGGACCAATCGAGCAGCCTGAAAAACAGCGCGAATCACTAGGCCTTTTCTCTTTCTGATTGGTCCGACAATGATAGAACACGTACGGAAATGCGACGCATACCACGATGGCGCGCTTTTAACACGGTCCGATTGGTCCTGTTGCAGTATTTAGCGGAATGAGTCGGTCAAGAAGGTTGACCGGTAACAAAACACTTATTTACTGAGTGAGATTTTTACGTATGTGCGGTACAGTCAAGGGCAGCATCTATCAAGTGGCTCATCAGCCGAGCTCCGTCTGGCGCCGCCGCCGATCCTCTCGTGCCTCTGCCGATCTCGGATCTTCCTTTTAGGGGCGAAGCTCCTTAGGGTCTAGCCTTGTCCGTCCAGCGTCCGTGCTCACATCGATCTTGCTGGTGCTCGTGCTCGTGCTCGTGCTCGTGCTCGTGCTCGTGAGCTCCTGAGCTCACGTGCTCACGTGCTCGTGTAAAACAAAAATATAAAAAAAAAATGTAAAAAAAAAATGTTTGCGCAGTCGACAGGATTCGAAACTGTGCGGAGAGACCCCAATGGATTTCTAGTCCATCGCCTTAAAGGGGCCATGAAACGAATTTTGGGTTGAGATGAATGATATTAAATTGGGACTTTACTAATCACATATCGTTTAGTGGCCAAAAGAAAGAGGCTAGAAAGTCAAAAGCCAGCTTTTCAGTACTAACACTTCAAAATTTAGCGGACTATTTTGTAGCTGTTTGCCTTCAAAAGCTCTCCGCCTTTTTACTATGATACATCCGCGGTTTCAAAAGCGCGTCACCGGCGCCAAACTGACGTCAGCAGAGCCCAGCTCATGCATTGGACACGAGAACTGCGTCACTCGGACATATGCGCTCGCTTATTGTCACTGGGGAATGACAAGTTCTATGGTGTGCACAAAAAGAACGGTGGAAGCTAGGAGTCATCGCACCGGTGCCGAGGGAGTGTCACGACCACGTGATTACACAATTCGCATTTGAGTTGAGGATTAAAGCTAAGGAGGAAGAAGTAGAAAAATCGTTTCACGACCCCTTTAACCACTCGGCCACGACTGCGGGACGAGTAGGGGGCTCTGAGATGTGGTAGTAACTCAAGAGCTGGGGATGTCATGGATGAAACGTTGCATGTAGCCGCTCAACGTCTATACAGGAGAAGGCGCTGCGGTCAAATGCGTATATACTAATTGCGTTAAACTTTGCAGGCATTGGCTCAACGTTTATAGACGAGAGGGCGATGCGGTCAAATGCTCAAATTCGTATACTATAACCACGTTCCATACCACACATTCTCTTTCTGACATGGATGAAAATGAACGAAAGGCTCGGCACGCTGCGCCTCAGCCGTCTACGCAGACAAGCACCATCAGAGCTTCGCCCCAATCAACATCATTCACCACGTGGAGATGCGGTCAATTTTTTTTCTTCCTTGCACTACCAGTGGTTTTTAGCAACCCACAACAGGTCCCATCACCTTGTAGCGTTTCACTTAAAGTGAAACGAAGAATAGGGAACGCGCGTCCCCGTAGATATTGATAGGTGCACGTATCCATGCACTAATGACAGCCCATAAAGGAATCTAGGGAAGTTTCGGCAAAGTCTGCTTTCGTATAGACCAACTCAGTGTTTCCAAACATGCCCGCGTTTGCCCACACCAGGTGTGGGCAGTGCGCGTGCGCAGAAACCAGATTCGGGAGGAGTGAAGCGTTTGCGCTTGCGCAGTACCGACAGCAGCGCCACCGCAGTGGAATGGCGTCAGTGAGCTGAGTTGGTCTATACGTTCCTTTTGCCATCTATGAAAATTGCTTTTTGGAAGAGCTCTCACGCAACTTTATCTCGTATATGAGACAGAACTGCGAGGAGTGGGGCCCATATTCTAAACGAAAAGCGGACAACAAACCTAAGCAGAAAAGGGTGACCTTTTTTTTTTTCTTTTTGTGAAGTTAGTTGTTTCGATAAAGCAGAGGTATGATATATTATTTGCGGAACATTTCTTGCGGCGAACGGTGGATCGGCAGTATAGTCGGAGACAGGTTAAGAGTGAAGTGGAAGCTCCTCCCCCTCTTTCCACTTTAGCAAAGCGAATCCTGAAGAGGAGGTCACTCCTTTCCGGCGTTCGCTCTTCTAAAGTGCAAAAGAGGTGGAGGAGCTTCCAGTTTACTGTTAACCTGCCACCGACTAGAGCTGAACTTACCTTTAACCGAGTCTGGGTTGATGATCTGTGTCAGACTAATTATATGATATCTGATGAGACATAAATAAGATTAAGAGTATACAAATATATTTGTTTTCATCTTCAACCAGTGTTAAAAAAAAACATGTAATTCGGCTTCATATTTCTTATTTTATAATGTACCAATGGGTTTGAAACGTGTGCAGTCAAAGACAGGAATCCTCTGCCCGAACTCCTCATTAACTACATTGCCAGCTCAGTTCCTCAAAGATGAAGCTATCAAATCACACACACACCTTGAAAATAGGAACTTTCTGTTCAATTGAACAGCTCGCTTCATCGCGTCTATGGCCTTTTCTCGGCAAGCTAAAGGGAGTAATAATATTTCGGCAAGAAAATTAATTTCTACATTACTCTAAATGTACTGAAACCGGCTCGACCCGGCCGGGCATATCACGGTAACATATAATCTCAAAGGAAAAAAAGCAAACAAAAATAGTCGAATGTTATTTGTCATGGTATCATAGCGGAAATTACGTTTTTGGCTCCTTACTCTCATCTCTTAGTTTAATATTGTCGAACTGCGTGAAATAAAAAGAGGGAAATTCGAACGTGTTTTATTTTGGCTTCCTTTAGAAAGATTGACCATAAGAAATATTATGTGCGATCCGTACTTTTTGATTAGAGATTCTGCCCGCGTTCGAAAAATATCCTGTATACTTACCTCCAAGTGTACCGTCAGTGGCAATATAGACGCTTTGCAGCAGCTGTGCGTGGACGCCGCCATAACTGACCTTCAGTTTTTGTTTCCTCGCATTTCGTTTATTTCACTTCATCATTCCCCTATAAAAATGGCTTCCGCCATTCAATATACATCTGACTGACATTCTATTGCCCCTATCGCCATTCGATTGCTCTCGCTTGAAATTTATGGACACGGTATTACCCCTTTATTGAAGTTTGGCACTGACGTGGTAGGCGCTACAATGGCAATCAAATGGCGAAAGAACCCTTTAGCGTCTTTTTATTGGCAGGTGTCAATACAGAATTCGGGTATCGTCTTTTTATACTCATCCTATTGTCAATCAAGCGCCCCCGGTAGCAGTGCAATACCGGCCAAATTCTGCTGCAAGTAAATCAAACTTTAGGTACAAACCATAGTTATAATATACGCTAGAGGTTCAATTGGCTCTTGTGTTCCGCGGCAAATTGAAGAAAACCATACATGGTAAATTTCTTCCAAAATGTAATTTAATTACAATTACAATCATTTCGCTCCAAAAGTAGTTTAACCATAATTACAACTACTACTATGTGAAAAATAATTCATTACAATTGCAAATTACATCAAAAAGTAATGCAATTACTTTACAATTACTTATTTCTGGGAGCGACCATTTTCGTCTATATAACTTCAAACAACATGTTAAGGATGCAACGCATTTCTTCATTCCTTGCCCAAATGTTTGAATCGCCGAATATATGTCACGAATTGTACTTTTTTTTTTGTAAATGTTCTTAAATTAATGAGAGAAGTTAACAATTTGGGATAATGAAATCCTACGTTCTTATATTTTCAATAAATAATAATAATTTAGTTTATATACACGAAGACACCAGATCACTAAAATAAAATTGGTTGACACAGTTTTGTTAGCAAGGCAAATAAAAATGTGACAATTAGCCATATCTGAATATTTTAATAGTGTTAATATATGACTACAATCTACATCCACACGCGCTAATACAACCATATTTACAGACAAACGTTTCATTTTTTCCTAAATTATTTACAGTGAGTTGAAATTACAATGGCTCAAAATTTATAAGACCCGAGTATGGGCTCCCGAATCCATCATGACAATATCCACAGGTGCGAAGTCAGCTCAAAAATGCTTATGCAAATAATATCCGAAGTAAAACCAACGAAAAATAAACGTGAAAATAATACAAAAAAATGCGACAGCACTCAAAGAGGGGCGCAAAAAAACTGGCAAACAAATAAATAAAAATAAAAAAATTACTTCATAGACCCTTAAAAACCTCAGCCTCGGCCGCCTTTTTTTTTTTCGGACATTTTGTTTTGTTGGGACATTTGACGATATTTACGACATTTCTTTTTTATGACTAACACTGAAAAAAAGAAAAGAAAAATGCTGTCGACGACAGTGCTAAAAGCGCGAGCTCGTTGCTTTGGATCGCGCGCCACGAACGCTCCAGCATCGGGTGCAGTCATGCCAGTCAAGGCTACTCGCGCGCTGCTTGCACGGCCTTCGCAGCTATTCTATGCAAGGGTGATAATCCGTCGTACTGCACACAAGTACAGCTCCAGAAAAATGCGTACAAAGTTGCTGCGGCTGGGCTCTGTCGCCTCCGGTACACGTAATCTACATTTGCAACAGGAGTGACGGACGGCACCGGGCGAAGTTTGAAAATGGAGAACGCTTATTTTGATGTTCCTAAGAACGCGACGAGTACAGGCGGCAATGTTGACAACACGCACCAGCGCGGACACCGCCGAGCCGCCGAGCCGAGCACCCGGCCACACACACGCCGAGCTACCGACATTTCACAATGCAGTCAGCGGCATCCAAAGAAAACGTGTTGTTGACGTAAAAATAACCAAGATGTCAAAATAAAAGCTGCTATTTTTACGTCCATGACGCCATTGTCCACGCCCCCTGGATATCCAATCGGTGTAGAAAATACGCAGCCTCCGATTCCAAATCGAAACTAAAATCCCGTCGTAGTTGTGTGGCTAGCGACGTTTCGTATCGCGTATAAAACTTTTAATTTAATACATTTGTTTTGGTTTTTTAAGTTTGTTAAAACGTTTTATTGTTTCGGTTCGCCACTGTTTTACGAATAATGTTACGTTAACTTTTTTATTTTCGCATTTATTATGCACCTCGAAACAAAGTCTTTTACAAGCCAATCCAATCCACCCTATACTTCATTTGCGTCGAAGCTTTGTTGCGGTTTGGTGTGTCTTTTATTTTTACGTGGAACTCATATCGATCCGATATGCCGCGTCCGAGAATGGATTTTGCGACTAATAAGTGGCGAGGCACCACGCGAGCAAGAATGAACAGCCCTGGAGGTTATGGGCACTGCTCAATTGGCTCATTCCTCGGTGCTTCTCGAAGGTAAGCCTTTTTTCTCTGTGTCCTCCTAAGCTTCCGTTCAAGCATTTCCTTGGGTTGTTTCCTTGCCCTGCCTTTGCCTAATCGCGCCCGAGAAGTGTATTCTGACAGGTATTTTCCTTAGGCGAGCATCTCTCCTCGCGCTTTTCGTCAAACCGTCCGACGGGTTGCGAATTCTAATCGCGAAGCCATGATTCGGTCACCCAACACGTCGGTCGACCTGTCAAACGTTTTATCGCACGCGGGTCGTCACTTCGCGTCGGCACGCATCGCTGCCTACTCATATCTGTACTGGCCAGGTTTCTTTGTCGGCCCGCGCGTCTTATCGCTGTGGGTGATCTCAAGCGACGCGAGCGAAACGCGTAAAAAAAGAAAACATTGTGGTTGGAGCCGTTTGATCTACTGCGCTATATATATATATATATATATATATATATATATATATATATATATATATATATATATATATATATATATATATATACATACAGAGAGAGAGAGAGTAAAGCTATACGCACTCCGGAGTGCACTTCGGACGGAAATGGCTATACGCACTCCTCCGAGAGATCATGCCGCTCGGGCCACCCTTTTAGAACGGCGCGTGTATCACTAGGGAGCTCGTTAACACAGCCCCCCGCCTGCGTTCACGCCGCTTCGCGGCGACAGTATCGGCTGCTAATTACAAATCGTAACCAGTACACGCCGCTTCGCGGCGTCCAGCCGGCAATCCAAGCCCCGCTGTCCCCGATCGCACCTCGAAAGGGACTCCCATACCATTTAGTTTTGCGAAGTTTCTCAACAACATTCGATTTTTTTTTTTTTTTTTTTACTGTTTATCGCAAAAAAAAAAAAAAAAATGTCCTAAATGTCGCCAAATGCCTCGACAAAACAAAATGTTTGGAAAAAAAAAAAGAAAAAAAAGCAGGCCCACTGCGGATGGAACCCGCGTCCACTTGCGTATGAAGCGGACACCTTGACCCCTATGCCATGCCTCTGCTTAGAAAATTCGTTGTGACCACTCGTTTTATGCGAGAAAAGTGGAGTGCGTATAGCCATTTCCGTCCGAAGTGCATTCCGGAGTGCGTATAGCTTTACTCATATATATATATATATATATATATTTATTTATTTATTTATTTGGACACACAAAATAGACGGGCACTAATTAACTTCACTAACATGCTCACACACTCTCCACTTGTCATGATTTTTGTGTGGGCTTTGCCCGATGATGCTAGTGAGTCATTCTCGTTTCAAGTGGAGTGTCCAAACCATTTTGCACGCATGTTCGGACTCTCGGGATTTGCATAAACTGGGAGTCTGCAATGCCTGCTGTCCTTGTCTTTTTTTCTCCAGTTCATCTTTTTTCCTTGTGCAACAGCAGACTGTCGCACAAGAGCGACATCTTTTTCATGCGTGGTGTCACCTGAACCGTAGAATGCTCGCTTCATAGTGTGGCCCGTGAGGCTGTGCGCTTTCCGCTGTCTGCTTTCGCGAGCACAAATACGGTGATGTACCCAGAGTGCACCGCTCGCTAGCCTTGCGTGAGTACACTCTGTATGGTATATGTTGTTCAAAGTACCTTTATGCATAGCTGATCCAACCTGCATTCTCTTTTGCCATTGCTGGTAGCAAATTGTGTCTGTTTAGTATTGCACACCTGCCAACTTCCCCGTATTACCCAGAAGTCTCTTAAATTTTGATCAGTTTGTATGATTGACAGAAAAACCTCCCGAAAAGAGAAATTACCCTCCCCCTCTCTTTTGTACTAAAGAAGAGTTTTTGCCATCACTGTGGACGGCTGCAATCCCATGAGCATAGGCAGTGCAATATATAAATATAATGAAGTTGTCTTCATGCAAATTTGTTCTCAATATTTCTTTTTAAAACACCCCCCCCCCCCCCTCCCCTGCTTAGAAATTATCCCGAATTTGGTGTCCCCAAACTTGGAAGGTATGGTACTGTCTGTGCCTTTTCTATCTTGTGTCATTTATGTAACGTAATATATCTGTTCTTCATATTTATAATCGCTGCAGGCCTGGTCAAGGAGGAGTTGCTCAGTGAACTACTAGTTTGAGTTCCCTGAGACGGACACCACTGACATCACCTACAGTGCTGAGGTACAGACTTAATGGCAGATATCAATAGGAGATGATGGTAAGCTGTCCTATTTATTTAGCAGTGTCGGAGTAACTCACTTGAGTTTTCATCACTCTTTTCGCTGGCAGTTTGTTGCCTGCACACAAAAATGGTCCATTAATTGTCCATGTCCATTCAAATTGATGCAGCCTTCACACTTCTGCGGTTTAGAGCGATTCGCAGACATATGTCGATCATAGTCGAAACAGCGTGGCTCATCATTAGGGTTGAATGCTGAGTTTCGCTTGGCAACTTTTTGGCCACTTCGATCACTACAAAACATTATTTGCCTTCTCAGGTACGCGTCACGTCTGTTTGGTTGGACAGCCACCAAGTTGACTTGGATGTCAGCACCTGTTGTCATCAGAACCTGGTTCTTGTGCTGCCACATCGTTTTTGGTGGTGGCGCTGTCGTCACCTCCCAACGCTTGCGCTCCCCGAGTTCCCATTCAAGATGGTGAGTGGTATACTTGTGGGGGCCTCGCTGCTGCAGGTGCTGCCATGTAGCTCTGGCTCGTGGTGGCTCCGCCATCATTTGTGCTCCCTGTGATCCCAGCCGGAGTGGTGACAGGGATTATGCAAGGGCTCTTTGTCGCAGGTGCTGCCACGGACTTTGGCTCGTGGGGGTGCCGTCGCTACTGACAAAGCCTGTGCTCCCCGTCGTCCCTGTTGAAATGGTGGCTGGAACTTGGAGAGGGTTTGCTGCCACAGCCGGTCAGTTCAAGTTCCGCACATTCTGCCGTAGCCCTTGGGAATTCGTTCCTTCCATGTTGAGGTTCTAGTAGGAGAAGTCCACCGCTGTTGAGCTACATGTCACCACAGCAGTCAATCTGCAGAGGGGCATGGCCACGTGACCACACTTCTGAAATGTTAGAGCCTTGTTGTGGACATGGAGGCCGGTGTGAGAGATTTAATATGCGTCTGGCACGTCTGCCCGGCGAAAGAACTCATGGGTGTGCCACATGGAAAGTGAACAGACTGTGCAAGTCTCTTTTACAAAATGGCGCTAACAATAGGTAGTGTCTGAATCATTCTTGTCTTACGTAGGTGATACTTTCTAGGCGTAATGTGTTAGTAGATAGCTGTGGTGTTATTGCTTAACTCTGAACAAGATACAAAGTATGAGAGATTTTCAGGCCAAGTAAAAAATTTCTGCTCACTTTAATCTTGAAGATCTTCCAGAGTTTCACATCAGCCAGCAATCCTGAAGGCGATGCACCACATGTAATTATAATTAATATTCCCGCTCTTAGTTTACCAGGAAGGTGTTCAAAAAATTGTAAGTAGTGTTAGTTGCTTAGGAGAGCGATGTGTTGCACCTTGGCGTTCCATTCACTTTGGGATGAGGTGCTTCATTCTTGTGCGTCCTTGGTTGTTTCCTTAGCCCCTAAAGATGTTGGAGTTTTATGTGTTTTATTTTTGGGGAAACCATGTTATGTTAGTATCTGGCATGCTTTTTTTTTATTGCTGAAAGCTGTTTGAAGTGAGCCTTTTGTCCACCTAAGAGCATAATGATTGGGAGCTTCACTCAGGTGTGTTTTCTGGCCACACCGCAGAGCATGATTGTAAGCATCGATGCACGCTATTGATACCAAGATCGGGACTTCAGAGAGGATCAGTCAAGTCTTCCTATTTTTATTTCCATTGATTCTTTGGCATTCTAGATATCTTTTTGTAAGCGTGTTCACGTAAGCTTGTTCAACTTTCTGGGTCATAGTATCGGGTCGTTCTGTAATTATCATATGCTTTATGCATTTGTCATTAGTCTCATCTGAAGTTGTCGTGGGCACATGGCTGACACATTTGGTGCTGCTTTGATTTGGAGGGTAAATATTGTCCGCCATAGGTCTAGCAAACTTCATATATTCTACACTTCAAAATTTTCTCGTAGACCTGATTACTAGGCAATAAGCTCCTTTTCAATATGTGCATTTACTTAAATTGAAAAGCCAAAAGGCTTTTAATAATCAGCCACATGCAGAATAAGAACAGTGTTTCTGCCACCTAGTGTGGGAGAAAATGGGTGGGGGGGTAAGTGAGGAATTTGAACTGCCTACCAAGACCATGTAGCTCACACATTTAGCAGAGGATAATTGGGTTTGATTTACCAAGCTATTGGGGTGGTTGTAAAGCTCCTATACAGCCCCAATGGAGTCACCCTGCATGCACTGATCTAGACTGCTCGTTTCACATAGATTTTTGTGACCTATTGATCTAACTGCTTCTTTTATTTGCAAATTTTTGTGTTATTCAGGATAATTGGGAACCCAGCAAAAGGTTGGCATGTCATGGAGTAAACGTGCCATCGTACAGTGTGCTTCTCTCTAAAATGTAATGCATGAGCAGTGGCCAAAGCTGATGACACTTGTCTAATGAGGAAATCAATGATACTGCACAAACTGAAGCATATCTTCCTGGGACCATTGCCATTCCCCTATACAATTATTGCATGACCTCCTTGTTTTTTTTTTATTGCCCTCAGTTAATTTGACGAGGACTGGATTGCTGTTATCTTTAATAGGTCGGCGTGTCACGTTTATCTTGAGGTCCAATTAACGGGAAATTTGTTTTGATAAGTTAAATAAGGGGAACAACAAAATATTCAGAGCAATGTCTTTTTTTTTCTTTCTATTTTTTTGCATCACCGAAACATTTATTGGTCACCGCATTGAAACTGGGAGTGTAACGCACGAAGAGAACTGCAGTGTGACCCTCCAGTCTGTGCCGTCAGACGATGCACACATTCTGCAACATAAGTGCAGGATCAGCTTTTTTTTTTGGGGGGGGGGGGGGGGGGGGCGATTTTTCTGAGATGACATGAAAATGTTGTGGTCATCACCATCAAAGTGATTTGTTGTCTGCATGTTCCCTGCTTTAGTGACAAGGCCACTGACAAGCCGCTTCACGGGTACTAAATTGAACCGCTTGACAAGTTGCTCAAACAATAGTGATACACAAATGGCAGTACGAGGACAAGTTGAAGAACCACAAGTAGCGCTTGTCCTATCACTTCTTCAACTTGCCGTTGTCCATAACACTATTTGTGTTTTGCTCCTCTTCATCTGCTTCATAAAGAGCAAATATATAAGGCTGCTTAATAAAATGACAGCGTCCGTCAAATCGGTAAACATATCTCTGTAAAACATATTGCCCTGGCCAAGTCCAAGTCTCGTTTTCACGATGAGTCGCATAGTGAATCGGCTAACAATGGTTGATGAATATGATGTAGTTCTACTGAATCAGTAGCATACTTCAATCTCTCTTCTGCACAAAACCAATGTTTCGGAGCGGTTGACATAGTGTTTTCTCGACAGCCGAGGGGCTTGAAGCAGGTGCTTAATGTCTGTGAGCCTCCACCATTGAAATTTTAACTTGTCACTTGATAATCGAACTTGATAATGGAGCAATGGCAGATTTTATGAAGTTTGCGAAACCGACGTCGGAGACCTTCGAATGGGAAAGGTTTACAGGGCTAGAAAAATAATGACAGCACGTCCTCACTCACAATTATCTGTAATAAAAAGACGGTGCCCAAAGAACTGTAGCTAGTTTTAAGTGTCACTCGCTGAAGCGGTTTGTATATTGTGTTAATTCCTGCATTTTGCTGTTTTTTTTCTGTTTCAGGATCCAGTGTTACATTCCTGTGGCTTTTTGGTTGTTTCCCAATTATTGAAGGGAGTTGCAGACTTATCATGGGCGACACAGTGCTTTGGTGAGTGTACCTTTTATTTACTGCTTGGCCAATCAAATCGAGTGGCTTTGCAGGAAACTCTCTACAGTTTCAGGATGTTTGAGGGTGTGTTCTCCTTCAGACATTCTGAAATGGCACACATTTTTTTTGTGCTACATCACTATACTCTGTTGAATGACCAGCTGAAATTGTAGTAGAAGCTACATGCTCGTTGGACCAGTCATATGTCTACCTTTCGCCATGTGTTACACTCCCGCCCATAACCATGTGCAGAAGGCGGGGTCAAAAAACGAGAGGGAGGTGGTTGATTGATCCGGTGAGTGCGTAGTTACCACCACAGTCAGCTTAGAGGTGAATGTTAATTACTCAAGCTTTAAATAGGTCACAGTACTCAAAGCTTGAGGAACACCTGAGAAGTTTTTAGAATGTTTTTATTTACCGTGTCTACTCGCTCCATGAGTCTCAAACTACGTCCAACTCGGCTAGCCATCAAGCCAATTTTCTTTCGCCGCCAAGCGGCCAGGCCACTTCAAACCAGGCAAAGCATAGCGGTACATGCTTTCATGGCTACAAGTGTGTAGTTGTGGATGTGATCAAGAGTGAAACCGAGCGGCGCATACACGTAACAAAGCTGGGGTCGAGGAATTGCCCAGCTTTGGACATGTTTCGCCCACCGAATGCATTGATGTCAACAAACACGCGGTCATCTGTAGTGTGCTTTCGGACAGTGAAATCGTGAAAGTGGTTAGGCCTAAGGACGGTCGCGTCGCTCCCCATGCTGAGTGAGCTTCCCTAGTAAAACAAATCTTTGATGCATAAAAAAATTTTATGTCCAACAAACGCGTATGATCCAATAAGATCATATAAGAAAATACAAGAACCTTATAAAAACATATAAGAACAATATAAAATTATATTTGAAGTTATAAGAAACTTCTTTTCAGTTTCTTAAAACTTCTTATATAATCTTATATATTTCCTATATTGTTCTTATACGTTTTTATAAGGTTTTTATATGATCTTATTTGGTCATATGCTTTTATTGGACACCTAAATTTCTTACATGCAAGATTTTTTTACTCTTCACTAGGAGGGCGCTTTTCCTTTGACAGAAGGCACACCGAAAGCACCCTAAAAAAAGGTTTTCAAATTGTAGAACATGGTTATTGTAGCGCGCCCACGACCAGCCGTCGATGCGCCTCCGTCAGTGGAGACATGCCACAGTACCTTGCCGTGTCATACTGCCACCTAAAATTACATTTTCGCGAAGTGTGTAAATGCAGAAATTTACCCTGCATAATGAACGCACCCCCGAAATATGTCAATTTCAGAATAAAGAGGTGTGTTCATGATGCGGGTAAATATGGTAAAAAAGTGAATGATGACTCAAACAAATGCAAAACTCATACATTGGAATTTGAAAAAAATAACCAACCATATCCTACAACAAGGCCCCAACGTTTCAAAAACAGCTTGTTTTTTTCTTCAGGGGTGACTGCTTCTAGATAGGGGACAACAGCTTCGTTTGCTTCTACGATAGTCTCTTTTTTTTTCACTTCGTTAGGTGGCCTAGTCCGTTCACGTAGCATGATGGCAATGTGCCAGTGGACCTATTGATGTTTCCTGGTGTTGTTTGGATATGCCATGACTATAAAAAGCTGCTGGCAGAAGTTTGTCTCAACATTTATGAGGGTGTTGGCAAAGCTGATGCGATATTCATTGTCCTCACAGTGCTCTGCAACAGCGCTGCGCTCGTGGTCGAATTTGCAGTTGTGTTTGTGTTGTTGAATTCTTTCTGGGAAGTTCTTTGTTTTTCAAATGTAGGTAGCATGGAATTGAATATACAATGCCCTGCGCTCTTTGTTTAGAGGGATGACCTTTAATTCGCAGCATCATACGTCAGAGTGTTGATACCGGTTTGTGGGACACCTGAATACTTTCTTTTACCAGCATACATGACAGCGCTTCGCTAGTCCCCTTTATGTAGGGAACACAGATGCGGGTGTGTGGACGGATGTTTTTGAGTTTTTAAGCTTTCTCCCGACCAGGCAGGCCTCTGCCAAAATGTTTACCCTCGAAACTTGCATTGCATGTAGTAATGGCTCTTGGTCTGCAAGAATTTTTGTTTTAGTTTTGTGTTTGTTGAGCATTATTGGGCAAATGACAAAGGCTATGCCACCTCATTATGACCACAGTAAAAAGAGCTATACACTTGATAACATAGTCCTGTCATGTTTTTGCTTTGAAAAAAATGTTAACACACAAGATTAATCTATTTCTTGACCCCGTGACTGGGGACCCATGACCAAAAAAAAATTTTTTTTTGTCCCTATTTTGCCTATATTTTTTTGTACGAAACTTTTCTTGTGCTACCATCATAGCTTTAATTTCTAAAGGAAAATTATTTCCGATGCTAGGGGATAGATGGTGCTTCCTCCCGTACGATAAAAAGAGTGAGCGTTTAAAGACGCACTCCCCAAACTGATTGAAGAGTGGTGCATCTATGAGTGCGCCCCCCAGGCTGCTGTTAAAATTGCCAAGCATCCAAAGATCTTATCAAAAGTAATAGATAAATCTTTGTCTAAGGTGAAGTGAATATTTACATTAAATTCAAGTAATGACGCAATAACAACATGGCAGTGCTCACAAGCTGCATGCGCATGAACGAATTTCACCATCCAAATGGATGAATGACCGTTTTGGCAGAACTGGACAATGAGGAAAAGGGTACCAATACTTGAGTGTAGCTTTCTAGGGGCTATTATCATTTTAAATTGCAATTCTGATTTGCTCTTTCAGCTCGCACCTTCACGGAGTACAGCAATGTGGGGAAGCAAATCGAGGACAGCCTCTCTCGATTTCTGTCCCGGGGGCGCTATGCTCTTCCAGGTAAGCTGCTTCCCTCTCTTAAGAGACACGAGTAGACCCTTTTATTCAAGACAAGAATGACAATAATAATCACATCAAATAAAATGGGGAACAAGGGGACAAAGGAGATTCCTCTTTGACCTTTCTCCCCCTTGTACCCCTTTTCCAGGGATTATTATTGTATTCATACTTATTACATTATTGTGGAGTTGACATTTTGACAACCTGTGGTTGGCTGATGTGTTGTGGAAGTTAAAGCTATTGCACATTCAAACATTGTGTGAAATACAGTAGAACCCTGCTGCTGCATCTTTATGCAGTCACAATAAAGGATCATGACATGAGCAAAGATGTAACAACTGATAATGCCCTTGGGATAGCTATAGATGTTTCAGGAAGCTGTATTCTCTGTTTATCTTACCTTAGCTTTTATGGCTGTAAAAAAGATTGCCTTATTTTATATGTTGACAATTTTTTCAACACTTCTTAAAATTGTGGTTGAACTATAAGTAACACACTGTTTACAGACAAGCTTGTGTTTGCCCACAGCAGCTATGGGCACTGCATACGCAGGAACTAGATTCGTGTGAGCAGACATATGTGTACATGTGCTGTGCCGACAGCCGCGCCATTGCAGTGATGCGTTGTCTATCGTTGCAGTTAAAAAAATATTGAAATATAAGGATGTAAAAATTCTGAGCCCATCGAGCTAAACCACAGCTGCCTCAAACAAATCACTGCACCCTGTATGCCACATCAAAGCAGTGGGGCTTGATGCAATCAGCACTGCTTGAACATGGTGGCATGGAGGTGGTAAAGAAAAATGGGGTGTCGTGAGAGCCTGAATCTCTTATTGTCATACAGGACCAAACAAGAAACACAGTGCAGAGAGGCAAGGAGGTAAAATAAAGGGAGTAAAGCAAAAGGAACAGGGTATGTGTTCCTAGTAGTCATGCCCGCCACCTTGAGTGGCAGTGTTTGGGCATAAGAACCAAGAAGGAAATTCATGAAGCCTGTAATTCTAACACATATATACTTTTGGACGTTCGATAGGACCGGTTTCCGTGAACATAACAGCCGAGAAAACATGTGAACGAGGTTCTTCTGTGCATATTTTTGAACGTGCTGCAAGAATATTTCTGGTTATATGCCCACTTAATTTATAATGTTTTTCTTCTTTCAGCTGACACCTTACAGACATGTCAGGAAGCAAGGAAAGGTTATTTTTTCACTCATTGTTTACATTTGGGTGATTAACTTAGTCTTGAAAAAAAACACGTCATTTTAATGACATTGTGATAAATAAATTTTGGGTCTTTAAATTGTCCTTCAATCTTTGTTTTCTTCCCATATTGCAAGCCGGCACTATGTGTATCAGGCATGGAGTCAATGGTAGGCCATGTAAACTATTGCAGTTTTTCGGCTGGCCAGCTTAAAGTTTACGAGGGGTTGACAATGGCGAAATGGTCACGAAATTCGATCAAATGACGTCTATGTGATAATTATGCCCTTATAAAAATGGTTGATGCCATTTTGTATTATTGCCAAATGGCAACAGGTGTTTAAGAGCAGTCAATCAGCAGGCAACAGATGTTAATCGTCATTGAGATGTCATCTTGTTGACCCGGATAGCCATTTCGCCACCGTCAACTTTTTGCCGTTCTATTGGTTATTGTCGGTGCATTGCCAGTGTATCTACATGCTAATGCTAATTGGCTATTGGAGGCAGTCAAAAGACTATAAAATGTATAGTCCTTTGATTGCCTCCTTTAGCCATTTAACGTTAACATGTAGATACACTGATGATACACCGACAATAACCAATAGAACGGCAAAAAGTTGACGGTGGCGAAATGGCTATCCGGATCAGCAGGGTGACGTCTCAATGACGATTAACATCTGTTGCCTGCTGATTGACTATTTGTAAACAGCTGTTGCCATTTGGCAATAATATGACTTTCAAATGGCATTAACCATTTTCATAGGGGTTACCATAGCAGGCCAGGTTATTGCCACATGAGATTCAACTGTGTCCTTTTCTAAAGCATCGGTTTTCGTAGAGGATCGTCAACTACCGTTTCAGTTGTTCGGCATCTCGGTAAGACAAAAGAAGGTCAGCCATGGCGGCTGTAATTTGGCGCGTGTGTAAAGCGTCTATAAGCTGGCCAGCTTTAATGCTATCCTAAAAGAGCCAAATGCTGTATGCGGTGCCCTCGGCATTTAGCTATGAAACCTACTGCCACGCCGTGACAATGGGGAAGTGTGTCAGTCCATTCCAGCCTCTTTTAGAGAGCTTAGCGTACCTAGGGCTCTCCACATGGCTTTTGTGGCGGCCCGACCTGAACGCCGCTTGGCCAGCTTATACTGCCGCACTCTGTACCTAGGTTCCGGTTCAGCTTCGTCCAAGGTGGCTTTTCTATTCACATTTTGTTTAATATAAATGACAAACGAGGAGCAATTTTATAACAGTAATTGTACGGCTGATATCCTCGTAACATGATAAGCTGGAAAGAATAACTAGGAACACTGCATTTATATAATAGGCAAAACCTGTCACATTAAAGTATTTAATCTTAAAACCTTTAAATTTCAAGAACATTGTTCGTCAGCTCAAGAGATAGAGCCTGATAATGAAACAGAACCCGAGAGATGGGTTTGTAAATCGCCTGCTTGGAGGGCAACGCCCAGCCTACTTGCTGGATTCGCTCGCCTAATCTCAAATGGCTACTCTGAGTTGGGGAAGGGAATGGTGAGATGAAAGGACGAAAGAGAAGGTACACGAGACTCGAATCTCTTGCCATCATCTACGTTAACAGTGCGAGTGCTGAAGTTTGCATGCATATATTAGCATGCGAGTGCCGAAACGTCGAAGATGACATAAACACCTAATGAACAAACAGCGAGTGTGAAGGCGAGATGATGATAATCATAATGTAACACCTGAATCTGTAGTGCGCAAAAATGAAAGAAAAAATTTTAATTTTGTTTTTGCACTAGATTTAGGTGTTGCATTATAGTAAAGAACCTAAGCGCTGAAAGTACGTTGTTTGCTTGAAACAAATATTCTTCTAAAGTTCAATTGGGAAGATCAACGCTTAGTGTACATATATAATAGAGAGTCTTGCAAACGAACACGAATGACGGCTAATGAGGCACATTTATAAACAGGCGAGCTTCTGATAAAAGAATAGAGAACAGCTTTTACATCAACCAATGTGCTTCAGAAATGGAGACTTTATCCGAGATATATTATTTTAATGAATATTATAATCATATCTGCTTGCGTTTATGAAGCGCTTGCCTGGAAAAGTCCATACCGCAGTGTCCTGGAGCTCTACATCTTTAAGCACTCGTATGCAGGTAGTATAAGTCCACCCTCCTTCCTCTGTATATTTAAACAAAAGTACATACAGAACAGTAACATGCAGTTACAAATTACTACAAATTGTATACTATGCAGTTAGAGCTACCGAGAAAAAATTACATATAATTACATATGTTTGTGTCTTCGCTTTGCTAAATGCACCTAGGTCCCGATGTGATGTATCTTGTACCTAGCTAATAACTGCACTGTCGAGGACCTTCTAGCATGCTCGAAAGGCCTTCACGGAAATACACAAATTATTCCAGATCAAAATAACTACGAATTTACGCGAAAATAAATAAATAAAATACAGCTGAAGACACAAGGCACAAAGACAGTATCACAATCTTGTATTCGTATATATGGACTGACCCCAAGTTGATCAGCTTATCATGAGCAAGTAGGGTGGGTCCGCCACTTGAACGAGAGTTTCAATCGACGTGAAGAGTGGAGCTGCATGTGGAACGTCAAGGTGCTTAGTTCAGGTACAGTTGGCGAGCGTCGAAGTCGTAAGGGTAGCTGATCAGCAATTCTGTTTGTTGTTGGATTCGAGTCATTCGAAGCATGAAGGTATTAAACCATGGTTAAAAGCACTAAAAAGACGTACACAAGATAGAAGACAAACACGGGCGGGAAGCATGAAGGCACGGAGAAGAAAGATCAGTCCAACTCGAAAAAACCGAATGACACGGCAATGAATTTTGGTATATATGATCGGATTTTTAGTCGTCTACAATACTCAGAGCTCACCTCCAATTAAATAACGTCTCCAGGGGACATTGCTGATACATCTGTTTTAAAAATGCCAGGCAAGATTGTTCGATGAACGCTACTTCCTTCAAAAGAGCGACTTCCGCGTCAGTGTGGAAGTCGCTCTTTGTTCTCACAAACTCCTGGAGTCCACTGCTCGATATTTGGGAAGCGCTGCTCTAGGATACGATGCGCTGCATACGACGACACAAATACTGTTTTATTGTTACTTCGTTGCCTGCCCTCAATTTAATCTTTCGTTAGAGCATCATATCAGTCGTACACCTACCGCCGGATTCAAACTGAATGGGAGCTGTAGTGGCGTGTACCTCACACCTCGTTGCATTCAATGGAAATGTTCCGGTATGGCTGCACTAAGCGAAGAGCCCTGTACTACAAAGATACGATTGACCGCAAATTATGGTGGACTATATTACCGCTGCTTGGGCGTTTAAGCTGTGACGCGTGAAACGCTTCTCCAACTCGCGCGTTTACAGCGTCTTCATTTATCTCTTCTTGACTTCCGGATTGGATGTCATAACTGTTCCGCGCCCTGCTCCACGAGCTCCTGTGGTGGCACAACAGCAAACGTAGACTTTGCAGGCGCTTGTTCTGCAGTAGCTAGCTATAGAGGCGTTCAGTCGACAGAAATCACAACATTCACGAGTTGGGACATCGCCATGACAACGACCTTGCGTGTACGCGCCGTCTTTTCCGGCACTTCCACAGCCAGCCGCCAGGATTGTGACAAGCGATAGCATGAGGTTGCAAATGAGACACCGTCTGTTTCTATGTACTTCGTTACGACTTCGAGGACGCTGCGATGGATGGACGGTATAGAGTGGTAAACATGTCGTAGACATGTTTAGGCATCGTGACAATTGAACCAATTTGACCTTGACTTTCTTTTATAGGCTTGAACCAACATGGAGGGTCGGATGTACGCAGCCGTTTAATATCTTAGGAGCTTGGCAATTTCCCCAGAAAGATAACGCATGCCATTGCCCAGCAAGGCTTTCCACCAGAACCATGCACAGCCGATCGCCGGGGCCGAATAAAGTTGTCAGCACGCTCATTTTGTTACGGAACACGATCGAGGAGAGCAATCTGTCGTTAATGTCACGCATACAGTTAACCGCATGCCTAACATCGAGCAGAAGGCTATTCCGAAGACCATCTTGCTGACATTTATACATCCAAGAAATGTCTCTAGACTCAATGAGGAACGTCCACGAGTGGTGCAGTAAAGTTCCATGGGTGACGACGGTCGTTCAGGGCGGCTTTGGTGGTATGGCCATGTGCAGAGCACCGTAGTCCTTGACGGGCAAAGGCCCAGCCACGTTGTCCGCGCCAGGCTCGTTGCCCGTCAGCTTCTGCTTGACATCCGAGCGCTCGAACCTCAGGTTTGAGCAGACAACGGCTGCCACAATGAAGGCGGCACCCACGAGGGCCCAGACCGTGGGAGCTCTGAGTTGCACGGCGGCCTGGAGGGCGAACGAGAAGACGACGCTGGACGTTGTGGCGATGGCCACCCTGCCGGCTTCGGCCATGGTGCACGCGATGGCCGGCAGAAGCGCGGAGAGGAGGCCCGTTATGCCGGAACCGGCCACGTAGGCCAGGTCCACTGGGATTAAGTCGATCTGGTTGAGCTGACCCATGACGCCCGCCGGAGGAAGACACAGCACGGACGTGATCAGCAGAGTCCAGATCGTCACGGTAAGGGGGGACACCTGCAGGCGTAAGGGTCAGGGAGTGGGAACAACGAGTTTGTACTTGGTCTGTCATGAGAATGTGCAGCCTTCTAAAGGCACACACTTGCGACTGCTTACAAACGCGTGTGTTTTAACCCTTTAAGATCTATTACGATGTGAGAACACACTGACTCCGTCTATCCGGTAGTCATGGAACACTCGCATTTTTAGGATATTTCGTAATTTTTCATATCTTTCGTGTCCTGGAAAGTTTTGGACAACGTTTGAAAAAAACATAATTTTTTAAAAGAAATAGTACGTGCATTTTATTTCGAAAATACCGCAAAAACCTTCGCTCTAGAGAAATGCAGTAGGGACACATCATAGATGGCGCCCGCGTGCCAGTCTATTCTCTTGTCGTAAGAGGTGACAAGAGCTCAGTCCTAAGCAAACGCAAGTGTGTGAACGGGACTTCATTCGGATGTCTCGTAAACGAATTTGGAACAGTTACACACGATTCTAACCGGAGACGACGGACGACTAGAGGGCAAGGAACAAACACACGCGTCTCAGTCGTTCTCCGGTTAAAATCGTAGGTAACGTTAACCGCAGCTCGCCTGTTTATTAACCTTGCCGTCTTAGTAGTCCATCACGCCTTACGAAGAATGACTTCTCATGTGCTTTAGAACAGTTACAGCTGCGGATGCCAGAACATGCGGCGCGTAGACCCATATTCCCAGCATTCTCCTTGATGCTTCGGTAATTTAGCAATATGTTCATTGTGGCAAAATAACCCACCGCTCGGTTATTCTGGCTAAGCATATATAAATAATATGCTCTACTGAGTACAGCTTTTTTTCGAAAGTGGAAATGAAAAGAGCTCGCTCGCCACTTCGACGATGGACAAGCAGCGGATCTACCTAGCCGACCACTAAGACATGCCATTTGATGGTTTAAAATGTATCAACATATTTTTAAGGGCAGTTCATTCTTCTTTGAATATAAAGCTTTTTTAATAGATAAAATTGCTTTTTTAATGGAAACGAACCCAGGTTTCGCGTCGACCGAAGGCGTGCCTTTGAACGACATGGAATGCTGCAGTGTCCGCCACCTGCCAAACACCTGCGCCTCCAAGTGCATCTCCGGACGCGTCGCGTGTCAACACGCCATGCGTCACCGCACGCAACGCTTCCAGACTTGAGTCTGCGCAATACACTATCAAGAAAACAGGATGTCAAAATGTGTATTCTTAAACCCTTTGTCCCATATAATACACCCCCAAACTTCGATTCGACATACAGCGCCCTACAGTCGAGGGGCTTGATAGCCGTGTGGTACAACTTATTAAAATAGCTAATGTACGTTTTACTGAACACGAAAAAAATAATCCGGATTTTCTTGACCCTAGTGTAAAAAAATGAAAGCCGTTTGCAAATCCCTGTAACGCCGAATTGGAGCGCAGCTCTTCAGGAGGAGTAGGGAAGGGTACTGAGGGGAGTGACGTCACTTGCGGGTAGTCACGTGACCGCAGGGGGTGGGGGTCACGTCGCCTCAGGGGGAAGGGGCACGTGACCTAGGGGGGGGGGGTCACGTGACCTTGGGGGAGGGGGTGTCACGACCTCGGGGGGGGGGGGGGGGGGTCACGTGACCTCGGGGGGGGGGTCACGTGACCGCCCCCCCCCCCCCCCGGTTACGCCGACGGCGACGCCGACGCCGACGCCGCTCAGGCTGGAAACGGGCCCCTAAGAGCTGCGCTCTAAAACTCGGTGTTTTCTTTACGTGGTCTTTGATACGTACTTTAGCTATTTAAAATACCACACGGCTATAAAGCCCCTCGTAGAATTTCGGGCCCTCTGTTCGACTTAAGGGCACTGTACGTCGAATTGAAATTCTGGGATGTATTATATGGGACAAAGGGTGTAAGAATACACCTTTTGACACCCTTTTTTCTTGAGAGTGTAGTCCATCCTCCGGGTGATCGGAATACAGAAAAAAAAGCAGGAAAGGCCGACGAAGAGACGCGTCGTAAAAACGCAACAATTCTGCATACGACGGTTTGATCTCGACATGGATATACAACTGGAATCTTTTTTTATTGTTCTGGTTTACGATGTTCGCCGTCATACACCATACCTGGTCAGACAGCTTCCTTAGGATGACAAAGGACAGCGCTTGGCAGAAAGCACAGCCCAGCGTGACGACGATGCCCACCGCCGACGTGGTCGCGTCCGAGGACATTATGAGCGTGGGCAGGAATGCCACCGCGGCTCCGAACAGAACCAGGAGCCCCGATGCGATCTCGCGGGGACCGCATTTCTCGCCCAGCAAGCTGCAGCCTGGAGCAGGAAGGGGAATCGACGCACTCGATGAATGCCATCTTCACCGCCATGTTTATATACAACACCACGTAGTCAATGTCCACGAAAAACCTCAACTTCTTCCACCAAACGTCATTACATTCGGATGGTGCCAACCAACGTTACTCGAACAATGCAGTTGGGAAACTGCCGTAGGAGCCTGCTTTGAAAAAAGTGTCTCCGTTCGAGAACCGAACTAGACGCGATCGTATCGCCGGCATTTCTCCCGCAGCGGCCACTCCGGGTACCGCACGGCACCACGTACGAGTTCAGTCGACTAGCGCAAGGGCCGGTGGCGCCATATCGCTGTAGGAATATAAAGCAACTTTCATGTTTTGACTCGCTGCTAAAAAGCGGCGCTGTAATCGTATCTTGTTCGGTTTCGGTGGACGGGAGCAATCCAGGATTTAAGAATAAATAAAAAAATAAAATTAAAAAAATCGTGTATTCGTAACGTTGGCGACAACATTAGCGATTGGACTCGTGCCCTGGGCCCTGCTCAACTTGCGTCTTTGCTCGATCTCACTGTGATGCTGTCACGATCCCGGCGCTTCGACTATTCTAGGGGGTGTTGGTTTACACCGTACGATGACTGTTTACAAGCAAGCCGCGTTGTCCCACATGAAGTATGGGCACTGCGCGTGCGCAGAAACCACTTTCGCATAAAGTTAAGCATGTGCGCATGCGCCGACAGCAGCGCCACCGCAGCAGTGTGACGTCGAAGCCGCGCGTTAGTATTACCACGGCATGAGACGTATATGATCAAAATGAATCCCCGAAAAAGATTCCTTAACAGCCGCTCAGACCGTCTTTATAATCCGCCACCACCAATGCATCAAGTTGCTTCAGTGCACTTTGACTGATTTAATATTTTATTTTTGCCATTTTGACAACACTTTGATGAATCGGCGTCATAGGAGGCTGAACACATCAGTCGAGGACACTTTCCAGGCGCCGCACGATCACTGTCACTTACGTACCGAATGCTCTGCACAGCTGGATGCGCGCTGTGACTGAAATTTCGTGTGCGTTCCTTGCGGCATACTAGTGCTATTCGCAACTGCAGCCCGCCACTCGCCCTCTCGCGAACGAACGAAGAACCAGATGAGCGGGGACGGCGGCGGACACGGCGGCAGGGACAATCAACCGTGGTGCTGTTGTTGTCGCATGGTTCTCGTTGATCTGCTTGGGCATCATGCAGTTTCAAAGAAAACAACGAGCACGCTAAAATAGGAATGGTTGCTTTCCGCTTCGCAACTTTTCAATATCAACATGCGAACTTTCTTAATGCACATCAACATCGCCACGTGTTATAGGTTCCTTACCTTGACCGCATCGTATTTGTAATCAAGTAATTAATTTTAGCGCACTGACCAGCGTCAGCGGGCAGGCAGACGGAAAATACGATAGAATCTATCCCCGTCTCTTCCGCCATCTTGGAACCATTGGCCCGCCATCTATAGGTCGTTGGAGTTGCGAATAGTATTGAGACCGATTTGCGGTTCCCGTGGGACACTGTTAAGAGGCGTCACTGTTGTATCTTTGTACATTGCGCGACACAGTTAACACCAACCAGCAAAAGACGTTTTCTTTTTTTTTCGACGCAATGTTTTATCTTTTAGCAATTTCCGGTTTACCTAAAGGCCCGTTCACACTCTTGCGACCGAGTAAGACTGAGAGAAACCAGACCGGTTTTTGAGCCTCTTACGACTTCTTAGGACCGGATGCGCTGCAGCGGAGCTGGTTCTAAGAGATCGCAAGAGGCTTAAAAACCGGTCTGGTCTCTCTCGGTCGTGCTCGGTCGCAAGAGTGTGAACGGGCCTTTAGTCCCTGGAGAGTAGTCAAAACGTAGTGACACGGTACCATGTGAATGGGCTCCTATATAGTAGGTGTCGAGCTCGCACACGTTGGGAGAGTGCGCAGGAGAAACGATAGAAGAAAACAGGCCCAATTTCGAGGGAAATAGGAGTAGGAAAATGGAAGGGTCAAAACTGGAGGATGTGTGACCGGAAGGGACGGAAACTTTCTGTTCCCCTCCTGCAGGAGCACAGGAATTTCTTTCAGAGACGCTATATCCACGATGTTGTTCGCGCCGTGGAGGCATACGAGTATTACCAAGTTTTTCTTTGCAACATCACTGTGAATAAAGACAAGATACATGTTTTGTTACCACACTGTTCGCAAGGATAATGAAGGAAATCGGCAAATTGCTGCTCGTTTTTTTTTCTTTCGAGACAAATATAATGTTATTGTCAAAACTACAAGTGTGGAGCGAATGTGCTTGAAATGGGGCAAACCATTAAGCTGTAAAATTTGGTGTACATCATCATAAATTGCATGAGAAAAATAAAAAAAGAACAAAAAATATCTCGATCGCGAGTTAAATACGTCACATGATTACCACTTCACGTTCCGATTCTGAGTCTATGAGGTCGGCTGTAGTTCGAAATTCCTTCTGACCTCGCCTTTCGTCGGCTAAAACTCTTTTTAAATTGTAGGTGGTTTTGTCCTTGTTTCCAGAATGCAAAGAAACAAGGTATTACGCTCTGCTTTATTGCAGAATTTCAGTTAGCACGGCAGGTTCTTACTTCTGTCCGGTAACAAAACCAGATAACCTCATGAATCTTTCTCGCTGTACCCGTCGTTCCCAACCATGTTTTGTTAGAGCTTACTGGTAATCGGCAATTGTAAAAAAGGTTTGTAATAAATTGCACCCATCATTTCCGCGAGGAGACTCGGCTGCTTGTCGCTCTAGTGGGACAAGGCCACGCGAGGCTCTATGATTTGAATGATGCCGAAATCGCTGCAGTCGCTAGGCTGATTGTCGACAAAATGAGTTAGCATTAAGCGCAGGGGTTCCGACTCAGCGAAGGATGGGAATTAAAGCCTCGCAACCGTCCGCATACTGTTGTCGTTGAAGAAACTATCTTTCAACCCGAGTATCGGCTGTTTCGCACAAAAGGGCGGCGTCGCTGCACATTGGTTCCACGTTGTCCCGCACGTCGTGCCACCGCCATTGTCGCTCGATCCCCTCCTCTCCCGCTCTCGCGTCATTAGAAGCGTGCCAAAAAAAAATCTTTCAATCTTTTAGGGTGGAAGGCGGACGCGACGAGCGAACGAAAGGAGCGAAAGAGCACGGCAGGAACCGCGCAGCAGTCTCACGAAAGCAGTTCAGTCCAGTCCAAACCACGACCGTCCAAACGAAAGACTGTTGCGTGCACAAATGGACGCCGATGCAGTTAGAATAATCCAGAATCGACTCCAAATAATATTAATTTGTTTACGATTCATTTCCTATATCAGTATATCACGGCAGTTCAGTTTGTTTCGCGCGAGCAACACCCTGTACATTCGAGGTTTTAACGCTGGGTTAGACGTTGGAGTCTTCCTTAAACTATATGCCGATATACCACCGACATTCTGCAAATCATCGTAGCTTACTCAGAGTGAAGTCGTTACAGTTGAGACAACAATGACTACCCTATCATTGCAACCAAGGAACCGTAGCTAGACCCCTGCGGCTTCCACGCACAATCCAACAAGTGACCGAAAAGAGCGCTCATGTCCCGACTTCGCAGTGTATCCAGTACCGCGTAAAAGACGAGGCCTGCCTATTACATTATCTTCAGCGGATATCCCCGAAACACCCACGCGGCAACACGCCGAGGATCGACGGGAGTACACGGCAAAGCGGAAGACGATTGCATCTTGGCGTTAGCACGTGCTATTGGGGAGGAGGACAGACCGTTACGCCCCAAGCGGTTGACTTATCAACTACACGGATGGGGACAACAAATACAATGACGCAGCGCTCGGCCGACATAACCGAACGCGGCGTCAGCATTCGGCTGGAGTTCGTGTTCTCCGGTGAGGGGGAGGAGGGGCTGTTTTGTTTCCACGACGGCCTGCATGAACAATGCACCATGCACGATCCCAGCTTAGCACAAAAGCCGAAGTGGGTCAAGCTCGCATTCTCAGAAGATAGATCCGGCACTTAACGTCGCTTCGTCGATTGTTAGTATTTTTTACATTAAACTGTGCCCCGCGCTCTATTGTAGAAGATGACATGGCCATGCCCATAAGGCCTGTCGGCATGTGCACAGGCCTTGTGTTGAGTAAACACCGAGCGTGGGGAAAACAAACGGGTCAGAGCGCCCCCTATAGTTCGATCTCCTGCCCATATTCTACCTTACGTCCGGCCGCAGCGTATGCTATATGCGAGCCATCGGAGATTATCCGAGGCTCTGGGTTGCCCGTGACCTTTGAGAAAAAATCATGAGCCTTTCCACTCTGTATGGGTGGATGACCAGCGAAGCTCTTTAGCACACGACACACACGTGACACATGATTTTGAACAAAGGTACGAACACATTTATTGTCTTGATCGGTGGTCCCCCTGATGAAAGGTACGCACCCACATGTCGAGGACTAGCGCCTTCACGAGGAGCCTAAGGAAACTAGACACGCGCGAAGGGACCACCACCCGGCGGAAGGAAGGAAACTTGGCACGCAAGCGCTTCGAACGATGACAAGGAGAGGGCGGTGCGAGCCTTCTCTGAGTTTTTGTTGACGCACATGAAGAATCCACGTAAGCCTAGCCATAAACAGCTTCGATGTTGAAGTGTCTTAACGCGCAAAAAGAATAGTCACGTGCTACACTCACATAGCTGGTTTGTTTGGGATCGCTCGTACCGTCCGCTGCCGCAGGACGTAAGGTAAAACGGAGTAGTGAGACGCCGCGAGGGGCTCTAAAGGCGATGTGGACACAACATAGACGGCGCTGCGTGACTCCCCTAGTTACAGTCACTGTATATGCCATGCTTGCGGGGTAGAGTGCAGAGGCTCTATAGTTGGTGGCAGGTTACAGGGGCACTGAGAGAATATCTAAGCTTGCCAAGTTTTTTTTTTTTTTTTGAACATGACTTTTAATAGTTTAACTACCCGAAATGCATTTTGCTGTTCGAAATTCGTTTTATTTCTGCCCGAAAACGACCTGTCGCTCTCACGCTTTTTCCTATAGTCAGGTGGCGTGTTCAAACCATGTATACCAAATATATTCAAAGGCTTAGGTCATCTAAGGCACACGTTGAATATTAAAACTAGAAATGAATATGAACCTGATCTTTGTGGCCCTAAAAAACTGCAAATACGGTGATCGGAAGAGAAAATGTTGCGCAGATCACAAAAAGGATATGTACGAGTGCTACGTCATTCTGCATATGGCGACGTACCGCGGGCTGGACGATGCGATGGCGGCGCACGACGGAGCAACGTTGCGACGGAGGGGGGGCCGCTGCTTCGGAACTGTCGTTAGTGGTACCGGCCAATCAATCTACACGCGCAGAACATCGGGCGGAGGGGATATAAGTGCGAAACAATCGCACGACAAACAGAGCACGCAACTTCGTTCTGGTCGTCGTCTGCTTCGCACCCCGAAAAACAGAGAAAAAAAATGCGGTCGGGTGCAGCCGAATGACTTCCGGCCATGAGCTTTCGTGCTCGTGTATTAATTTCGGTCTTGAACATTTTTTTTCTTGATTAAAAATGTATGTGATTCCGTAATAAAACACTGATTAGGTAGCATCCTGACCGCATAATAAATCGCCTTGCAAAAATGTTTTTGGGGGTGTTTGTGTTTTTTTTTTTTAGAGTGCAATTTATAATGTCCCTGTCATGTCCGATATATATGTGTCTGCACAAGGTGTATTTGCTATGTTACTTCACGCAGACAATAAAAAAACATCTGACCCTGATGAAATTCCTGCTGCATTTATGAAGAGGTATTCCGAATTGATTTTCATGTTTTTATGTGTCATATTTAAGTCCTCCTTGAAGGATAAGATTGTTCCGAGTGACTGAGATTATTCGCGCGCGGCACCAGTTCCAAAGGCTGGTGATAAGCTCTGCCTTTCAAGCTACCGACTGATATTTTTAACGTGTATATCTTCCAAGCTCCTCGAGCACATAGTGAACAAGCATATTGCCGATTACCTGGGAAGCAATACATTTTTAAGCGACACCTAGCATGGTTTTTGACGCGATTGCTCTGCAATCACCCAGCTTATTTCGACTGTGCATAATTTGGTTAATGTTATTAATGATAAAAGGCAAGGCGGTGTAGTCTTCATATACTTTTAAAAGGCCTTTGATACCGTAGCCTATGACGCATTACTTGTGAGGCTGAAAGCAGACGGACTTCAAGAAAATTTAACACACGGGATAACTTAAGCAGCAGAAAGCAATCTGTTAAAATTGACGCTACTGGTTCTCTCCACCTGGATGTTTTTCTGAGTTCCCCAGGGATCAAATTTAGGCCCGTTGATATTTCTTGTCGATATAAATGATATTGTTAAAGACAATGATCAAACACGTGGAAAATTTTGAGGATCAATCGATGTTTAATAACGCTCTTTTGTGGTGTCTGGATTGTGCGAAAAGTAAAAACATGCAACTTAATCTTCAAAAGACGGTATGCATTACGTTTCCTAAGATGAAAAGTAACATAATTAATGACTATGCTTTTAATAGCTATCTAGTTTTCAGAGTTGACCACGTAAAGCTCTTGGGTCTAACGCTCACACCCAGCCTTCGATGGAGTATGCAGATAGGTAATCTATTGCCGCGCGCGCAGTAGGCACCGCGGGCGTGGCCCAACGGTTATCGTGCCTGCCTCCCACGCAAAGTGCCCGGGTTCTCTTCCTGGAAGCGACGCGCCTTTTGTTTATCCTTGCAATTTAATGTTCTAGTAGATTCGAGAATCCCGTTGCTTGTTCGAGGTGCGAATGTTCTCGTCGCCGAACCTTCTAGGCCGACTGTTCCAGAAACCAACGCGTGTACATAAGGGGCCCCGCATGGCGATCCTGAGTCAGTTTCGCCCCACCGTTCGACTCTGCTGCTACGCCGACTTCGACGCCCGCGACGCTCTGTTATTATCTTTTGTACCCTTTTATTTTTTGCACAAGTTCGCCACACTGAGCGTTTATTTCTTCCTGTTTATTTATTGTTTTTGGTCACCACCCGTGACAATATGTATATCTGTCTTTCGAAAACTTTGTTTTATAACGAGGAAACTTAGGCTGGGCACCAGCACCAAGAAGGTTGACTTCATACAAAACTTTGATTCAACCAGTATTGGAATACGCCACCGCTGTATGGGATCCGTGTACCAAAATCGACCCTTATAAAATTGAACCTATTTGAAACCAGATTTTAGGTTTTATATATGGCAGATGCAAAAGGACTGTTTTTTTATCAATTGTCCTCGTCGAATATTGAGCCGTTTTGTTCCCACTTCAGCTATCTAGACAAAGGCTTTTGTTTTCTATTGTGGACAGCCAGACTGGTATCGACCCTTCCTCGTACTTGTTCCCTCCGTTCAAACACTCCACAAGAACGAACTATTTGCGCCATATCCAATCCTTTCGATCGTCGTTAAATGTGCTTAAATATTAATCTTTTCCTAGAACAGTAGATGATTGGAACAATTTACAGAGTGAGGTAGTTGAATGCGCTACAGTTGAACAATTCGCCGATGCCTGCTTTTCTTTTTTACATTTATAAATGTGATGCACTTGAACAAATTCTTACAAGTCATTGTTTATAGCATATACATTTTTGGTTTTTGTTAGTACTCAAAAAATTGTCACGAGTCATCCCGTGGTGTTTTCTTTTATCATTGTTCTGGTTCCGCAGTGGTTTTTAGGGTGGGGACCGAACAGTCACGCCTCTAGCGCTGCGTGTCAGCTGTGGAGCAAAATCAAGGAAATTGTTGTGTGTATGTTTATACAGCATGAAGTTAGTCTGCCTCAGTGGGCGTCTGGTGTTTCAGCTGTAGATGAGCAATTTAGCCAGTGCAGTACGACTGCTAACCTGAGGTCTTTAACGTGCATCACGCAGTAGTGATACACGACCGCACGCCGGTACAATGCTCATCGAAACGGGCAGGGGTGGGGCTTGAGCCCAGGATCCCTGGGTTCTGTAGCGCGAGCTTTCTCTCCACACGCGTCGAGCTGGGTGTGCGCTTTAGCTCACTAGGCCACCGATCCACTAGCTATGGAGACCACAAACGGAATTTCCGTGTTTGTTTTTGATTGGAGCATTCGAAGGTCGCTCCTCGTGCGGCCAAAGCGCTGGTCAGAGCGAAGCGCTCGTTCCCAGGCCGTGCTAGGCGAGGTACAATCTCTTTGATATGCTGTGTTAGTAAACACCGGGCTGTGGGGACAACAAGCTCGATAAAGCACCCCCTAGAGTTCAATCTCCTGCCCAACAGCGCCGGCTTTTTGTTGCTCGCTTCTGTCACTTGTGTTATTTTATATTGGGGCTTACTGCCTCGCGATTTGAACGTTAATGGTAGCAAAAATTGTCCGCAGTGGCACTCTATATTGTAGCACCTTGCTTGGGCCTGCAAGCAACCTGCAGTATATTGTAAATTAAAAATAAATAAATAAGTGGAAGCTCCTCTTACCTCTTACCGAATTCTGGAGAAGAGGTCACGTCCTCTCCAGCGTTCGCTCTGCTAAAGTGGAAAGAGGTGAAAGGAGCTTCTCTTTTTTTCTTAACTTCTCATCCACTATAATCTGACCACGTGGCGGAAAAGTCGGCGTGGAGTCCGGCGACCGTGATTGGTCGGAGCCGCGCTTGAACATCGCGCCGGCAAATCACGACGGTTGAATTCCTCGCCGACTTTCGCGCCAACACTCTCAAGAAAAAAGGGTGTCAAAAGGTGTACTGTTACACCCTTTGTCCCACATAATACACCCCAAAATTTCAATTCGACGTACAGCGCCCTACAGTCAAACAGTTGGCCCGACATTTTGCGAGGGGCTTGATAGCTGTGTGGTACAACTTATTAAAATAGCTAACGTACGTTTTACTGACAACAAGAAAAATAATCGGGGTTTTCTTGGCCCTACCGTAAAAATTCGGTGTTTTCTTTATCTGGTCTTTGATACGTACTTTAGCTATTTAAAATGTTGTACCACACGGCTATCAAGCCCCTCGTAAAATCTCGGGCCGTCTGTTCGACTGTAGGGCGCTGTACGTCGAATTGAAATTTCTGGGTGTATTATATGGGACAAAGGGTGTAACGGTACACCTTTTGACACCCTTTTTTCTTGAGAGTGAAGCGTCTAGACTCTAAGAAAAGCCCGTGCGTCTACTTTTCCGCACAACACTCGGAGAGCTAATCACTGCAACGTACGGAGGCAGCTCAGCGAATGACGATGCCGAAACAATTATTTAGACCAAAAAACGCAGTCTGAGTTACGGCATTAAGCAACTCAAGCGGGACGTTTCGCATTGCTTAATGTTGCAACTCAGACTGCGTTTTTTGGTCTAAACATGTTTCGGCATCGCTATTCGCTGAGCTGCCTCCGTAAGTTGTGGTGATTGCTTCCCGAGTGTTGTGTGGGAAAGTAGACGCGCTTGTTTTTTTAGAGTGTAAAACAGAGCCCCCCAGGAGACGCGACGGGTGTGACATAAGGCGTCACGCATGCGTCGTCGTACATCTCTGATCCCTCGGAAGCGCGCGCGCAGGGCCGTCGTGATCCGAGCGTGTCATCGTGTCGCCCGCTCGCTCATGGCCTATTTGCAACTGCGCTCGCGATAAATAACAAATTTACACATATCTAAGTGCCCCGCATGATTTCCTAAGGTTGAAAAAGTTTCCTTCCCTTCATACTTCAATGAAAGATGCACATTTCGCAAAAGCAAAGCAAAAAAAAAAAAAAAAATTGAAAAAAAAAGAAATGTTTTTCTTTTTGAGCTCGGCGCTCCAGAGGGCCGCTTGTCCGCAAGCAGGAGGGTAACATTTTCCGCACATGACTCCTTCTCCGCGAATGAGGAGTTACCGCGCGAAATAAAAGCGATACGCTGGCTCCGCCGTTTAGTTTCTCTACCTCCACTAAACTCTGTTTCACCTTCTGCTGTACCGCAGAAAAGGCTACAAGCGCGAGCTCCTTGCTCTAGGGCACATCTCGGCGGCACAAGCTCTCGTGCACCAAGGGCAGCTGCCAACGCTGTGAGCTCTCGCTTCTAGCCTTCGCTGCGGTACAACTTAAGGTGAAATGGACTGTAGTGATGCACAGTCCTTGTCTTCTAGATGACAGCACTGGTATAAGCTCAAGAAGGTACACCCAGACCGAGACGAAGCACTCACCGAGTATGGCCGTGAAAAGCGGCATCGTGTTGAGCAGCAGCGAGAACTCGGCCAGCGGTAAGGCAACACTGCCCAGCGTGAACGTGAGCGCCCGGAACGACAGCACCACAGCGACGGCAACGAGGCCTAACCGGTAGCCCGGGGCGGGCCATAGCCGAGGTCTCCAGAAGGCGAGCGCCGGCAGCAGGTAGAAAACCGCGGCCAAGCTCCGCAGTCCGGACACCGCCAGCGGCTGGATCATCAGCACCATGCTGATGAGGAGGCCGCCTACGCTGATGGCCAACCCCGTGCCCAGGGCGGCTATGATGCCGCCGGCCTCGCGACGGGCTGCGTTGGCGACCTGGTGCATGCTGCTGCGCCGCCGTAGTAGGGCCCGGGGAAGGTGCGTCGACTTGCCAGACGCCTCCTTGAAGGATTCCGCCGTAGGGCCTGGTCAGGAGAAAAGAAAGGAACGCTAATCAGCGCCATGCTCGCCGTCTCTACAAAAAATTGGGTTGTGTGGTATGTTTATACAGCCTAGAACTTGGTCTGCCTCACAGGGGCGACGAGTCTCCCAGCTGTAGATGAGCAATTTAGCCAGTGCAGTACAACCGCTAGCCTGGGATCTTTAACGTGCACCACGCAGTAGTGATACACGACCGCACGCCGGTACGATGCTCATCCAGATCGAAACAGGCAGGGGTGGGGCTCGAACCCAAGATCCCTGGGTTCTGCAGCGCGAGCTTTCGCTCCACATGCTCCGAGCTGGTGTGCGCTAGCCCGCTCGGCCACCGATCCCCCCGCCGTGTCTACAGTGTCACTGCACTGTGTGTTCTACGGGTAAACGAACACTCGAGTGTCGGCCGGAGAGACTGCCTGGCGCAGTCTGGCGGCTCACGCCGCTCTTTTTGTCTGGTGTTACGCTCGCAGTATGAACGCGGTGACCGATGTTTGCTAAGGAGACAGCATAAAAAGCGAACGGTACCTGCTAACTTTTACATTATTTGCCGGTGTCAGACAATGTTCACTCAGCGGTGCAAGATACGCCGAATACAAACACCACCTTCTGCTGTGGTCCGCACCGTTCTATAACGGGTGATAACAGCAATGAAGTTGTAATGAAACGCTAAGCAGGGTGGCAAACATTAGAAAAGAGGAAAAACAAACAAACAGGAGGTCCTGCAACTTGTACTGAGGAGTGGTCTTTGGAAGAGCCGCTTTATCTCTGCAGTATCATTGCTTTCATCGTTAGGCATTGATAATATTAGTTCGGGCCACTGTTCGCGTGTTGTATCCAACAGTTCAGCGCACCGCACAGTCATGGCCAATGCAGGCTGAAACGATCGTGCGGCAACCGAACGATGCCGGTGGCGCTGCCCCGACGCCAGGAGTTAAACTATCAACGAGTAATAGCATGTGGACGAGAGTGTGCAGTGGCCACTGGTATCTGACGCAACCTGTTCGATTTCCGCGTTGTTGCAGCGCTTCAATCTGCAGCTGGCCACTTTTTGCTGCCGCCTACTATGGCTCGACGCTGCCTTCATTATCTGGGTGCGTGGTCCAGGCCACGGTGGAGCAAGTAGAGATTTCTGAAGGGTGTCGGGCCTTGCCACGGAACAAGTGTGACAAAGGTTCGCTCGCATTTCTGACAAACTTCGTGAGATGCGCAGCATTACTAAGGACTCGAGGAACTGTCCTTATTCGCGCACAGATTTTCAAGGCCACGCGGCGCGCGACCCTGCAGGGAAATGAGCGAAGCCCAGATGGAACTCCAACCCCATTTCTTGTCTTGTTCAGAAACCTAGCTAAGCGGTTTTTACAAATGTATGAACGAGCAAAATTGATTATAACAGCCAACGCGGATGGTAGCAGTACCTCCAAAGACATAGCGAGGAACTCGCAAGCGTGATCCGGATGAGTAATACCCCATTCGCAGGGTTAGCATAAAAGCACCTTTAAAGGGGCACGTAAACAAAAATGTTGCACTCATTTCTTTGTTTAGATGTTGTATACGTGTTTCCGCCAGCCCAGAAAAAACTAGTCAAGGCTTCGAGGCTACCGGAAGAAAAGTCAAGAAAGCTAATTTTAGAACGAATTAACATATTTCAAGATTGCGCCTGGGGCGCTTTGTGAAGCTCTCTTGGATTGCAATCATGCCACGGGCCTCAAAATGCTCTGTTTTGTTATACTTAAAATCAAATCAAATCTGTTTATTTTCTGCCACAATAATACATTCGTGACGAGGGCGCTGGAAAAAAAAGCTGCACGTTTGCAGCTTGACGAGTCCCAGCGCCCTAATACAAGGCAGCAGCGGAGCTGACATGAATATAAAAAAAAAAAAAAACGCACAGTATATAACAATCACAAAAAAAAAATCTTCTCAAGTACACAGATTTAGAGCTATCTGAAACGTAAATAGTGATTTTATATTACAAAATGTTTTGTATTGTACGATTATTTACAGAGTATGTATCAATTCCGTGAGAAAAAAGAAAGTTTAACAATAGCGGTAGTTGGTACCGGTTTCTCTGAGTGCTGAAATTTGTTCTAAATACAGGAAGACGCCAGGGGGGCCTATGACGCGATAGGTGAATGAACTCATTTTTTTTTTCTAATTTAGCAAGGTCTAAGATTATGCTAATATTTTTTCTTACACATTGTTGGTAATTTGAAATCAACCCAGAGGAATACATACTATATATATCAATTATTTTATGTTTTTCAAAAAGAGGAAGAGAGTGATAATCACGAGGTACATTTTAAATTATTCTAAGAGCCCTTTTCTGTAAAAGACGCAATTTGTCTAAATTGCTCTTAGTAGTTGTTCCCCAGACTAAATGGGAATAGCAGGTTACAGAATGAAAAAGGGAATTGTAAATTAACCTTTTGATGTTTACGGGAAGTATATGCCTGCATTTATTCATAATTCCAACAATTTTAGAAAGTTTCTTATGAATGTATGTTACGTGATTATTCCATGACATATGACTAGAAAATACAACACCGAGAGTCTTAACGGTATCAACACATTCTATTGTGCATGACCCAAAATACAAATCACGTGATATTCGAACATACGATCCCGGGCATTGAAATAGGACATCCTTAGTTTTAGCGGTATTAAGAATGAGAGAGTTAATATTTATCCAATTTTTAAATTTAAGTAGGACAACGTTTGCTATAGAGGTAAGTAGGTCTTCTTTGAAACGAAAAAAAAAAAGAATATGCTAGTATCGTCGGCGTACATAATAAATTTAGCGGTATTTTCGATGTTTACTATATCATTCACGTATACGAGAAACAATAGAGGCCCTAGAATACTACCCTGAGGAACCCCGGAGTAAATTTGTTCAGTAGTAAATGCATAATTTCTAATTCGAACGTATTGGGATCGATATTGTAAATAAGATGTTATGAGCGATAATGGGAGACCTCAGATGCCATAACGCTTAAGTTTATTTAGAAGAATTTGGTGATTTATCATATCGAAAGCTTTGCTTAAGTCTATAAATATACCCAACGTTAGAAGTTTTTTTTCAAAATTTTCTAATATTATTTCCTTCTGCACCAATAACGCAGTTTCCGTAGATTTGTGTTTCCTGAAGCCGAACTAAGAATCAGTCAGTAGTGAGTATTTTACAAAAAAAAAAGTAGTAGTCGAGAGTGCACAATTTTTTCAATCGGTTTCGAAAAGACAGGAAGGATAGATATGCGTCGATAATTACCTATGTCATTGCGATCACCACCTTTATACGCTACGGATACTTTCGCAATTTGCATCCTTCTAGGAAATTTACCAGAAGACGATATAAGATTGTACAGATGAGTTGTACATGGTAATAGCAAGTCAACTACAAATTTCACCAGCACAATTTGAAGATCCTCACAGTCATGGCTGCGACTGTTTTTTATATTCATGAAAGTAGATATTACTTCTTTAGTATCACACGGGTTTAAAAACATGGTTTCGTTTATTCTGGGGATATTATTTGCTGCAGAACTGTTATAACCACTTTTCCCTACGCTCACAAAATAATCATTGAATATATTCGTCAGTTGTACACCAGAAATAGTTCTATTGCCTATACTTATACTAGTGGCTGCTCTATCTTGAGTTGGATTCCGTATTAAAGAGTGCAAATGTTTCCATACGACTTCGGGTTGCTTTAAACATGATATATCAAATAGATCGGTATAATAACGGTGTTTTGCTCGTTTCAATTCTGCATTGACAAAGTTCGACATCAGGCGTAGCAAACGCGGCGTAGTGCAGTGTACACAGATGTTGATTTGTTTGTTTTCTTATTTGCAGAAAGTACAGAGTACAGGATACTGGTCCCAGATATCGAGTTCCTGCTCGCCGGCCAATGAAAAGCCCTCGTTCTGCGCTACCTTCGATCGCTGTGCTCAACGTCGCGTACACGATTGGCTCTCACTTTCCCCCCTATTCTCTTCTTAGAACGCTTACACACACACACACACACGCTCAAAGTCGGAGTATAGCAGACCCTTAGCAGCGCCAGTCCGCGGCAGTATGGCTTGCTCCTGAAGTTACTTAGTCCTGTCTGTCTATGCTGGAAAAAGCGGTGAAGAAACTGCATCGTGACGTCGCAGGTGGGAGGAGCCTAATCTCCATCGCCAACAAACTACATCGGAAAATTATAATGCAATTAAATGCAAAGGGGCAAGCGAGCTGGACAATAATGATGAAAATAAACCCTGGAGAAGGGGAACAAGAGGGACAAGGGACAAACATGAATCTCCAAACACAGCTAGGTGACTGGTGAGCGACCGAAAAAATCCGCCTGGTCCGGGTATCGAACCCGGGACCTCTCCATTACAAGTGGAGCGCTCTACCAACTGAGCTAACCAGGGGTTAGACGTCAGTAGAGCAAACGGGTTTTATCAGCTGCCACCAGTCTAACACCAACAAGGGTGAAGCTTGCAATTTAATGTTGTAATTATAATGCAATTAAATGCAAAGGGGCAAGCGAGCTGGACAATAATGATGAAAATAAACCCTGGAGAAGGGGAACAAGAGGGACAAGGGACAAACATGAATCTCCAAACACAGCTAGGTGACTAGTGAGTGACCGAAAAAATCCGCCTGATCCGGGTATCGAACCCGGGACCTCTCCATTACAAGTGGAGCGCTCTACCAACTGAGCTAACCAGGGGTTAGACGTCAGTAGAGCAAACGGGTTTTATCAGCTGCCACCAGTCTAACACCAACAAGGGTGAAGCTTGCAATTTAATGTTGTAATTATAATGCAATTAAATGCAAAGGGGCAAGCGAGCTGGACAATAATGATGAAAATAAACCCTGGAGAAGGGGAACAAGAGGGACAAGGGACAAACATGAATCTCCAAACACAGCTTGTCCCTTGTCCCTCTTGTTCCCCTTCTCCAGGGTTTATTTTCATCATTATTGTCCAGCTCGCTTGCCCCTTTGCATTTAAATGCATTATAATTACAACATTAAATTGCAAGCTTCACCCTTGTTGGTGTTAGACTGGTGGCAGCTGATAAAACCCGTTTGCTCTACTGACGTCTAACCCCTGGTTAGCTCAGTTGGTAGAGCGCTCCACTTGTAATGGAGAGGTCCCGGGTTCGATACCCGGACCAGGCGGATTTTTTCGGTCGCTCACCAGTCACCTAGCAGTGTTTGGAGATTCATGTTTGTCCCTTGTCCCTCTTGTTCCCCTTCTCCAGGGTTTATTTTCATCATTATTGTCCAGCTCGCTTGCCCCTTTGCATTTAATTGCATTATAATTACAACATTAAATTGCAAGCTTCACCCTTGTTGGTGTTAGACTGGTGGCAGCTGATAAAACCCGTTTGCTCTACTGACGTCTAACCCCTGGTTAGCTCAGTTGGTAGAGCGCTCCACTTGTAATGGAGAGGTCCCGGGTTCGATACCCGGACCAGGCGGATTTTTTCGGTCGCTCACCAGTCACCTAGCTGTGTTTGGAGATTCATGTTTGTCCCTTGTCCCTCTTGTTCCCCTTCTCCAGGGTTTATTTTCATCATTATTGTCCAGCTCGCTTGCCCCTTTGCATTTAATTGCATTATAATTACAACATTAAATTGCAAGCTTCACCCTTGTTGGTGTTAGACTGGTGGCAGCTGATAAAACCCGTTTGCTCTACTGACGTCTAACCCCTGGTTAGCTCAGTTGGTAGAGCGCTCCACTTGTAATGGAGAGGTCCCGGGTTCGATACCCGGACCAGGCGGATTTTTTCGGTCGCTCACCAGTCACCTAGCTGTGTTTGGAGATTCATGTTTGTCCCTTGTCCCTCTTGTTCCCCTTCTCCAGGGTTTATTTTCATCATTATTGTCCAGCTCGCTTGCCCCTTTGCATTTAATTGCATTATAATTACAACATTAAATTGCAAGCTTCACCCTTGTTGGTGTTAGACTGGTGGCAGCTGATAAAACCCGTTTGCTCTACTGACGTCTAACCCCTGGTTAGCTCAGTTGGTAGAGCGCTCCACTTGTAATGGAGAGGTCCCGGGTTCGATACCCGGACCAGGCGGATTTTTTCGGTCGCTCACCAGTCACCTAGCTGTGTTTGGAGATTCATGTTTGTCCCTTGTCCCTCTTGTTCCCCTTCTCCAGGGTTTATTTTCATCATTATTGTCCAGCTCGCTTGCCCCTTTGCATTTAATTGCATTATAATTACAACATTAAATTGCAAGCTTCACCCTTGTTGGTGTTAGACTGGTGGCAGCTGATAAAACCCGTTTGCTCTACTGACGTCTAACCCCTGGTTAGCTCAGTTGGTAGAGCGCTCCACTTGTAATGGAGAGGTCCCGGGTTCGATACCCGGACCAGGCGGATTTTTTCGGTCGCTCACCAGTCACCTAGCTGTGTTTGGAGATTCATGTTTGTCCCTTGTCCCTCTTGTTCCACTTCTCCAGGGTTTATTTTCATCATTATTGTCCAGCTCGCTTGCCCCTTTGCATTTAATTGCATTATAATTACAACATTAAATTGCAAGCTTCACCCTTGCTGGTGTTAGACTGGTGGCAGCTGATAAAACCCGTTTGCTCTACTGACGTCTAACCCCTGGTTAGCTCAGTTGGTAGAGCGCTCCACTTGTAATGGAGAGGTCCCGGGTTCGATACCCGGACCAGGCGGATTTTTTCGGTCGCTCACCAGTCACCTAGCTGTGTTTGGAGATTCATGTTTGTCCCTTGTCCCTCTTGTTCCCCTTCTCCAGGGTTTATTTTCATTCATCTTTACATCGGAAAAGAACTGCACCGTGACGGTGTCAGGTGACGTCGCCGAACAGTGGCAATTGAGTTGAAAGTTGAAACTACATCGTTTTTTTTTTTTCTCCCTAAAGGAAATTTCGGAGAATCGCAAAACTCGGCAGTGAAGGGCTCTAGAAAGCAATACTCTTAAGTATGCGAAACGTATAGCGCAGAGCAAATTATTTAAACTATTTTTTGTCGAAATTTGTCGCATGAAATATTTAGTTTACTTAAGTTGCACAAAACTATTAGCATTAGCTGCAGCCCTTTACGTTGCGTAGGCAGGCGGTCATGGCCGACAGCACGAAGAAGCGGAAGTAAAGTCCTCGTGTGTCGGTCCACCAGATTAGCCTTCCGATCGACGTTTTGACAGAAAACCAAGTTTAAGTGACGGTCGCCACTGACAATCCTTTGACCAAGCCTGAGCGGGACGAGTTGTGGAGCAGAATTGTGGACGAGCTGAGCGCCCAAGGACCGTCCATCAAAACGCGAGCAGAATGGAAGGGCCACTGGAATACTCGTGTGTGGCCCAAGCACGGGATGTGAATATAGCGCGTGCTGCTCGGCCGTGTATCACTACTGCGTGGTGCACGTTAAAAACCCCAGGCTAGCAGTCGTACACTCTAAGAAAAAATGGAGGAAAAAAGTAGCAACGGCGCGTCTTGCTCCTACTTCCTCGCTTCTACCGACGCGCCCCCAAGCGGACACGAGAAAAGGGGAGGAACGAAACGTTTTTCTCCTTCTCCAGGCAGACGGGAGAAAGCTTTCGCCCTCCCGACTCATCGTCTTTCGGTTTCGTTTTTCGAGCACGTCGTGCACGTTGTTTAATAAATAGCTGTTGAGTTGATTGAGCTTCAACGGCAGCGAAGGCCGCCTGTAATTCCGTCTTCTAGACTAAACGTGCAGAACATTTCGGTTGCATTGACGTTTTTATCACTAATTTTATCAAACGAGCAAACGAAGCCGCTAGAAACAGCGAAGTTCCGGAGCAGTGCCAGCAGCGCCACGTACACTGGGCGATGGCCGTCTCCGGATTGCGGTACTCGCGCGGTACGGAACTGCAGCACTGCAGTCACTACAGTAGCGAAACCACGCGGAACTGTGTCGACGTTTTCGACGTTATGGAAACCGCAGGAACTGCGTCCAAGACCGGCAGGTTTTGCTGCCGGCTGCCTGGGTGCCTTCCCCCCTGAGTTCGGTTCTGTTTTCTGATGCCGAGTGCAACCGGCGTTCGGCGTGGTTCTGTGTTTGTGCGTGTCAGCAACATAGCTGCAACATCGTGATGGCAGTGTTGTGGGTTGTGAACAGAAGACTGGAATTATCGCCGATGTGACCGTGTGTTCGCGTATAAGTGGTGTAACAAGACGATGAGATCGTAAACTGTTGGGCATTGATGCCGCTGGTCGGGCCGTGATCGGAGGGGGCGGGGTGTCGCAGGTTGACATTCCGCTTTACATTAAAAAGTTTAATACCACTTCAGGGATTACGTGCAATCGATTAACGTGCCTATAGTCATGTTGGAACGCTACTCTAAACAGTAGAAGCTCCTATCGGACAGTGGTCAATGTGACTGTCGGAATTGTCTCGTCCCCGAGAGCGATTGCGCTCTGGGGCAAGGACTGAACAGTACGAAATCGTGACGGAAAGTGCGTATATTTACAGTATGGAATTTCGGCATTAAAAAACAATAGTAGGTAAAATTGAAAAAAAAAAAAAGCTACCTTTTATTTTGCTGTTTAAATATACTACGGTTCCTGGAGAAACTGCCCTCCGTGGCGCGCTGGGATGAGCGCTAGAAGTTTTCGGACTCGCCACGGCGTAGCTCCGTACACTTAAAGGGGCGGTGCAATGATTTTAACACTGAACGAATGTGCAGCTTGTATTTTTTTATATTGTTTACTTCGGCATAAGTAAGAGAAAAAGTGCCACCATACCCCAAAATACCTCTATTTCGCTGCGTAATCGCAAAATAAAAAACGCTTTTTTTCCCAACCTGCGGCCAAATGGTGGCCGCCACTGATCTCAATGATCAGTGGTGAGATCAGTGGTGGCCGCAAATGGAACATGTGGTGTGACGTCATTCGGAGTGGTTTTTGTAAGTGAAAGTGTTAGGCAATTGTAAGCTTGATTTAAGGTTAAGTCTAAAAAATCTTGTTGTTTAGGCATGCAGAAACGCTTCAAAAGCCTAATATTGCCGCTAAAAGGGTATGAACTATTTGTGGCGCCATCTCCCGTAAGTCAACAAAACCTGCCGTCGCCGTCATCCGTCGACGCCCGAGGCACCCGAGGCACCTACGGCGGCAACACAAGCAACCCGGACGTTTTGTCTTTCCCTCGCTCGACGGAGTGCGTTGGTCGTGGTCCGTAGTATCGTGGTATCGTTATTGTTCCTGGTGTCTCGACCTCGACTTCGACTTCGACTGCCCGCCACGTCGACTGCCCGCCGCACAAGTCCAACTGACTTACTATACGCAAGCATCTTGCGCTCGACGTCGCTCAGGCCGTCCGCCCATGCCGCCATGTTGGTCGGGAATCGGCGGGAGAGCGGGAGAGCGGCGAGCCTGGCGAGCCGGCGAGCGCTGGGGAAACGGAAGCCAGAAGAACCCAACCGGAAACCAACGCCACTCCGAATGACGTCACAGGCGAAGCTGGTGCCGCTTCAATGTTGAGTTGAGGGGTGCCAGAGGTACCAATTTCTTTTATTTTTTTAGGGAAAACTAGGGAAAGCAGGAAATAATAGTTTTCGGTCCTTCGTTTTATATGTGGCCGGGATCAATTCCCGCAATTAATTAGCCAAAGTCCGCAAATTGTTGCACCGCCCCTTTAACACCTGCCGCAAGTCGCGGCTTTGACTGCATTCAAGTTGATCGAAAAGCGATTTTTTAACCTGTGAAGCATCACTTCCAGCTGAATGAATATCCGCTCTACAGAGGTTAATTCAAGACGGCAATTGCAGCTTTGCGCGAACAGCACAAATAGAAAAACCAATAGGAATACAGGCTACGACGTGCCGTGTGGGGAAACAAACTCATGGCTTCGAATCGTATTGGAGCGGCTTGATTTATTAGTTTTCAAATAATTACGGCACGATCGAGCGTTTACTTTTTAACAAGAGATTCATCCCCTGAGCCATTCGGAATACTCTCAGAGGAATGACATTGCTGGGAAAAGATCAACATGCTGGGTATATTTTTTATTGCTTAGGGAGTCACCGAAAAGTTCCGTACGCTCAAAACGACCACCATAAAAGACTGAAACGCAGAGCTTTTTCGGGTTAGTGTGGTGTTC
This sequence comes from Ixodes scapularis, assembly GCF_016920785.2. Taxonomy (NCBI): domain Eukaryota; kingdom Metazoa; phylum Arthropoda; class Arachnida; order Ixodida; family Ixodidae; genus Ixodes; species Ixodes scapularis. The sequence goes on along the minus strand of NW_024609846.1, from coordinate 146,466,136 downwards.
CGATGTATTGATATTTGTGTGCGCTGTGTATGTGCTCAAAGTATGTTCACCTGATGCTTGTAATACTGTGTTGTAATAAGCGTAATGTGTGTATAGTAGAGGATCCCCAAGCGCAGTAGTGGCCTAAGAGAACCAACTTATTTTTTGTAAAACATGAATTGGGCGGTACCTAGCGCCATCTAGCCTAGCTACTTGCAATTACTCTGCTTGACCCCGCCATCTGGTGGCTAGCTATTTAACCTCCTTTCACGCTACGCGATGAACAGCGGCTTCGAGTTTGTTCTTTCGAGAGCGGCTTTTGGTTTCGCGGATTGAGTTTGCCCTTCTCCGTGATGTGCGGTTGACGAAGGAATTTTGACTCGAAGAACACCAAAGGTAAGACGCAAAGTGCGCGAAGTAACTGGGTATCGGTTGTCTCCGTTTAACATCGCACTGCTGTCGACGAGAAGACTGAGTAACTGCTTTCGAAACGCAAGTTTCTGTACCTGCGGGGGGAATCTGGCTTCGGAAATAAACACAGTTTGCGGAAAGCTCGTGTTACGCTTTCATTTGCTGCTGCTCTCGTCCCGTACAAGAGACGCAGCGTCCTCGCCAAGCCTTATTGGGCTCAATTTTCTCGATTCGGGGCCGCCATATTGAGATGCAAGCGACGGAGGAACTTTGCTCCCCTGCTTCAGGGACGAAAGTTTCTCCCTTTCTAAAGGAACATAGGTTACAAGACCGTTCCTCCCCTAAGGGAGGACTATCCATACCCTTTTTTCTAAGAGTGTACTGCACTGGTTGAATTGCTTATCTACAGTGGGTAACAATGTCGCCATGTTCAGGCAGACTAACCTCCTGCTATATAAACAACTAACGGCAAATTGGACTTTTGACTTTGTTTGACTGAGTTAGTCAACTTCTCTCATGCTGCACGAGAAAGAAAAAAATTTCCTTTGGGGGTTAAATTTTCGGTGAAATAAGCTATCCTGAGCCAATAAGATTATTATTATTATTATATTTCCCTCAAGTGGGGTTCGTAGTAGAAGAGGAAGAAAAAGAAAATCGGTTGTTTCTCCCACGGTGTGTATGGTCTTTTCTTATGTGTATGTTTATTCTAGTTCAGCTGGCCTTACCTGAAGTAGTTGCTTTAAAATAATATATATATATATATATATATATATATATATATATATATATATATATATATATATATATATATATATATATGTATATATATATATCTCTACCTGAAGTATGAACGAACTAGCTCAACTTAAGCCCGTTACCGTTGCTTGGCTTTTCGCTCAGCCAAATTGCTTATATGCGGTGCACTTAAACGAAAACACAATCTTGTTGAATCGTGTAACAGTATTTAGAATATTTATCGATCATGCCGCTGAACTTGCATCGCTCGAAGAACTTCCTTTTTGTGAGCGCCTTCTCTGCTTGAGTTTGCTGGAAGCACAGCCACTTCGATCCGAGGCAATCGGTGATAGCGTTGGTGATATCAATAGGTACGCGACTCACAAAGCCCTGGTGAACACCAATGTTTTCGTTGCTCCCGACGGTTCCCTGGAAGTCGCCTGCGGCGTAGAAGCGTAGAGCTGCGAGGACTTGTTCTTCGACCGTCAGCACAAGGGGCCCTTCGCGACGCCGCTGGAGCTTTCCGCGAAGCTGGTCGCACAGCCAGCGAGTCACATCTTTTGGTCAGCCGGTATTCGCCCACAAACCTCGCATCGCCCGTCTCGAAAGCATCCCGGTGATCTCTAAAAACTCGATCCGCTGGTGAACCCAAAAGTAGAAATGCATATGTTAGGGTCGCCATCTTTTGCGATGCAAAACAATCTACGGCTTCGCAAAGACCACTCAGTTAACTGCATCGTCAAAGTGCATCGTGACGACATTTTGACGTCACCGCCAACTGCATCATTTTACGAGCATAGTTCGAACTGTCTGTCTATGCTGGAAAAAGCGGTGGAGAAACTGCATCGTGACGTTGCCGGTGGGAGGAGCCTGATCTCCATCGCCAACAAACTACATCGAAAGAGAACTGCACCGTGACGTGTCCGGTGACGTAGCCGAACAGTGTCGATTGAGTTGAAACTACATCTTTTCTTTTTTTCCGACAGGGAATTTCGGAGAGTCGCCGAGTGGGCTCGCGCACACCAGCTCGGAGCACGGGGAGCGAAAGCTCGCGCTGCAGAACCCCGGAATCCTGGGTTCAATCCCCGCCCCTGCCCGTTTCGATCTGGATGAGCATCGTACCGGCGTGCGGTCGTGTATCACCACTGCGTGATGCACGTTAAAGACCCCGGGCTAGCAGTCCTACTGCACTGGCTAAATTGCTTATCTACAGTGGGTAACAATGGTCGCCATGTTCAGGCAGACTAACGTCTTGCTGTAATTAACGACCAATTTTAGTTTCTGGCTATATTTGACTGCGTTAGTGCAACTTCTCTCGTGCTGCACGAGAAAAGAAAAATGTTCCTTCTGGGGTTAAATTTTCGGTAAAGTAGAAAGCAAAAAAAAAAAAAAAAAGAGAATATTTTCCTCAAGTTGGGTTTGTAGCAGAAGAGAAGGAAAAATAAAATCAGTTGTTAGTCCCACGGTGTGTATGATCTTTTCTTTATGTGTATGTTTATTCTAGTTTAGCTGACCTTACCTGAAGTAGTTGCTTTAAAATAAAGTATATCTCTCCCTCTCTCTCTACCTGAAGTATGAACGAACTAGCTCAACTTAAGCCTGTTACCGTTGCTTGCTTGGCTTTTCGCTCAGCCAAATCACTTACATTGGGTGCACTCAAATGAAAACACAATCTTGTTGAATCGTGTAAGAGTATTTAGAACATTTATCGATCATGCCGCTGAACTTCCATCGCTCGAAGAACTTCCTTTGTGTGAGCGCCTTCTGTGCTTGAGTTTGTTCGAAACACTGCCACTTCGATCCGAGGCAATCGATGATTACCTTGGTGCCATCACCAAGTACGCGACTCACAGAGCACTGGTGAACACCAATGTTTTCGTCGCTCCCGGGGGTTCCCTGGAAGCCGCCAGCGGCGTAAAAGCGTAGAGCTGCGACGACTTGTTGTTCGACCGTCAGCACACGGGCCCTTCACGACAACGCTGGATCTTTCCGCGAAGCTGGTCGCACAGCCAGCGAGTCACATCTTTGGTCAGCCGGTATTCGCCCACAAACCTCGCATCGCCCGTCTCGAAAGCATCGCGGTGATCTCTAAAAACTCGATCCGCTGGTGAACCCAAAAGTAGAGATGCATATGTTAGGGTCGCCATCTTTTACGATGCAGATTGATCTCTGGCTTCGTCTCGACCACTCAGTTAACTGCATCGTGAAAGTGCATCGTGACAACATTTTGACGTCACCGCCAACTGCATCATTTTACGAGCACAGCTCGAACTGCATAAGGAAAAACTACATTTCAACGTCATGTCACGTGACCCGAGAGAAAAGCCAATCAGTGCCCAATGCAGTTTTCTACATCATTTAGTTTGCGTTTTAGCATAGATAGACTGCATAGGAAAAAACTGCATTTCAACGTCATGTCACGTGACCGGTGCGAATAGCCAATCAGTGCCCGATGCAGTTTTCTACATCATTTAGTTTGCGTTCCAGCATTCGCAACGTGCATTCGAAACCATCAAGATTGCCGTTCTTTGCAGACGACAGGAAGGAGCTTGATCTGAGGACGCGGGGACCTCTGAAGGTCCAATAAACTTTATTTGTTACTTTTAAAAGTTTAAGAAAAATACACGACAACCTTTCTGGTGGCGAGTGGTGTTGCTTTTAAATAAAAATGTATTAGAGAAACACTTCCCGAAAACAACTGATAGTGTTTGCTTTCACGAAAAGTCAACAGTGCTTTGTTTTGAACTTGGTGCGTTAATTTTGTTTGTTTGTTATACATGGTTGATTGGTGACTGATCCGCTCCAAGAACGTTTTAAGGGCTCGTCAGATACTGCGTCTGCCTCCCATCTGGATTACACACCAAAAACAACAAAGCAAGTAAAAAATAAATAACGCTGAAGCATGTGCGAAGTATCTCGGTTACGACGGGGATCTCTTTAAATCTCTAAAAAGAAAAAAAATGAAATGCTAATTATTTCCGTTTAAGGTACTTTTGTTAACCTACTCTACAGGATAGAAAGATTACATAAACAATAAGAATGAGTTTTCGTTGTATATGTACAAATTAATAAATCTCACTCACAGAACAATAATAGCAAAACAAATCGATGCCGAAGTATTGTGGGCCTGGAGTGCACTGTTCACAAAACGTGCGTCACCAATTTATTCAGTGACGTATACTTACTGCCGCAGTTAACTGTATCGATTTCAAGGCGTCATGTTTTATTTGCATAACAATTTCTTTTGGTTAATTGAATACCCAACAGGTCTGCAGTATAATTAAATATCTCGTTCACAAACCGCTCCCACAGGTAAAAAGTCGATGAGTTTCTGTCGCTGGTTGAGCATAGATAGATGCAGCTATGAGAGCAACTTAGGAAATTGGAAACAGCGCGAAACAAATGAAGACAAGGAGAGGAGAGCACAGGACAAGCGATTTGTGATTTAGAGCAAGTCTAAATCACATGCGATTTGAAGAAATTAACAATTTACTTAGGTGCAGGACCCGTTCGTTGCACACTTTTCACATGGTAAATAAAAATATTATTTCACACTGGTCTACAGGACGCTCGTAAAGTGCTAGATGAGCACGACGCGCACACTTGCGCCCACATAAACCAGTGGTTTTGGTCAGTATTTCTTTTTTCCCCTCGTGCTATTTTTATCATTCTGATATGAATCATATCAATACATTGCTTGTCAAGCGATGAATTCTCGCACGCTCCTTTTATTCGAAAAGATATCGCTTGTCCTGTGAGCACTTCTTTTATTTTGCGGCTGTTATTTTCGCGCTGTTTTCCCAGTTGTCATCATTAACTAACTAACCCAGATCACTTCTTTTACCGTCGCTATTCTACCCAAAGACGGTATGAATCGGCAGTGACCTGCAACCAAAGACCTACTAATTGTAACATCCTTGTGCATTCAAAACCCTCTGCAGAGGTCACTACTTGCCTATGCGACCGACTAATTTCTAACATGCACTTTCTACTCCTGATACTTGTCAACAAGATAATAATAACAAAAAAAGAAGAGAAAAATGGTCATTACAGCGAAGACTAGACGCCGATTTGACGCCGACTTCTTCCCAAGCTAATCATGCAAATAACTATGACATTTTTAAGTACTGTAAGTCACGCTGGATATTCATACCTGGTGAACAGACTTAAGCATATATCAAAATTTGTTTTACTCCCCTAAAAAATAAAAACAAAGAAACCACAAAATTTGTCTTTACTTGAGCTGTGCAACAATTGCAGGGCTTTGCTTAAATAATTGTGGAAGTTGATGCCTGCCACTTCTGAAGTGAACTACAGAAAACAGATTTTGCCTGGATACCCTAGTTTTTATTAAAAATTAAAAAGATCGAGGTTTTTGCCGCCTCTCAACTCGTACGTCGTCTTCCGGGTCACGTGCGCAGTGACATCGATGGGGTAGGCGCGGGGTTCCGGAAATGTTCTCTCTTTAGAGCCATCAGTGAGCAGCCAAAAGTCATCCGCTCGCGACCGCGTGACTACGTGCTGGCGGGCGCGAACAATATGGTGAAAGGAGGAAAGTCTCATCCGGGTCCGGCCATACCCGTCCGGCCCTGTCCCCCTCCTCCTCCGGCTTCTGGCGGCTGTTCGCGGTAGCAGATAGAGCCGACAGTTTTGTTGTCTTTGGATAGATGGATGTTATTAACTCCGTATAATAAAAGTTTTGTCGATTATTCCAGGTTTTTGACGCATTTATATTGATGTTGGAACGACAAGATTTATAGAAAAGTTAACTTTTATCGAGCAGGTATTCGCACAACTTGCTATCTTTCTACAAGATTCCCCATTGACGTCATGCCGCGTGTTTCTCATGGCCGCCGCTCGCGGCTGCAGGTCGGGGAATATTCTAAGCTTTGCCTCGCTATTACGTGGCGGAATCGCAACATTTTGATGAAAGGAGGTGTGTTTTCTGTCATTTGTGACAAGGTGAACAATATCAAAAGCAGAAGATGCCAATTCTTTCAACGTGAAAATCGTTGCACAGCTCCTGAGATGCGGGTCAAAAACCAAACCTTTTTAGAAAATATTTCAATTTTTTTTTGGTTTCGCTTCTTCTATTATTTATGGACATCTTACCTTTAGGAGTTGAAACATTTAAACAAAATTCGCTAGAGAAATTAGGAAAAAAAAGTGTCTGACTAACTCGCGGTGGTACGTATCTTTGATTTGATTTGGGGACGACGACACTAAAAAACGTGGTGTTCACATTTGGAACAACTGGAGCAAGTACACGGTTTAATAATGCCGATGAAAGAGCAAGCGGAGAACGCCAGCGGGGCAACGTTTCGCAGCGCACTAAGCCTAACTACTGCAACGGTGACTGTTCCGGCACAATCGGCGATCCTTTCACCTCTGTGAGTGCTTTGGGAGAAAGTGAAAGCCGTTTAGAACTCCCTGTAACGCCGAATTGGAGCGCAGCTATGAGGAGGAGTGAAGGGTACTGAGGGGAGGGTAGACCCCTCCTCCTTCTCCTCCTCCTTCCCTCATTCTTTAATATGCTCCGGAGGGTCACGTGACCTCGGGAAGTTGGAGTCACGTGACTTCGGGGAGGGGGGTCACTAGTGATGCAAAACTATCGATAAATTGACTATCGATACTATCGATAGTTTTTCCAAAACTATCGATAGTGTCCCAGAACTATCGATAGTCGACTATCGATAGTATTATCGATAGTTTTTCGATAGTCGACTATCGATAGTTTTTCGATAGTCGACTATCGATAGTACTGTCGATAGTTTTTCGATAGTCGACTATCGATAGTTTTTCGATAGTTTTTCGATAGTTTTTCGATAGTCGACTATCGATAGTACTATCGATAGTTTTTCGATAGTCGACTATCGACGGTTTTTTACTATACTGGCGACTAACGATACTATCGCTAGTGCTATCGATAGTCTTGCACCACTATAGTCCGTTACAACTCAAGAAGGCAGGTCGAGGGTAAGATGGGCCGGGGAGGAGGAAGCAGACGGAACGCTAAAGAGAGAAGGAGGTTTCCCCCGTTTCCCCCTCTCTTCTCCAGCGGTTCGTCTGCTTCCTCCACCCCGGCCCGTCATGCCCTCGCCCTACCGTTCGCCTCCCCCTTCTTCTTTTTTCGCCCTAACCCCCATGTTCGTCATCACTGAAAGCTGAACCAAAGTTGGGATGGTAAGTGCCTGGGCTAGTTGGTGCCCCGTTTGAAAAAAAAATTAAAGCGATAAATAGACAAGAGGGAGCGACGCAAACTACTAGTGTCGCAAAACTATCCATAGTAAACTGTCGACAGTACTATTGATAGGTTTACGATAGTCGACTATCGATAGTTTTCCGATAGTCGATTAACGATAGTTTTCTGATAGTCGACTATCGATAGTTTTTCGATAGTCGACTATCAGTACTCGATAGTCGACTATCAGTACTATCGATAGTTTTCCGATAGTCAACTATCGATAGTACTATCGATAGTTTTCCGATAGTCGACTATCGATAGTACTATCGATAGTTTTTCGATAGTCGACTATCGATAGTTTTTCGATAGTCGACTATCGATAGTACTATCGATAGTTTTTTTCACTATCGATAGTCAGATTTCTGGCGACTATCGATACTATCGATAGTACTATCGATAGTTTTGCACCACTAGGGGTCACGCGACCTCGGGGAGGCGTGATCTAGGGGTCACGTGACCTTGGGGGTCACGTGACCTTGGGAGGGGTCACGTGACCTCGGGGGTTCACGTGACCTGGGGCGGCCTTGGGGGTCACGTGGGGGTCACGTGACCTTGAGGTGACCTTGGGAGGGGTCACGTGACCTCGGGGAGTCACGCGGCCTGGAGGGGCCACGTGACTTGGAGGGGTCACGTGACCCCTCCAGGTCACGTGACCTTGGGGTGACCTTGGAAGGGGTCACGTGACCTCGGGGGGTCACGTGACCTCGGGAAGGGAGCCACGTGACCTTGGAGAGGTCACGCGACCTGAGGGTCACGTGACCTTGGGGTCACGTGACCTTCAGGGGGTCACCTTGGGGGTCACGTGACCTTGAGGTGACCTTAGGAGGGGTCACGTGACCTTGGGGGTCCCGTGACCTTGAGATGACCTTGGTTACGCCGACGGCGACGCCGACGCCGCTCAAGCCAGAAACGGGCCCCTAAGAGCTGCGCTCTAAAACAAAAATCTGGTTCTTTGAGGTTGTCTACAAAATAAGTGACTATGGCTTTGCGAGTTCAGTGATGTGCGACAACAGCGCCCTGACGATACTTCAGATGGATGCGATCTCCCCCGCTTGTCAGGAGTGCGGCTGGGAAATGCAAGGAAGTTTCGTCGGTCCTCAGAGTACACGATAGAAGAGCGAGCGTCTCGTATGGGTTCTTTCTTTGGACGTTTATACGTCGAGACGTGCCTCGTCAGATGGAGGCGTGTAAGCGCGAGTCAAAGCCGCGACAATGAGAACTCGCACGCCGTCCATCAACTTGCAAGAGCCGTAAACATCCGCGCCTCAGCGCGATTATTAGCCTGCTAAGACCTTCACTAGCAAGAAATAATATGCCGCTGCCGCTAAAACTGCCAACCAAACCCTCGTGAAGACCGAAATGCTCACGCGGGAGGAGCAGCTAACGTAACGGTGTTCGGTGGTGTCACAAGAGGTGCCAAAACTTCGCTATCACGAAGTGAGGGACGGTTGTAGTGGCTAAATAATTGCTGGACACCCTATCATTGGTTCCCTCTCAATGTCGTGTAATAGCAGTTGATATTTGAAGAGTATACACCTTTCAAATGCATTTTTCTCGTTTTGCAACTTTGGGTCGTGTTTTCAGCTTGGGCACTCGGCTTTCAGTACTTAGAATGGCCCCTTCTTAATAAAAAATTATGTGTACTATTTTTGAAGGTTATGTAAAGTGTACGTATCGATTGGGAATAGTAATATCTTAATTATGTTGTTACCATTCTTAACTAACTTCTAAAGCTCTTAAAAAAGATCTTTGACGTCTGTACTGTTCTTTTCTAGATTACAAAATTGTACACAACTTCTGGCTAGTTACCGTATCTTCCGGGCTATATTCCGCGGACTATTCATGTTTAAAAGTTAAAATTTTAGGCACCACGGTCTGTCTACGCGTGCGGACTATACAGAAATTTAGTTTTTCAAGATCGTTCAATTATGACGAGACGTGACGAATCTTGTGGATGAAAGAGTTTGGTAATTATGATTTATGTATAATGTAAGCTCTTCTGCGAGCTAAGAAAGCTGACATTTGGCAAGGTGTGCCGTGTGAGAAAAGATATTCGTGTCGACTAAACACCATGTGCGGACTACGCACGGCCTGCGGACTATGCACCGAGGGCGGGCAATCTGAGCAAAAACTTTTATTTTTGGCCCCAAATTTGCCCGGGCAGACTATACACCTGGTGCGAACTATAGTCCGGCAAGTACGGTAGTTGCCCTCCACACTTCGTTAGGAGCAAAATTAGTTGTTGAACCGCATTCTCTAATATATATATATATATATATACACATATATTCGCGTGTGTAAATTTGTGTACAGAAACCCTCTTTCATGTAATTATTTCTTCCTGTGAATACAAAACTATGCAAGCTACATTGAAACGAATGATATCGTTTTAAAAAAAGCCGGCAAAGATTTGTAAGTAGACAAATATAATTTATTTTAGAACAAACATTACAAAAATAGATTCTCCGCGTCGTATTTTGCCTTAAAAGGGACCGACCATAGATCCAGCGTCCATTATATTGTGCGCTTGAACTGTGGGGACGGGTGATCAATAGTTTTAAATACTTGTGATGCAAAAGATGAGCAACAAAACAACGCGGATAGTACGTACTGTAGTACGTGGGAAACGATTTTGGTTTGGATTTTTATTTATATTTTGTCGGCATCTTCAGGGAAATAAACAAACATCATGTTTCAATGGCGTCCTGAAGCTTTAAATCGTCACTGCGAAGTTGCGCAAAAAGCCTACCAATTGGCGGCGCGAAATTTTTTAGAGGGTCGTCTCCACTAGAACGGTAATTAATACTCACAACTCAAACGGCGTGCATTTATGCTCCCTTCCTATGTTTCACGCTTTGGCCGCCGTGCCTCGCCAATTTTCGCTATGATCTTGGAAAAACGCTAGCTGCCCGCTTTTCTTCTTCTTGCTTTTTCTCTCGCTAAATGGCGTCGCCTTCTCTGGAGTCACAGATAACGTAAGTCGTCTTTGAAAAAAAAAAATATATATATATATAGCTCATGTTTTGAATTTTTTGAAAAAAAAAAAACACGAAAAAAGCAAACAAAAGACAGTAACTATTGTTTCTGAAGGTTGGTTTCGGGGCCGTTGCCAGGCCCCGAAACCAACCTTCGGGAAAAATCGGGAATATAACCTACCTACACTGTAAAATTAGATCTTCCTTGAAAGGTTCTTCGTTGCCCCAAGAACTCCCTCAGCCAGTGAAAACCGGTTTCGCCTCAAGCACTTTCGCGTCTAACACATTAAAAAAAACAGCATCAAAAAAAGAAAAAAAAAAAGGAGCTAGCCTGTGCTTCTGGCTTTGAGGCATGCATCTCTAGCGCGACATCTCTGCGCCTTTGCGTAAAATGTGTGCGAGGAAGCACATAACAAATCTCTCGGAGGGAGAAATTTCTTCTCCTGTCTTATCAACGAAGATAACGAGAAAATGAATTTGCACGTATGGTCTAGGTTAGATAAGCGCTTGCGACGTTGCTTGGCATAATCTCTCACATCCACCCTGTTCAAAAATCGCTGGTTCAGGAGGTTCAGGTATGATAATGCGGGTGCACTCGTGCTCAAACAAGTGCAGGCACTCCTTCAACCAAGAAAGCTAGACCACGTTGGCTTTATATTGAGCTTGGCTGAGCTCCCCCAACACGCCTATAGTGGCTTATTTTCTGTCCTCATGTTCCTTCAAAGAAACCTCTTGTCTACCTTTTCTAATGACGCATGATGTTTCGTCCTCAGAATCGTTGAACCTAGTTTTACGCCAGGTGCCGCCAGTGAATTTAAAATTGGTTCGTTGCAACAGAAATACAAGTTCAGGATCTAAGCTTACATCGCTAACCATCATATTTCCACGGTATTTAAATCACCCCCTATGTCATCGCCCTGTCAAGCGCTGGGAAAGTTTTCCTCAGGGGAAAATTGAAGCACCAGAGATACGCTGCTGACAGTAGGAGTCAAGCAATCCGGAAACGCGAAGTACCTAGTGTACGTATGTGGGAGCGGAGAATCTATCCTAGAGAAAGTCGCTGGATCCGTCTCCTCATTCATAAACCACCAAACACCCGCTGAAAAGATGGATGATTGGAAACGCCATCTATACTTGAGACCGATGGGATATATTATTCGGAATATTTGAAAAGTCACGTAAAGGCTGCTCGATTTGGTTAAAATATCAAATGTTTTAAAACAACATCTTTAATTTCTTTTTACTGCTGTATGGCGCCGTTTGTCGTGATTGTTCTAGAGAGTTGTAGTGGCAAGAGCGGCGGTCGCCCCGTGAAAAGTTTGCGCGTAGTCGACACCGTGGCGCTGCTGTGCAGAACTCTAGTAAAGCCCCTTGATAAAGGAGTTTATTTACAAGTACCGCCAACCATTGTTATGGAAACGTGCAAAGCCCACGAGTTCGTGCTCCACCTCCATTTGCTTCCAAGGACTGCTCATTCCAGTGCTGCGCCGCCATTGGCTTCCAAGGGCCGCTCGAGACAAGGCTCTCGTGCACTGGCGCACTTGACGCTACTTGCCAGACAAACATAAACATATCGAGAAGCTTTATAGCCCTAAGAACGCCCCCCCGCCCAGCCACGTCGTCGGCGCTGTTTGGCGTGTACTACTGTGGTTCGAATGGAGCTTTTCGCAATGCAGAGCAATTACTAATGTGAAGAATTGTAGTTCTGCCTTTGGGCGAATACCTCAAGAGTGTGCGTTATCCTTCACTTGAAATGTTCGCGCGTTTTTTAAGGAGATTCGATTATCATCGGCACTCTCCTTGCCCCCAATACCGATAGATCGTTCAGCAACGCTATCACTTGGGCTGCAGGCTTGATAGGTACGAAAGAGCCACGCGACACTGATATAACAAGGAAAAACAGACTATTAAATCTCAATACATCTCGCACTTTTCCAATGGTGAGCGGAACATTAAACTGATGTATTGTTCTTTTGTCATCATGTTGCGGATGCGGGGACCAGCGCGGTAGAAGTTGGAAGGCCGAGTACGTTTGGGAACGGCCAAGGTGCCACTGCAACTGTCTAACATACTCAAATTGTCTTTTGTGGAAGGCAGCCTACGAAGAAAAAAATACCTCGATTGTGAGTACATAAAAAATTAAGATGCAAAAAAAAAACAAAAAAAAAAAAACACGAACGTAAACAGCCGCTTGTTTCTCGTCCATGAAACAAACACTGTGCAACAATTAACCCTCCTTGGTCTGGTGTAAAGCTCACGACCTTTTCGTGGGAGATCACTGCATTCTCCTTGTTGTAACGACGTGATGTGGCGTAGATGACGCCAGAGTAGTGCGGTATGTAAATCCGCGACCAAAACTGTGTAGGTAGCTTTGGGTGCTCTACACGTGCAGTGTTGAGCACCTATGAAGCTCGACTTGTCGGGTTCATCAGGCGGAGAAGTCGACAGTTCATGGATTTCTCGGCGCGACTGGCGGGCTTTCTTCACGGGCTGGGTCACTACTATTGCTGTCCATTTCCCTGTTGGCCGTTCATGGGGCATCGCCTTTGAGTGGTACGCCCGGAAATCATGCAGCAAAGTGGGCACGGCGTCTTCCGCGAGCTTTGGCCTACTCCGTGGAACCCTGACCTCTTCGCCATTGCTGATGTGGACATAGTCCCGAAGCATAAGGCCCGGTTCAAAATATCTCTCGCAAACCGCTAATGTCTCGGCGAGGCGTTTATCTTCTCGTTTAAGATTTTGTTTCCACTATAGTCTGCGCGACTCCTCCTTTGGCGCACGAAACAGCGACTTACATCCCGGTGTGAAGCAGTGAGTTTCCGTCTTTTTCCTTGCACTCATGACCGAGACGGCAACGGAACGGTGAAGACTCCCCACCACTACACCACAAAGGAAAGTGATACGGTGCTACGTTTGGGAGAAGCGTACCGCCTCAGCTTTGCCTTATTCGCTCATTGCACATGTGCCATGAATTCTCCTCGGACCCGGAACTTCAGCGCCACGTTCTCTCCTCGCGGCCATCTACGTCAACCGTCTTCACGCGGCCAAGCAAGCGCCGCTCTCGCCACTACAGCTTCTAGAACACTGTAGTCGTGACAAAATTTACTACGGCGCAAACCGCAGAAGTTTCCAGACGAATAGTGAGTAGTTAATTTAAGGCCCGTGATCATACCTGGAGCAGCTTCAGGGATCGGCTTGTGTCGCACAGGAGCTTCCGCGCCCATTGTTGTCAGGCGCACTGTTCACGCGCATTGTTACTCTCCGCAGGTGCAGCTCACGTATTCGAGTTGCTGACGTCCAGGTGGACTTTCAACACTTGCCACCGTCAACAGAGCGAAAAAGGCGACTCGCAGGAAACGCCACGCAGGTGGCGTTGTGCATGAGGGCTTCCTCTGCCCAGCTGGCATAAAACCGAGCGCTCAGCACGGCTGCGACAGTTGTGCAATTCGATCTTTTCTTTTTTGGCGGGCTATTTTTTTTTTTGTCTTTATTTAGCCGAGTAGAGAGTAGCTTTGTGGCCTGTGGAACCGTTTCGTCTACGAATAGAAAGCCTGTGCGAGGTGTTATTATATTTTGTTTTGTTATGAGCGTTAACGGGAATAACGCAAAAAAAAAGGAAAGAAAAAAACAGTACTATAGGTTACGTGAGGTCAGCCATCCAACTGGCTGGCTAAAAATAGCAGGCCACTTTTAAATAAATATTTTGCTTTGAAAGCAGCGTGAATGTAACGAAACAAATACATTTGTTTCACAGCAGGTCACCACCCCTCAGGGGAAAGGAAGAATCTTAGAAAATTCTAACGTAGAAAAAACGAAACTGCGGGACTACTTTGGTCATACAGACGAAATGGGCATCTCTATGAACACGTTTTGTGGTTGTTGAATCTCGGTGAACTCGTTTATGTACCGACATATGATACTGCGGGCTCCCACGACAACGTCGTTGGTTGTCACTATGGTGACATGATTGCTTACGCCAGCCAATAGGCGTGAGGGGCCAATCACTGCTGAGGAGTTGTCACTCCGGAGTGGGAATGATTCTGCAATTATTGCGCACTTCCGCGACCCCGGAATGAAATGGAATGGAAGGGGGGGCGCCACCGCTGGGAGGAATAGAATGGGAAGGAATTTAGATGGCCTTTGTCCCGGAAGGGGGTGGCAATTGAATGAGCCCGGTTCTTATGCAAGCTCTGTCAATCTTCTTCTAGGGCCGACGGGTTGCTGGAAAAACTTTAGCGCATAGTCAAAGTGATTCTTGTAACAGGATCATTGCACCGAATGTGACTAACGGCTTGATTGTCTCACCAGCTCATGCTCCTTCGAGGACAAAAGTGGCGCGCCCCCAAGGATGCAACCAAAAGAGAAAATTTGTAGACGGACGACGTGTCGTTCCTGGCTCCGCGAGACGCGACAGAGCGGCTGTTGTACCTATGCGCGATTAGCATGCATGTTTTAATCCCGCAGACGTTCTTGTACTCCCGTGAAGAAAACAAAATAAAATTAGATTGGATATGGTAAGAAATCGCAAAACTCATACAGCAAACGTTAAAACTACATGTTCTAAAGCAGGTTCCATAATATGGAGTTACAGTCTCGTGCAACGCCTTCCCGTGGAGCTGGCTTCCGCAATATTTGAGAAGGTGAAAACACTGTGAAGCCGAATCACGTACGATGACGAAGTAAAGTGTGTCAGAGTCGAAGTTCACGCCAGGAAACGTTTCAAGGATTTCTGACAGCACAGTTGCTTCATTGCACACTTGTGCGATCAAACTGACCGTACCAGATATGTAAAACTTACACGATGTTATTATCCAGCTTCTTCGCTATTTTGTGTCTTACTGAAAACTGAAGAATCAGTAAGACTTTTTATCGATGCGATGATTACACATTTGGACATTAAAAGAGCGCAAAGGACGAGAGACCAGATGGAGAAAGACACAGACTTAGCGCTGTTTTAATTTTTGCAAATATGCCATACTAACTCGCCCAAGCTTCAACTTTAGCGATGATTGCAAGCAGGTACGAAACACACACCAATAAAAGGTATTCACTGGACGCCATATTTGAGGGCGATGTTTAGAGCGCATGCTGAGAACGAGCTCACATTAATAGCCTGCTAAGACCAGCAACCTTGGTGGTGCTAAATGCGCGATCCAAAAGGACTGCGGAAGCTCGCAGTCAGCACGCGCTCAGCAGCAGCGCACACGGATATGGCCGCCAGTGAATACTCCCTATATTGGGAGCCTGAAAAACCAAGTTTGGCGTCTCGAACCGCTTATGTTACACTCAAAGTAATTGCTCCTTCATTACCAATGCAGGTACACTCCACAATAAAAAAGAGGGTCCGACGACCTATACAGATGCTTTTCTCGCTGTATTTTAGCTGATCTCTATGCGTTCGATGATTTTCATCAGACAGTATCCATTACCTCCCGCAAGTTTTTATAAACCTGATGAGTTTTCTTAGGCCTGCTATGTTCCAAATAAATACACATTTTAAATTGTATCGTTATGGAAACTATTCAAACGGTTGCAGACTGCATCCTTCAGTCATTCCGTGTGCGTTCGGCATACGTTCGTCGTCTGCAAGAGGCATCTCAAGACGTCTGGAGGACCGGAAGTTGCCATTGCAAATATTTCAGAAACAACCGATTCCCGGCAATCGTATGTCGTGGTGAAATATCGGCTTCCTATATCTTTTATTTTTAGAAGTTTAAATTCCACGTCCGTTTCTTGACCGATTGTTATTTCGGAGCGAAATCCTGTCCCATGTTTTCGCACATACAACGCCCCTAGCAACGGTTTGTTTGAAGCAGTGACGTCACACTTGGGTGGTAAATGAACTGGAATTTTTCGAAAGGGCAGAAATTAAGAAAAGAAACATCCGAGCCCAGCGGAGCACGAACTCCGTTCCTCCCCGTGGCAGCCGAGTGTGTTGCCTACTCCGCCACGCACGCGGCCCTAAAGCAATGCACCCTTCTCAAAAAAGCGCGCCATCTAGTAGCCGCTGTGCCAGTCATCCCAGGCCGCCCTTGTTTGAACCCGTACTCCGAGCGTGCAGTGAACAAGAGGGCTTTTTTCGTGTTCGTCGAGAAGTCGTATTTAGTCACACACCTCGTGCGTAACAAATGTCGAGCGCCAATGTTGCTTGGTGGGTTTTTGAAAGAAAACAACAACAACAACAAAAAATATTACTATATGGACATAAAACTGTATGAATGGACAAATATGGAGCTTTGCTTACCCTGGGGTGCCATCTTAAGACCCGCAAGCTCCTTGCTGCAGTCGTCAATGGCATCCTCGTTCGGCGAGGCTGCAGTGACCTTCATGGCTGCGCTTTCGCTGACGTCTGTCGCCCAGTGAGCGCACACGACGATTCTGGTTGGTCCTTCTCTAAGCCATTCCGCCTGTTTGCACGGGTAGAAAAGAAAGGACAATGAAATGTCATTGCGAAATGCTGTACCTTTACTCATTGTGTTTCAAACTAATACTATAAAAAAGGGTTAAATTTTTTTTAAAGTATAAAATCGATTTTTTCCTTGTCGAGGAGAGCAGCCGAACTACAAAAAAAAAAAAATCAATATAAATAGTTTCTAAAGAAGATGCAGAAAGGGGGAGAGGGGGACCTTTATATTTGAGTGCTTTCGCATAAGAGCAATAAGATTGGCATCATTCATTAAAATTAGCATGTTTAGCTATTTTGCATGTGCCGAACTAGGCGATATATTTCGGCACTCTTTAATAAGTTAAAATAAATGATTACACTATTTTTTATCGTGAGAGATACCTTAATATGTTTTAGCACAGCTCGAACGCTTTGGCGTCATTTTCATATATCCTCTCGTAAACTTGTTATGAGCGATTTTTGCGCATTACTTTGCAAGTCGTATAAATAATTTATACATTTGTTCTCTCTAAAGCAATAGACCGCTAGACACGCATGAGTTTATTTATGGATATGAGTGAAGACCAGCGAGTCAGCACAAAAATGGCGTGTCTCTCCTATATCTCCTATTGCTAGGAGGATAAATAATATGTTTATGTTATTGAAGACGCGCAGGGGAAACAATATTGTGAAAGCCTCCTGCAGCAACGAGCATATGACTAATTGATTGGTTTCTCGGTGATTTTGTTTATTCCCAATTCGTCTACTTGTACTGATTTCATTGCTGGACATAAGACATATTTTGGGACAAGCCAAACAAAAAAAGACAATAATGCGTTGCACATCTCGGAACGTGGAAGCAAAATACACCACTACAGCCTATCGGCACAGTTTGACAAATATTCAGTTATTTGATAGTGGTGTGCAAGTGCTAGTATATGTTTCCTTCTTCTTTTACAGCTTTCAGAAAGTAAAAATCAAACCCATAAAATGTCGTCCCTTTGACGTACTGGCACGACAAAGGCAGTGGTAACAGAGAATGCATTGAGCAAGTGTGGAGAAACAGTGTACTGTATCTTCCGTACTATGGTATGTGGACAATACATGTTTAATAGTTAAAACTTTACCCGGTGCGGACTATCTACAAGTGCGGACTATACAAGGTTTCGTAATTTTTTAGATAATTCATTGTGACAAGACGGGAAGGATTTCATGAGTATCAGGGTATAATATTAGTGATTCATGTATGATACATGCTCCTTTTTGAGATAATAAAACAGGCATTTTTCGACGTGTGCTGTGTCAAATAATGTTCAGGTTCGGATTAGGTTAGGTTAGGTTAGGTTAGGTTAGGTTAGGTTAGGTTAGGTTAGGTTAGGTTAGGTTAGGTTAGGTGAATAGTCCGCACTATGCGACGCGTGCGGACTATTCACTGGGTGAGGACAATCTAAGCAAAATCTTTAATTTTTGAACCCAAATTCGCCCTTGCGGACGACAGTCCGGAAAAGACGATACACACGTAGAAACTGAATGGCACGAAGTAGCCATGTGTCGTAGATGGTAAGCGTATGAGCGCTCCGTGGACGTCTTACTTGTGGATGCCCATCTTCCGCGGTGGCAATGTAAATGCGGCTCTCTGAGAGCCTTTTCAAGTGTGAGATCCAGTAAGTAGAGCTTGCGGAACACAGCACGATTGGAACGCGACAGAGCCGGGCAGAGCCCTGGCACCAGCTCACGACAAGATAGAACCAACCTCTTCAATTCAATTCATTTATTTACTCCCATAACACAAAATGGGCGATGGAGGCTGGAGAAAAAGCTGCAGAAATGCAGCTTGACGAAGCCCCTGCCCCCTACAGGCAGATCGGTCAGCGTCTAAACTATCTCAACCCGTTGCGACAAAGTGAGCACGCCTAACGCAGCGTCTGAGCATTCGTTTTTTTTCCTCCATTTTTCTGTCGCCCTTTTTAGCACTCTCTCTCTGGGGAAGCCCTGAGCGCCGCTGTCCACGGAGCAGAGCACCACTGTAAGTTTGCCACTCTATGTTGCCACTGTATGTGCGCCACTGTATGTTTGTGGGCGACTGACGCCACCGTATGTTTGCACACGTGATGTTTTCCCCCTACTGGAGTAAAGCGGATGTACTCTAAAAAGGCGTCTGGCAGGAACCGGTGTCCAATTGGTGTTGGAGAGGAGCTCTGCGTCAGCGTTTGGCTGGCCGTCCGCTTATCGAACTCCGAGCTAGATTGGGGAACGAAATGGTTAGATGCTAGACAAATTACGCATTCTGTGTTAAACGCTGACCTCCATAAAACAAATATGGGGCGAACAACCGACGAACTTCGCTCAGGAAAGCGTTCACATTGCACGCGGTGCAAATCTTAGGCCACACGCAGGGTGAACACCACATTAAAATTCGTTTCTAGTTCACTAAATATTCGCTCCATGAAGTCTTAACAAACTAGACTCTGGTGTATTAGTGTGGGAGTATCAATGTCTAAAATTATACTGCATCTCGCAAACCTCTGCAGTGCAAGCAAAGGCATGGGCACGAGCGCGTGGCTTTGGAATATGTCTCCTATGCACGAGTTCTCGTACATACAAAAGCATTCTGCTGAGCTATGCTCACGCGCCTTTGCATTTCTCTTTACTGCAGACCTTTACTATATTAAGTAACTGTGAATAAAAAATAAAAGAAATAAAAAGTGAGGTTTTTCAAAAAATCGGCTCTAAACTTGCCAGTTTTTCAGGCACATGTAGCGCATTATATACTTATTGCAAAATATTGAAATTATACTCAAAAGAAAGAACTTAATTGGAGCTTTACGGTGATATAAATATCATAAAAAAATATGTTGATTAGGTCACACAACGCAGCTTGCTGAACTTCGTCAAATATCGTCGCAGAGAGGCGGTTTGACAAATAAAAACAAATCATTTAGAATATTATGACATAGAAGCTTAATTAGCATGAAAAATCCTGTCTAGAGTGTTCCCAAAAAGTTATATTGATGTCGCGTAATAAGTAGGGAAAAGGGATGGAGTGAACTATGGCACCTCCGATAAGCTGGAAAAACGTCAGTTTCCACCTTGGCCGCTTCAACGGTCCATAACTTGAAAACAAAAAATCCGACGAAATTGCCGTTTGCATATACTTTTATTATAGGAATTGCCCCAAAATATATATTTTTTCATCAACATAAAAAGAATTGACCCTAGATTCGTGCCTGAGTTGAGATGAAATCACCCATCTTTTCTTGCTTAAACGTTTTGTTGCTCTCTTTCTCCTTTTTTTTTTGAATGGGGGGAGGGTGTGGGTTGGGGGGTTAGATATATGAACCCTCTCAAACTGTAGATGTTTCACTTGATGAAGAGCGGTACCCACTCGGAACGTCGTAATAAACTTTGTTGTAGTAGTTTCCCAGCAGAACACTTTTACTTGTCACTCCTCCCGGCCCATTGCCTTAAGGTTAGTTCACTTAAATATAAGTAAATATATAAATATCACACAATTTATAATACATACAATATATAATGATATATCATACAATTGTAAAAATATTACTAAAATCACGGGCATAACCGCTTTATTTCGGCCAATAAAAATTAAAACAAATGTGATAGAATAGGACAAGAATGGAATAGTATGCAAGAGCATGTTTTAGAAGCGGAAGGATACTCGTCAGGTAGCGATTGAGGAAACGGCAAATTCGGTGGTACCGTTCGAATTTGCCTCCTCTAAACACATGAGGCGCTTCAACCAGCTTCTTTGCCACAGAGGTGCGTGTTTACCCAAAACAAGGCATCTGCAATGGATTATTTATGTCCTCTACCTTTATCGAGTGCAGGGTACAAATTAGACAAGGCTCAAGAGAGCAGCGTCAGTGTTTGGCTGAGACGTGCATTTAATCGAACACGATAACCCCCGGATCCTGCGTCAACAAACAAACAAACAAAATATTTAATTGTGTTTGTTGATCACACAGCTAAAGTTAGAGGCGCTAGTGTTCTCCCTTCTGCCAAACAGTCGTTACTAGTTTTCTGCGCTATGCGCCATTGGATTTCAACATTGTAGCAGCTGGCAAGAATTTGGTATGACATCTACGTCAAGGATCTTTTGTACAATCTGCGAAAGGGTGCATGCCGAGTTGCGCGCGCGCAGTTGGGATCGAGAGTTTATTCACCAATTTCCGGAACATTTTACGCACAAACGCCATTAAAATTAGCGTAATATAGAGGCATGAGACCAGCCTGTTCAACGTGCTGAGCGTAGGGTCTAGTCTTAGAAAAAAAAGATACACTGTCAGTATACTTATGATAACATCGCCGTTTTTCTGACGTCTTCGTAACCTACGGTACACTATGAGAGCATGCCATGAAGCGAGAAAAAAGAAAAAAAAGTATCACAAAGATTATGCAATTAGGTGAACAGTTCACTAGTTGCAATATACAATAGTGTATATATTTAGGAGGGATTGCATTGGTATGTTATAACGGGTTTTTCCGTAGAACATTGGATTCTTAAGCGTTTTAATTTTTCTAAAAACTGTATTTGCTCATTTTAGCCAAATGATCTTGGAAAACTGACTGAAAATAAATAATTTATCGTCTACCGGCGATCTACTAGCCTGGAGTTGAAGAATCCCGTTTTTTTTATTAATAAATATTTCGACACAACTTAAATGCACAAACATTAACACTTTAACATGCTGACATTTTACAATCAGATTGAAACTTTTTGATAAAAAAGTGTGATATCCAGTAGGTGATGATATTCTGAAATATTTTGATGGAATAAGACATAGAAGTGGCCTGAAGATGTTGGCTGTACAATATTGAAGGGGGTATTATAGCTTTGTGCCGTCTTCTAAGCCCTTTACAAGCTGTTCTATATATCCATCTCTCAGTGACTTCTCTTGCGTAAGCTTTCCTCATTTGCATTCAATTATGCACAAGAACAACAGGTGCAAGAAGGCCAAATATTATTATATTACATACAAAACAGTGTGAGAGGCTGCGAGAGGTATTTCTGGGAAGACTCAGTGAAAACGTATGAAGGATCATCGAGGTTTTGCCGAAAGACCCAACGTATTCAGAGCAAAGGATTTTCAGAGGAAGAGGTGCATCCCCCAAGCTTATTTAGCACGTGCAACACTTTAGTTGTACTTACATGATTGTAAACGCCAGCTTCAAAGATAAGCCAAATATTGAAATATAAAGCAAAATCGAAACAATTCGTTTCGTTAATTAACACAACTTTGCCTCAGGGGTAATTAAACGAAAAGTATCAGACCACTATTTTGTATCTCCCATTGTGTTTGGTGGTGCCCTAAACAAGGAGTGGGTTTATCTATATGTTGCAATTTTGTATAACAAAATGATAGATACATTAATTAAGGAATATGACTGAAGCATTTTGGTATTATAGGATCATAGCACTGCCTATAAAAATGGTTTAACATTTCGGATATATTGCAAGTCTATAAAAAGAATGCGGTTAAAGCAGAATAAAAACAACAACAACAATAACACGTGAAATTCTGTCGGACACCACTGAAATAATGAAGTTGTGTCATGAATATGACACATTCTGGAATAGATGCAAAGCCAATCCCAAAGGTAGCGCACCTGAAAAAAAGTTCAAAAGCCTATGTATTCAGGTTATCGCGAAATAGAACTCGTGAAAAAAAAAGAAAAAAAACACTACGTGGCTTGTTCGGAGCGTTACCCTAGAAAAGCCAGGAAAACATTGGATATTATAGATGAGCTAGCTGGTAAGAAAGAGAAATAAAATATTGACCAATCAATAAAAATAGCTTTCTGAGACCGAGATGTAAAGTCTTTATATGAGTGGTTCAATGATATATTTGTTCGAAGGTCGCAGATCTCCAAGTGACGGGGATTGGTTACTGCAATACTTCCACCGGTCCTGCGGGGGGTTAAGCCAACTCAGCTTATTTCCGCAGTTAACAGAAGATGATCCAAGTCTGATCATAAATAATATGCCTGCGGCCAAGGCCCCTAGGAGATATCTCTCGCTCGAGATATATCTTGGCTAACCTTAAGAAACTTAAATACGGGCTGCTGAAAATATTTAACTAATTTCTTTCAACGGGTAGAATCCCCAGCGGCCTAAAATCTGCAGTTGTATGGCTATCTTTAAGAAGGAAGTAAAAAAGACGTATTAAATTACAGTCCCATTTCTGTTTTATCTGTGGTACCTCTAATCATGAAAAAGTTTGTCTGCAAAACAATGGCGCTTTTCTGCGAGAAGTATTCGTTACTGTGTAGTCCCCAGTGCAGCTTTCGCCAAAACACAGGCACACAATCATTACCCGAAGACCTTCCGATCACATCCACGAAAACATTGATCGTAACAATTTTGTGATAATTCGTTTTCTAGACCTCAAAAAGGCATTTCATACAATTGACAACGGGTTGCTTATACATATATGAAATCACTTGCGTTTCAAATGTCCATTCAATGACTACATGAATGACTACCTCTTTCAGGGCGTCAACAGCTAGTGAAGATTAATGATGCTAAGAATAAGTTAGTAACCCTTAGGTACGGTGTTCCTCAGGGATCTATCTTAGGATCTCTCCTTTCTAGCATCTACGCTAATGAAATTGGAAAGCTTCACTCTTCCTCACGGGTATATAAGTACAACGTCCATACCGCTTTGGTTTTGCCTGGAAACGACAAATTACAAGCTGCATCATCTCTTCAAAATGACATATTTTACCTAATGGTGTGGTTCACTAATAACAAATTTTTTGTAAACGTCAATAAAACAAAACTAATGCCCTTTTATAACCCGCACAAAATTACACAATTTTCGGCCCCCTTTGTTCTTTACTTATCCGCTTGTAAAAGCTGCAAGTGCGCACCACTAGAATACGTTTCATCTACAAGGTATCTGGACGCGCTTTTCGATAAACATCTCTTGTGGGGAGCACATGTCAACTGCCTGGTGATACCCGACGAACGGTATCTTATCATATATACAGTTTTCGTTTTTTGACCAATGCGCGTGCAAGATTTAAGACATATCAGGGACTGGGGGAGTCTATACTACGATTCGGTATAACGGTTAATGGGTCCTGCTCACATTATAAGAAAAGAAAATTAGATAGTATTTTGTGATACATAGCAAGAAACATTGCGAATGGACCTAAATTAGCTAAGCTCGAAACTGACCTAAATATCCAGTCGCTACGGATCCAGCCAGTTGAAAAATAGCATATCTATACCAGATTAGTACACATTACTGAAAATAAACGTTTAAGCAGCCACTAAAAAGCTAAGTGTCCCGAGGAAAATTGAACGTTTCTTTCTGCCAAGGTTTTTCTCAAATTACTGTAAAAGGGTACAACGTTTTTTTATGTTCCAAATTATTATAACATGTTGCCAGGTCGACTTCAAGATTGGCAGTTAATTAGGATTCTTAAGATAGAGCTGAAAAAGTAAAGTAATAACCTTGATGCATAGCCAATTTTTTATATTAGATCTTAGCTGGTGCGTTGTTTTGTGTAAGTGTTTGCATCTTGTGATTTTCAAAATTTTAAATTTACAGGGTTTGTAACTTGTTGGATTTTGTAAAGTTTAACTTAGAGTTTTTTTTTTAGGTTCGAAGCATGCTGGTACTTCTTGTGTAAGAGTAATACCATCGTACCCATAATACTTCGTAAGATATTCGACCAGTCTATTGCTCCTGATTGTTTACCGAACGACTGGAAGGTGGGTAAGGAGGTGCTTATACATATAACTGGCGATTGACATTTTCCCCTCAATTTTCGTCCCATTTCTCTAACAAGAATTCCATGCAAAATTTTCGGACGCGTCATTTATTCACACCTGGTCAACTACCTTGAAACAAACTCTTTTTTCTCTCAAGGGCAACATGGATTTCGTAAATCATTTTCATGCGAGACGCAGCTTCTGAACTTCACTCATGACTTTCATCTTATTCTTGATCGCCCTTCCAAATTTGATTGCCTCTTTCTTGACTTCTCAAAGGCATTCGGTAAAGTATCTCATAAATTTCTACTTCATAAGCTTAGCAAACTAAAAATTGACCCTAATGTATTTGCCTGGCTTCATTTCTTCCTAACCAATCGGTCCCGATTCGTGTTCGCAAATAATACATTATCCAGTCTAGCTCCCGTTACGTCAGGCGTCTCTCAAGGCTCCGTATTAGGTCCCCCTCCTTCTCCTTATATTCATAAATGATTTACCTTCCTGTGTTTCATCTTCAATTCACCTTTTTGCTGATGATTGCGTTATATACCGTGGAGTGACTAACGACTCCGATGTTTTTTGTCTTCGGCCTGACCTCAATCGTGTGCCTGAGAGGTGTGATTTATTGGAAGATGAAACTTAACACGAAAGAATGTAAAGTAATGACTGTTTGCCGACTTAACACCAACTCTTCTTACTACTTCCTTAACAGCACTTCTTTGGAACATGTACCATCTTATAAGTACTTAGGTGTTCATATTGCGTCCAGTCTATCTTAGGAAACTCACACTCAGTATACAAAAAGTAATGCGAAACATATTCTAGGCTTCCTCAAACAAAATGTTCCGCCTGTCCCTGCATCTCTACAACTCCTACACAAAACTCTTGTTCGTTCAGAGCTGGAATGTGCCTCTGCGATTTGGGACACCGGCACTGACATATTAACATCTGCAGTCGAAGCCATTCAAAATAGATCTGTTCGCTACATTTTTACTAATTATCACCGCACCGTCATCCTAACATCCTTGAAACTAACTTTAGACCTGCCCAATCTTGCACTCCGTCGTGAACCCTCCCGTCTGTACCTATTTCGTAAGGTCTTTCATAATCCTTCCTTAAGTGTCAGGCTGCTAACTCCACCTTCCTACATCTCATCACGTCTTGATCACCAACACAAGATGGGTCTTCGTGCCTTTAAGACTACTCCTTTTTACAATTCATTTATTCCCAAAACAACGGCCTCATGGAACCACCTTTTATCGCCCGTGGCATGTATAACTGATCACATCAACTTTAAGCGTTGCCTGCATAGTCACATTTCTGCATCTGACTAGAAATGCTGTGTTTTTGCCCTTGGTTTTTGTTTCTATTCTTTTTGTATTTGACCTGTTAACCCAATCCCCTCTGTAACGCCTTCACGCACTGAGGGATCAGTAAATAAATAAATAAACAGTGTCCCACCAACAAGCACTCGTGTGCTTTTTCGGGCCTGTGTAGTTTATGTTCTCGTTTATTTTTCAACAAACTTATGTAAGTATATAAGTAAATAAGTTTCAGAAACAATCCTCACTGTTGCTTGTTTTCTTAATCTCCGTGCATTATTCAAATTAAAATCGAAGGGAAGGGCAGCTACACCAAGTTAATCAGCCAAAAATCTTCGTCATGAAGATACATCAAAACGACCGTTACTCTAAACCCAGAGATAACTTTGGAAATGCAGTAAAAGGTATCGGAGAAAGAGCTTGAGAACAGACTAAAGCTTGGCACCTGCACCACTAACGTCTTCGGAAATGCCATAGAAACACAGAAGTTGTCCGCATGGTTAGCAAAAGCTACAAGTGAATGAGGATCATGACACTCACATTTTTCTTCGAACAGAACATCGCGAACACCGAAACTAGACAGAAGCTTCTAGGGTCCGTACTCTTTTGATGTGTAAATATACACGACCACCACACCACCCGAGTTGCAGGTCTGAATGGCTTCACGCTGGGTTCAATGTCCATCCAATCTTGCAAGTTCAGTGACTCCCGACCACAAGTTCAGGCGAGTGTTTTCTGGTTGCCTCTTCCACGCGCAAATATACTAATCAGAACACGCGACGCGCGGAGTCCCGGAATTCTGATACAATGTCGCAATATTCCGGGCAGTTAACTTGGCCTTTCTACGGAATAACTAAGGTCAGAGACGTCATCCACCTCGAACATCTGCCCGGTGCGCAGGCGCTGTAGAGAGAAAACGGGTCTGCGTGCCGGCAGAGAGATAACGAGGACAAGCTTTTAGCTTGTTCAAAGTGATTCAGGGTAGGCGTGGGGATATCCTTCAGCTGTTTCCAAACTCGCCTTAGCGTAGACGTGCCCTGCCACGTCATGGCACCATCAACATCGTTGGCTACTTTGATCCTGGGATCTCACAGTGAGCAACATGACTCAAACAATTTTAAGTTTCCTTTTTTTCTCTAGACTATGTCGGGCGAAGTAATTAAACTGTGTGGAAGTTTATACAGCGGGCGGGCAGTCTGCCAGCTCCAATGGGCGTGTGGTAAAAAGCTGTAGACGAGCAATATAACAAGTGCAGTAGCATTTCTAGTCAGGAGTTTTTAACGTGCATCGCGCAGTAGTGACGCAGCGACCTTATGCTGGTACGATTCTCATCCGCATTATTACTGACGGGGGTGGTTATTGAATCTATGACGGCAGTAGTTATTCTACGCGTTCCCAGTTGCGATACGTTATTAACACACTTGACCACCGATCCCTCCTTAAATCGGGTTATTGATTTTATAACGAACAAAACCAGACAACATAGTATTGACACTCGTGGCCAAATCTGGTAGTCTCCCGTCATCACCTTTTTACTGCATTGTCACTTCATTGCTTCCTAAAAGAGTGTGTGCAGCGTTCTCCAGGCCGTATTTTTTTGCGTAAAACAGGTTACAGGAGAGGCTACGCAGGAAAAGACCGATAAGAAAAGCGACACGAAAAAGTGAGATGGAAAAGCGATGCAAAAGCGAGTTTAGCAGCGCAACGTCAATAGCGTCACACGACGTAACGTGTTGTGTCATGTGGCGCGTGATAGGACCACGTTGCGTGATCCAGCATGAATTTGTAAGTGTTGGAACGTTTGCTACGTACAAGAAGATTGTTAGAGATGACCAGAACAGGCAGCATGTTTCATAAGTTCTTTCTTTTTAGAGCGCAGCTCTTAGGGGCCCGTTTCCAGCCTGAGCGGCGTCGGCGTCGCCGTTGGCGTCGCCGTCGGCGTCGGCGTCGGCGTCGGAGTCGGCGTAACCGCGCCCCTCCCTCTCCTCCTCCTCTTCCTCCCCCTCCTTCTCCTCCCCTCATTGTGTAGTATGGTCCGGGCGGGTCACGTGACCTCGGGGGGAGGGGGTCACATGACCCGTTTCCAGCCTGTGCGGCGTCGGCGTCGGCGTCGGCGTCGCCCCTCCCCCTCCTCCTCCTCCCTCTCCGCTCCTCCTCCTCCCCCCTCCTCCCCCGCCAAGGTCACGTGACCCCGGGGGGTGACTCCCCTCCCCCCGCCGGTCACGTGACGGCCCGCCAGAGGTCATGTGATCCCGTCCCCTCGAGGTCACGTGACCCCCCGGACCTCTGCCCTCCTCCTCCTCCCCCTCCTCCTCCTCCCCTCATTGTCTAGTATGGTTCGGGGGGGGAAAGGGTCGCGTAAGAGCCTTGCCGCTCAAGCCGGAAAGGGTCGCGTAAGAGCACAGCTCTTACGCGACCTTTTCCGGCTTGAGCGGCAGGGAGGAAAGCAGTACGAAGGTGGAGGAGGGGGGGAGGAGAGACGAGGAAGCGGAGGCGAGGGGAGGGGAGGAGCTTGAACGACAAGGAGGAGGTAAAGGAGAGGGAGGGGAGGAGGACTAGCAGGCATGATCACGAGGGATTAGGAGGAATATACCCTCCACTCCTCCTCCTCAAGAGCTGCGCTCCAATTCGGCGTTACAGGAAGTTGTAAACGGCTTTCACTTTTTGAACCAGCTTTTATTAAAGAGTGTGTTTTACCAGCCGAATGCTCGAGGAAACCACAACGATTGTAACATCATGTAATATCAAGATGTCATATGTCGCAATGATGTCCAGACACCATGACGTCACGTGACAGTGTGACGTCACAGGACACTGTGCCACGCGACAGTTTGACACACGTAACACCCTGATGGTCACATGACACAGTGACGTAAAGTGAGATTATGATGTCACGTGAACCTGTTACGTTACTGTGTCTCGTGACGTCGCACACACACACAGCGTGTGCCAAGCGCATTCGCAACGCATTTTAAGCCATTTTATAATTGTCAGTATGATCAACCTAGTGTGTTCTTTCCTCTTTTTTGCACTACTCCAAAGACACGGGGTGGATGACAGCTACGTGTGGTAGCTGTCACCAGAGCGCTCATGAATGTGGCTCGCAAATGCTCGCGTTCCCAAAGGAACAACTTGCCCTTCTTAATTGCGGTCGCTGAATGCTAAAATATGAGTTATGAGTTTGTGCGGGCGTCTGTATTATCATTCCTCATCGTTCGTAAATGAGGCATTTATCATGCAACTACTCCTACTTGTACCACACGACACCAGGCACATATACCGACGACGCTGACGTAAATCCAATAAACCCAGATTTCCATTTATTGAACTAAATATCTGAAAATTTCGCGTCATTAAAATAATTGACCAGGTCTTGGCGCTACGATAGGTTGCAGAAGTTACCAGCACTTGTATAGTCTCCTTGAGAGTGGCACATTATAGCTTCCCGACATCCGAAACAATCGCCCTAAACATCCTAAACTTTAGAGGATTATATCCGCAAGGGTGAAAGAACAAACTTCAAGTCTTTGTTTTTCCGACGATGAAAATGTATTGCCGATGAACGAAGCACGAAGCAGAAAGCATGGACAATAAGAAGCCACGCCCTCCAAGCTGTCATTGATTGCACACATCCTCCATAAGGACGCCGCCATCTTGAATGTCGTCACTTCCAGTAGGGGCTAAGACGTCTTTTTGCCGTCTCTTCGTCAACAGAAGGCATTCAGGAAATAAGCGTTACCGTCACCCATTTTCAGTTTGCATAACCTCTACATTTTGTACTATTATGCAAGTTGAAATGTTTTTTTTTCTTTGCCTATACGGGATATGCTCAGCAGGTGGCTGGTGACGAGAGTAAACGGAAAAGGTTTGTAGGCAAGCGAGCCAAGTACGCTCTCGATTCTTTGTAGATATAGTAGTACCATTTCTCCAAACGGTAGTGACTGTAAGCGCCATCTTTTGGATTCACATCATGCTGGTATATGTGTCACGTGCGTGCTGCCATTGTAACTTATACGAATATTGTAACGAATAGGAACGGCAGGTTAATCTTGGAGTATAGATGAATTCTTCGCCAGTGTCATCGCATAATTCGATACGATGGCACTGGCGAAGAATGACGCGTCTTGCAGGATGTGTGCTGTTCGTGCACAGCGCGCTTCTACTCGAAGCAACAATATCTTGCTTGTTCGGCCAGCTGCGACCGGAGATTTTAATGTAAATGCCTCGACGTCGGTCTCGGGGAGTACAGCGAGTTTATGGAAACCGGGACAAGCACTTTCAAGTGTTCCGGCTGCACTAGGCGATGTAGCCTATCATTGAACGCTGCTGGCGATTCTGCTTCAACCGACAACGACATTTTGAATGCCCCGGAGGGTGAGTCAGCCGCAGCGCAAGAACGCCTGTTCATTTTAGCGAGTTTTATGCGTTTCATTGACAACATGACGAACAAGCTCGAAATTCAAATGCCTCCGTGCGGAAAAGCGAAGTCTTCTTTCTGACATCATGCAGCTGCGTAAGAACGTTCGAGACCGAATTTTACTGCCACCGCCGTCACAGCCGTCGTTTGCTACCGTCGCCGCAAAGGTCCCCGATACTAGGGAGTTTTCGTAGACCGCGTTGCCCCCTCCGCTAAGCCTTCCTCAACGAAGAAGTTGCTACTGCGCCTGCGCGCCCATAGCCTTGACTGTGGAGTTCCCGCTATCGTAGCGGGTTGCGGAGGGCCTTGCGGGACGGCGAAAACGATCTACGAAAACTCCCTACTAATACATCCGAGGTTCTTGCGCCTCTTGTGTCAACACAGCTCCCGCTAAAAAAGCAAGGCCGACCCTCGTCGACGTTTAGTCACGAGAATCTGCGGGATTGTTCGACAAGCCGACCGGACACCGTGAGTGCTGACGTGCGCAATTCCCGTCGCTGCTTTCTGGATTACGGGGTGTCGACGGAGCGAATTCAGTGAGCACGACGGACGACGGTTTCATTCTGGTCAAGCCCCGGCGACGAGCCATGCGGTCGTCTGGTACCGCAAAATTGGACAAGGTGAATGCTGTTTCTCTCCCCGTGCGACACTTCGCGCAATTTGTGTCCAGACTTGACCCGAACATGTCTGTTACTGACACTGCATCTCTCCTGGAGCCTTTTCTAGAAGGAAGAACGGTTGTTTGCTCTAAGATCACAACTAGGTTTCTATCGTACTCACCGTTCCACTTGGCTTGCGTCGAGACAGCGTTTGCAACTCTAAACAAACCCGAAATTTGACCCGAGGGCAGTATCTTCCACCAGTTTTTCGGTCGCCTTGACAATGCGCGTGTTCAAAATGAGGAAACGATACTACGCGAGAATGACTGATCCGATTAATGTCTGCTATCATAACTTAAGGGGCCTGCGAACGAAGGCCGACAAGTTCATGCCCAACATAGTGACAATGAAGTTTGATGTTTTTTGCCTCACGGAAACGTGGCCCCGCCGTTCAGCCTACGAATATAATACCATCTGCCAGGACTTTCTGTCTTGTATTAGAGTAGATATCGATGAAATCGCTGAAGTTATGAAGAAACTGAAACAAAAATTATTTACTGGGGATTGCTCTATTCCATTGTTTATTATTAAGAGTTGTGGTGAATTGTTTTCACCTATCTTGGAGCACGTCTTGATTTTCACTCTTAGTTCTGGTGTTTTCCCATCGCTTTGGAAGAACGCGGTGATTGTACCTATTTTCAAAGGTGGTGACGCTTCTGTCACTAATAATTATCGCCACAAATCTTTATTGTCTGGATTTTCTAATGTGTTTGAACGCGTTATGCATAACCGATTTTATTTTTACTGCCGCCAAAAATTCGTATATTGCCAGCACGGTTTTCTGATGGGACAGTCAGTTGAAACTAATTTGTACGCTTTTTATTCAACTTCTGTGCCCCTGCTGTTATGAACAGCGGTCAAACTTATTTAAAACGTACAGCGAGAAAGACGGGACGGAAGAAAGTTTTCTGTCCCGTCTGTTGCGCTGTACGTTTTAAATAGTCATGCCTTACCTACCAACACGCCTAAGCTTCCATTCTTGAGAAGTCAAATTGATTGTATATATTCTGTAGGTCAAAATCATCATCATCATTTATTAAACCTTGAAGGCCCTTACGGACATTACACAAGGTGGGGTATCGTGCTGAAGAAACATTATATAAAGGAAGAATCAAAAACTGGGTTACATGCTGGAGAACATTGTTATATAAAGCAGCAAGAACAGGAAAAAAAAACACTCAAAACATTTTTAAGGAAAAACAACTGAGTAAACACAAAAATACACAAATAAAACATTTCTATAAACACGAATTTACTTTGCTATTAGTGCAAATGCAGATGGATGGTCAGTTGGGACAGTTGGGTTTACTTCATCGTTTGATAAAGTAAATCATGAGTTGTTATTACATAAATTATCTTTACATGATCGTTCTGCACAGCTGTGTAAATGGTTTCAAAGTTGCCTATCATGTCGTCCCAACCGTGTTCATATAAATAATAGTCGTTCAAGAACCTAATTTTTTAATTCTGCTGTTCCCCAAGGTTTTTTTTCTTGGCCTCCTTTTGTTCCCTATCTTCGTAAATAATTTAGCGTCATATGTTGAAAATGCCGAGTTGTTGTTTGCAGATGACATTAAGCTTTTTATGAATGTTAACACTCCTGTTGACTGCAAAACTTTACAGAATGATGTGTCGCGCATAGTTCAGTGGTGTAAAGTGAATAGCTTGTCACTGAGCCCTGTCAAAACAAATGTAATGTCCCTGTGCAGACGTCGTAATGTAATACATAGCAATTATGTATTAAAAGGAACTTCAATCAAACGCATCTCTGTTGTAAGATACCTTGGTGTGAGCATTGATAATGAACTGACGTTTATTTCGGACGTGTCCTCTATTTTTAACAGCGCGACAAAGATGTTGAGAGTGATATCTCGCGTCACGAAGCAATTTAAAAACCCTACCTATATTATTAATTTATTTTGCTCTCTTGTTAGGTCAAGAATTGAATTCGGTTCTGGCAGCTTGAAATTCTTTGTCAGAAACGCAGTCAACCAAATATGAAACTGTGAGAAAACGCCTAATGCGCATCGTTTGCAATCGCTATCTTCAGCGCCGCTTTTATTTTGATTTCAACTTTCTTCTACATAAGCTCTTGCTGACGCCATTGTGGAGAGGAACAAAACGTGACTTGAATTTTTTTGCACAAGATAGTAAATCGAATTATAGATAATGATTCCCTTTTATCCGATGTTAATATCCATGTCCCCTCACGTTTGACCAGGAATCACTCTAATTTTATGTCAATACCATGTGCAGATCTTCACCCTTGTCACGCATGCAATCACTGTTCAATCGCTTTGACAATACAGGTATTGAAATATCCAGTGACGTTTCTGTTTACAGCAAGCAATTCCAAGGGATCGCTCTATGATAGGTGTTTTTGTTTGTTTTGTGTTAATTTTGCGTTTAATCTTTCTTTGTGCACCGAAGTGAAGAACTTCGGGTTGTTTTTGGGCACACGAAAATACATATTAATATTATTATTATTAAAAACGGGTTTCTTTAGGTATCCAGACTAGACACGCTTCATTCTTCCCGAGACGCTTTCTCTCTAAACTGAATATAGCTATTAAAAAGAAAAAAATAAAGGCGGACGAAGGTTATGCCAAAACTCATATTTCCCTGCCATTTCTAGTGGGGTTACGTTACATGTTATATTACTTGCAGATTGAGCAGGCGGTCTAAAAAACACAGTATATACTACAACTTTTTTTCCGTTGTGTTAGAGTGAGTATTCTCAGCAATGATTTCAAACTATCATACTTAATTTAACCAGTCGGGAACGAGTTGCGCTGCGCTTCTACTTGAACTTATGACGTCAGGTTTTCAGTGTTGTCTATAGAGCCTATAAGCTAAAAAAATGCGGTGAGAACCAAATCAAAACATCTATGAATTGCGCGGAAAAAATATGTTTGACCTAAAGTTTGTGTGACTGATTCGGATGTGCCTATTAGTGTTCTGAATCAAGTTCAAGGCCAATCAGCTACAATGAAAAGTTCGGTGGAGCCCCATCCCGGAACCCCATCCTGGAGCCCCAGCCAGTGAACATCTGAAAACTCCACGCGGTGCCTGTTGCTTGTTCAGCGCTTGTGCATGCTCTCGGGAGCGCAGCCCAGGGACGTGACTAGGGATATTTGGATCTTAAACGGCACAACTCTCATCTTCCCTGGTTTTATGCTATTTAAAACCTTGAAATCGTATCATACAAGGGTGCCATGTTGGCTATAAACTTATAGCTCATGCCACGGGTATCTAGGGAGCATCATTTTTACCCTTCTTAGAGTGAGTTACCGCCGGAGGGCCCCTTTCCTTATATGTGTGAATGCGTTATCTTTGTACTCAGTGCCACCGGAACATGAGAAAGGGGTAGGGAGGCAAGGGGTTGATTCCCCTCCCCCGCCTTGACCTTTCAAAGATATATGAAAAACAAAGTTCGGGGAAAGAAGGGAGGGAACGCTCCTTCCCTCTTTAGTCGTTCACTCATCTCCAGAAAACCTCGGACGACCCTGAGTAGAGCTCTGCACGGGGCTGGGCGAGCCCGAAAACCCGGGCCCGGTCCGGGTAGCACGGGTTGTTCCCAGGCCTGGCCGGGCCTGGGCCGGGTAACACGGATTGTTTCAGGACCCGGTTCTGGCTTGCGCAATGGTGCAGCGCACTTTATAAAACGTTTGGAAAAAATGCAAACGCATTGCTCGTTTAAATTTAGAAACAAAGTCAAAGTGCCAACTCGCTACGTCGTCACGAAAAGAATCTTAGAAATAAACAAAGCTGTCTCGGACCAGGAAAGTCCACAAGAAGATTTGGAGAAGAAAACTGCGGATTCCATCAGCATAGCGGGACAGCTGCAGGCAGGAAAGAAAACGAGGGCAATCCGGTCGCTGGGGACTGTACGATTGTCTTTTTTTTTCTTCCAACGTTTGAAAAAAAAAAAAAACAAAAAAAAAAACGCCTTTTGGTTACCAAAGGTAAGATATATGTATTTTATATTTGTGTAAGCATTCAAAGATTCCCAACGTGACTGCGATATGCCCGTGGCCCGAGTGTTCTTCTTTATCTTAAAATAATATCCTTATAAAAATATTATCATAATAATAACCTTTATTTACAGACATACAAATTTGTCTGAGGGGCTGCGGAAAAAAAAAAAGCAAAAAGTATTCTGACGAGGCCATCAGCCCCTTTTTGCAGTAGACAACCATTTGCCGGACCAGTGAGAGCATAAAAGAACAAATAAACAGAAAGTAATAAACTTGACATTAGCTAAGCATTGTAATTACAAGCTTAAATAATTTTGCCACCTTGGGATTGCAAGAGTTTGGATGCCGTGCAAGAGTTTGGACGCCATGAAGAATGATGTTAAGCAACAGTTCCTTCAAGTTGTTGACACAGCCTAGTCAGCACCGGTGGGACATGTGAAATACAGTCAATTCAAAGCTTTCTTAGCCTACGACTGCAGCGCCAAGACGGGAAGCTCGCATTGGAGCCGACATAAATGTAAGTAGTACACTTCTAAAACACAAATGCACCACTTTTTCTTCTTCTTTTTTTGCTACAAGCAAGGTAAGCATTCTTGAAAGCGTTAAAGAGGGTTTGCGGACTGACGGTTTGAAAATATATCCTACTCCACCGCGAATGTTCACTTCAGGGATGAAAGGTAGATTTCGCCAAGCAAATCTATGTTCAACTGGGATATCCTAAAAGAAAGAAAGACAGAAAAATACATATACGCAAAGAAGCTGTGCGGAGGTTTTCGAAACTTGGTTTTGGGAAAGTCGTCCTGGCAAATGTGATGTTCGTGACAGATCAAGGGGCAAATATCATAAATGCAATCCGGCTCTGTACAGGAAAAAGGCGCACGGCTCACAAATTAAATATAGTACTCCAAAATACATTCGAGGAGTCCTTCAGAACGCAAGAGCTCCCTGTCTTGCACGAAAACAACAAAAGTGTGAAGTCGGTGGCGACACTTCTGAAGCAAAGTGGACTTACTAGCTGGTTGCCACAGGCCATCTACCAAGATGTGAGCACAAGGTGGATTTCTAACCTGGCCATGCTCGTGTGGCGGGTGTGAGCACAGCAGCCACTGCTGTGCTCACACCCGCCACACGAGTTGACTGAAATACCGCTCTTGTTTCTCATCGAGCAGGTATTGCTGACGCACGCATTTGGCTTTGAGCTCGGCAGCAATCTCCGGCCAAACCAACGCCGGGATTTCAACAAGCTTTGTCACGAGCCACAGCAATGGCAAGATCGGGAGCTTGGCACCATGGGATTCCCCAGCCGCGGCATAAACCTGGATCCAGCAACGCCGTCCTTCAGGGGGCACAGCAGTCACGCTATAAGCAAGTTGACTGAAATGGCGCTCTCTTTTCTCATCGAGCAGGTTAGTAGCAAAGACTATGGTAGCTGCAATAGAAGCGATAACATGTTTCTATTCTTGCTGCTGTTCCCCAAAGTGTCTTGTTCTGTTGTGTACTACTTTCAAAAATGAACGTTGCTAGTGCTTTGTGGGGTTGTGGAGTCAAACCCCGGCCTCTCAGATCTCGAAAAAATGATGGAAAAAACAATTTGAAAGCTAAAAGCAAATGAGCGGTGATGTGAAAGACATTAAAGCTAACCAGACAAATCTCCAGGCAAGTCTTGATGGGATGAACAAAAGAATCGATGAAATAAACAACAAATTGTGTAAGGTACAAAAAAAAGAAAACGAAGAAGACATTCCCAACTTGATTACTATGGTAAAGTAACTACAAGAAACTCTGGAACTTCAACAAAACACTAGTGAATATAGAAAATAGATCTAGGAAAAATAAATTGGTTGTTTTTAAGATTCCTGAGCCAGAAAAAGAAACTAGCGACGGCGATCAATTCACGGTGCTTACAGAACGTTTTCATGCCGGCATCGGTTTAAAAATAGAAACAGTGGAGTGAATTCATAGGCTAGGGAGAAATCATGAAAAACAAACCCTTTATATAATAATAAAGTTTCGTGACTTCAACGAAAAAATACTGGTATTTCAGAACTGCAAAAAATTAAAAAGTACCAATATCTCTATTAAAAACGATAACTCACAGGCGATGCTAAGTAGACGTAAAATGCGTTGGGAAAGCACGAGCACCTAAAGAAACAACGGTTCCGGAGTTAAACCTTTCGAGGACAAAATTAAAGTCAATAAGGACTCTTTCGTATGGGATGACAATACCGCCAGCCAAACAAAGCTGAGAGATTAGGTGTGAAGCCCAAATCAAATGACAATCGCGGGATACAAAAACGAAACAGCTCAGAGTTTTCAATATGAACGCTAGAAGTCTCGTCAATAAAGCCAGCGAGTTAGAGCACATAGTAATGCTATATAATCCGCAGATTGTCGTTGTGACAGAAACGTGACTTAACGCAGACATAAGAGAAGATAAAATATTACCACCTGCGTACAAGATGGTACGAAAAGACCGCCCAAAGTGAGGGGGAGGTGTGTCTGTAATTCTTAAAAGATCAATCGTGTGCATTGTGATGGGTGATCTTCCACATACCGAAAGTATATGGCACAAATTTACTTTCTGCGACAAAAAGTATGTAATAAGAGCTGTCTACAGACCTTCTGATTCCCCGCTGTCCACGATGAACATAATTTACGATTTTGCCATTGCTAACTTGATTAATGAAGATAACTTTATTCTTGCTGCTGATTTCAATCTGCCCAAAATAGATTGAAACAACCTTGAGGTTAATAACGTAGACGTTTAATCATCTGAATTGCTTCTTGGTATAATGTTTAACCTGAACCTAACAGGAGTTGTAAATGAGGCTACCCGAGCGGGAAAAAACTTCAAGCTCTCTGCTTTTGATGGTAGAAATTTGGGCGACAATGTTGTACCATCATTGGCAGCCTGCGTCCGATAGCTTATGTGCATGACTTTAACAACGCCGACGACGTCGATATCCTGGAATTTCTAGAATCATCGTTATCTGGATACGATGATGCAAAGGACGTAGATGACTTGTGGTGCCGTTTGAAAGACATTTAGAACGATTCGTCCCTAAAAGGAAAAAAAAAACACGCGTTTATAGGCAACGTCCGTGGATTACAAGGAACATTATTCAATTACAGCGTAGAATAATAAGAAGGCGAAAGCAAAAATGAACAAACCAAGGTGACACTTCTCGTCTTTTGGATGAATTACAATGCAAATTGATGCAGTCTATAGAACATGATTTTACTTCAGTTTTACCACAGTTCCTGAGGACGGCAGTAGAGAAATACTGGGCGATGCCTTGCACCTTCAAAAGGGAAAGTAGAGTATATTACGGAAAATGGCAAAAACATTTTAGACCCGAACACTATAGCCAGACGGTTCAACGAATATTTTGGCTCTGTATTTGTTGAAGCAAATATTGCCGCGCGCAGACTTGCAGAAGGTTCTCGTTTATTCTTGCTGCGAACATAACTTCTATCGTTTATCCCTGCTTTTGTTGTTCTAGAAAGTGCGTGTTCATTCTTGCCCCAAGCGCGTTACGCTCGAACCTTCCCCACCGAATCTTCGAGATAGTGACTCACTCTAGATAAGAGGCCGCCCGCGACCTTGTCGAACGTCAGTCTCGCCCCAGCGCTCGATCCTGCGGTTTCGGCGACTTCGACGCCCGCGACGCTCTCCTGCTTTCTTTTGTTTCCTTTTCCTTTTATTATTTTGGGCACAAGTTCGCCCCCATTAAACGTTTAGTTTACTTCAGTTTTCGTCGCCTCATCACTTGTCATCCGTGACATTTTGGTGGAGGTGCGGGGTACCGCATGTCCGTGCAGCGTTCCCCTCTTAGGGCCCGCAGTGCAAGCCCGATTCCGAGCCCGGTGAGAAGACCACTCGGCGCGGAACCTGAAACTCGGACCAGTGGCCGCACCCAAGGCCTACACCCGGAATACGGACTTCTGCCACCCAGGACCAAGTAGCCAACGAAGCCGACGATGGACGGCCAGCAATCGCAGTCCCCGACCGCCGCCGCCGTCATCTACCTGCCTGTTGCCCAGCGAACCCCGACGACCTTCCATGGCGAGACCCTTGAAGACGTAGAGGACTGGCTTCTGCACTACGAACGTGTAGCACGCCATAATGGATGGATCACTGAGCAGCGCCTCCAAAACCTCTACTTCTCCTTGGAGGGTACCGCGAGGCAGTGGTTCGAGAACCACGAGGCGTTGCTTACGTCTTGGGACACTTGTATCGCTGGCCTGAAGGAGACATTCACGAACCAGACACGACGACAGCGAGCGGAAAACCTCCTTCAAGTACGAACTCAAGGGCCCAACGAAACGGTCACCAGCTTCGTTGAAGACGTCCTGCGCCTGAGCAGCCGCGCCGACCCTCAGTCCACCGAGGAGAAGAAGCTGCGCGTCCTGATGAGAGGAGTGAGGAGTGACATCTTTGGTGGCCTTGTTCGCAACCCACCAACTACTGTCGATGAATTCGTCGCCGAGGCAACTAACATCGAGCGGGCCCTGTCAATCCGAGCCACCCACCACAGCCGACTCGCCGGCACGCCTGCTGCTTCGACGCTGACGTCTTCCCGATTCGACGAGGGCGGCATCAGCGCCGACAATCTTCGTGCGATTGTCCGCGACATCGTCCGGGAAGAGCTCAGGAAGCTGCTGCCTACTGCCAACCAGCCGGCTTCGCTGTCGATAGCCGAAGTGGTACGCGAAGAAGTTCAGCGGGCAATTCAACCGGAGACTCTTGCCAGCGTGGCCGCAGCCGAGGAGCCGACAGTGACCTACGCCGCAGTGGCCCGACGACCGCCGCCAACTGCTCAACATTACCCGATGGCGCCACGACGAGACCCACCAACGCAGGCGTACCCCCGACGCAACGACGAAGTACGTCAGTACGACCGCCGAGAACAGCCGGCGCCAAGGAAACCCGACGTGTGGAGGACAGCGGATCGACGACCCATCTGCTACCACTGCGGGGAGGCCGACCATATCTACCGCCGTTGCCCTTAGCGGCAAATGGGCCTGCGTGGGTTCCACCCGAACGACCCACGCCCGAGGTACGGCGAACGCCCTCGCGACATCGAGGAGTACCTCCAACGCTCGCCCTCCCCAGTGTCGTCTCTCCGCCGTGAAGCCCGCTCCCCATCGCCACGACGTTCAGCGTCCCCAGTGTCACAACCCCACCGAGAAAGCATGTCTCCCCTACGTGGCCGGGAAAACTAAGTGCGGCAACGCCTGGAGGTGGCGTTGCCGAAGACGACTGTAGTAAAGAGCCTCCAAGAACGACGGAGCGCTCCCACTCTCTCGACGTTACGGATCACAACGACGTCCCTGTAGCGGTGTCCAACAACCTAAACGTTGTAATCGACGGCCACGACGCATCGGCACTTGTGGACACCGGAGCAGACTACTCAGTCTTTCTTGAGTGGGAGGCTCTCTCGCCGCCTGCGAAAAGTCATGACGCCGTGGGATGGACCGCCGGAGGACATCTCATCACGCCAGTCGGGAGATGCACTGCTCGCGTCGAGATCCACGGTGAAAGTGCCCTGTGAATTTCGTCGTTCTGCAAGACTGTTCGAGGGACGTTATCCTCGGAATGGACTTTCTCTGCGAGTATGGCGCCGTCATCGACCTCGGGGCAAACCAGTTGACGCTGCGAAAACCTGTTTTACTGCCGGTGGAGACCAACACGACGTCAACCGCGATCCGAGTTATCGCCGACCATGTGAACCTACCGCCGCGGTCGAGTGTTTTCGTCACCGTTATAACCGACGCAGCCATGCACGGTGAAGCTCTTCTGGAAGGCAGCGTCCAACTGCTCCTCGAAAAAGGCATTGGTGTCGCAAGAGGCGTAACAGATCTCCAAGAAAGACGTACAACTGTTCTTGTGACGAACTTTCGAGAGGAGCCGCAGCACCTAACGAAGGGTACCGCCATGGGCCACGTCGAGGAGCTTCAGGCGCCAGCCGTGGTCACCGCAATCTCCGAGGAAACCTCGTCGCCACAGCAGAAGAGTACGAAGCCACCGCCGCTCGACATCGACCCCGAGCTCGCAGCTACGAAGCGCCGGCAACTGGTTGATCTCCTTGCCGAATACAGTGACTGTTTTGCCACGACATCGAAGATTCGCCAAACACCAATGGCGAAACATCACATTGTTACCGACGACGACGCACTTCCTGTCCACCAGTCGCCGTATCGAGACTCCTTAAAGGAAAGGAAAGTGATTCAAGATCAAGTCCAGGAGATGCTCGACGACGACATCATTCAACCCTCAAGAAGCCCATGGGCGTCCCCAGTCGTCCTTGTAAAGAAAAAGGACGGAACCCTGCGGTTCTGCGTGGACTATCGTCGACTGAACGCTGTGACGAAGAAGGACGTCTAACCGCTCCCCCGCATCGACGATACGTTAGACCGACTGCGCCACTCCCGATATTTTTCGTCGATGGACCTGAAGGGTGGTTACTGGCAGATTGAAGTCGATGAACGTGACCAGGAGAAAACTGCCTTCGTCACTCCTGACGGACTGTACGAATTCAAAGTGATGCCGTTCGGACTTCGTACAGATCCAGCCACCTTCCAGCGCGTCATGGACACCATGCTGGCAGGTCTGAAATGGCAGAGCAGCCTCGTCTACCTGGACGATGTCGAGGTATTCTCACGAGATTTCGACGAACACCTCAGACGACTTCGAGCCGTGCTTCAAGCCATCAAGACCGCCGGCCTGTCACTCAAGCCAACAAAGTGTCGGTTCGCCTATGGGGAACTAAAGTTCCTTGGCCACGTCGTGAACAACAAGGGTGTTCTACCTGACCCCGAGAAGACCTGCACCGTAGCTGCATTTG
This sequence comes from Ixodes scapularis, assembly GCF_016920785.2. NCBI lineage: Eukaryota > Metazoa > Arthropoda > Arachnida > Ixodida > Ixodidae > Ixodes > Ixodes scapularis. The sequence continues at coordinate 146,424,443 of NW_024609846.1, read as the reverse complement.
CGCCGCCGTCTGACAAGAAGGTCGTGAGAAGATTTCTCGGACTCGGTGCCTACTACAGGCGCTTTGTTCGAGACTTCGCTAAGCTATCCGCATCGCTGACACACCTCACGAAGGACGCCGTAAAGTTCGAGTGAACAGAAGAACACCAGAGGTCATTCGACGAGCTGAAATGAAGACTCCAGACGCCCTCGATTCTTGGCCATTTCGACCAGTTTGCTGAAACCGAGATCCACACCGACGCCAGTAACACCGGACTGGGCGCGGTACTAGTCCAAGTGCAGGACGGAGCAGAGCGAGTTATCGCATACGCAAGTCGGACGCTGTCTAACGCGGAGAGGAACTATTCAACGGCTGAAAAGGAGTGCCTCACTGTCGTATGGGCAATAACAAAGTTTCGCCCATATTTGTATGGAATTTCTTTTTTGGCGTGGTCACAGACCACCACTCGATCTGCTGGCTGGCGAATCTGAAGGACCCCTCCAGAAGCCTCGCTCGGTGGAGCCTACGACTGCAGGAGTTCGACATGACCATGGTGTACAAGTCCGGCCGAAAGCACAATGACGCCGACTGCCTGTCAAGGGCCCCAGTCGAGACCGGTCCTGCCTGCACCAAAGAGGACGACGATGAGTGCTTCCTCGGCGCTCTGGATGTCGGCGACATGGCAGCACTCCAACGAGACGACCCTGAGCTGCGAGCACTGATCGAGCACCTAAAGGGACAAGGAAGCGCCGTTCCCCGCGGTTTTGTACGAACACTGCCAACGTTCTCCATCCGACAAGGCGTGCTGTACAAGGAAAACTTCAGCGACAGCAACACGGCGTGGCTGTTGGTGATCCCTTCCAGTCTTCGAGAATAAATTTTTCAAGCCTGCCAGGATGACCCGACGGCAGGGCACCTTGGTTACAGCAGGACTCTTGCAAGGATACGCGAAAAGTACTACTGGCCCAAGCTTGCGAAGACAGTACACCACTACACCCGATCTTGCCACGAGTTTCAACGACGGAAGAAGCCACCGACGAGACCGGCAGAACTTCTTCAACCTATTGCGCCGCCATCTGCCCCATTCCAGCAAATCGGTATGGATTTACTCGGACCTTTCCCACCGTCGACGCAAGGAACCCGATGGATAATCGTCGCAACCGATTATCTCACGCGGTACGCCGAGACAAAAGCCCTTCCATCAGGAACGGCTATTGAAGTCGCCAAGTTTTTCTTCGAGTCCATCGTCCTCCGGCACGGCGCTCCCGAAGTCCTGATCTCAGACCGTGGATCATCATTCATGGCCCAGCTGACGCAAGAAGTCCTTCGTCTCAGCCACACCAGCCATCGTCGCACCACGGCGTACCACCCACAGACCAACGGGCTGACGAAGAGACTCAACAAAACCATCGCCGACATGATCTCCATGTACGTCGACGTGGAGCACAAGACATGGGACGAGGTGTTGCCGTACGTCACATTTGCCTACAACACGGCCGTACAAGAGACCACCGGAGTGACACCCTTTGAACTGGTGCATGGGCGCAAGGTAACGACAATGCTGGACGCTATGTTGCCCCATGAACCGGCTGTCGACATAAGCGACGACGCCCAGGTGGTTGCCCAAAGGGCAGAAGAAGTCCGTCAGCTCGCCAGACTCCGGAACAAAGCCCAACAACGCGTCGACACTGGCCGCTACAACCTTCGTCGTCGGGACGTCCACTTCCAGCCCGGAGACAGGGTTTGGGTCTGGACTCCCATTCGTCGCCGTGGTCTCAGCGAGAAGCTTCTCAAACGCTACTTCGGACTTTACAAAATCATCCGACGCCTCGGCGATCTGAACTACGGAGTTCTACCCAACGGAACGCGCCCATTTGCAAGACGCCAGCCGCGACCCGAAGTGGTGCACGTCGTCCGGCTCAAGCCATATTACGAACGATAGAACTCTGGACTTTCGTCAAAGAGTGAACTGTTAAGTGTGACTCGCGAGTCTGCTATCCTTTTGCTGTGGATCTGTGTTTTCGGTTTGTGCTGCATCGGGACGATGCGCTTTTAAAGGGGGGGTGGGGGGGATAATGCCGCGCGCAGACTTGCAGAAGGTTCTCGTTTATTCTTGCTGCGAACGTAACTTCTGTCGTTTATCCCTGCTTTTGTTGTTCTAGAAAATGCGTGTTCATTCTCGCCCCAAGCGCGCTACGCTCGAACCTTCCCCGCCGAATCTTCGAGATAGTGACCCACTCTAGATAAGAGGCCGTCCGCGACCTTGTCGAGTCAGTCTCGCCCCAGCGCTCGATCCTGCGGTTTCGCCGACTTCGACGCCCGCGACGCTCTCCTGCTTTCTTCTGTTTCCTTTTCCTTTTATTAATTTGGGCACAAGTTCGCCCCCATTGAACGTTTAGTTTACTTCCGTTTTCGTCGCCTCATCACTTGTCATCCGGATTCGACCGCGGATTCGAGCACGGGAGGTACCGACTCGCTTCGATCTATGCCGGACATCACTATCACCGAACAAAGAGTATTTGCACTATTACTAAATATTGATGCCAAAACGACACCGGACAATATCACTAATATTTTTTTTTTAAGCGATACGCAAAGTAGATTTTTAAATACATGACAATTATATTTTGGGAAATCTTTAGAACAGCAAAGCGTTCTCACAGATTAGTTGTGTGCCAGGGTTGTTCCAGTTCACAAATCGGGAGATAAGCATGATGTAACAAACTACAGACCTAATTCATTAACATGCACTTCCTGAAAGCGTTTTGAGCACATCATTTCCAGAAGGCTTTACGACTATTTTGAGAGTTCAAAATTTTCTTATAAAATCTAACGTGGATTTTGACGAGAGTTGTCCACAGTAACGCAGTTGCTTGAAACGTTTCATCATTTTTCGTGCTCTTCTCTCGAAAGAGGACAAATAGACGCGCTTTTTCTAGACTTATCAAAAAACTAAATAGTTACAGAGTTAATGCTCACGTCGCCCAGTGGACTAGCGGATACCTTAAAAATATGAGACAGTTTGTGGTTATTGACGATGCTCCGTCATGTGTCTCTAGGGTGCTGTGGGGAGTCCCCCAAGGGTCAGTTTTAGGACCAGTGTTATTTTTATGCTACATCAACGATTCGGCGGAAACAGTGAGTCCCAATATTACAGTTAAGTTATTCGCAGACGACTGCCTGGTCTACACTAAAGTACGTACCCCTGTAGACCAGAAAACCTAAACCTGTCACTCGCATCAGTAGATAACTGGTGTCGAAAATAGGGACTGTATTTCTGAGAATAACAAGGAAAAAGAACATTCTCACCTACAATTATAAACTAGATGTTTCTTTAACAATAGCTGGTCACTTAAAGTACTTAGGGGTAACGATAACCTCAGATTTAAGATGGAAGCTCTACGTAGATTGTTTGTATTGTAAGGCTATAAACAATTGTGGTTTTTGAAGCGCAATCTAAGGCACGCTCCGTATAACGTAAAACTATCTGCATACAGAACCCTGGTAAGGCCAACCCTGAAATCCGCCTGTGTTGTGTGGGATCCGTATAAGAAGAACCACATTGATAAGTTAGAAAAAATACATAGACTGGCAGCCCGTTCTATCCTTTCGGTGTATGGTCGAAATTGCTCGGTGGCTTCAATGCTCAAAGAACTAAAACTCCCCTTTTAGTCAAGTCGAAGAGAAATTGCCAGACTTAAACTTTTTTTTAGGCTCTCTCGAAACGAGCTGAACATTGACACCTTCTGTTACTTGCTACTACGCTCGGCTGAGCCATTGTGGGGTGCAGTGTCGGGTAAAGTACATCTAAAAGGTACTTAAAGTAAAGTACAAAGTAAATGAGACGTGATGTACTTTAAGTAAAATACAAAGTAAATGAGACGTGATGTACTTTAAGTAAAGTATTAAGTACTCTGGGTGCACCGTACTTGAATTGAAGTACTATAAATACAATGTACTTTCTAAGTAAAGTACAAGTATTCTAACACCATTTTTCACCATACAGTGATTTTTTTAACTGGTATGCATTGCCCAGGTGTAATCAGGGGTGCAAGACCTATTTTCAAAAACAGCAGCAAATATTTGATAAAGTCAAGTGGCCACAGAGCAGTTATTTTCAGGAATGGAGTCAAATTCAGAAGTCCCTCTTCTGAATCGGGCGCACCTTGCACTGGATTGTTGCACCCAAGGGTTTAAATGTACTAGGAGAGAGCATGACGTCGGCCCCGCAGTTTCCACAAGCAACCCTCTCATAAGGGAGTCTCCTCTCCTTAATGAAAAAACAACAACAAAAAAACAGTGAGTGTGCAAGCGAGCTGGTGATATTTAATTATAATGTGACACCTGAGATTGGCGTGCGAAAATATTAAGCAACTTTCAAATAGAAGGAAATGACAAAAGAGATTGTCTCAAAACATTGTAACGTTCTTCTTTGTTGTCTTTAACTTCGACTTGAAAGTTTAATTTTTCCGCACTACAATTTCAGGTGTTACATTATGATTAATATTGCTCTCCATATATAAACCTCCTCGCTTCCGCTGACCGACCGAGAAGTAGCGATAGTTCAAAAAGCTAGGGGAAAGCCGCCCCCAGAACAAACGGAGCGATGCGTCGTCTGCTCACGTTTCTGGTGAGAGTAGAATTTCCCTCTCAGTATTTCTTCGGAGTTGACAAAGAATCATTTCGTGATACAAATTTTACAAAAACAAATTTGGGGAATGTACTTTGAAGTCGGGAATCGTACTTTCCTCGGAAAGTACGAGAAAAAATACTTTAAGTAGAGTACAAGTACATATTCAGAGAATGTACTTCAAGTAAACTACAAGTTTCCTAAACCTACTTGAAGTAGTACTTTAAGTACAATGTACTTAAAGTACCTCTCAACACTTGTGGGGTGTACATAAAAATGCCTTTGGAATACAAAGGGTAAACAACGACAGTTTCAAGTATTCATTTTTGTTAGAACTGTTAAGCATGGGAACGATCTAGCAGATGATACTGTAAATACAGTTAATATTGTTGGCTTCGAAGAAACGCAGGAAAAGCGAAGCTGTTTGGTGCTCTGAGTGTGTCACGTAGTTACATTTCAAACATTTTCAGAAAGCGTGTCAAAACTTGTGTGCTTGTATTCACGTGGTTGCACTATATATTTTGTTAAACATTGTGAAATATATTGGTATGTAAATTTCTTTCCACTCCTGTAATCTTTGTGAAAAAAGGTGAATAGTATTAATAAATAAAAAAACAAATAAATAAATAAAGTCGGCGTTCATTCACCCAGTACGAAGACAACGAATCTCTCCTGGACGCTCAAAGTAACTTCTTGCTCGATGCAGTGAGCAAACCTATACTGAAGGACATAATTGATTTTGGGAACCTTTGAAGAAGGCAAGCGACAAGCTGGAGCAAATTAGGCACTTCACCTTGCCGTTGTTGCTGTGCTTTGCCAAACTTACCAGTCCTCTTCAGGTGAAGCCTGGAGACTCCTCTCTGATCATAAAACTTAAGGCCAGAGCAAAGAATTTATTTGAAAGCAAGCTGCAGATCAAAGATATCAGTAAGCTAGCAAAATTCCTTTGCCTACAGTTTCGACAGCTTCGAATGCTTCCGAATGCTTCCGTGGGACCGGGGGAGGCAGGGAGCGAGCCTTTGGGGAAAAGCGCTTTCTTCGGGTTCCAAGTCTTGCTTGAACCAGCTCCAGCCCCCAAAACTCCCAGTCTCGTCCATTCTTCCTTTCGTCGTCACATCGCCTTTTTCGACGCACCAATCAGCGCACACCACGGGTAACAAAAAGATAATAATCATAAAGCCCGACAACCCGTCAGCGACGGCGCTGCATCCGCTGCCTCATGCGTGCCGCATGCATGACAAAGATCGTTAGAGAGTGGCTGCACTCTAAAAAAAGCCCGTGCGTCAACTTTCCCGGACAACACTTGGAGAGCCAATCACCGCAACTTACGGAGGCAGCTCAGCGAATGACGATGCCGAAACATATGTTTAGACCAAAAAACGCAGTCTGAGTTGTGACATTAGGCAATGCAAGCGTGACGTTTTGCATTGCTTAATGTCACAACTCAGATTGCGTTTTTTGGTCTAAACATATGTTTCGGCATCGTCATTCGCTGAGCTGCCTCCGTAAGTTGCGATGATTGACTCTCCGAGTGTTGTGCGGGAAAGTAGACGCACGGGCTTTTGTTTTAGAGTGTGGTAAGTGAGACACTGAGGCTGACATCGATGAACGAGGACGCGGATGCCCGAGACAAATCAGGGCTCCAGCCAAGCGCAGGCGTGTCGGCGAATTTCAGGAATGGGGTGATGTAGAAGTAGTGCCAGAAAAAAGTGACTATCTAGAAAAATATCTCTGCGCCGAGTGCAACAGAGAAGGCGGAAGTAATGACTTGATGCCATTGTGGTACGATCTCACCAATGCACGTTCCCGCAATTTGCGGTACTTGCGAATAAAGGGCTGTGCATTCCAGCCACAAGCGCCAGCAGTGAAAGCAATTCAAGCGCAGCTGTATATGTCATGAATGCAGGACGAACCTGCATGAAGCAAGAGTCCCTGGACAATCTCTTATTTTTACGTAAGAACACGTAAATACCGAACATTTGTAATCCACCGTGACTTCAGTTCATAGTGGACTGGGTTGAATCTTTGACTAGTGTAAATGCTCTATAACGTCTTGAAACTTCTCTTCATCTTTTGTACGAGTGCTATTGAACTCTATGTTGACATCCGCTTTTTTAGGCCAACACATAAAGTCTTGATAGCGTCTTTCATCCAAATTAGGCTAAGAGAATGAAATGCACCAACAGCTTCTCAGGATAGCTTTGAATTTAAGCGATGAGGCGTGTCAATTGGCCTCTCACCGGGCCGTACCCGGGCGGGCCTAATGGTAGGTTTCCCATCGGGCCGGGTCCGAACCGGGCTGGATCAGGTAAGCCTCTCATCCGGCCGGGTCCAGGTCAGGCAAGACCAAGAGTCAGCGGTCCCGGGACGGGCCGGGACTCAAAAAGTAGACCCCTGCAGTGCTCGAACAATGAGAGTATGTTTGCTTCACAGTTGTGTCAGTGTGCGTGTTAAGCGCGCAACACTCACACCCAATATTGTTTTATGGCCCCTTTATACTGATTCAGACATTTACGTGGGTTGCGTTCGCAAAAACTGAGAGGATATCAACGACAGGGTAACTGAAAATCTACTCTTTTCATTTTGCCTGGTGGAACCCAGTCCATGGAATACAAGTTATTGCCAGTCGAGAGCACTCCGATCCATATTCTTCTAGGGGTATTCACACCGGAGAGAAGTTCACTGAGATGTGCGTAGTGTCAACAGCGGGCTCAATGCCGTCCTTAGCTTTGTCGTTCATGCAGAGAAGATGCCGGGGGGAAGGATGTCATCGTTTGCGGTCCATTTGACCAGATTCCACTCTTGACACCATCGCAGACGAATTCGGCGATCTCTACACTTGACAGAAAAGTGTTTAACGACGATTTTTAATTAAAAACGAACTTATCCGCTGCCAGACTGGGATTCTTTGTATCGCCCGAGCACCTCTCCCTCCCCGCTCCATCCGCCGTATAGCTGACGTCACAGCGTCGCATTCCGAAAGCCCGCCGTTCTCGTCGTGTGATGCCCGCTGCTATTCATCGCTGGAAGATACGTGACTCGCCCATCTGCATCTTTATTTTTTTAAATGTTGCTAAAGTTGAAGCCTGGGCGAGTTAGCACGAAGATGAAAACAGCGCAAAAAACGACGGACCGAATGTAGGTAGACACAGAAAGAGCGCTCTCTGAGTCCATCTTCATCCGGTCCGTTGTTTTTCTTTTTGCGCTGTTTTCATCGCTTAATTTCGTTGCCGTGCGGCATATGAGCCACAGTTTTCTGGAAAAAAGAGAGGAGGGAGTCTCCCCTCCTTCCCCTCTAGCCAGCTCACATATTTGCTTACCTGAGGAGTTTACCGGATAAAGGCTATCCCATGAATTACCGATCCGTGTTTACCTAAGCCTCGGGTTCTTTCCTCTGTCTTATCCTGTAAACCAAGCAATCTGACGTATATGAAAGCACGTCAATCAGATTGGCGAAATTGTCCTGTTGACTTATTCGCCAAGCTTTCCTGAATTTGCGCCCAGGTTACTCGATCATTGCTGAAGTTTTAATTGCTGTTGGAGACGACGACGCAAATGTATTAAACTCGCAGAGTTCTCAAACACGCGTCCCGCGACTCGCTGGGACGTGGCCCGCCGGAAACAGGCTACGAGTTCCGGATCCCATGCCTCGAGCGCTAGAAATGGCATGCGCCATAGTGATCTCATCTCGTCGATTCATTTTCTCTCGGGAAGTAGTTCTGCTCTTTTGACGTATTAACATAGCTTATAGTTATCTGTGTTCGTTTGCCCTTTGTTTCACTTTATTCCTTGCCTCCCAGCGTTTTATAGTCTACAACAATTCCGCTACTAGGCAGCGGGCGCGAGCTATTCGTTGAAGAATGCATCTCGGCTGCGCGAACTCTCAACCTGCAGGAGCAACTGCCAAAGATAAAGATTCGACCTCGGGATTCTCGCCTTCTAAAAAAATTCCCCATTGAAAGACAAGTATGTGTTCAGAGTTTCATATTAAAATCTCCAGGAAAGCAATAACTGCCAAATTAACTGCTTGTTTTTAGAGACATGTTGAGATTGATTAATTGTTGAATAAATTAGGCAACGGGGAACGACAGTTTACTTGCTCTCTTGCTCTATTAAAAGGGCAGAACGTTGGTGAGGCGGCGCCATTCCAATTCCTTTTATCACATAAGGTCAGGGTCGAAAGTACTCATATAAACAGATCAAATCTATAGATGTGACTGGCAAAACTCCGAGTTTACAAAAAGCATAAAGCACGAGGTCTTTTTTTTTTTAATTGACTCCCCCCCCCCCCCCCCCCCTTCCCCCCTCACCCGTCTTACGTTGGCCCTTGATCTTTCCGGTGTGGGCTATCTGGCCCCCATTCTCAAATAAGTTTGAGGCCAAGCAAAGAAAGGAAGTAGAATAGAATAACTGCCGTTAGGCATCTCCTCAACCGGTACAACATGCATAAACCTGACCTACAAGAAACAGTAAATAAATATAAAAGCTTTCGTTCACAGCTTGCGTTTACGTGGCTTCGCCTGCCATGCCGATGCTTGATCTGCCGTGAGCGCTTTTTCTCCGTAGTAATTTTAATCTGAAAGCATTAACTGTCCCATGGAGCGAGCCGACGCCATCAGCTTTGAAGCCGGGTCAAACGGCAGCACTCCCATCTCCGAATGGAGCGAAGTGAAGCTGAGATCTGAAGGCTCCCAGCTTTGAAGCCACGCCAAAAGCCGCGCAAAACGGCAGATAAATTCCCCTCTCCCAATGGAGCTAAGTGAAGCCGAAATCTGATGGATAGGCCCCTAGAGGCTGGTGCGCGTCCTAGTTTCAAGGAACGAGGCCCCCATGGGCCGCTGCGCGTCAGTTTCAAGGATGCTAGTGGTTAGCGCCATGGGATGGCCCGCAGCGCCATCCCATGGCGCTGCGCAAGGAGGTTAGAAGTACTAGGAGGGGGCACGTTGCAATATTGGTGAAGCCTAGTCATAAAAAGTTTAAACGATTTTGTGCCCAGCGTGACCGCAGATCTCTCTGGCGATTGGTGCGCGTGACATGTCACGTGCGAGATGGATGGTTGATTGTAGAAGGACTCCTTGCAGGCTTGCGCGCGCTCCGTCCGGTAGGTTTTATCAGGGCGAAGTCTAGACTGTGGTGTGTTCCAGTACCCCACAGCCAGACGAAGTCTAGCTACGGTCACGTGATGTGGTCACGTTGGCATGGTAAGTGAGGAGAGTAAGGAGGAAAATGAGAAAGAGGCGAGGCGTCAAGGGAGCGTGGCTTGTGGAGGCTTCGCGGTCGACGTCATGCCCTCTCCTACCCTTCTATTCTCCATGGCGCTGCGGGCCCGCGCTGCCAGCGCGCCGTTAAGAGGAAGCGGCTGGCGGCGGGGCGTCCCGGAGCCCGCTCTGGCAGACTCCAGAGGGGCAGCACGGCCGATGTTAGAGCGGCGCGGCCACTTCACGACAGCGCGCGCAAAAACGACATTCATGCTTTCGCATTCGCAACTCATAAGAAGTGCTTAGGTGTACCTCGAGCCTTTTTACACAGAACATGCGCCTGGAAGCGAGAAATGAATGAACATAACCACGAAAAAAGCGAAATTACGAAGTTCTTGCAACTGCTCTTGCAGTGGTACTCAAGAAAAATATGGCGAATAGCCCTTTCGCAACAAAGAGAATAACAAAGCGCAATAACTCGGATGCTGGTTACAGCTTTTTAATTAATTTCTAGAGCTAAGCATGTCTCAGAGATGTAGCGTACTCGAAACATTTCCAGAGAAACTTCACCCACAAGTATTTGTTATTGAATGCTAGCTGAAAATGCACCTTAGGGGTGCTCTAGAGCTGAGGGGATTCCAAGATCATAAAAGGTAATAATAACTATGACGGTATAAAGCACCTTGTTTCGTTTACATATCAAAGAACCTTATAATATTCCTCTGATCTCTTATCATTGCGGCACTCCTTAAGGCAAGGCCCTCGTGCTACTCTTCGCTCCACGGCCGTTTACCCACTTTTACTGATAAAGATCAGTTCTACTCTACCGGTCATGTTAGCAGCTATCCAAATGTCGCACTTGGAATACCATAAAACTACGATTTTTTATCAATTAATAAAGAAAAAAAAAAAAAGAATATCTTAGTTTTTATTTATTTGATTTCTTTGAAAATAATGAAGAAGCCTAGGCGCTAATAGATAGGTAAATGGATAGTTCAATAGATCGTTTCTTTAGTGCCTGTCAACAGGCAAGAGACCTGGATGACAGCGCATTCTGTCTATGACAAAAAATAGTGTCGTTGCCGAAGGGAGCATCTGTCGTCTACGTGTTTATATCCTCAGTTCCTGTCTTTTTGTGCTCAACTTTAACCGTGGTCAGAATTAAAGAATACTCGTGACTACTTATCCGAGTGCATGAAATGGTCTACTAAATATGTCGTTCTGTCGAAACATAAAATTGTATGTTTATTGCAACCGCGACATTGAACACTTGGAAGGAATATATGTATTCAAAGCGTGTGGACAGGTTTTTCCGGTAGGACTCGGTACAGCACCGACGACAAGAGCTACTCGCACGTACCGTGCACAACTTGGCGTAGTCATATCAAGTCACGTGCAAACCTCCTGTCATAAAGAGGCACGAGGCGTAATCAGCAAAGTTATTACCAGAAAAAAAGATGACGGCCAAGACGGTTATCATCCCTTGAAACGAAAGAATAAACCACATAGGGACGGACACACACAAACAGGACAGTTCAACAATACAAATAAACTTTAGCTAATGAGATGTGTCGTGGTTGCAGCACTTTCCGGTATGATGATTGTAGCGCCTTCCAGTGTTTAGTAGATGTCGCCTTTTTGCGTTTGGGTATGTGCGCCTTTACGGTGAGAGGAATTGCAGCACAACAAGTAAAGTCAACTGATTTAATAAATTATAAGGGATGCTGAGCAGGCCACCGTCCCCGTTTTTTTTGTGTGTGTGTTTTCTTTTTGCGAAATGTTTGCAGAACAGCTTCCAGCTAGACCATGTTTTTATTCAAGCTTATCGCAAGGGCCGCCCTAGAATTGCCAGAGGGGGTGATCAACATGAGCCGTTGGACGTCACGCGTTTGCTCGAGTGGGTCTCTTTCGCAAGATATATTGTCCGTCGCTACTCGACCTATCTCTGAAGAAATCGAGTAAAGAAGCCAAGATCTGAAGGAGAGGAAATGTGAGCGACCCGGCGAAAAAAGAGATGCATGCTATCGGAAACAGCTTCTAGAAACACGACAGTCTCCGAAAAAAAAAAAAAAAAGAGAGCTGCACATTCTCTAAAGTACCGAAAACGAATAGGTAGTTGGCACCTATTATGACTGCGCGCTGCACGTTAAAGACTGCAGCTGCACCGCACAAGTTAAATTTGTCATCTACAGCGTTAACCACTATCATCATATATAGGGTGATTTTACGTGTCGTACTTCCGACTCCATATCTCGTCGGACACCATGTTAATGAACTTTTGCTTCTACCCAGATCTTTCTATGCGCTGATGAAGTATTTTCGAGCTCACTCTGTTCTTTTACGTCGTGATCATCTTCGCCAGCCACAGTACACGGAAACACATATTAAAGATAAAAAAACATTGTCTGTTACGCGTTGTTTTTACATACCGCTCTTTATTCAGATTTAAGACGACCCGGCTAGAAGTAGACGCGTCGACGGCCAAAATGACCCCGGGTAGAGGCTACCGGGGCGACTCTGAAAGCGGAGCAAATATTGGTTTATGCGGCGAGTATATTCCCCGGTAGCACTTACTGAGTTGTGTCGTCAACGAAGCCACTTACTCGCAATGCTTGTGCCTTTCACCACCACAAAAAAACGACGCCAATAACTTATCGTTTGCACGCAAATAAATAGGGAAAGTGGAGGGCGCTGGTCATCAATATTGCTGGACGCGGCCATCGGAACTGAACAAAAGTTTCATGAAACCACTCTATTGGCAGACTAACCGTACTAACCGATACATATTCTCCCTTTCTCGGGTGAGTTGAAGCGTGGTGACGCCAGTATGCAAATTGCCCCCAACCATTTCCGGTTGTGAACTAGACGACGGGTTTTGCTGCATTTGCGAAATCAAATATGCACGCCCTTTCTTGTGAATGACCACTTATAGCACTGTCAGACTTAACTCACTCTTATGATGAAAGAATGATAAGTAACAAATTACGAAATATACACGAAGGGCGAAGTGTGCTGGGCCTACCCAATGGATGGCGTCACCGAGCTTGTTGCCTAACAAAAAAAAAAAGACGTGAGTAATAGAGTTATAGTCTATCGTACGCTGCGGAATGCGGACCCAGTGGGCGCGTGCTTAATCCATGCTTCGAAACGACGGCGAGAGCTCCCGCTAGCAAAGCGAAGCTCTGGCAATACTCCTCCATGCTCTGGCGTGCGGTCTACTAGAAGTCTGTATTACCTCTCATTTGCTTCCTGAGCACGACTTAATCCACGGGTGAAGTCAAATTTGTCGCGATAATTTGACGTGACCACAAGTGGTCAACAAATAAGGAGACTTGTCGGTCTTCTCGATGTGGGTCAATGTGGCCAATGCCGAAGGACTGCTAAACCGGAGTCTTTAACGAGAAACACGCAGTAAGGATTAGACCCACACGTCCGTAAAATGTGCGTTCGATATCAAAACGTGCAGATGTGGGATATTGAACGCAGTGCCCCCAAGTTCTGCAACGCGAGCTCTCACCTTATAAGTTGCGAATCGCCATCTACTGCAACACTGCTGGACTCTACTATAGCATATTCAATGATGCTAACAAACATGACGCTTTAAAGTGAGACTGTTTGTTAATCGCATGCACTTAGAATATAACCGATCCTCGTATTGGGAAGGAGAGTCAACCGTTACGCCCATAGTGGCTAAATTGAAAACTACACCGATTGGGACAACAGCAACAAATACGATTTGTATGTGTTTTGACGCAGCGCTTCGCTCACGTAGGCAAACGTTGCGTCAACGCTCGTCTCGGTTTCATGGTCAATTAGTGAATCCGAACTCGGACGCCGCACTCATTTATTCTCTACGTCATCTTTATTGACTGAGCAAGGGACAAAATTGGGCACGGGTCTCGCCCAATCTTTGCACTGCGCCCCGGCGAGAAAGACGAAGTATGCATGTGCATGTGCTTTGCGTTTGTAAACACATGACTCTGGAGGGGGTGGGTGGCCGAGTGGGTGCTTCGTCTCACCTTAACATGGACTAGCTCCGAAGGCTGTGCAAGCTTGAGCGTCTAGCCTTGACTGCCTTGACTGCCTTCGCTGCACGAGCGCTCGTACAGCCGCCGAGGCTTCATCCAAAGCAACTAGCTCGCGTGTTTAGCTTGCGCGGCTATCCATAATGCTCGCTAAGGTGAGACGAGCGCGCACTATGCTCGGGGTACGTGAAGCGAAAGCTCGCGCTGTAGAGCCCAGGGATCCCAGGTTAAACCCCTCCCCTGCCCGTTTCGATCTGGATGAGTATCGTACGGGCGTGCGGTCGTGTATCCGTGGTGCACGTTAAAGACACCAGGCTAGCGATTGTACTGCACTGGCTAAATTTCTCACCTACAGCTGAGGGACAAGTCACCCACTGAGGCAAACCAACTTCCGACTGTGTAAACATACACAACAATTTACATTACATTAGTAAAAAAAGGAGGGGGGGATCGGTGTGGCTGTTTTTCTGCTGCTATTTGTGTGTTCTGTTTGTGTATGTCAGTGCATTGTATCGTATTTTCCCTCTTGTCTGTGTACTTAAAACTTGAATGGCGTGGTAAATTCCAGCGACGCAGTTCGCTGGTATTTATCGCTGTATAACGTTTCTTCCAAGCTGGAAGAGCAATGTTTTTTTCGCGAACTTTTTTCAGAACAGAACGTCACTCTTTTACAACAGCTGTGTTTTACATTACTAAGTAACAGAAATTTTTGTTTCTTTTAATGGGCAAAAGAAGTCAGTCATTTTACAGAGATATTTTTAACAAAAATTACGGAAACAAAGAAACAGACGAAAAAAGATAATTTGTAACAAGAAAAGTGCCGGGAGTTTTTATTCTTTTTTTTTCTTTTTCACAGCTACTATTTACATTGCACGTTAGCCTTTAAAATGTAGCCCAAAGAAGTTGAGGCAGAGTACACAGCTTTTCACAAAAGCCTACGATGGCGCGCTCATTGCTCTGTTTGTGTCTTCTGCATGCGCACTTTCTGGCTGACCCCAATTGCGAGTGAGCGCCGACTGGACTATATTTTTACCGCGAGTGGACTGCAATTCTTGTAAATAGTGGAAACGTGCACAGTCATCCTAAAGGAGCGACTGGTGTCAGCTGTAGAGGAGAAGTATAGCCAGTGCTTTACAACCGCAGCCGGGGGTTTTTAACGTGCACCACGCAGTAGTGATCCACGACCGCGCACGCAGGTACGATGCTCCTGCAGTTCGAAACTGGTAAGGGTGGGGATTGAACGCAGGATCCCTGGGTCCTGCAGCGCGAGTTTTCGCTCCACGAACTCCAAGCTGCGGTGCGCTAACAGACACGGCCACCGATTCATCCCGCGGCCGAGATCAATTTTGCCGGAGAACTGCAAGCTTGTTTCTTGCCGTTTAGAACAACTCCACCCACTGGAGCTGTTCTAAACGGCAACCAACTCCACCCACTGGAAAAGTACGGAACCAGAATGGTTCCGTACTTTGCGACCCCAAATGGAATGGGAATGGAATGGCGGCATCGCTAGGGGACTGGAATGGCGGCAGCGCTTGCTCTCTACATCGAATACTTCGATGCAGAGAGCAAGATAGCTTCTTCTCGCACCACGCATGAACTATACATCTTTAAGGCTTTGGAAAACAAACAAAACGACAACCATGTATCTGTGGAGGGTATATGGTTCGTTTGTGAAACAAATGGGTTGTTTTAATTTTTGGCATATGTTGCGACTGGCAAGCCTTTTACAATTGATCGCACGATCGATGTCTGCGGTGACCCCAAGTGACACGAAGCGCTTTGTGCGGTCACCCTTCGGCTTAGTAGAATCAGTGTTTTAAGAAAGCTTTTGCTTACTTTTGCAGTCGTTTTCGCCTTGATAACGTCAGTAGCATTATGCTTCTTTTTTCCAGTAACACAATTTGGCTCTGAATTGGCATTTGTTTACGTTTAGGAATGGGAGGTATGGAAAGATGGAGTTCTTTCATTCCACGAGTGGAAATTATAATTTTGACGTCATCACAGTTATATTGAGCGCTGACAGGGATCAGATACGAGTGCTGAGTCGCCGTTTGGCGGGAATTCGTGTCCAGCCAACGCGCTGAACGAGGCTCAGCCTCAGGCTAGAACTCAATTATTTAGTGGACGCCATTCGAGTGTGATGACGTACCGTTGATGACATGAAGGTAGGAACAAGAGGAGGCAATATTCCGGCTCAAGCCAGCCAAACAAGGAAATCCAAAGTGAAGCCGGAAGTAGAGGCCACGGTCGGTAGGTGTGAAGGAACAGCTCCAACGGTGACCTAAACAGCTGTTGGAGCCGAATCAGCTGTCCTTTTGCCAATTCGGGTCATAAATTTGTGTTTCAAGGTTTACTCTGGCGATTTATGAGCAAACCCAGCTAGCTGTACCTTCGGAGTCACCCTCCCTTCTTGTGTGGTATTTAGTATCGCGTAACTAAAACTAGCTATTGTGAAATCGACAAGTGAAATTGATGCAAAAACTAACATTCAAATATATCCGCACTTCTAAGTTGCGTGATGGCAGTGGAAGGAAGGCTTGCAGGTCGAGCGGGCAGTCTAAAAATGGACGATGCCGAGCATTCGTTTCGTGCTTCTGGGCGGATGCTGGAGCGAGCTTCCAAAGCATTAATTTGATATCATCACACTATTTGTAATCAGTCGGGAACAAAGTCTACACTCCAAACAGTGAACCCCTGCCTTCCCCTGGATGGATGGATGGACACTAACGGCTGTATCCTTTATAACAGGTGGTAGCTTGCGCCACCTAGTCTAGAAACTACAAACCAGAAGTATTATTCCTCCCCTCGGCCTTCCAAGGCAATTTGCCGCCCCTAATTTTGTAACTATCACAAGGCGGTGTCGGATATCACCGGGATGACCTTTGGGGGATCGGGCAAATTACCTAAAAACATCACCCCCCTCCCCCCGCCTCCTCCCCCGGCAAGATGATGGACAATTTTTTTCTGGTCAAATCTAGTTGGCGGTACCCCCAACACCGGGACCACAGCGAGACAGGGTTGAGAGTTTGCGCCGGAACCACGCGGGAGGGACTCCCAAGTTTCCTTTCTCCCCCCTGTCCCCAGCTGTGCTAGTTACTTGTACTTCATTCAATTCACCCTAGATAATTTTCATCAGTCTTCCAATCTCCTCTTTGTTATTAAGGTGCACTTACCAACGATTCTTCCATTCTTGTCTTCAAACCCCAGCACTCCGCTAAACCCGTCGCCTCCTGCTTAAAGGCCGGAGCAAACCCAGTGCTCTTTAACAACATATGTTCTATTGTCTCGCCTTTCCCTTGGCAAACAACACCGTGTATCCCTTTCATCGTACTTTGTTCTATAGACCCCTTTAAATATCTAACAACCGTGAAAAAAAGCTAAATCTGTCTGAGAGCACTGCACAGCGGACGCCATCTTGAAGGACGTTCCCAGTGTGTTCACGTCGCCCATGTACAAATTTCGTGGTGTAGTGAGGAGGTCGTGAGTCAACATCCGTTTCTTTATGACGCGCTGAGAAATTATTTTTTGTTGGCCTCAATGTAACAACAAGCGACTGAGTGATACCACGAGTTTTTTAAAAGCGGGAGTGTACTAGTTTCTTGAACGCTGTTTATATGTTTCGGTGATGCATGCGCGCCAACCTTGTTGTGAAGAGCAAGTAACTGTTCGTGGCTATACGAGTTGAAACGCTTATAGTTGCTTCATTTGTTATTCTAGGGTCCACTCCCGATCAGTCGCGAGCTTATGTAATACGCAATGCAGAGTTATTAACGACCCGTTGACTACGGGCTCACCGATTGATATATGCACTGCGCTTGCAAGTTCACTGTCTGCCAAAGTCGTAGGTTAAACTGCACACACCATGTGAAGCAGGTAGGTTTTATCCGGTTTCGCGAATGCAGTGTTCCTTTACGTTTTCTTGGACGGCGCTAGGATATCACCTGTGTAGACTGGTGATGTCAACGCCAAGTTTGACTATACCGCAGGTCTCATTGGGCTGCTTTTAACTGATTTTGATATTTACTCACACAAAACAAAACACCAATACCTCAAAGTTTATTCCTCGCAATTTTGATTTATTGTTCAATAAGCCTTATTCACGAGAAAATTATTTCCACGCTTTGTCGAACGTAGTTGTTAAAAAGAACAATTCCTTGAAAATAATTAGTACACGTATTACAACAAAATATTGATATAACGTCACTTTGAATTGTTTTTAGCAGTCTCAACGCTGTAAATATTCACCTGTATAAATCTGCCAGACGAGCCCGCGAGACACTAGTTTTTAGTTTTCTATCTTCTACGTTTACGAACGCAACTACCCACACGAATAAAGCTGCGTTCAAAACCCATAATCGCACACTTTTCATTCATGACAATCGTAAATTTCTATACAGTTTATCAGTTCACTTGCAAATCTCCGCACCAAACGAGCCTTGCCACGTCCAACGGGCAGTCGCCACGCCCGTCGTGGCTGACTTTTAGTCCTGGCATCCCAGCAGAACAAGGCAAATAGGTTCTTCACAAATTCGGACAACAAAACTACTTTCCCTATGACTTTGCATAGCAAAACGCGAAAGTATTGTGATTAGTATTGCAACATTTAAACATGTGCAAACTGATATGGGCGACGCTGTAACCTTCAAGATGGCGTCGGAGACTAATAGCCCTTCCTTGCGACAGATGGCGATCTTTTATTTAAAGGGTCTCTATGTCCTAGTCCTCAATACTCCTGTTCTTGCCTCAAATAATAACGAGCTTACCGCAAATTATCATACTATTGTTCCTTCCTGATTTTCTGTTTTCGTTCCCTAAGCATTGTTAAAGCTGATTTTCCCTGAATTCTCTTCTTCCACATTTCTTTCTCTGCTTCTTTTATTTCTTTTTCCGCAGAGGTAGTCTGATGTGCCCCAGGAGTTAACTGTTGGTATTTGAATTTCAGTTTTCTGGTTCGGTGTGTGTATTTTCTGTTCAGACGTCTCATATAGATATATATGCCTCTATACCCTTTTCGCCCACCATGTATCTACTATTATGTCTAGTCTTTAGTCGAATATCAACTTACTAATCGCCTCTCAACCGCGAAAGAATACCAGCCCATATCTCTCTGCACTCCTTCATTTGGTGTATACCCATGCGCCCCAGTGCCAGTCTGACCAGACACCTATGCCGGATCTCTAGACGCGACTGGACCCCAGACTTAATGCATAATACATCATTGCCAAAAGACAGACCCGGCACCATGAGTCCTTCCTATATTTCTTTAACAATTTCATATCGATTGTAATTCCATAGAGTCCTATGCTTCATAATTGCTGCCATACATTTTCTTTCATTACCATATTTTTTTCGTGTTCTTCTAAGTATTTCCCCCTCATTCAGCAATACTCCTAGCTATTTATATCTCTCTAGGCGTTCTATTAAAATGGCTTTTATTTTAAGTGAGTGGCCCTTCTTATTGTTATAAACCATCATTCTTGACTTGACGCTGCTGAATTGCAGGCCCAAAAAGTCACCTTCCTTACAGGTCTTAACCTGCTCATCTAACCTATCCTGGCTATGTGCTAGCAGTGCTATGTCATCTGTGTAGAAAATTCCTAGAATAACTCCATTTACATTTTCGCCTCTCTTCATATATGTCACGTCAAAACCAAAATTGCACTCTTCTAATTAATTTCCCATTCCACTCAGGCGTATCATAAAAAGCAGGGGCGATAGCGGACAACACTGACCGAGTCCTCTTTTTAAGGCGATAGCGTTAAGGAGCCCGTGTCGCAGAAAAGCCGGCGTCGACGTCGTTACAACGAGAAAATCCTGATTGGTCGATAGGGTCATGACGTCACTGCCACATGACCTCGCGCGGGAATTTCAAACAACCCCCAACGCTCACCTGAAACGTGACGTCACGCGTGAAATGAAAGTGATTAAAAACATGACATGTAATGCGAATCAAAGGTCATCGCATATCTCAAACGATTTCACTGGTTCAGGCTAAAGTCCCTAGATAAAAGCTTCCTACAAGTAGCGACATCTTTGAAGCGCCGACTACGTGACGGTGAAGGTTTTAGGAAGCGAATGGACGACGCAGGCAGAAGTTAAAACTGAATACCGACATTTTGATCCAGGCGAATGTGCTTTGTCATTTGTATTGGTTGTCGTGACTTGTAAAAGAAGTATCAAGGAACTTTAGTTCAGACGGGCCGCTGCTTGAATGAACGTTTGATGGAGCACACAACGTCGATAGTGTCGTATCATGGCATCTCGGTGCGTGCTGCCGAGATGGTGGCTGAATTCCACCTCATTGGCTGAATGTGCTGTACTACACTAAAAGAAAACCAAAATCACCCGAGAAATACCTGAGTCCCAAGAAATTAGTCCATTGGGGCTGCAGTGTGCCAGCACACCCTCTGTACCTTTGTCGGACAAAGAATTACTGTTCCTCAACCAGGGATTAGTAGTTTGAAATGGTGTGATGACTAATGTCATAAGTTTAGCATTTTAACAATCTGTATTTGTATATCCTTCTTCGATGGTTTTTGTTGGCGCCGGTATATATATAATGAGTTACAACGAAAATAAACTTCAGTTGTGAGTAGCGCTGTGTCTGTGTCTTCCTTTCTGTCCGTTGTCCTGTTGCGGTTTTTCACCATCACCATTAAAGTAATTCATTTGCCTTAAACATTTTTAAGAATTTCAGGCGGGATTTAAACACACGGCCCTTCGGTTGCGAGCCAGACACGCTACTAACTAGGTCATATCCGCCGCGCTTCCTTCCCGCTGGCAGGAAGAGCATGAGGAGCGAAGGACAAGGCGATGCGAACGGGGCTCAATAGCGCTATCGCGTTTCATTCTTGTTAGTGCTGTCGGTTCTGTTATTTCTACTTTCGACGTTACAGTAACCTTATTATTGGTCTATACCTTTGGAAAAGCCTAATGGAACGTGATCTAAATTATGCTCTCTCAGCTGTACCCACAGTCTTCCTCGACTAACAATGTCGTACGCTCCTTCAAAGTCTATGAATTCTATATATAACGGTTTTTTACTCACCCGTGCCAGCTCTATACTTTGAGCGATGATGAATAAAATGCCATATACTCTTTCATCTCATCGGGACCCGCTCTGTAGCTCACCTAGGATGTCTTTTGTCCGTTCTTCTATTCTTTTTATTGCCTGCATCGCTAGTCTTTACAAGACCGATGTTACTGCTACTGGGCGGTATGATGTTATGCAATCCTAATTTCCTTTGCCTTTATATAGTGATCTCAGTATGCTTAGTTTCCAATGATTGGGAACAAATCCCCCCCCCCCCCCCCTCCTAAATATTTCATCAGTTGTTCGTCTTAACTTTGACGTGATATTTGTTCCTAGTGTCTTGACTAGTCTAATTCCTATGCCATCTAGGCCTGTCGCCGTTCCAGCTGGTACTTTACTTTCTGCTCTGTTCAATTCGCCCGTGGTCGTCTCGGTTCTTTTTCATTGGTGTTCTAGTCTTGTGACGCGTTGCTGTCTGAGTTCTTTCCAACATCGTTCGGTGCAAGTTCTGCAAATGTTGCCTCAATCGTTCGTGTAATAAATTCACCTGCCTGCTCACTTTCTACACCTATCCCCTTTTTTGTGGTTAATGAACAATGAAACACGTCTCTTTTTCTCCTCTGTGCATTAATGCGCTCCTTGAATTTCCTAGCAGCATTCTTATCAGTTTGATTTACCTCCATCTACTGCGCTCCTGCTCTATCAATCTTGGCATGGATCAAAGCAGATGCCTCTCTTTTTTTTTTCTTCTGAAATGTATTCCATTTTGATGCTACTTCAGCGCGCGTGTCCCCCATTTTCTTCACCCATCCGTGGTCCCTTGAATCATTTTTTCGTCCTGCTATGGCCGCCTTACTTTCTTTGCCCAAGCAGCTTTTCGGTGTGTGCTTCCTTCTGCTTCTTCCTCTTGGTTTGATTTTGGGCTATAACTTTTTCTCAAAAGTGTTTACTTTACCGTCATATGTCCGTTCTCTCTCCAGTTGTCTGGGTACTCTAGTTTCAATTTGTTCCGATACTTGTTGTAGGTGGGCGTCGTTTAGGGTCGATTTACATTATAGTTTAAGAATTTGTTTATTTGGGTCTGCTGTGCCAAACTTTCTTTTAAGCGGCTTATGATCACTGCCTAAGCTTTTCCTGCCTTCCTCATTAATTTTAAGGTGTTCCAATTTGTTATACAATTTGCTAGACATTAGACAGTAATCAATTGTTGTGTGCGAATTGTTTCCCTCCCGCGTTATTCTTTCATCGCATTTTACTTGGGCGTTATCCAGCACTAGATCAAGAGCATCGTAAAATTCTAGAGGAATCAATTTTTAATTGTTGTCAATAATGAATTTTACCTCAGAAATCACGGTGAGGACCAAAATTGTAAATTCAACAACTTCACGAATTTTTTATTTTTTTATTTTGGCCCAATATTTGGATTACTATTTCAGCGATGTTTAATGGTCTGTTTCGCAAATTTTCACGCAAATCAGGGACTATGAAGAATACGCCGGAGTACCCTTTAAAAATGTTTTACATGAAATAGAGCAAAAAAAAAAAAGGCAAAACTTGACTATGCGCACAAACATTTAAGATAATTGAAAACACTATAAAAATAATATCAATTAAAAATGGCCGATAATGCAATTAAATGCGAAGGTACAAGCAAGGTGTACAAGAATGACGAAAATAATCCCTAGAGAAGGAGAACAAGGGGGAAAAAGGACAAACACAAATCTCCAAACACAGTTAGGTGATGGTGCGCGTTTGAAAAAATCCACCTGGTCCTGATATCGAACCAGGAACCTCTTGATTTCCAGCGGAGCGCTCTACTAACTGAGCTAACCAGGGGTTAGACGTTAGTAGAGCAAACGGGTTTTATCAGCTGCCACCAGTTTAACACTATCAAGGGTAAACAGCTTGCACTTTTAAGCTTATGATTGAAAATGAAATTAAATCCAAAGGTGCAAGCGAGCGGGACAACAATTACGAAAATAATCCCTAAAAAAAGGAAAAGGTTCGCGACTGAAAAAATCCGGCTGTTCCTGGTCCAGGCGGAAATTTTCGGTCGCACTCCAGTAGCGTAGCTGTATTTGGAGATTTGTGTTTGTCCTTTGTCCCCTTTGTTCCGCCTTTGCCAGGGATTATTTTGTCAAAAATGACCACTTGTAATAACGCGGGCTCAACTTATGGCTAAATTTACTTTTGAAGGAACAAAAAATATTTGTGATGAGATATATAAAACATCTATAGGCCTACAGGCATATTGTACGTAATAAGCAAATTGTACACTGAATTCTAAGAGACAAGGCTTCAAATATGTCACCAAAACGTGGAAAATGCGATGTTTGGCTTTTTTTTTAATTTCTGGCGTGAAAAAAAAGTAAAGCAGTTTAGTTAATTTGAAACAATATACCTTTTTTATTTAGGATAAAAATGAGTGTAAGTGGCTTTGTTTTTATCAATTAAAAAAAAACTGTACAATTTCAAGCAGCATAAGTGTATCATTTCATCTTGTCCCCCTTCAAAAATATCCTTGAAGAAACTGTCTGAACAAACTTTATAAAGTGCTTTTGTTCATAACAGAAATGAAGCTATAATATATCGATTTTTAAGCAAATAAATATACCCACCCCTAGACGCGTGTTTGATTTCAAATGAAACCACCCAGATGTTTTGAAAGAATACCGAGTTTGTAATCACAAAAGAAACATTTCGGTCTCGATTTGTTTAGGAGAGCAGCAAATGATTTAACCCCCTCCCCTTCCACCCCACACACATACATACAACGTCACTAGGGAGTCTTGTAGTGAGCAGCTCAACTGCATTCGGTTTTGCAACATAGAGTATTAGCTCGTATTAATTTTTCAAAAGAACGATATGACTATATTCGCAGCACCGCCAATAAGGATAACATTGAATATTTCATTATTATTTTACTTTTCAAGTATCATCAACAGAGCGCCAGTGCCGACAGGGAGCCCGCACTAAAGAGATAAGTCAACGTATAAAAAAATCCGGAAATCCGGCTGGAAGCAGTCAGGTCGGCGGTTTCCCGTTGACGACGACGACGACGACGGGTCGCAGCAGCCAACAATAAAGACTGGTTTATGTATTTCTCTTTCCATTTGTTTTTGCATTTTTCTTTAAATTTGTCTTCGCAACAACTAGTGAGTGTTCATGACGAGAAAACACACTGGCACCACTATTGGCTTGACTAAAACATTTTCGATCTTCATGTGACTAGACTCCAGGTTTTTGCTCTATTTCTATATTAAACCTACGCGCTGTCATCAAAAATAGTAGCTGATAAGATTGTTGGGATGATTTGGAGTACACGATGAAAGATTGCTTCCTAAAATAAATAAAGAACGAATGGGTAACAGGGCTGCCCTATAGATGGCAGCAGTGTATCTGTCGTTATCGTTACGACGACAGACGCTGGCGTCATCTAGTCGTGGCAACGTAGTCCATCATGCGTCATGGGTGTAACCCTTTGGCTACGCCACCGCTGCCGCAATGTTTCGAGGGAACTTCTTTCTGGGGCTCTAATCTGGACACTTGGTGAGAAATTCGGCGAGGAATCCTGCGGCCGTTACTGACTGGCACCGTGCTTGGCCTTGGGGCTGGCCAATTTTCGCCAAGTGTCCAGATCAGAGCCCCTGCACGTGGACAACCTCGCTGGAGCTGTGCGGATGCAGAGCACGGCAAGGCACGAGCGTTTTCGGGCACTGGCGCCTTCGTCCTGCGAAATAAAGTTAAGGCGGCTTCACCCATGCGCCAAACGCTTGGTGAGATTGCATGGTCAATGGCCACGTCTACATGACTGCCATTATAGCGCATCGAATTGAAGAGGGACCAATCACACGCACCCTTGTCTCCCTACTTCTTTCTCTTCTACCCATCTACCAATCAAAATAGTGAAATCTCGATTCGATCCGCTACGGTAGCATCACTGGCTACGTTTGCATGAATGCGATCGTAGCACACCGAATCGAGCAGGGGCCAATCGCATGCGGCCTGTCCTTCTACTTACTCTTCTACCCATCTGCTACCAATAGAAATTGTCAAATCTCGATTCTATGGGCTACAGTCGCATCCATGTAAATCCAGTCCACGCAAAGACAGCTAATCGCAACATTTCATAGTAACCGGAGTTAAGGGATAAGGAGGTCAAAGCAGCCATATCAAGTCGCAAAGTGGCATCTAGGGAGCATAGATGGGCAAAGAAGAGGAGAGCCTTGCCAGCTGAAGTAGCATAAAATTGGGAGAACTTCAAAGAGCAGAAGAGGGAAGCATGAACTTTAATACAGGCCAAAATCAGGAGTGCAGGAGTGCAGTGAATGATGAAAATAAATAACAATGAGAGGAATGCAGGAAAAAGGTTTTGGGAGCACGTTAAAGCGCAGGGGAGAAAGATAGGATGTCTCAAACACGTACTGACCACACTGGAGGAGAGAAGAGTAGAGGGGGAAGGAGGTACAGGAATATATTAAGCGGACAATCGAAGAGGCTTTCTCCCAGCTTGAGCAGAGTGGGACAGTGGTTAGCATTAACAGAAACAGTGTAGATGAGCAGGATTATTTAACAATGGAGACGACCACAAGAGAATCAGATAAGGCAGAAAGTAAGGTTCCAGCATGTACAGTGACAGGCCCAGACGGCATGTCCATGGAACTCACTAAGACACTAAAAAAAAAGAGCAAATTGAAGTTAATCATGCGATTCGTCAAATAATTAAGGGTAGGGAGGTACCGAATGATTGTAAACTAAGTAAAATGAGTCTAATATTTAAAGGCAGAGGAAACGAAGACAACGTTATGTCATATCGCCCAATAACGGCAGCTTTAGTTCTATACAGATTGGCTATGAAGATAGTAAAGCG
The DNA here is from genome assembly GCF_016920785.2 of Ixodes scapularis. Classification (NCBI taxonomy): domain Eukaryota; kingdom Metazoa; phylum Arthropoda; class Arachnida; order Ixodida; family Ixodidae; genus Ixodes; species Ixodes scapularis. The sequence continues at coordinate 146,398,708 of NW_024609846.1, read as the reverse complement.
GAGAATCGAGGAATGAGCAGAAGATATGCGAATGCTGGGTGAGCTCCAAAACGGATTTTGAATATATACAAGACTGGAAGATAACTTATTCGTCACCACACAATATATAGAAATAGCCATGAAGAACAAAACTCCTGTATGGTTAGATTATTTCGACATAAAGAGAGCGTGCGATAATGTGAACCAGGAAAAACCTTGAGATCAGCTGAACGAGTATGACTTAGATGCAAGTTTGGCTATGTTTTTTCAGCAGGCGTACACTGATAATAAGGTAGTTATAACATGGGAAGGAGAAACCACACAACCAGCAGAAATACAAGTAGGGCTTAGGTAGGGCTGTCCACTGTCACCTCTACTCTTTATTATATATCTCAGTGAAATTGAAGATAAATTAGAAAAGAGAAACTTAGGTTTTGATGCGAGTTATATGGAAGGTGGGAGAAATGTTGAACAGATAATAGCAGGACTGATGTATGCGGGCGGCATAGTATTTGTGACAGATGAACAGGATACGTTACAGGAACTAGCCGGAACATGTGGAGAGGAAAGAGACACCTTGGGCATGAGGTTTAGTGGTGACACGTCTCGAATAATGGTGTTTAACGACGGAAAGAGGAAGCCCCTGAGGATAAAAAGCCATGTAAGAAAATGCAATTATCTGGGAGTGTGGGCCAATGAGGGAAGAAAATATCTAGAGTAATATGAGGAGAATATAATTTGAAAAGGGAAAATAAATTCTTCTATTAAAAAGTTGAATGCATTATGGAACTATAATAAATAGGAAGTGGTCCGAGGTATGTGGAAAAGAGTGATGGTACCTGGACTGTCTTTTGGCAATGGGGTACTGTGCATGAGATCAGAGGTTCAATCAGAATTAGAAATTCGACAAAGAAACGTAGGCAGATTGGCACTGGGAGCACATGGAAAGACACCAAATGAAGGAGTAGAGGGGGACCTGGGCTGGTCGTCTTTTAAAAGCAGGGAGGCCATTAGTAAGTTGAAATTTGAACAATGGTTCACCGAAATGTATGACACGATAGGCGTTGGGCAAGGAAGGCATAAAAGTATTTATCCATAAAAAGTTTATGCACAAAATGCGCAAACCGAACCAAAAAGCCTACATTTAAATACCTACACACTAGTGATGGGGCTGAGCAGACACTTTAGTGGAAAAGAAAGTGAGAAAGGCAGAAAGAAAAACGTGGGAGGTAAGAATGCAGGAAAAATCAGCTCTAACGATGTACACGTTACAAAAACAGGACATAAGAAAGGAATATGTGTTTGACAATTCACTGGGGAGTTCTTTACTGTTTGAAGCGAGAACAGGAGTTTTGAGGACGAGGACGTATAGGGCTAAATTTTGAGGAGACAGACACATTATGTGCCGCCTGCCGTAATATGGGCGAGACACTAGAGCACTTGGTTTTGAAGTGCATGGGGCTTCGCCCCGACCTCCCTGAAGTGACAAGAAATCTAGCCGGGGCCCTGGGTTTTGCTGGCGACGATGGAAGGGCGGAAGAGAAAAGGATTACAGTCACAAAGAGTTGATTAGAAGATTGGTGGAAATTATCTAGGGAAAATTAAATGATGCGCAACTAACTAGCACAGTTGGGGACAGACGGGACAAAAAAAATTGGGACTCCCTCCCGTGGGGCTCCGGCCTAAAGTCTCTATCTACCCTGTCTTCCAGTGGGCCCCGTACTGGAATAACGCCGACAAGGTTTGGCCAGAGAAAAATTGGCGACTCTCTTGTCGGGGGTGACGTTTTTAGTTTTTTTGCCCGATGCCCCCAAAGGTCTTCTTGGTGAAATCCTACACTGCCTGATGATAGTTACGAGAGAAAAGTGGCTTCGAAAAGCGGGAGGAATCACATGCTTGTCTTCTCACAGTAGAGCTGTTAAGGGCTAGGTTCCCCAGGATCGTGCCCATGTATGTCGACACAAACCTACATGGACAGCTACCGCCCTCTATAAGCGACGGCGGCAATCACATAACCAGTATGGTTTCCGCCGTCGCTTGTAGATGGCGGCAACCTTTCCAGCTTTAATAGAAGAATGGATAGTTGGGCGCGTTGGCGGGAATTCATCGTAGGAAACAGTGCGAATAACAGACGACGACGAAGAAGAAGCACACAGTGTATTGAGTACAGCTCCGCTGGTCTTCCTTCTTCACGAGAGTGGAAAGGCAGAACGTTTTTAAACATAGGCTAGGTGGCGCAAGCTACCGCCTGTTACAAGGTATAGCCATTAACATCCATTCATTTATTTATCCAGAAAATGATAAAAAACGGACAAAACAACAAGTCTGAAACACAGCTTCTAGTTTATTTGAACAATGAAGGCTGTCATATCTACGTCAAAACCCTTCCCACACACACACACACACACAAAATCCTCCTCTCCATTAGGTCAACAAAAGCCGGACACTCAGACAGATATGAATAATTCGAGCTGCCCCCTTCCTTTTACACCAAACACCCACTCTGACGACCTCGTTTGATGGCTGACCAGCCAGATGCGATAACAGGAAACTCAAGCACAATACTAATCATTCTTGGAAATTCCGCCTGAGACACACATACACACACACACACACACAAAAAGAAGCTTTATATTACTATACAATGCCAAGGCCGGTGTGCTTACTCAATATTCAGAGGTCAAAGTACGTATGGTTTTCCTCAGAACTCTCCTACCATTTTATTTCTTTTTGTGCAAAAACTGGGTATCCCCCACTCAGGCTGACAGTCATTACGGTCTACAACATGTTTAGCGATTTTCGAGTACTGAACCTTATCTTCTTGTGACCTTTTATGTTCCAAGAGCCTTTCATTTTAAGAACGACCAGTTTGCCACACAAGACAACCCACACCGCAACGGAATGTCGTACACTACTCCTACTTGACAGGTGCCATCAGGGGCTCTAGACTCGTCAAACACCAAGTTAGGGCCGTAGTTGACGGAGAGCACCGATTGGAGAATAATGACGATGACTTCGCGCTTTTGTCGCCGATGTCCAATCGGCGTGCTTCACGAACTTTCGGCTCCTGCTTTGTGTTTGACGAGTTTAGGGCCCCTGGCTTTCTATATTTTTTTCTGGCGCCCTTGAAAGCCACCCAAAAAGGGGTTAACCTTTGTAATTTGCGCTGAGATTGGAAAACTAAATTACTAAGGAAGTTCTTCACCAGCTTGCCTGTGATTTTACCCTTTCTTTAAAGATTATCCGCTATGCAGGCCTAGAGGTGTGTTCGTCGTTGTTTTTATTGTCACTGCCTTCGTCGTATGTGCATGGATGTATGCAGTCTCTTAGCACTTTGCAAGTTGGGGCAGCGGATGGCGGAGCTCGAGGCGGATTGGTGTTTTCTGGGCTTCTGCTTAAGGGGAAGATATATCGAAGAAAAAAGATGGCCTTACCTTTTATCGCTGGGTGGGGATTGGAGGGACATGAAAAAGTGCTGACGGCCTACAGGACTCTCTGCAGGACCAACTCAGGCAAACCTGTAAGGTGTGGGACAGTATTTGTACATTAACGGTTGAGGAAGACTATGTTAAGTTAATAGTATTGAGTATTCTACCTGTTTGTATTTGTTGTGGTAAAAATGGAAAGTGCTATGGAGCGGAATTGTAAGGAAAACGTTAGCACCCTTAGAAATTGATCTGCAGGCGTCACAGCAGATGTTGGAATTCATCGCCAAGGATAGCCTCTCAACTTGTCGGGAAAGCAGCTGAACGAAAAAACTGCAACATGTCTGGCTAAGGGGCCGAAGTTCTCCGTTAATGCGAAGCCTTCTAAAGTTGACATCGGAACTGATGTCTTCAAAATTGCCAGAAAAATCTGTGAACAGGATAAGAGAAAATGTTTTATTGACAAGTCAATAAGGAAAATGTCTAGGTAGGTAGATCTCTCTTTTTTGACGGAAACGGTGAATTGTGACACGTTCAGTGAAGTAAGGAAGGAGCTGGAACAAAAGGAGCTTACTTTGCTCCAAACTTACAAATCAGGAAGGTTTTCTATCCTGGAAAACGACTTGTTTGGAGCGTGGTAGATGTACTCAAAGAGTGTGATTTTCCGACGGAGATACAAAGATTGGGGAAATATCGCTGGCAAACGTAAGATAGCAATTTCTGCTGAAAGACCATAAGGCTGATTTTCCCCTGAGAGTGGTTGTGAATAAAAATGGAGCTTGACTGCAGGTGTCCTTTTTTCTAGAAGTGCTTAACAGGAGTGGAGCTCAACAATCCGTTGTCACTAACAAACTTTGAGCGATAGATTGAAGTATATAATCCGAATCACGAGAATAGGTGTGATGGTAGCCACTTTAGACATCAAGGAATACTACTCTATGGACAAGTCGGAGCTGCCAATGAGGGTCAAAAGGTGGTGTGATGATAATGTAGTGAAGTTTTAGTTTTCCTCGTTGATTGATGAGGAGAGCTTTTAACATACTGGAGTTTTATTTAGAGTTCATTGTTGCAGACGTTGAAGGTTATCCTTACGCTAGTGGTGTCCGAGGTTTGTTTAAACGACATGCATGTTCACGTTGACACGGTTGGGGTGTCCTTTCCGAGTGCAGCTGTCGTTGTCCGTCGCTACGTAGACGACATCTTGATTATATAGTAGACAAGTGCCAGGATTTGACGTTCACGGAAGAAAATACCCTTCAGGGTAAAATAAAGTACTTAGACTTCCTGTTGCACGCGGAAAAGGTCCTGTGATGGAGGTACGACAAGGAATCGGCAAAGCCTTTGATGGTGGCTGACAGCTGTCACTCGAAGATAGTTAAAATGGGCGTAATTCCGTCTGTGATGAATAACGCCCGTAAAAAGTCCTGTACGCACTGGGTTGGAAAGGCAGTTGAGTTGCAAAAGTTGCGTCTATTGGAAGCGGGCCATCACCACGATAAAAATGTTAGAGTTGCGCCCAAGGTTTTGGGAAAGTTTAGTTCGGCTTCTGTGGAAAAACCATTTGTGACGAATACTGTCTGTGTGCCTTACTACCATGAAATCTCTGATAACTTTAAATTTGTACCAAAGAGGTTCGGCGCAAGATTAGTTTTCAAAGCTCAGCGCAAACTAGAAAGGTTAACCCTCTTTTCGGTTGGTCTTCAGGGGTGTCAGAGAAAAAAAAATCAGAAATCCAGATGTAATTTGTCAGGTAGGATTGGTGTACGGCATTCTGTTGCGGTGTGGGTTTTCTTACGTTGGAAAAACTGTTCGTTATTTAAATAAACGACTATTGGAACTTAAAAGGCGGTAGAAGTTAAGACTCAATACTCGGAAATCGTTAAAAACGTTTGTAGACTGTAATGACTGTCAGCCGGAGTGGGGGGGATACCTAGGTTTTGCACAAAAACAAAGAAAATAGTAGGAGAGTTCTAAGGAAGACCATGCATATTCTGACCTCTGGCAATTGTGTAAGCACATCGTCCTTGGCATTGGATAGTGATTAGAAGAGTACTTGTATTTTTAAGGTCTTGTTTTGTGGGTTTTTCAAAAATAGCAAAGCTTGTACTTGAGTTGCCTGTAATTGCATGTGGATGGTCAGCCCTTCAATGAGGTCGTCAGGGTGGATGGTTTGTGTGAAAGGAGGGGGCAGCTTGAATCATTCGTATATGTCTGAGTGTCCGGTGGTGACCAAGTGAAAAGAAGGTGTTTATTTGTTTGCGGTGAGGGTCTTGACATACATGTAAGAGTGTTCGTTGCGTTTTGTTATCGTTCCGTTTCTCGGGTTAATGTAGAAGTTCTTCACCAGCTCGCCTGCGTTTTTACCGTCTTTTCGTCTTGTATTGCATCGTAAAAGCTCAATTCGCGAGTAGACTACACGTGCTGGTACGCATGGGGTACACGCTAGGAGGCCATGCTTGCACGATTATACAGTTGCGTAGTAGTCTTAAAAATATTTACACCTTTGCATAAAAGAGAAATAAGTTTTGGAATATCTCGCAAATGACTTTAAATTATCCATTTGATAGGATGCTTTTTGTGTGCATAAACATCGTTTTTGCCATGTGCTCGATAAAAAAAGAGAAGTAGCATTGGCGCCGTGAACACATCCTTTATACCACAGTGAACAGGACAGTTTGGAAGTGATTTCCTACATGAGTACAAGGCATTCGTCGGCGACCGAGAAATAAAGCCCTCTTTTCTTTCTTTTTGCGTGAATTTATTTAGATATCGCTGGCAACGCTGACGGTAGTGGAGGTGAACCTCTGAACATGCGGAAAAGTAGACAAGGAGACATGTGCGCAATGCACTTGTTTGTCATGTTAGCAGGTTCTGGAGATAATTGTTAGCTGAAGATTTGTTTTTCGCTAGCGAATTGGACATTTGCAGCTGCAAAGGAACGAGTTATGATTTAGCCGCCGTATATTCTACGAAGCAGTGGTTCAAAAATATAACTGAGTAGCTTAATGTAGCGACTACCGTATCGATTGCTTAATGCTGCTTCACTCATATCTGGTACCGTTTGTTTATAGATCTTCCACTTCATCATTTTTTCTTACATTGCGCTGTTTTTTTTTATTTCAAAAGTATAAGGACCAAAACACACCGCGCAAATCAACATCATGACCTAATTTGTCTTTTAGGTTATCTAAATTCGCTCGTTCATAAGAAAAAAAAAAACGCTGACATTTCAACGAGAATGAACAGATTTAATAATTTAGTCTTTCAAACATGATAAGCATACTCTGGGAATTTCGCTGAAACGTAAAGCCTGGTGTGCAGGCTTATTGTACACCACACACCACACCATTATTTTGATTGCAAATATTATAATATTATAACAAATAAAATAAAAAATAAAATATTTGACTTTTCAGAAAGCTTTATATGTTCGCAGTCAGATTTGAACGTGCTTTGTAAACTCAGTCAAGTATCAGGAGCAACACTGAATTTTTCCAAGTCAACGCGATATCTATAAAAAGAAGCACACAACCCTCGAACGACAGCCTGCGCGGTCATGCTTATGATTTGACGGTCAGCACAATTCCTCGAATTGCAAATTTTGCAAAAAGGATTGCCGGTGTCTCCATAATTGGGCAGAAAGTAAGCCTGTATCACACACACAAAAAAAGATAGAATTACTTGTCAAGTAGTCAATAGACCAATCTCACCGAGCGAACTGCGCAGGAGCGAGCATTCCAGAAGTGATGGCGCCGCTACACTACCTGTAGTCATCGCTCTCCGGCTGCCTAGGGCGGCGGGGCGCGCACATCATCGTGCGTCATCGTTTGAGGCGCACCGGTATCGGCTTGGATTCTCCTGTCATGAGTGAACTTCATAAGATTGGTTTGTTTGCGATGCCTTAGTTTGTCAGCAAGCGCGGAAGAGCAGTTGAGTCATCTTATTGCTTTAGAATCACTTCGTTGTCTGCTGCCACGTTCGCGTCGACCACGCGGCGGCCCAACGACTGCGACTGCGGGAAGAAACAGCCACGCCACTAGTCGAGCCCTCCCGCTGCTCAGACGTCTAAATTAACTTGGAAAGAAGAACAATTCTAGTTAAATCTCAAAGAACACGAAAATTCGAGGGGCCGTTGGCTCAGTGTAGCACAGGGCAACAGCATCGAGTGTGTCGGTGGGAAACGGAGCTTGGTAGTCCTCAGGCTTATGCATAATGTTCAATCGACGATGAAGTAGAAACAGGTAAATAGACCTTCTCGGAGAGCGATAGTCTTGTAAAAGTGGTTTCATTTTGGCTGAGAGCCTGTGCGACATAGTACAGATAAAGCGCGGAAAAAAGTGCACACCCCAAAAAAAAAAATGCATGGCAAATAGCAAGGCAATTCTGTTGGATACGTGAAACGTTGTAGCACCACGAGCGTTTAGCGATAGCTGCACCGCATGGGTCCAGCGATATCCAATCGGAGTCAGCTAATGTAAATTTCACACCAAATTTTTGGGGGAAGTTGAATCGTTGTATAGGACGCGTGACAACAGGTCACGTGACGTAAATTTGTTCTTTACATCTAGCGGGGAAATTTAATTTTTGTATAGGCTACGTGATACGCAGCCATGTGACGTCATTTTTGCCGCTAAATTTAGCGGAGAAACTGAATTTGTGTGAAGATTGCATGTCGTCAATTTTCCTGCTAAATCTAGCGGGGAAACGCAATGCGGCCTCGCCAAATCTGCCACAACTAGCCAAAGAACGTTTCACGCTAAAACGATTTGCAGAAAGACCATTCCTGACGCGCCATAACAACTCACATCTCTCAAAAAGGCAGCAACCATGCAATGCACCTAAAGCGTTGGGTGCAGAGTAGTGTTATATGATACATGATGGAACAAGAAGTAAACAATTTTTGTCACGTACACAGACGTTAACAAATTAAGCGCACGTACTCGGCAGGTGCCTTGGTTTCATCCTGTATCATCCTCCCACGTGACCATGACGTCACGTGCCCACGCCCATGGCCCCCTCCCACGGTCCTCGGACCCCAAATTTCGGGACGTGCCAATCATTCGGCAAAGGGTGGGTCACATGATGATGACGTCAGAGGTCGGGTGGCCCCTCCCACGGCCCGGTCCTCGGACCCAAAATTTCGGGACCTGTCAATCATTTGGCAGAGGGTGGGTCACATGATTATGACGTCAGAGGTCGGGACTACACTCGGCACTTGGTTCCATCCTGTATCATCCTCCCACGTGACCATGACGTCACGTTCCCACGCCCCCTTCCCACACCCATGGCCCCTCGCACTTTACGCACGGTTCTCAATTCTTGAGATATCAAAAATAGTAATGTATGACTTCTTTTATAATCAACTTCGTCGTGCGATCCCATCAGCGAGGGCTCTTTACTGCGACACGGATTCCTTCTTCCTACACCTTCACGGATCAGACGTAGACGACAAACTCCTCCAACTCCAAGACGCATGCTTGGATACATCTGGATATCCAGAGAGTCACAAACTCTTTTCAACCGAAAACAAAATGAGGATCGGTGTGTTAAAAAATGAATATCCGACTACCCACTTACTGGCTTTTTGTTGCTTAAAACCAAAGCTATACCGCTTCAAAACAGGCAGCAACACGTGCTCCATAAGAGTCAAGGGAGTAAAGAAATGTGAGTCCCGCAAGTTGACCTACGAGCTGTACAAGCACGATAGAGACGAAAACTTTGCACAGAGTGACGCAGCACTTGATTGTTCGAAAACTTAACGAGAATAAAAGAATCTCGGTGAAGAAAATCGTTCTGAATCCGTTTTACAGCAAGCATTACATTTGCAGCGAAGGGATTACGACGTTTCATTTTGGCCATAAGAGCGTATTCTAAAGCGAGTGATCTGTCTTCTCATCCACGTCCTGAGCTTGTAAATATTTTGGACTGTAGCGCAATTGCTCGCGTTTCCCACCGGTGGGTCTTGAAACTTCTTGTGTACATTTTGTATAACCCGCTAGTGTACGAAAGCGATCCGATCTCTCTTCTCATCTCACGCCCTGACCTTGTAAATATTTTTTGAATCGTATCGCCCACGTTGCTCTGTTATTCCACAACTTTTTTATTGCCTTACTACTTGTGTTGTACATTTTTGTGTAAAGTATTTCCAGTGCTTTCTTTGTCTCGTAGAGTGAATTTAAACGCCGTATTTGTGTTTATAAGTGTGCGTTTCTTTAGAGCGAACGATAATAATAAAAAAAATGAAACATCATATCTTTAGAGCGTATGGATGCGACCACGCTCCGGTCCATTTCCCACAAAGCTCCGTTCAGTAGAGAGATGACGCTAAAATTAGCTAGAGATGACGTGAGCGCGAGAGTTGTCGACATCTACCAAGCTGCCGCTAACATTATCGAGAGATGTCGAGCAATTAAAGATAGTGCTAAATGTTCACGCTAGCTGAGGGATTCAGGTGCGCGCCATCTACAAACGGATTCGGCAGCTCACGCACATTGCGCGCGCGCGAAAATACGGATGGGCACACCTTAGGAACACGCGGAATTTAACTTTTCAGCAATGAATGGCGCAAGGTCAGACCCACGCCGCAAGATGTCGCTCATTCCCTAACAACAAAGACGCTTAACAACAAAGACGCGCGCCTTCTCTGAAGCGAGGTGTCGACTGATACGCCTAAAGTCCGGATTTAAACTGTGCACGCGCGAAGTCGAGAATACGACATGCTACCTTCACTTAGTATGCAGAACTCGTGCTTCAATCCCGACACTTTGAGTTGTTATCCAGCTAGGAGAAAGAATTTTTTTTGACAAGACATTACCGCGCAGAAATATCACGTGACGCTGGTCACATGCCCCACAGGGAAAACACGCGACAATGCATATCTGGTCACTAATCCAACGGCGACGGACGATATATCTATCTGTGGCGTCATTGTGACAGTGCATTTTCCCTCCTGGCAGATGACTCAACAATCCTGAACTCTTCCGTCATCACATTTCTTCGTAGCGCCCTCCGGCGAATGACTCAGCAATTCCGTTACAAAATCCAAGCGTCGCGACAGCTCTAACACGTGGTCTGAATTGCGCGCTCGACGTACGAAATACTAGGACGAGTTAAGATGTCGAAGAAGCATGAGTGAACCAGTAAATATGATGGAAATAAATTTATTTTTGCTTCGCAAAAAAAAAAAGAAAAAAAAAGTGCTTGTGGCTCAGGCGGTAAAGTGTCAGACTCCCGTGCACAAAGTGCCGAGGTCGATTCCCAGCCGCCGGAGAGCCTTTTTTAGCGAATAAAATTCATTTACCGCGCGGCGATTCAAATGTCAGATGTCCATCGTCGTCATGTGACCGTTATGCGGTATGACGTCATCATCATGTCACGTCACCCTCTGGCGAAAGACTCAAGTGAATTCTCGCCCTGTGGGAACACTCATTTCGGGACAGGCCCCGAAATTTGGGGTCGAAAACCGGGCCATGGGTGGGGCTGTGGCAGTGTGAAGTCACGGTCACTTGGGAGGATGATACAGGATGAAATCGAGGCGTGTGCCGAGTGTTGTCCCGACCTCTGACGTCATCATCATGTGACCCACCCTCCACCAAATGAGTGACGGGTCCCGAAATTTGGGGTCCGAGGACCGGGCCGTGGGAGAGGCCACTCTACCTCTGAAGTCATCATCATGCGACCCACCCTCTGCCGAATGATTAACAGGTCCAAAAACTTGGGGTCCGAGGACCGTGGGAGGGCCCATGGGCGTGGGGACGGGGCGTGGGAACGTGACGTTATGGGCACGTGGGAGGATGATACAAGATGGAACCAAGACACGTGCCGAGTACGTGCGCTGATTTTGTTTACGTCTGTGTACGTGACGAGAATTTGTGTACTATTGGTTCCATCGTGCATCATATAACACTACTCTCGGAAATCGTTAAAACGTTTGTAGACTGTAATGACTGCCAGCCGGAGTGGGGGGATAACTAGATTTTGCACAAAGACAAAGAAAATAGTAGGACAGTTCTAAGGAAGACCATGCATATTCTGACCTCTGGCAAATGTGTAGGCGCATCGCCCTTGGCATTCGACAGTGCTATAATGAGTACCTGTGTTTTTAAGGTCTTGTTCTGTGGGTTTTCCGAAAAATAGCAAAGCTTGTGCTTGAGTTGCCTGTAATCGCATGTGGCTGGTCATCCCTTTAATGAGGTCGCCAGGGTGGATGGTTTGTGTGAAAGGAGCGGGCAGCTGAATCATTCGTATATGTCTCAGTGTCCGGTGGTGACCAAGTGGAAAGAAGGTGTTTAATTTTTTTTTGTGGTGAGGGTCTTGAGATACATGTAAGAGTGTTCGTTGCCCAAATAAATTAAAAACTCTTTTTGAGAGTTGTTAATTTGTCCGTTTTGTTATCGTTCCGTGTCTGTCTCGGGTTAATATGAAAGTTTTTCACCAGCTCGCCTGTGTTTTCACCGTTTTTTCGTGTTTTATTGCATCATAAAAGCTAAATTCAAGAGTAGGCTGCATGTGCTGGTACGCATGGGGCACACGCTAGGAGGCCATGCTTGCACGATTATATAGTTGCGTAGTAGTCTTAAAAATATTTACCCCTTTGCATAAAAGAGAAATATTTGTGAAACATTTCGCAAATGGTTTTAATTCATTCATTTCATAGGATGTTTTTGTGTGCATAAACATCGTTTTTGCCGTGTGCTCGATAAAAAACGAGAAGTAGCATTGTCGCCGTGAACATATCCTTTATACTACAGTGAACAGGACAGTTTGGAAGTGATTTCCTACATGAGTACAAGGCATTCGTTCACGACCGAGAAATAAAGCCCTCTTTTCTTTCTTTTTGCGTAAATTTATTTAGATATCGCTGGCAACGCTGACGGTAGTGGAGGTGAACCTCTGAACATGCGGAAAGGTAAACAAGGAGACATGTGCGCAATGCACTTGTTTGTCATGTTAGCAGGTTCTGAAGATAATTGTTAGCTGAAAATTTGTTTTTCGCTAGCCTATCGGACATTTGCAGCTGCAAAAAAAAAAAGTTATGATTTAGCCGCCGTAGGTTCTACGAAGCAGTGGTTCAAAGTATAACTGAGTAGCTTAATCAGCAAGACTGCAAGGCGTGAAGCGGCAGATGCGGGAAACAACATGATCTATAAGATAACAAATTTGAGCAGAATTTTTTTAACTCTCCTCACAGATTGAATTCCCAGAAGAGTGACATTTGCTTATGTGGCGACTAGCGTATCGATTGCTTAATGCTGCTTCACTCATATATGGTACCGTTTGGTCATATATCTTCCACTTCATCATTTTTTCTTACATTGCGCTGTTTTTTTTTTATTTCAAAAGCATAAGGACCAAAACACACCGCGCGAATCAACATCATGACCTAATTTGTCCTTTAGGTTATCTAAAATCGCTCGTTCATAAAGAAAAAACACTGACATTTCAACGAAAATGAACAGATTCCATAATTTGGACTTTCAAACATGATAAGCACAGTGTGGGAATTTCGCTGAAACGTAAAGTCTGGTGTATAAGCTTATTGTACACCAGACACCACAGAGACAAATTGTAAGTTTGATTGTAAATACTATAATATTATAATGAATAAAATAAAGAGTGAAATATTTGACTTTACAGAAAGCTTTGTATGTTCGCAGCCAGATTTGAAAGTGCTTTATAAACTCAGCCAAGTGTCAGGAGCAACAGTGAATTTTTGAAAGTCAACAAAATAATTATAAAAATAAGCACAAACCCTCGAACGACAGCCTGCGCGGTCACGCTTATGATCTGACGGTCAGTACCATTCCTCGAATTGCAAATTTTGCAAAAAGGATCGGCGGTATCTCTATAATTGGGCAGAAAGTAGGCCTGTATCACACACACACACAAAAAGATAGAATTAATTTTCACGTAGTCAATAGACCAATCTCACCGAGCGAACTGCGCAGGAGCGCGCATTCCGGGAGTGATGGCGCCGCTACGCTACGTGTAGTCATCGCTCTCCGGCTTCCCGGCTGCCTAGGGCGGCGGGGCGCGCAGATCATCGTGAGTCATCGTTTGAGACGCACCGGTATCGGTTTGGATTCTCCTGTCATGTTTGAACTTCATAAGATTGGTTTGTTTGCGATGTCTTAGTTTGTCAGCAAGCGCGGAAGAGCAGTTGCAGTCATCTTATTGTTTCAGACTCACTTCGGTCGTCTGCTGCCACGTTCGCGTCGACCACGCGGCGGCCCAATGACTGCGACTGCGGGAAAAAACAGCCGCGCCACTACTCGAGCCCTCTCGCTGATCAGACGTCTAAATTAACTTGGAAACAAAGGAAATTCCAGTTAAATCTCAAAGAACACGAAAATTCGAGTTGCCGTCGGCTCAGTGTAGCAAAGAGCAACAGCATCGACTGTTTCGGTGGGAAATGGAGCTTGGTAGTCCTCAGGCTTATGCATAATGTTCAATCGACGATGAAGTAGAAACAGGTAAATAGATCTCGGAGAGCGATAGTCACAAAGTTGTGACGTCATTTTTCCTTCTAAATTTAGCGGAGAAACTGAATTGGTGTTGAGGTCACATTTCAATAATTTTCCCGCTAAATCTAGCGGGAAAACTTAATCCGGCTTCACGAAATCTGCCACAACTAGCCAAAGAACGTTTCACGCTAAAACGATCAGCAGAGAGACCATGCCTGACGCGCGATAACAACTCGCATCTGTCAAAAAGCAGCAACCATACCAGGCACCTGAAACGTTGGGTGCAGATGAGTTTGCGTGTATAATTTCTATTCAATTTCATTCTGTTTGGGCTAGCTTCGAACGCTAACAGTTGCCCGACAGTGGAAAGTTTTCCTTGGTCTCAATTGGTGTTGCTAATGCGGAACGGATCGGTAGCGTCAGCCAAAATCAACTTGTGGCATAGTAAACAACCACAAACTTAATTATATGTTGTCTTTTTTTTGATGGGGAAGTGCTGGATTTCTGAGTGGCTCTTGCAATGTTTTTATGTTTTGTTTAAACAAATAGTCTGATTTCGAAAAAGTTGGTTTTACTTTAAGCGATGCATACCGGGAATCACTCTTTTTTGTGATTATCTCTATTTCTTGAAGCACTGTTCCGCTTGAAGCATGAAGAAGTGTAATAAAAACGGTCACCTCAAAGCAGCACGGATGTCCCGACCGAGATAAACAACTGCGGAGCGAGTACCTATTGAGATTCCAACGCGCGGAATACTTCGGCACACGCTACTATGTCTCATGCCCCGTAACCTTATACTCTCTAGCTAACGCGCCAGGGGAGGGAAGAAGGGATATAAATTACGAAGCAAATAGCGAAACAAGTCGAAAAACTTGTTTTGCCACCCAGGCTGACAGTCATTACGGTCTACAACAGGTTTAGCGATTTCCAAGTACTGAGCCTTATTTTCTTGTGACTTTTTACGTTCCAAGAGCCTTTCATTCGAACAACGACCAGTTTACCTGAAGTAAGACAAGTCACACTGCAACGGAATGTCGTACACCGCTCCTACCTGACAGGTTACGTCAGGGGCCCTAAACTCGTCGAACACAAAGTTAGGGTCGAAGTTGAGGAGCGCACCGATTGGAGAATAATGACGATAACTTCGCGCTTTTGTCGCTGACGTCCAATTGGCGTGTGGCGTGAACCGCGAACTTTCGGCTCCAAATTTGTGATCGACGAGTTTAGGGCCTTTGGGTTTCTATATTTTTTTTGGCGCCCTTCTTATCCACCCGAAAAGGGTGTTAACCGTCCTCATTTGTGCTGAGCTTGAAAAACTATATTACTATGAATGATCTTCACCACCTTTTTTGTGTTTTTTTCCCTTTCTTCAAAAGATGAGCGAGGATGCAGCTGTTTTTTTCGTCACTGCTTTTGTCGTCCGTGGGTGTATGCAGTCTTTTAGTACTGTGCAAGTTGGGGCAGCGGATGGTGGAGATTGGCGCGGATGGGTGTTTTCTGTGTTTGTGCTCAAGGGAAAGGTGCATCGAAAAACAAAGATGGCCTTACCTTTCATCGCTGGCTGGGAATCGGACGAGCGAGAAGAAAGTGCTAACGGCCTACAGGACTTTCTGCAGGACCAACTCAGGCAAGCCTGTAAGGTGTGTGACAGTATTTGGATATTGAGACATGAAAAAGACTATGTTAAGTTAATACTGTTGAGTATTCTACCTGGTTGAATTTTTGGTCGTCAAAAGGGGAAGCGCTATGGAGCGGAATTCAAAGGGAAGCGTTAGCACCCTTGGAAAAGCGAACTGCGGGCGTCGCAGCAAATGTTGGAATTCATTGCCAAGGAAAGCCTCTCAAGTTGTCGGGAAAGCAGCTGAACGAAAACACGGAAACATGTCTGGCTAATAGACCAAAGTTCTCCGTTAATGTGAGGCCTTCTAGAGTGGACATCGCACCTCATGTCTTCGAAACTGCCAGAAAAATTTGTGAATTGAATAGGAAAAAACATTTATTGACGAGTCAATAAGGAAAGTGTCTAGAATGGTAGATCACTCTGTTTTGACGGACACGGTTAGTCATAAAACGTTTAGGAAAGTAAAGAAAGAGTTGGGACAGAAGGAGCTTACTATGCTTCATACGAACAAATCAGGATGGTATGCTATACTGGAGAACGACTAGTTTGGAGCAAAAGCTTCTGAAGCGGTTAATATACTTTTTAAACCGTGTGAGGGGAACCTGAGAAAAACAAAAAGGAACGTGGTAGCAGTATTCAAAAAGTGTGATTATTCGACGGTGATAAAAATGATTGGGGAAATATCACCGGCAACCATAAGATAGAAATTTCTGCTGAAAGACCATAGGATTGGTTTTCCCTTTAGAATGGTAGTGAACAAAAATGGAGCTTGACTGAAGGTGTTTTTTTTCTAGAAGTGCTTAACAGTGGTTGAGCTCAACAGTCCGTTGTCACTAACAAACTTTGAGCGATTGATTGAAATATTGTATCCGCATCACGAGTGAAGGTGTGATGTGACAACGTTAGACATGAAGGACTTATACTGGTCTATGGATAAGTCGGAGCTATTAATGAGGGACAGGAGGTGGTGTGACGAAAATCTAGTCAATTTTCAGTTTGCCTCGTTGATTGATGTAAAGAGCTTTAGCATTCTGGAGTTTTATTTAGAGTCCACTGTTGTACACTTTGAAGGTTATCTCTTTACTAAAAAGGAGGGAGTGTGTATGGAGTCGTCAATTACGCTAGTGGTTTCCGAGACTTGTTTAAAGGAGATGCATGTTCACGTTGACACGGTTGTGGGGTCCTTTCCAAGTGCAGCTGTCGTTGTTCGTCGCTATGTACACGGCATTTTGATTTGTGCTTTCAAAGAATTTTTGGGAGACAGGGTTAAGAAGTGTATAATAAACAAGTGCCAGGATTTGACGTTCACTGAGGAAAGTACCATTCAGGGTAAAATTGCGTACTTATAGACTTCCTGTTGCAAGCGGAAAAGGTCCTGTGCTGGAGGTACGGCAAGGAATCGGCAAAGCCTTTGCTGGCAGCTGAAAGCTGTCACTCGAAAATAGTTAAGATGGGTGTAATTGCGTCTGTGATCAATAACGCCCGTAAAAAGTCCTGTACGCACGGGGTTGGAAAGGCAGTTGAGTTGCAAAAGTTGCGTCTTTTGAAAGCGAGCCATCACCACGATGAAATTGTTAGTGTTGTGCTCAGGGTGTTGGGAAAGTTTAGCTCGGCTCCTGTGGAAAAACTGTTCCTGACGAATGTTGTAATTGTATGCCTTACTGTCATGAAATAGCTGATAACTTTAAATCAGTAGCAAAGAGGTTCAGCGCAAGTATAGGTTTCATAGCTCAGCACAAATTAGAAAGATTAACCCTCTTTTCGGGAGGTCTTCAGGGGTGCCAGAGAAACAAA
Organism: Ixodes scapularis; assembly: GCF_016920785.2. Lineage (NCBI taxonomy): Eukaryota > Metazoa > Arthropoda > Arachnida > Ixodida > Ixodidae > Ixodes > Ixodes scapularis. Next base: position 146,381,426 of record NW_024609846.1, on the reverse strand, counting down.
AAAGAAATCCAAATGTAATTTGCCAGGTAGGAGTGGTGTACGACATTTTACTGCGGTATGGGTTGTCTTATGTCGGGCAAGCTGGTCGTTATTTAAATGAAAGGCTCTTGGAACATAAAAGGGCGGTAGAAATTAAGACTCAGTACTCGGAAATCGTTAAACACGTTTGTAGGCTGTAATGACTGTCAGCCGGAGTGGGGGGAATACCTAGGTTTTGCACAAAGAGAAAGAAATTAGTAAAAGCGTTCTAAGAGAGACCATGCGTATTTTGACCTCTGGCACTTCTGTAAGCGCATCGTCCTTGGCATTGGATAGTGATATGAAAAGCACTTGTGTTTTTAAGGTCTTGTTTTCTGGGTCTTTCAAAAATATCAAAGGTTGTGCTTGAGGTGCCTGCAATCGCATGTTGCTGTTCAGCCTTTAAATGAGGACGTCAGGGTGGGTGGTTTGTGTGAAAGGAGGAGGCACCTTGATTCCTTCGTATATGTCTGAGTGTCCGGCGGTGACCTAGGGAAAAAAATCTTTAATTTTCGTGGTGAGGGTCTTGACGTACATGTACGAGTTCACCACTCAACGCCCTCGCCGAATCGGCTATTCCGTTACAAGACAAGGCTGCAAGGAGGCAACCGGAGGTGCCTGGAGCATAGAAAGCACAGACTGCAATGACGCCAGCGTCACTTTCATGATTTCTCAAGGACAACGACGTATGCCTGACAGGTATTATTGGGTGCAAAGTGGTCTCTCGGGTGTCGGAGGACGGCTGGAACCAGGACCAAGGCAGGATTCTTAGCAGGAACCTCGGAGAGCGCTGTGTCTTAAAAGTACACATACCGTGTATTTAAACACGCACACCGTCCCCTTGTTCTTATTGAAAAGCACACATACGAGAAACACTGTTTTTTTTTGTTTGTTTAACCGGTCTATCTTTTCCAGGCATTTAGGCAGGAACTTCATGAATCAGGGTTCACAGCCAGTGCGTGCGGGTCTGCAGTTGAGAACTGCGACGCGAAAAACGGTACTATCAGGGAGAGATAGCAGGTGCACGAGAATGCGGTGGACACTGCTATATGCCCAGCACGTATGTCACTTCGATGTCGCTCGCCTTTACTGTTTGACACTGGGTACCCACGCTTTTCGCCTCCTTCAATATCTAAGCGCATGGTCTCTGCTTCAGTCAAATCATGTTTTCGATGTCTGAACAGGCAAAAGTGATCATAAGTAGAAACGCGCGCGGTAGCAGCATGTACGCCCCAAAGGAACGCAATCTGGAAACATGATCACGCTATATCAGATACTCACACTGCAATCTCGTCCGCATGCTATCTCTCGTTGATGCTTCTAACTTCTGGCGTCGAGGCAGCGCCACCGGTATCTTTTGGTGGTTGCTCTGTCGTTTCAGCTTACGGGACATCGCCCTTCTTGACCTTGATATGTTAGGATAATACGGGGGAGTTTAACCATATTCCTGATACGGCAATCTTCCGGAGCCATTCATGGTTCTGGCGTACTGTATTGGTTGGTGCGAAACTTGAGCCGCTACGCTTCGGATCCAACAGACGGAGCTAGAAGCCACTCCCGGCGGCGATCGCGACTCAAAGCCTTCTGAGTCATGTCGTAGGAGCCGTTTTTCACGCTTGCACCTGTGCTAGAAACCCCGTGACACGGGCTACGGTGACTTCTCTTTGAAGCACAGTAGGGCAGAACTTGAGGATCGCTATGAACGTTTCATTAGCGCCTGTGTACTTCCGAATGACCGACATAAAAGGAAAGAGCAGTCGTCTCAAGTGCAGGCGTCTTGATTTGTTCTCTTTGAGTCCACCCCTCGGGAGTGGTGCCAATTGTGTCGGTCAGCGTTTGGCATGTTGTGCCTTCGTTTGCAATTTCGGGACATTGATCGATTGCGCAAACACGAATAAAAAATATAAAAAAAAAACAGTGAGTGTAAAGGCGAGCTGGTGATAATTAATCATAATGTAATACCTGAGACTGTGGTGCAAAAAATAAAGAAACTTTCAAGTAGAAGCAAAAGACAACAGAACGTCTCAAACGCGGCTGCGTTTGAGACGTTCCTCTCTTGACTTTTACTTCGATTTGAAAGTTTCTTCATTTTTCCGCTCCACAACCTTAGGTGTTATATCGTGATTGAAGAAAAACGTAATTCTCGCGATACTCATGCTGGTCACGACACAAGCCCGTTGTTAATAGCACTGAAACTTAGACACGCTGTCCGGAACCAAGTGCCATGGCGCATCCCCTATTTGGAGTGCCAAAGATAACAGCGTGCTTTTTTTTCTTTCCGAGTTTGCATCGATGCGTGCATTAGACGTCTGAATGTTTGTGAAATATGTGTCGCCTTTTTAATGAGACGAACTATGGCTGCATGTACACTTTCTGAAAATTTCTTATCACCAAGTGGTGTGATGCAATTGGGTTCAAGGCAAGCTACTTTTATAGTTTTATTCCCTGTCTCCCAGAATAAAAGAAGAATCAACTAAACAGAAAAATACGACACCTAACGAATGAAAGTAAAATTTTTGTATAATTACAGCGGCGTGTCGAGTTTTGACAACTTCACCAGATGACTGTCGTCCTGAAAACGACGAAATATAGCCGGACTGATCGATCACCGATCAGCTAGGCGTTTAGATAGTATGGTGGCACAACAAGTTCTTAACTTGAAAAGCAAAGCAATCTAGAGAACGATGTCTGCAGCGAGAACAGTTCTCACAGTTAAAATGTATTCAATTTTAAGGTTATTAGGGCTCGACGACCACGGCTTCTCTGGTAGTGTCCAAGATTAACTTATTCGATTAGTGGTGCTTGGCAATGACTACGAGTGACTCATGGCCGGTCAAACCATACAGCTAAATTCTCGTAACAAGTAGGCCTTATTAGAGACCCGAGAAAAGTTTAAGTGGATTTAAGCACTTATTTTGTACTCACTTTCTCGAAAACGGCCTAATAAAAGATCGTACAAGCGTTGCAAAGATATGAATTCACTGAAAAGTCCCCATGATTTTAGGTATCAACTTTAGATATATACTTTCAGTGTGAACTTTTTGTGACTGCCGTTAGCTTGGCCGAATTGCCAGTGTGGTTCATTTTGGCGTGAGTCGTAAAGAGAAGAGCGCTTACTGATAATATATTCGATAATATGCCGCGTTTTGTCTACTAATGCTAGTCTGTTCAAAGTGAATTTGCGTTATATGATGAGACTAATAAATTTTTCTTTTGTGCAAAGGTTCTCTTCATGTTTTCATCTATGTCCTAATCATATGTAAATAATTTGGTGCCCGCGTCTCAACTGCTATTTGGTGGCTCGGGACTAGTCAAGCTGTGTTACAGCTTTTTTCCCTTTTCAAATTCCAACCGTAAACTGTTGGCAAAATAAAGACATTTATTATAATGAACGCCGGTGATATGATCTTGACTCGCGATTCATCCCTTGGCATTTATCCCCCACACTGTAAGGAATGCCTGCGCGTCTATTGACCCGCAAAACACTCAGAGAGCCAATCTCTGCGATCTAAGTAATCAGCTCAGTGAATGATGAGGCGCAATATTCGTGTAGACCTAAAATGAAGTCTGCTCTGTGGCGTTACGCAATGCAAAACGTCATGCTTGCATTACGTGATGCCACAGCGCAGACCTGATTTTGAGGTCTAAACAGATGTTGCGCCTCATCATTTGCTGAGCTGTTCCGTAAATTGCAGAGATTGGCGCTTCGAGTGCTTTGCGGGCAAGTAGACGCGCAGGCATTTCTTAGAGTGCAGGAACTGTGCATGCCTGTACAATTAACCACACGCCCGAATCAATGCTTACTGACACAAGTAAAATAGCCGAAATGTGACAAGGACAAGCGAGTAAGGCAGAAAATACATTAATTTTGCTTATTGACCAGTATAAATTCTGCGCCAATTCACCACGTGCCCAAAAAACAAACAAACAACGCCATCAACCGCACATTGCTGGTTACGGAATGTTGTTTTATCAAAGCTGAAAAATATCTTTACCAAAAAACGAAAAAAAAAAAAAAAAGTAGCCCCCGAAGGTGCTATTCGGAGATTGCCGAGAAGCAACACTTGCTGACTCGACGCACCACGTTGATCTGTCTCCGCGAATGTCACTGACAAGTTGAGACTGACTCGCAGGGTCTGGCACATCATGCTCACGCTTCTTGAATGCTGATAGCTTCTTCAGCGTTCTTATCGGCAGATGCCGCAATCATATTGGTTACGAAGCGATAGCAAAACACATGGGACCATGGGATCATGCCTGCCCTGCGTTGTTGTCAGTGACTCTACAACACTCTAAAAGAAGCCCTTGCGTCCACTTTCCCGCCCAACACTCGGAGAGCCAACCACCGCAACTTACGGAGGCAGCTCAGCGAATGACAATGCCGAAACCTATCTTCAAGAAAAAAAAAAATAAGCGCAGTTAGTTGCGACATTAAGATGTGCAAGGATGACGTTTTGCATTGCTTAATGTCACAACTCAGACTACGTCTTTTGGTCTAAACATAAGTTTCGGCATCGTCATTCGCTGAGCTGCCTCCGTAAGTTGTGGTGACTGGCCTCCGAGTGTTGTGAGGGCAAGTAGACGCACTTTTTTTTTAAGTGTAATTCGCTGAGCTGCTTCCTTAAGTTGTGGTGATTGGCTCTCCGAGTCTTGTGCAAGAAAGTAGACGCACGGGATGTTTTTTAGAGTGTATAATTTATTTCAGCTTTAGTCCAGACGCCACCCACGCTATGCACACTAAAAAATGTCTGTGTGTCTAATTTCACGGACAACACTCGGAGAACCAATCAGTGCAAATTACGCAGACAGCTCAGCGAATGACGATGCCGAAACATATTTTTAGACCAAAAAACGAAGTCTGAGTTTTGACATTAAGCAACGCAAGCGTGACGTTTTGCATTGCTTAATGTCACAACTCAGACTGCGCTTTTTGGTCTAAACATATGTTTCGGCATCGTCATTTGCTGAGCTGCCTCCTTAAGTTGCGCTGATTGGCTCTCCGAGTGTTGTGCGGGAAAGTAGACGCACACACTTCTTTTAGAGTGTTTAGAGAAAGTAGACTGAGAGACCAAGCAAGCAGCGTCAAAAGCGCAACTCACTAGTCCTTGTTGTTTATGATTGTTTTAGCCATGATGGAGCAGGTGCATAAAGATGACGAATACCATGGTGGCGCGCTTTTGACATTTCCTGATTGGTCCAGTCAGCTCGTGGCGTCGGCTACGTCTGAAGTTCAGGTGAAACGAAGTATAGTTCTATTTCCTCGGTGTTTGATAGGGTCATCATAAGGAATCAACTGTTCTTTGGTTGTATGATGCCTACCCTGAATGTGACTATTCATTCACGTTCACGATCTGGTAAACCTTTTTTTTTTTTGCGTGTGCGCAGGAGTGCAGTTTTTCGCATCAAGTTTACACGAAATAAATTTTTGCGCGTCTTTACGCACGCAGCGGTCTCCATACAAGAGCTGACTATTTGTACGCGTATTCCACGTCGTCAATATTTTAGACTAAATTGTTTGTGGGTTTTTGTGAGGTGCGCACGCTCTACGCTTTGTCGCCATCTGCGCGCCTAAATGTGAAACTTTTACCTCACCATATGCTATCGGCGCTCATTGCGACAAAGGAAGTTTGTAGCAGAATACGGACGGGAACAATGAGGGGAAGGAACCCTAGCTCTATCTACGCGTTGACACTCAAAACTACACAAACGTTCAAAAATACTTATGACTTAATATTTAATACGTCGCAGGTTACAATATAGTATTTAGCGCGTCCGCGCGCTGTGTTTGAGGTCGTTGCACCTTAAACAGAGCGTGGCACTGTGTACCACAGGTGCGCTTGCTAGCACCTGTGAATCACCCCCCTTACGCCGGCGCTTTTGGCTGAAACTTAATTTAGATTCGTTACTTGCAACAAGTCCTTTATGGGCTCCACCGTAAGCGATGCGCCTAAATTTATGTTATTTGTTTTCACGTTTTTTTTTGTTTTTTTTTTTTGCTTTTTTATGTGGGGCAAAATAGAGACATATGGTGCCTTTTTTAGCTTCTGCTCCCTTACAGTTCAGCAGTGTAACAAAACAACAATACCAAACGCAATATAAATCAGCGTTGAAGAAAACCAAAGAAACAAAAACAACCATATAAGTCGCGTAATACCATGTAAATATATGAGTCGTTTCCGGAATTGCGGGTAAAATCGTTCCTGCAGAAACTACGCATCGTACAGAAACAAGTTTGATGCCGTAGTGGCCTGTTTCAAAGGGTCCATTTAGAAAAATTATTATTGTGAAATATAATTGGGTAACTGAACAATTCTGAGTAATTAAATAATTCCTTTTAGATTTTAAAGGGATGGTTTCAAAGCGTCCAAATTGAGCATTTTTTCCGGAACGCCGTAAAATGCTGCGCGTGCCTTATAGTATTTAGTAGTTTTATGATGCGCAGCAAGATTTCTAGTTGAAACCATTCAGTTAAAATAAATATTTAACAATATAATTACTCAAAATTAATTATTTACCTAATTACATTGAAAGCTAATACTTTCGTTAATGGACCTTTTGATACAGACCACTATGGCATATACCTTTTTTTACGTTTCGTAGTTTACGCGGTAGCGATTTCGCCTACCCTTCAGACAACACCATGTATGTCAAAATTATTGATTGCATACGTCATGAAATTAATAAAAAAATGAATACATTGAACATTGAAAACATAAAACACGCCTTCGTTGCGCGATATAACAAATATGCGATAATATTAACATGAGTTACTATGGTTGCATTAATAAAAATAATAAAAAAAACTATTGCAGGAAGGTGCTCGTAGCAACTAGAATTCCCGTTAAATCCTGTTGTGAAGTCAAAATCTAGATTCTAGATTTTGTCCTGTTTTGTTAATCTTGAATTTGGGTGGATTATATATTTTCTAAACCCTTATTATGCATAAGGGTTTAAAAAATATAAAACCCACCCAAATTCAAGATTAACGAAATACGACAAAATTTTGAATCTGGATTTGGGTGGATTATATTTCTTAAACCTTTATTATGCATAATAAGGGTTTAAAAATTATAATCCACCCTAATTCAAGATTAACAAAATAGGACGAAGTCTGGAATCTGAATTTGGACATGACGACAGGTTTTAACGGGAATTCTAGTTGCTACGAGCACCTTCCTACAATTGTTTTTTGAACCTAGAAAATGTTTTATCAATGCCAACGTCCATGATCTCTGATTTCTTTTTAAAGATTTCTTTATCTGGAAAGCTAGCATTTGCCTGTCAGAGTTAGTTCTTATGGTTTTCAGTTCTCATAACTTGACAAAGTGAGATTTGAAAACAAATAAAAAAAAATATTGTCGATCCAAAGGCCTCTTATTGCTTTCACGTGGCGTAGCCAGGTTGCCTTTTGGGAGCGACGGAAGCCCCGGCGAGATTGACTCAGGCAATCACGGCTCACACTCCATAACAATGGATGCTTTATCGGCGCATCCGACACTCCGAAGAATCGGCCATTTTCCGAAGCATTATGTGCAGATAGACAAAACTGTTCGTTGCAACATGCAGCTTATTACGATGTTACATGAACCTGTTACGGTTCAAAGCCGTGCTCTTAATTGAAATTGTTTTTTTAATATGAAGAAACTACGGGTCACCGTGTCGTTAAAACATACTCTGTATGTATAGGACACATTTTCGTGGACAACATATTTGTGGACAAACCGAGTAACTACATGCATCTTTGTTGCGCTATTTTGGACAACTCACATTATGGAGGCGTTCATGAGTGAACGGATCCGTTTATACAAGCGAAACATCATATATAATTAGAAGGTTTAATAAGCAGGCGAGCTGGCTAACGTTACAGATGAGACGTGTGTGTGTTTCTCCCTTTTGTCCCTTTCTCGTCCATCGTCTCCGGTTAGAATCATGTGTAGCAGCACCGTACTAATATTTACTTTCTTTCGGAAATGACAATATTATCACGTCCGATTAAAACTACGCGTATGTAGCATTGAACGATCTAAATCGAGGCTCGATGTATACATATCCAGCTCTTTAATTGAGTGTGATCATCACAAGCTCGTGCAACGGCTAAGACAGGTAATTTTTTTAGCAATTTAGAGGCAGGAACATATTTCAAGATGATCTTAGTTCTGCGTCTTTTCAACGTCTCACGTGACAGTGTTCCACGACAACATATTATACGGTCACCCGCATGACAAGTTCTGATACTCGATTGACAGACAGGGTGGGTCTGCGTGGCAAAACACAGTTCAAATGATATGTTCTCGAGTTTATCGTGGAACTCAATGACAAAGTAAAGCTTTAGAGGCAAAGCTTTAGATACGTGACTCATATGGCAATGAGAAATTGGTAGAGATGGCGAATAAAACGACACTAAAAATAGCCGGGGTCAGAATGAAACGGGCACCAGCAACGCGTTTTTTTTTTTTTTTTTTTTTTGTGGGGGGGGGGGGGGGGGTTGAGACGAATAAAGAACGTAAAACCTCTCCTGATGCAATTTCTCTCCCCACAGCTCCTTTTATCCTGTATCACTGCCCCCCTCCCACCCCCAAATTATCTTAAGCAACAGCCGCAATGCTCATACATGATACAAAAGACACCATGGATGTAGGAAGCTTCTTGCGGCTACTTGACGCCACCAGCGGGGAAGCTAGAAGTGTGGAGGGACACACCCCCAACGACCAAAACCACAGCTGTTTTGGTCACCCTCAGGAAAACCACAGCTGTTTTAGTCACCCTCAGGTGCTACCCGGGGGTGACCAAAACAGTTGTGGTTTTGTTAAACGTTGGGTGCGTGTCCCTCCACACTTCTGGCTTAACCTCTGGTGGCGTCATGTCGCCTCCAGATGCTGCCTACCTCCATGCCTCAATCCCTACCCCTGACCGTTTGGGTCTGGATGATCATCGTGACAGCATACGGCTGTGTATATCTACTGCCTGCGTGAAAGACCTTAGGCTATCAGCCTACTGCACTGGCGAAATTTCTCCTCTACTGCGGAGCCACCATTAGCCCAATGAAGCTGACTTACTAAACATACACGTAACACAGTAAGAATTTACTCTTTAGTTTTTTTCTTTCTTCTAAGTTATCTAAATTATAAAAGCTATATACAAGCGAGTATCTACTGATTTGTTTGTACATTTATTTGAAAACTTAAATCCCTACTTGTGGGCCACGCACGCTAGAGCGTCTGGAAACAACATTGCCTTCTAACATTTGGCCGAAGGATTTTAAGCTACGGCTGTCACCGTTCGAATCCTATATGATACGGCGATATCACGTTTCCGACGCCGGGATAGTCTGCATGCATAATGGCGACTGCTCTGAAACACAATGGACAAAGTGCAGGGGTACCATAATCGGTAAGGAAGAGACCGGGCTTGGTGTACACTGGGTCAATGCTCTCTTCGGCGCTTGTGACATTTTGTACTGACATGTCTTTTTCTGTGATATATTTTTTTATTATTTTCAATATGGTTGTTTGTGATTATTTCGTGTGTTTTTATGTTTATATTCTAAGGAAGGTGAAGGAGACGACGGGGAATCGGCGCTAATGACCACCTTGCGCAGACCTCACGGCCAAGAAGGAAGAAGTGGTGGTCGCTTGTTCCTCACTGTGGCCGAGAACGGTTGCAGGCTTTATGCCTTAGATGTCACTATCACCGTGGCGCTATCTTCGAGCTAGCAGCAACCCGTCAACGCCGAAGACCAGGTAATTATTTCAAAATGGGGCACTAAATGAAGCGTAACAAGCAAGAGCTACAAATAAGTATAAAGGGTCGTGTTTCCATTTACAGCTGAATACTACAACGGCCCCCCTTCCCCCTCCGTCTTCCTTCTCCCCACCTTCCCCAAATAAGTATAAATATATACGATCAAAAAGAAAAGAAGAAATTACGCATTGCCGAACGCTGACGTTTGGTCTAAAGATAGCGCTAGCGGTCCATGCCAATTTAAGACCTAACAACTATCCCATGAAAACAAATTATGGGTAATTTTCTGAAAATTTTAAGGGGAACATATGGGGCGCCCTTTCTCGGTAAATCGCTTCATTCAGCTCATTGTATTTGAGAGCTCCGTCAGTCACCATTTTTCCCATTAAAGGTTTTATAAAATCACATAACGTTTGATTAACATAACGGTTATAGTTTTGAAACGTTGACATTTTGTTGTAACCGCTAGCGTTACATTTCAACAAAAAAGAAGCGTTCGGCAAGGCCTGGATTTTTTGGGTGTCGTAAAAGCCCTGCACATTTCTTTCGGGGACACCCTGCACATATGTAAAGTACAGTAAATCGCATCTCAATTTGCCCATTTTTGTTTGCATCTCTTCTCTTCTAGACCCAAAAGTGAAATGTGGTGGTGCCTCCCCACACACAGATTACGGTGTGCTCTGTAGGCTTAAATGGCGGCACCGCTCTCACCCGCTTGATGGCCACGCCCGCCCTCTAGCCCACCTTACCACGAGCTGGCTCGGCCTCCCTAAAAAATACTACATGTTCTTCGCCATCTTGTGCTCTCCTCTTCGCAGCTTACCGTATTATCTCAACAATGTGTTTTCACCTTTAGCTTCAACTCCATTGATTCTGCGCTATCAATAAATAAATATAAACCTAATAAATAATTCATACCGGTCTCTCGACGGCAGTGATCATCCTTTCACTGCATCGCTTTCCTCAGGTGACATTTTCCCCGCCAAGTGGCTTCGTGTCAACCACGGTTTTGGCTACACAAGTGGCATTGATGTAGTTACTCAGTCCTAATGATATTTATTGTATTACGGAACAGGTGATCGAGAGCCGTCATGGGAAGAATGACGTTAACGGCATTCTAGAAGGAAGCTCGAACACTACACGAAGGAACAGTTTACAACCGCGAATCAATATCAGGGCGACAGATTTCCATATAAGTCAGAGATAAATGCCGAAGGCCACGGAGATCACGGCTCCAGTGTTTTATGATGCCATGAACGGTCCAGCGATGTTAGTTTTGTGAGGAACGTGATCTTATATACGGGCCTTCGGATGAGTCCTAAAGAAACACTCGTTCAGCGCTAAAAATAAAACTATTCGTGCCTGTAATAACAACATCGTAGTATGCATAAGTACTGGTCAGCAGGCCGACTGTGTCTATAAGTGTAAAAAGATGTAAAAAAATATAGGTGATAGATTGTGATTCACTGAGTGAAGGTACCTTCTGTTGCGTTGTTTGGTTACACTTTACAGCTGAGAACAAGATACGATATTCCCCCGGATATGGTTCTTTGCGATAATCTTTTTTGCCATTTGAATTAAAATGGCGGCATTTCTCGTTTATATATGTTTCTGCTTTTTGGTACGAACATCGTTTGTTGTGGAAACCACATAGATACAACCCTAGTCTTAAATGTCGATAATGTATCTAGCCGTGTGCAAATTCGCCAAAGGAATAGTCAGTAGCTCCAATATTTTTATACTTGTTCAGAGGTTTTTGAGATGCTACGCCCTGGTGTACGGAGGTTTTAGCTCAGTCAGCATAAACGATGCTACACCCCTTTCAATTTTCGTTATAAGAGACCACGACACTAAAAAAACGAAGAACCTGGCTTGTTTTTTTTTCTTTTTGGAAGGTTTGGATTCTTGTATCACGCTACGACAATGCTTCCCACCGATGATTTGTTTTGACAAGTTCGACAGAATGACGCAGTACATTCTTAGACCACAGATGCTAGAACAAACCCTGACATTCAAGCTTTGTCAGACGTTATATTGGTCGTCTCGTACAGATTTCGGGAGAATCAGTGAATATCGTTCACAGGTATATCAATGAACAAGCGCTATAAACGGGCAGTAGGTTTAATTCGTTAAGTAGATCTCATGGCTCGTTCACACTTGTGAACTACACATTCGCCGCCGACTGGATTCGCTCGCCGAAATAAGATCGGGCCGTTCACATTTGTTGCCGCCTTCGGAGTGCGCGGCGCGAGCGTCTCGCAGTTTCCCGAACAGACGAGAGCTGACGAGAGCTCTCAGACCTCCTCCTTGCCCGCGCGCGCGTCTCGTCGCCAGCTCGTCAGCGTTGTTCTGATCTCAGCAAGCGCCACTTCCCCGTGCGTTCTGATTGGCTTGCGGCGAGAGAAAACTTTTTTCCGGCGTTCAAAATTGGTCCTCCAGAGCGATCTTGCTCTCCGCCGGAGATTCTGCCTGCTTTCGTCGCCGGGCGTCAGAATTCTCACGGATCCGGCCGCCGGTTCGCAAGTACGAATGAGGCCTAAATGTCGGGCCTCCTTCCCAAATTACGTTTTTGATTACCGTCATTGGCGTTTTAATGCACATGTCAACGCTATTTTTGGGCTGAGAAAACGTTAAATGGTCAATGCAACAATATTGAATTAGAATGTTTCTCGGTTTACTCAAGCTTACTGGCATTAATATGACCCATGACTCGCGGCGCTACTGATCATAAACCCCATTTGTCGCTGTGTAACTTCAAGGATAAAAACGCACCTTTGCTTTAAATCTTTCCTTGGCGGAACCTGATGACGTAGTGTCAGGTGTCGCAGTGCTGAGGTATTCCCAGCGAATAGTCAGGGGGACGATAATAAAATTAAGCGCATACATTGGAAATGAACAGTGCGTGAGTTCTCGATATGAGCTTGTGACAATAAATGCATCAACAAGCATTCGGGTCGATTCGCTCTCGGGACGGCAATAGCCGAACCCTAGCAATGTCTCGAACTGAAAAACGTTCTTTGTGTTCTGCCAAACCCTAGCGACTTTCTATGATGAAGATTGGCGGCGTATAACTGGCCCCAGGTCACGTGACCGCTTGTTCTCGCTGCAAGTTATGGCCGTAACGTACTCGTGAATAAAAGCTTTGCTTTTCAATTTTTGTTGTGCGACTGCATTTGCATGGAGAGAAATACCATCGTGTGTTTCGCAGGTTATGATCGTCGAAAAGGGTTAATTCTAAGCGTTATTTAACGGAAGTACAGAAATCACCGCACCACCCGTTTAAGGACACAGTAAATCCAAATGCCATTAAAGAAAGAAAATTGGACATCACATCATTATTACAAATTGAGAGAAAATTTCAGCTGTTTCAACCACTTGGAAATAAAATTAATATTTGAAAGGTTTACGTGCCTGCCTCTGCAAGCACCGCTTTTGAAATAACTTGGCTACCGAAGTGAAGTACAAAAGATCTAGAACGATATATATATTTTTTTTAAATGTCAAGTACCGGATACAGCAAACATAACCTCATTTTTTTTTTTTATTTATCTTACCCTATCTCTTCGCCGCGTTGGAAGATTTCATGTGGTATAGGTGATTGTCGATACGACTGCGTTGCTGTCGAACGTCTCTTTATATATATATATATATACAAACACAGTAGTGTTGCAGTAAAGTTGTATGTCGTAGTCAAAAACCCGCTTCCGTCAGTTGGCTTACATTCCACATTCCTTTTTTTTTTTGTTTAGATATTTTCGGCCCTATTTTTTAATTTACACATCTCCGTTCTTCTTAAGTTGATTATCAAGAACAGAAACTACCTCCACATGTTATAGCTCGGTAGACGCCCTGGTCACGAATCAGACATGCATGTTCGCAGACATAGGGGCAACGTATCGATGTAAACCTCAGGAGTACAGTAACACTTCTTGTCTGTAAACACGTTCGTATTTGCATCCGGCCCTTGGTGGCTTGGAAGTGTTGCGATTATGTTTTCGGGACGTTTTTGCGAAGAACTTCAGTAGTCTTGGCCGATGTGGTGTTCAGCCCCATATGTGCGTGTCAGACAACCCGGCTTAGCGTTTTAATTAAATTCTTGCGAATATAGGAGCTACGACTAAATACGAGCTTGTTTCCTTTCCCTCGCATCAATATTGATATGAAGCTATCTATACAAATGCGCTAATGGCTTCCAAGTGGCATGCTAAAAACGAATCTATACGTGCAAAAAAAGACACAAGTTATGTCAATGAAACTAGCTAAAATTGACTCGTTCGATCGACATAACAGTGCCACTTACCCGCTGAAGGTCCGTTGATCAACCCGAAGCACAGTTGGTATCCGCACGTTCCAGTTGGCCCTTGTTCCCACCTCAACGTTGCCGACAACGCAAAATTTCCACATTAAAAAGAAGGAGAAAACATTTCGCTTTCTTTGGTCTTTTAGCGGTCGCCGGGCGATGTCGTTCCAAAGTGAGCGCCGCAGATTGTTTTCATTGCAGCGACGAACGTCGAGAAGGCTCCCGGCGTAGCACTCAGCACGTGGCACGGACGACACCGACACAACACGCCCTTTATGCGGCTCGGTGCGGCCTTTTGAGCATATGCGCGAGTCAGGCGTAAGCCAAGATATCCGCGCTAGGTGCCATATGCGTTCACTGGCTTTAGGCTCGGCGTTTGACTTCCAGCTTCTGACGGCGCCCTTCCATCATCGGCCGCTCGCGCGAACGTCGAACCAACTTCCCGTGCGTGGTCCGTAGAGTCTGCTGTGACGAGCAAGTTGTGAGAGAGAGAGCGAGAAAGGGGAGAGATCAGAGAAAAAGGCTGACGTCACATCACTGAGCGCGCACCCCGAACGCTCCCGCTGTCCTTTGGATAGCCGCGAGCGGCTGGCTATCTGTAAATGGCACGCCGTCTGCGACGGTTTGAGGGGCGAGCGTGTTGGGAGCTTTGCGGTGGCCACTGCTGCTGCTGCTCTTGCGAAAAGATATTTGCGGCATAGAGACACATTGCTTCGACATGGCGCGCTCGTTTGAACGTTCGATGTGTTCTAAATACAGCATTCGATTGGCTCTCTCCCGAGCGCCGAATGCAGAGTCACTTTTGATGGTGTGGCCGAGCATGGAGACACGCGCGACGTCTGATATTTAGCAGAAGAAAGATACTCCACACGATCAGGACACCTTCCACTGACCAGTAGAAAAAGATGGCGGCACGCGGACGACAGTCCCGGTCTCGAGTTCGGAGCAGCTCATTTTAGCGCCGCAGCCAATGATATTTCGCCAGTCGCCGATGCATGAATTGCAAAGAAAACGACTCACGAAGCAATGTCCTTCATCGTATTATGCCGCGCTTTGAATTTCTTTTTTTAGCTGTCAGCGACTAAAGTGAAATAATCTGTAGGGCTGGTGTCCGGTGTGACGAGCGTGCCGTTACAAAAGAAGGTCGCGAAAAACCGTGACGCAGCCGCTAAATTTAAGTAGTGAGGCTCATTTTGAGCATCGTAACGTGTGTTGTTTTTATCTGGAGTTTCTGTGACACGCTGCCAAAATAGAAGCCCGTTTAGGAATCGCTCTTATATCAAAATTAGCCTCGCGATGGTAAGTCGAAAGCTCTTAGGAAACGGTTATTTTTGTGACACGTGTACGAAATCCAGACACCTAATAATAAATATATTGGAGAGTTGGTTGGGGTTCCTAGGAGTGATTCTGAAACAAACTTGTATCTCGGGTAGACGTGCCGATATACTGCATTTGCTCGAATAATTGCCGCGCTGTTTATGAACAAAGTCTGCGGGTCGGCTTTGCTGCGGAGCTTGGGGATAGCGAATTGCCGGGCAGAAAAATGGCAGCAATTGTCGGGACAGATATAACGTCTTCACGCGAAAATGCTATGTGCTAATCTTATTTTTTCAGGATTATCGAGCTGTCCATCCTGCTATTCCCTGCGTTTATTCTTTGTTTATGCAGAACGCGATGATTGGCTGTGTGTGCGTTCTACAGGAAAGTAGACGTCACACTCTAAAAAAAGTCTGTGAGTCTTCTTTCACGCACAACACTCGGAGAACCAATCACCGCAACTTACGGGGGCAGCTCAGCGAATGACAATGCCGAAACATGTTTAGACCAAAAAACGCAGTCTGAGTTGTGACATCATGCAATGAAAAGCGTGACGCTTGCATCGCTTAAGGTCACAACTCAGGCTTCGTTTTTTAGTCTAAACATGTGTTTCGGCATCGTCATTCGCTGAGCTGCCTCCGTAAGTTGCGGTGATTGGCTCTCCGAGTGTTGTGCGGCAAAGTAGACGCACGGGCTTTATTTTTAGAATTCAGGGCCTCGGTCATAAGTGCGGCTATTACTCGAGCAAATAGGGTATCACATTCTCTCCTAACTTGAAATATGTCTCGCAACGGAATGTTCTTGTAATATTTTTTTGCGTCAAACTTCATTTTTTCGACAAACGTATACTGTCTGTATAGACAGTCAAAAAAATATATTTTGGGGGAGTTCAGTGTAGGAGCGATTAAACACAAATACTCCAAACGCGTGCGCATAAAAACCACGCTAGAAAACATCAATTTTTCCGATGGGCACTTTAACATCTGACCACGTCTACATACTTTGAGACATCGCCAACTCAGCAAGAAATGCGCCACCGTAAAAGAAGACCAAAACGAAAATCGTCAGCGGCCATTGCCACAATCACCCCACGAAGACAAACCAAGTACACTCAAAAAAAGCCCCTGCGTCTACTTTCCTGCACAACACTCGGACAGCCAATCACCTAAACTTACGGAGGAAGCTTGGCGAATGACGATGCCGAAACACATGTTTAGACCAAAAGGTGCAGTCTGAGTTGTGACATTAAGCAATGCAAAACGTCACACTTGCGTCGCTTAAGGTCACAACTCAGACTGCGTTTTTTGGTCTAAGCATACGTTTCGGCATCGTCATTCGCCAAGCTTCCTCCGTAAGTTAAAGTGATTGGCTGTCCGAGTGTTGTGCAGGAAAGTAGACGCAGGGGCTTTTTTAGAGTGTAGGCCTTGAAGCATTTAATTCCCAATTAGGGCGTGGCTGGACGTCCTCCTTTTCAAACAATCCCACGCAGCCATACAGATCTCTGTTATTGTTCACGTTCAGATCTCGCAATTTCAGGATGACGTGCCGAAATCTCAGAATCTCTTACAATTGAAAAATTAGGCTCAAGGCGCAAGCATCGCGGTCAATATATTTTTTACGAAATTTTATTTGGTGACGTACGCGTTCTATTCGGGCACTCACCAAAATCTGCTTCTGAGAGTTCAACGTCCCTCTAAACGAATTCGCTCGTATCCTCGCGTTGGATGCTCACGCGCTTGCGAGAGTGAATATACGCCATATATAGGACAAAGTGAGTGCGGGTTCTTTGTGCCGCGCTCAAGAAAAGTGCCATCCGCAATCTAAACGGAGGAGTTCGGGCTGTTCCTGGCAGCTGGAGTATTTGTTCGGAATAACTTGCATTCAATGCCTCAAAGCTACTTGCAGCACGCGGGCATACGTGACTGGGCGTGGGTGTGAATATGTCTGCACGTTGGCGATCCCAGAGCCTGGGTCAACGGACTCGTGATCAGTTTTTCCGAGAAATTTACTCTTGGGCGTAGTACTACGGAACGATATTCGTCGAATTCCATAAACCAACTTAACAAATGCGGGAAACTTAATATTTGAGATTCTACCGCAAAATATGGGATGGTATAGCATCGGTAGGAAAAAAGGAAGGACCGAAAAAAATATCAATACGGTAATACAAAAAAGTAATGACTAAAATGTCATTTAATTAACAACCAGAAAGCTATCATAGAACTGATTCTTCACCAAAATACCGGTGACTAAGCGGGTAAATAAAGACAAGTAAGAAAACGGGGCTGCTCCTGGTCAAGCCAACCCGTGATGACATTTTGCCTATGCCCCCCTCACCCGTACGCATTTTTGAACGCAAAAAAACTGAATAATAATTTTAACTACCGATTGCACAAATCCTACCGGTAAGGTTTAAGAAAATAATAGGTAAGTTATATTGAACTGTAGAACAATACAACAGACAGCGAAACCCCGCAAAAAGAGTACCGTATTTACTTGAATAATTGCCGCACTGTTTATGAGGAAAACCCGAGGGTTCGCTTTTCCGCAGAGCATGCGGCTTGCGAATCACCGCGAGCAGCAGCATGATTCGAGCGGTTTACAGGACAGAGATAATGTCTTCGCGCGAAGACAGCATCTGTGAAGATTGCATTTGTAGGGTGAATCGTGTTCTCGATCGAGTTATTCGCTATGTTATTTTTGCACAACGCGATGATTGGCTGTATATGTGCTCTGCGGTAAAGCAGACGCAAGGACCTTTTTCATAAATAGTGCGGCTATTACTCGAGTAAATACGGTATCTACCATGCTTAGAAACAAGTACGGTTAATTAAAGCAGAAACCAGACAATAAACAACTTGATATGAACAGTGACACGCGCACTCACTCTGTTGACTTGGGTAAGATCAGTTTCTCGTCTCTATACTGGGAAAGGTATATGTACAGTCCAATGTATGGTCGTCGGAAGGCAAGGAATTTTAAAACAATTGTCACTAAGATTTTCATAATAATTCGTTGCCAGTGAATGACAGCAAATGCTCAATGTGCAAGACCATTGCATTCAAATCTGCACAGGCTGTTCGAATGTAACTTGTGCGGTTGCTTTAAAATCTAGAAAAACATATTCGTCATAGCTTTGAGCACACGTTTCCGAGTACCTGCGATGGCTTGTATGTTAACTACGCACTTGGGAAGGCTAGCAGAGCTCTGAACGTTTGTGACCGAAACCTTTTACGCGCTTATCAACATTAAGACACTTCGTATTAAACTGACACGTAATCTTTACTTAGGCTGACAAATTATGATACATTACATTATATATTCATGATTATGTTGTCATATTGCGAAGGAAGATCAAGATCTGGGAGAATCCGACATTTTTTTTAGGCACCCCAGTTGACTATATTTTCGGAATCACCGGCCTGTACCCTTTCCGGTATGCTATTTATTATCACAAAATTCGGAATGTTTATTGTGAAATCGGGAAGTGAAAATGATGCCAAAACCAGCATTCAGATGCACCCGCGCTTTTCAGTGCCGTGGCGTCAGTGGAAGGCACACTCTAAAAAAAAACTCTCCTGCAGAACACTCGGAGAGCCGATCACCGCAACTTACACAGGCAGCTCAGCGAATGACGATGACGAAACATATGTTTAGACCAAAAATCGCAGTGTGAGTTGTGACATCAAGCGATGCAAGCGTGACGTTTGGCATTGCTTCATCATCATCAGTTATTTTCCTTGAGGGCCCGTGGGCATTATACAAGGGGGTGGCAATAGAACAAAAACAAATCGAACAGTGAACAAAATTATAACACTGTAAGCTAGGTAGGCAGGTTAGATAAAGAGAGGGTAACGGCTTCAACAAATTTAGTAGTATCATTAATAGAAACGATGTTATGAGGTAGTGAATTCCAATCCTCGATGGCCAATGGTAGTGTGGAAGTCTGGTGAGAAACAGTTGATGATCGATTTGGACGTAATTTACATAGGTTATCTAGACGCGGAAAATACGATGGGAAGGTGATACCAGTGATTCTTTGTGTTGGCTATTGTCATAAAAAATTCGGTGGAGGAGAGAAAGGCGTGATATCTGGCGGCGAAGGGAAAGTAAATGAAGGTTAGCTGATTGCCGTAATCCTGATATGCTGGTATATGATGAGTAGTTGTTATAAATAAAACAAATGGCTCTGTT
This sequence comes from Ixodes scapularis, assembly GCF_016920785.2. NCBI lineage: Eukaryota > Metazoa > Arthropoda > Arachnida > Ixodida > Ixodidae > Ixodes > Ixodes scapularis. Next base: position 146,361,856 of record NW_024609846.1, on the reverse strand, counting down.
TTGGACGAATTCTACACTATTTGCAAGGTAGGACTGCCATGGGGGGACCATATAGATGAGGCGTATTCTAACTTCGATCTTATAAGCGTACTATACGCTAGTCGTTTTACGAAGGGTGTAGCAAGTTTGAGGTTACGCCGCAAATATCCGAGAGAACGGTTAGTATCAGAAATAACAGAAGTTATGTGAGTAGTTCATGATATGTCAGAGGTGAGATGAACACCCAGGTATTTATAAAATGAGCATGCTATCACTTGAGTGTGAGTGAAGAAATACGAAAATGGTGTGGCACGCGAACTGCGCGAAAATGAAAATGATGAAAATGAAGTTTAACGTCATCTGCCATTTTTCACACCAATGAATGACAGACTTAAGGTCTTCCTGGAGAGCATTATGATGATGGTATGAAGCAATAGGATGGTAAATGACACAATCGTCGGCGAACAGGCGCACAGAAGCTATATATATTACGGTGGAGATCATTAATATAGATTAGGAACAGAAGGGGGCCAAGTACGGTTCCCTGGGGGACACCTGACGTTACGGTAGAGGTGGGAGATTTTACGTTGTTAACAGAGGAATATTGCTTACGGTTAATTAGGAATTCAGAAATCTACTTAACAACAGAGAGATGAATATTAATATCGTTAGCTTTGTTAAAAGGCGTTGGTGTGGTACCTTGTCGAATGCTTTGGAAAAGTCAATGAAAATGGCGTCAGTGTCACAACTCCGACTGCGTTTTTTGGTCTAAACATATGTTTCGCCATCGTCATTCGCTGAGCTGCCTCCATAAGTTGCGGTGATTGGCTCTCCGAGTGTTGCGCTAGAAAGTGGACGCACGGACTTTTTTAGAGTGCAGGCTTGCAGGTTGAAGGGACAGTCTAAAAAGGGACTACTATGTCGAGCATTTGCTTCGTGCTGGTGCGCGGGTAATGGAGCGAGCTTCCAAAGCGTTCATTTGACACTATGAAACTGCTTCTTACAGCCCAAAGAGTAAGCCCCAGCCTTTTGCCAACGTCAATTTTTCATGGTTGCGATTCGAGACTTTCACTTTGAAAAACACGGGGAGGAATGAAATTCCAAATTCAATACCTTCGCGAAAGAAAAACTATTTCGCCCCAATATTTTAGTTACTATTTCACCAATGTTTGTTGCTTTAGCAAATGTTTAGGCAAATCGGGGTCTATGAAGTAAACACCGGAGTAACCCTTTAAAGGAAAGCTGAAGGGGTGCTTGAAGAAAAGAAAAAAAAAAAACGACTTAGAGGTGAGTTATAGCGTATTCGTGTCTTGTAAATTTGAATATCACAACAATTTCTCCTGGACTTATCAATAGACGCGAGAAAAACAGAAAAAGAAACCGCTGGTTGTGGCGTCATACCCAGAGTTTTCAACTGCCTTGCCCGTGCCACTTCTGAGGGAACGCGTGCAGTGTTTTTTACCGCTCTGTTTAGGCTTGCGGAAGGCGCGTAAATGTTCAGACATCTTTATAATACTTCACGCTTTTTTCCTCTTACCGAACACGCCAGGAACAAGGGGCCTTGGCGCTATTTTGAAAGCGCTCGTGTGGCTACTTTACTCACAATATGAAATCTAATTTTGATATTCGTGATCCTGGAGAGAGACCAACGGAAGACGATTTAACTGTTTTTTTTTTCTCAAATTCAAAACCGCTTCACTTTCCCTTTATGGTTTTAGACTATTTGTCAGTAGCTTTCACCTTTTAATACTTTTACAGAATACGGTCTGGAATTCAAATTGCGGAAGAATAACACTTCAATTGAAATGCAGTATGACTTGCTGTAAAAAATAATGGTAACCTTCTAGTTATTATTAACAAGCCAGTAAAGCATTAAGATAGGTACCGTCGGGAAGAAGAAAAGCCTTCTTAATGACACAAAAAAATCAGGTGCTTGCGTTACATGCAGTTCGCGAATCAGAACAATAGGATAGTTTTCGTTTTACGACGGCACTTCAGGGTTCCTTGAACCGCCCGTTTAGTTTTAAGCAACACATAACATCACACCCCTAACCTTTGACGGCCGTACAATTGATTTGTGCAGTAAACTCAGTACACTGCTCGTCAAGACAAAAGAAAAACAACTTTTAGTATCAAAGTTGTTTTTGTTAGAAAATGTTGTTTATACGAGCAATTTTGTCGCATGTTTGTGATTTTTAGCGTTTATAAATGATTCGGTCGAAAATTAGTGTGATGTTAGTTTTATTAGAGTAAGTATTGCGAGCGACAATTTCTCCAGGGAGGATCAGGTAGGGCCAAGCATACTTGAGTAGTAATTCAATAACTGTTATTGAATCACTGATATTGTACTACTATCTTTGTACTGTATTTACTCGAGTAATAACCGCACTGTTTATGAGGAAAACCTGAGGGTTCGCTTTTCCGCGGAGCATGCCGCTTGCGAATCACCGCGATCAGCAGCATGATTCCAGCGCTTTACAGGACAGAGATAACGGCTTCGCGCAAAGATAGCATCTGTAAAGATTGCATGTGTATGGTGAATCGTGTTCTCGACCGAGTTATTCGCTATGTTATTTTTGCGCAACGCGATGATTCGCTGTATATGTGCTGTGCGGTAAAGCAGACGCAAGGGCCTTTGTTCATAAATAATGCGGCTATTACTCGAGTAAATACGGTAGTTTGTAAATGTAATTAATTTTTTTCGGCTAAAAGGAACTGTAATTGTAATTTATTCACTTTCTAGTGTCAGTAATTGCAAAATGTCAGGCACAATTAAAATTACTGTTGCGAGACTTTGCGCTGCCGACGGAACCTCTTCGAAAGCCTCAGCGCTCGCACAATATGCGTACCGCACGGTTAAACACTCGCACATTTATTCCCTGTTCTACGATATCTTGGTGAACTGTGGAAGCTAGGACCCCGCGACCCAATAAGAGCGTCGGAGCGAGGCACGTGACCCGACATCACGGGAGCATTTCTGTCATGACGCCAAATGCGAGGTGCGAGGCCCGGAGGAACCGGCTGTCGTCTGCTAGCCAAGAGTCTTCTGCTCCGAAACCATCCAACTTCGGATGAACGTCCACCGCAGCAACATATCGGTCTACTAGAATAGCGAGCACTTCGGGAACCATTCATGAGGCAACATACGCGCCATTTAGCCGCGAATTTGGGACGGGTTCAATTGCCAGGGCACAGTGCGATGTTTTGAGCAGAAATGCCCGATTACACGGCTGCGAGTGTCCGGCGATCGCAAACGGCCATGGCGGTACAAGGATAAAGCAAATCTGGAGCGGATACGGATGTGGCATCACTTTTTTTCTTTAAATATAACTGAAACTGATAAATTCGTGATCTATTTATTTATTTATTTAAAAGTTCCCTCAGGGCCCGAAGGCATTACAGAGGGGAGCGGACTACATCAATAGAATTCAACAACATACAATAAATAACAACCTATGAATGCAAAAAAAATATGTACATATTAGTGAAACGCTGAAATGTGAACATTGTTAAGGCAATTTTTGAAAGCAACGCTGTCAGATATTGATACCACAGATGCTGGAAGGTGTTTTTTTTATTTTTTTTATTGGTTATTGGTTTTTTTTTCTTCACATCTGTGGCTGGGCAAAGCATATGGCATGGGCTGAGCTTCACATATCGTTGGAGTACGGCTTATTCTGATGTTTGATTGAACACAAGCGAATATCCAATGTTTGGCGATGCTGATTGTCATGAACCCGAACACTCGACTCGGGCTCATGACAATCGAGTACGCCACGGTTCACGTGACTATAGGGCAAAGTCGTCATATCATGTGACGTAACCGTGTCAACAACGCTAAGGAATCTAGTGACGTTCTGAATTTAAACCGACTTGACACAGCGAGTCACGTCACTACGTCACGTGATGTCGAGGGGCCACGTGACGTATATCTTGAAATCATGACGTCACGGGACCACGTGACACATTATTGACCATAGTGCAAATACAAAAGCGCCACGAAAACTCACAATTTCTCGCACACAGCAACTCTATATACGACGATTTGATGAACACAGAGGTACAGTTGCCAATTTCGAATTCACGAATATTCCATTTGTAATACTAACAAAAGGCTAATAAAAAAAAAAAATACTGTAAGCGTTTTTAAGCCGGTTACCATTATATATATAATTTTTGGTTGGGTTCCGGTTCAGTTCCAAGATGGCAGCGAAGATTTCGTTCGGTTTAGTTTTGGTTCGGCTAAAAATAACGGTTTGGTTCTGGTTTTCGGTTCGGTTCGGTTCGGTTCGGTTCGACACTCTGGACCGGACACCAAGTATTGGTGTTTAGTGAACCGCCACGACATCGCCGAAGGCCTGTTCACACTTGGGTTTAACTACGAGTGACTGAGACAAGGCCGGTTTAGAAGCGTCTTGCGACGGTTACGACCGGCTACGCAGCAATGCAGCCGGTCGTAAGCCGTCACAAGAGGCTTAAAGGGGCACTGCAAAGGGACGAAGAAAGCTAAATGCTGCATCGAAGGGCGTGCCTATTAGTGTCAAACACGAGCGTTCAGTGATGACATTGGTCTAGAGCGTCAAATAATGACGACACTGCATTCTAGAGGTAGGACTGTCTGAATAGTCGTACGCGACCCTTCTGATCTTTTCAAGCACTTGATTCTTTGCATAAAACACCCGTAAATCGGCGGGGCATTCACATCTTCACAACTGAATTCTGATTCCAAAGAAAAGCGAGATAGCGCATGGCTTTAGCACGCTCTTGTCGTTTCGGTTTTCTATTGGTTCAGACCAAGGACTTCATCAGCAATAAAAATTGTGCTCAAAATTCCGAGCTTCTTTCACCTACTGTGCTCAAAACATATTTGATTTGTTATTTATTCCATTTTCAAAGTGTTTCTAGTGTTCTACTCACTAAATCAAGCGAACAAGATGCAAATTAAAAAAAAAAAAAAATTGCCAGAAACGCTTTGCAGGGTGACTTTAATAACCAGTCGTGTCGATGTCTGTCGGAGTCACACGCAAGGTGTGAACCGGCATTTATTAGTTTCGTAGGGGGTGATTTTAGAGGGATCGCCGACAAGCATGAACTGGCTGCGCGGAGGGCAGGATGAATTACTGTATCCTCGTTTTTTGGGGGTTCTTGCTTTTCTTGTGCAGGAATTTGTATTGCAAATACGCGTAATTACCACGTGAATAGATTCGATGGTCCCCCGTAGCTACCAACAAAAGAAATACGGATATTAGTAGGATGCGTTCTTGGATTAGTTGGTTCCTCTTAGTTGAACATATAAAATAGCGCAAAAAAGACAAGGACAAGAAGTATACAGGACAGGCGCTATTCTGCATAGCACCTTTCCTGTATACTTCCTGTCCTAGTCCTTTTTTACGCTTTTTTATGTTTAAATCCAGATATGCTTTAATCACTTCATAAACAACTAAAACAAGGACAAACTAGCCCACCCAGCCTTCCTGCTCACCTTCTTTACCATGCTTACAAATTAAAGCGTCTAAGCGGCAAAAAATTCAAAAGGTAAAATGAGGCAGATAATTGTCGTTCACATTGTTCCCCGATTTGCACACATAGTTCAAAATACCACAAATGGCTGTTGACTTTTTTTTAATATTTGTTACTAAAAGCACGTACTCAGCGCATATCAGGGCATTACTTTCTGATGAATTCTGAAAAATTACGACTATGAGGCGCTGTATTCGGTCACAGGTTACGAGTTTAATAGAACCTCTTCCGCCTTCTTTCCACTTTAGCAGAACCAACGCTGGAAAGGAGGTCACCTCCCCTTCAGCGTTCGCTCTGAGCTTCCCCAGAACGTTTGGCTGTCATCGACTATTCAATATACCTGTATCACCGAGGTAAATAATTAAAGAAAAAAATTACAAATGAAAACCAGAGTTCACTATATATTTTTCACAGAGGGAGAAATTTGATATTTAAGCCCCTTTCCTGTGCTGGAGTTAGATATATGTCAAGTATAAACTATATTTTTAAATAATTTCAAAATGTTAAAAAACTAATTCAGATATAACTGAAAGAAAAAATGACGGTATTGGCACGATTTCAAGTTGATCAGGAATGGCTCGTTTTAGTAATAAACGTTGGAGGGGTTCCTGCCGCACGTACCTGGATTAAGATTCTACCACCTGGACGGCAGCGGTAAAAGTGCGCAAACACAATGGGGAAAATAAAAATTCATGAACATGTCCGTTTTTTGACACGCCGCTAAACCTTGCAGTGTCACGGTGCGCAGTTGGAGTTGATTTTATTATTCAACTCGCTCAAAACGTCCGGGAACAGGGGAGCGATGGTCATAGCCACATCCCGCTGCGTTTCTTTTTCTTTTTTTTCTTTTTTTTTTTTTACTATTCCTCTATTGTTGTGATCTGACTGTGGAGCTCTTTTCACTTATCGCATTAATGTAGATTCAAAAAGCTGAGCAGCAGCGAGTAACTCCGGCTTCGCAAGAGCACTTGCCCGACCTCAGAAATGGTGTGAGACCGCACAGCTGTACGTGAAAATATAATGGAAACAATGTAGCATCCTCACCTGCTTCCGAATCGCTCCGACGTTCTATAGCGAGCGAAATCGCACAAAGAATTACATTTATCGTAGGGCGGTTGTCGTAGGCGATGCTACCTTGCCTTTTGCGAGAAGCACTTCGCAGTCAATAAATATTCTCGCTGAATTAGCTTCTTCACCCCGTAGGCATGGCAGACAACCGACCTTTTTTCGCGGAGATTCACCTCCCCAATAATAATCTGTCTTTTAACAGGGAGGAAGCCGCAATAACGTCGCAACGTGCTGCTGGCCTTTGCAACTGGCAGCACGACGGGACAAGTGAACGCCGCATTAGGGCGATTTCCTATCACGGCATGGCACCACTACTATTGCTCCTGCGTACCTCTGGCCCAGCCGGACGGGCCTTTAACACCGCAGAAAAGGCAGCAGTCATCTCCCACTAAGAATTATCCGCAGAATAATTACATATTAATTACCGCGCATCTTATTATGGCTGCGCACTGAAAGAGATTACGGCGCTAGCCGATAAGGGTTCCGAAGAACGAACCAAGGTGCAAAAAATGTTAAGATAAAAAAAACCTTGCGTTTCTCAAACTGTGGGTGACTTTAGTGTCAATGTTACTCTCCCAGTACCACCGCCTTGCCGTGCCTGAAAGCTACGCTGACTTCGTGTGCTTCAGCTCTATTTTCCGCTCTGCTTCCTTCACCGATAGCCACTATCGGTTTCCGGCCTTCCCCCGATCGGTTGGCTTTCCTCCCTCCTCAACTCGGTCGCTCCTCTCTTTGCGGATGCCGCCGGGGTAGATAAGGACGACCGTCACGCGCAGATCTCCACAATGTTTGTCACTTGAGGATGGCGACACCGTTCTGAGTGTACCCGTTCCGACGAGAGGTATTTTACCTGAAGCTATAGGTCGCGGATTAGGAGAAACTTACACACCAGGAACTTTTATCCCCAATTTAGGGTGAACAATGGCTGGTTCGGAGGCTTGCACACAGCTACACCCTTTCGGCACCCTTATTTCGAGTCATACACCGTTTTCAAAAGTTAAATACGGCGCGGTATTAAGAAGCACCCTTCATTTTTGAAGGGTGTGAGAAGGGTGCTACAGTGAAGTGTGGCGAACCCTCTTTCTGAAAGGTGTTGGCCATATTGACACCTGAAGCATTCGGAGCTTGTATAAAAAATTTTGTCAAAGAATTGTTGTCTGCGCTCATGCTCCTTACTTGGAGATGCGAGCCTTGAACTTAGATGTACCATGATTTACGTGAAATCGACGAGAGCAGAAAAACATATTTGTTACCTTCGTAATTGCGGAGATGAGCACCTGCGAATGAGAGCCTTTGAATTGCAGAGCGTTCAAGGTGATGGAGCGTTCAACAAGGTCATGATTCCTTTGTCCTGCGTGATTCCTTGCGCCCTGTATTTGCAGTCTCTGCATGTGGTATTTCTTGCGTGTATACCTGTTGCTTGTAAAAAAAAAAAAAAGAAATCCTTGGAGGCATTTGTTTAAGACCACCGGCATCTTATTTGTAGGGTGTTCGCCAGCACCCTAACGATGTTCATTTAAAGCTGCAGTCACGCTTCACATACTTCATACAAAAGACACGGTGTTTGCTGCACACATGATAACAGCACCAACTGTGGACGCACCTCAAGCATTTTTTTGGCTTCATAATGTGACGGGCAGGGGAGTAAAGACGGGAGCAGAACGCGCCAAATCCTGAACACTGATATCGGAGGTCCCGAGAGAAAGAATGAAAAATGAAGCGACAGAAGAGCGGGAAAAGAAATCAGACGAAGAGTTAGGCGTGCTCGTTTAGCCACGACAAGTTGAAGTAGCTTGAGTTCTTGTCAAGTTTATTTTATTTTCAATGCGCGATTGCGGTGTTTCTCTGCAAAGTCATCTAGAAAATTACTAGGTACAGACCTTGCACGCTATGTTTTGTGGTTTCTTTCCGCATATTAGGGGATCGCCTCTGACATGGGCCCATCAAGACTACCGACTATGACCACCGATATCCGTGCCTATTCCCCGTCCTTCCGAAGCGGCCCGAATGCAGGGACTTTTCCCCCCTAGATTTTCCTATTAACTCGATGGTGACAGAAGTAGAGGAGGAAGAGAAAACTTAATTAAAAATAAAAGGCCACGAGTCAAGGGCCAGAAGTGTGCTCGGAAGAGAAAGGGAACACCAGGACAGAAAATGCTTTACAACTGTATAATAGTGGGGTTGAAGATAATAATCCCCGGAAAAGGGGAACAAGGGGGACAAAGACCGCGCACCAGTCACCTAGCTGTGTTTGGAGATTTCTGTTCGTCCTGTGTTCCCCTTGTTCCCCTTCTCCAGGGATTATTATCGTCATTCTTGTCCAGCTTGCTTGAACATTTGCCTTAATTGCATTATCTTTATAATAGCGGGGTGTTAGAAGTGGAGCTCCACTCAGGGCATCGTCTTTCGGCAAGCATGGACCCTCTTCGACAACCTGAGGATGGGCTTCCGCGACCTGGAGGAGAAGCCATCGCGCTCCGACCAGTTCATCTAGTTGGGCCTAACGTTTAAGCCGAAACCTCAACCGCCATTGCAGCTCTGCTGGATGTCCACCACCCATGGGCCGCCCCATATCTCAGGCAACGTGATGCGGCTTTTTTGGAGGCTACATCAAGTTCCTTCGAGTAAGCATCAGTCGCAATTGCTGATCGACGTTTCAGCGGGTCACCATAGACGTTCTAGTTCCTCTACTACGAACACAAACTGGCAGCAGGTTTTGGTTCACATGGTAGAGTATTTTTCAAAATGGCCAGATTACCCCTGTTGTGGCAGACACTCTTGTAACCCATTGGGTAACAGGGTACGGTGCACCTTTGTCGCTCCACTAAGACCAGGGACGAACCTTCGTGTCACAGGCCTTTCAAAATGTCCGTCGACATTCGAGCATCACAAAAACAAGAACAAAACCACTGCATCCACAATCCAGTTGTCTCTAGCAGCGTTTTAATTGGACCATACCGCAACATTTGACGATGTTTTCAACGAACATAAGACGACTTCGTTGCTCTCTTCCTCTACTCCTATCGAACAGCGGCCCACAAAGTCACGGAGTATTCGCGACTCCAGCGACCTATAGGGGGCGCCACCACCAAACAAACATGGCGGTTGGGTCAAGGTCGCGTCGGCTCGGCCGGGCCGCCTGAACGGGTGGCGCATTGAATTTAACATATTTTCTCTTGTTCAGTGCCCAATTTCATAGGTATTTGAACTGCGATGGTTAAGTGTAGCCGGTGCTCATAAACTTGCAGAGCATAGTTCTGCTTTCCTGGTGTTTTTTGTTCTTTTCGTGTCACACTTTTGTTTCGGAGATTTGGTTCAAAACCGAAACTATGCACTCCGGAGAGACGGTAATAGACTCTAATCAGTTTTGATCAACTAAGTAAAACGGCGTTGACACAGAACTGTTCCACCGAGAGTAATCTTCAGCTAACTCGCATGCCTGAACCAAGCGGCTTATCTGTCCGCGAAATCAAGCTTTTGTGCGTATCCGCGTTCAAGATGCACCTCCAGTCGTCTGCTTGGTCAACAACACAGGCTGCAGGAAAATTACGAAAGTTAAGCAAGCGCTTCTTTAGCCAAGGAGCATGTTAACCCACTGGCGCCTCTCTAAGCAGCTGATACTCGTATTTTATTTCAATTCAGGTTTTAGTAGCAATCGAGAGGTCATTTTGACGAGCGGGTTATGTATTATATTATGCGCTATGATCCCACTAAAGCGATATTAGTATATTCTTCGGGTTAAAATACGAGCTTAGTTGAATAGCTCTTAGGTGAACTCCTGAATAAAAGTATACTTGTCAGGCAGAGAGATACTACTTAAACTCAGCCAAATGGTTCTAGCCGGTAGCACGGAGACGAATGCGGACAAACTGAAGAAAGTCTTCATCGAAGATTCCCGCAGAACTTCTCTGCATTGAACTCGACTTCGAATCCTGAACGAAGAAAATTCGTATTTTTTTGTGCCCGGTCAACCTGAGCAATGTAGACGTATATTGCTGCTGGCTTCGATGGTGGCGTATTATAAATATTGGAGGAACGATAGATTATAATGCCGTGACAGCTTTTAACTTGGCGAGACCCGTCCCCCACCTTTTGAAAGCAAACAATTTCCCTCATTAATCGTATGCAGCGAGCAGGTTCTCCGGAATCAAGTAATTGCGAAATCAGCCCAACTCCTTCGGTCTGGTCGAGAAGTTTTTCGCCGAAAAGCAGTCAAGATAAATAGCCAACGCACCGACCGGCGTGGGTGGCTCAGTCTTGAAGCTAATCGAACACAACCAAACTCAAGAAAAACAGCTATCGAACCTTCCCATTCACTTAACGGCAACATTGGTTTTCCCTCCAGTGAAACACCTCGTCTATCGTCCTCAGTCCACTGTTCTACATCCTAATAAAGAAACCACTTATCAGCTACCAAGTAGTCGGCACTTTGGATGTGATTCGAGACAGATAAGAAATCAAAACGTTTTTCCGCGATTCCTCCACGTCCAAGAAATCGACTGCACGCGACCGTTTGTTGTGGAGTAAACGGGCCTTCAAACACGTGATGGAAGGAAACAATCTACTGAGTCTTTACCGCACTAATAAACACTCAGGCAAACTTAAGCACTTTTCGGACCTTCGTCAAATTACATTGTTCGCCACCGCGCCGACAACACGTGTCCGCGAAAGCCGCCAGAAACACGGAGGTGCGGAAAGCGACCTGTTCCGGATGGTTCCCGGTTTTCCCGCTTGTTGGCGTCCGTTTTGCTGGAGTCGCGGATACAACCACCATCCTCCTCTTTGGACGGGAAATTCGTATGCCATTCCACCTCGCCAGATCGTGCCTCTGACCCTACATTTTATATTGGTATTTTAATGACGAGTCTTGAATTGATAGCTTAATGACGCGTCTTGAACTGACCTGTGGCTTCGTCAGAGAGCGCCTTTTAATCGCTTCTCAGCGAATGAAATTGCAATGCGACGAGCAGACAACGGAAGAGTTGTTTGAACCGGGTGACGGAGGGTGGCTCTGCAACCCGCTGCGAAAAGAAAGACTCGCTGAAACTACAACGTCTGGCAAGGGCCATTCACCATTGTCGCCCTCTGAACGATGTGGTATACTGGGCGCAACGCAATACCCGTTCCTGCATGCTCGTGGTTGATAAGAACCGCCATGTTTGGTACGAGGGCTGCTGAACTTGAAACAAACTTACTGTTTTTTTGTTGTTGTTGTCTTTTTGAGAAGCGATAGTGTGACAGAAGTACAAGAGGTGTGGTCGAACAAGGGAACACCAGGGCATATAACACATTAAATAAAGTTTAAGAATACATGTGTATGCTTCGAATAGGACTGGAGACAGTTTTTGTATCACCAATGTGACAGGGCCGCCATACGAGGACTACAGGAATACACCCGCATCGGACATTGTAGACTGTATTTTGTTGGATGCATTTGTGTGCACTGGAACAATCTGCTTTGCACCGTTAATTGCGTAAAATGTTTAGCGAGCACGAGAACAAGTCCTATCCAGTTCACTCTTCATTAGCGTCACTGTTCTTGGTCGCTCTGATTAAACCAACGTCCGACCCTTCACGTGTATGGTACTTCTCACTATCTTTAGTTGCAGGATTATGACACCATTATGAGCAAATGTTTTAACGAGAGGTACCTTACCTGAAGACAGATAGGAAATTTCGTACAACCTATGGAAGCACGCATCCATATCGAGTTCACTTTTCGTTCAAGTCACTATTGTTACAAACTTTAGATATGTGGAGACCCAACGTCGTTTAACTCCTTAAAACACTGCGGTTTGCCGATTGCACGCGGCTTTTACTTTTTCACCAATTGGTTCTGACTACGAGCATTGCACAGCGTTGCGCCGGCAGCGGCGCGCGACGAATGACCGATCGCGTAATGTCGTTAGACTGAAATGCCTTTAACATTGCCGTACGGAACGGGTATAATGAGCCACTTCAGTGGAGACTAAAACCTGAAATTGCGGAATTACATAACCACGTCATATTGGTGTTTTAAAGAGAAAAGAGACATTTTGAGCTCGGACTGTTTTGGCGCTGCATCAAAAAGGATTAGATAAGAACCCCCTTTTTCTTGCTAGTACACGATTGCGTTATCGTTATCTGCATACGCTTCGTGGCGTTATGAAAACAGCCTCCTCGCTGAACACGAAGTGGAGGAAACATCTCGTCGAATTCTCGGAATCGGTGGTAGATAAGATAGGGATACCATAAAATGCACGCCTGTAATTTTACTTTTACTTACATTTTTTTTTTTTATGCTCTGGTAGCTTCAGAAACGCAGGACGTGGCTCATTTTATTCAAGCTTTATGTTTCGGAATTTGTTTTTCGGCGATTTTATCGGAGTGCCGCTATATTATTGGCCGTGGAGTGATAACATTATGCCCACGGCTCACTACAACATGTATTTTTTAAGCTTTCAGTGAGTATAAACAGTTTCCGATGAACAGTTTTCTTCATGTTGTGCGACTGTATGAGGTTACTTCTGCTTAAATACATAGCCATATCATCATTACATGGAGCTTTTAATAGAAGCACGATTAAATTTAATTATCGTCAACAATTAAAAACAAACTTTAGTAATCTCGGAGTTACCTTAACGCAATGCAATTAAATAGCGGCCGTTTGATAGCTGAGATGACGAGCAGCTGTAGTAGCACTCGTCATGAAAACGACATATCCCTTGGCTGAAATTTCCTAATCACAAATTTCAAAAGGAACACCCATTTTATTTTAAAATCAATTCACCGTTTATAAAGTAATTCATTTTTAATTCGCGAGGACTGTGCTGGCGTTTCTTTAAAGTTATCTATAGATCTACTGTCCGTTGTAGCATGTTTGCCATTCCGAATATATATAGTCTGCTTTTTTTCGTAAAATGTATTTTCAGCAGGCACGGTATACGTTAAGTGAGTTACATTTTGAACCTTGTACTTTGTCAACTCGATGGTACAAGGTATATTAGAGAAATTTGGTTTACACGTGTCTCGACCAGCTCCTTCTAAAACGTTAGTATAAAAGTATGGATAAGGCAGTGGGAAATTCGCACAACCCTTTCTATCATAATATTCCCCGCAAATCTAGACAGTTCCAACAAAAAAGCTTGGAGGGCCTATCGTTCTTAAATACTTTTTTGAACTGTGCGTCTTGACTTCTTTTTCTCTTTGTGGGATTTTAGTTTGTAAGAAGTTTGCCGGCGGCTAAAGAAGAAAAGTTTGACTGATAAATTGCTGTGGCAAAACCAAATGCAGAAAAAATACAAAAGGAACTTTTAGAATGAATTGGTGGAGCATTTGCCAAATTGTTAGGATTGTCAACCCTTGAAGGGTTGTTCCCGCGCACTGAAAATAAGGTCTGCTAGTTGCGGGGCTAATTCGTACTTGCGTATTAGCCTTTTCTCTTCTCAAAGTCAGTACGGTCTTACAGTTGGTTGAGCACGTCAAATCGACTGGCTTCTTTTCGGTTGTGTAAACATCAGAGGCAAATAAATAAAATGAGATATAGAGAGTGCAATGCTAGTCTGCCTTTAGATGGCGTTATATGTGTTCAATGCAGATGATCAATTTGCCCGGTCTATCCAATCCGCTAACAACTGGCTTTCAATGCCCATAAAGTCGTACTGATTACACCATATGAATGAGCATCGTATTGGTACGATGCTCATTCATATAATTTTAGCATTTTTTGTATGTTCGCGGAAAATAGTTTATGCTATCTGTTAGAATGGAGTACTTTTCTTGTTACTTAACTAGGTTTCCTCGCTCCCTCTTTTTTTCCCCTTTTCGATGAGTATTTTTGCTTTTGGGGTTGCTAGTGCTGATGGACGCACTGATTTCCGTGTTGTAGGATGTGAGTTATTCCTTTCCGTTTCAGCTAGGTGATTCGTGTTTGGTAGCTACTTAGCCCATGTCGTCTTAAATCAGTCCCTAATGTCTTTAAATTTTGGTTGTATCTTTCTTCTCTTAGTTTTGCCTGGCTTATTTTTGTCCCACCATGAGCTAGCTCTTATATAGACTTAAAGCTGTTTTTCCTATTAAGGCGATAAGATAAACACTTGATTTTTACGGTTTAGTTTGATTCGTAAAGAGTATATAGCGAGTGATATTAACGAACTGGAACTTTATGAGAACAAGACATTTCTCAAAAAAATCCGATCGCCGCGTTAAAAGTTTCCGCCCGCGCCCCGACAGACACAACGTCCAAACGGGCGCCAAGCGCCATCTGGAGTAAGGAAAACGAGTTACACAACCTCAGTCTCCGTGCTATCAAAAGAGGGTGCTGCGGGTACGAACATTTTCCAACAATGCTAAAATGAAGAGAAAATCAACAGAATGATAGAGCCAATAAACAAAAAGGCAACAAAAAGTTGGCAACAAACATCTGGAGTAAGCTCGACTCATTAAAAAAAAAAAAAACTAAAGTGGAGCAGGAATTTCATAACACAGCAATGGTTATCAACTATAAGGAGATGATGCAGTAGGTCATATAGTAGCTGATATAACAAGGGAGTTAAATCAGAAAAGACAGAGTGGATGCAATAGGTAGAAACGTAAGGTAGTATAGAAGGGTAAGACGCATTAAGGCAATCGATCAAAACAAGAAGAATAATAACTCTACACGTTATGTATCTGGCTTATAAAACAAAGGTCTTGTGGCAGCAGCAAACTTGTTTGTGTTCAATTTTGTTTTTGCGATCGGAAATAGGAAATGTGCAAAGGTCAGACAGAGCTCGCCGAGGCACGTGAATAGGTGCAGATGTTACCCATTGAAGTAGGGGCTGGCTATTAGGTGTTTGCCCGAAGGAAAAGTTAATAGAGGTAATAAGTAATTTCTAAGAAGGGAGTGGTTGCGGATAAATGAAGCTAAGGACATTATTGCCAAATATAAAATAAAATAGCACAACGTTATATAAGTGCCCATTGTCCTGTAACAGCTAGCGACATCGGCTGTTTACTAATATGTAGTTATGACTGTAGAAGGGGCTGGCTCTAGTGATGGACAAGGTGGGTAATATAAATCAATATAATTTAAATCACGATTCTCATCGTGATTTAAATCAGCTGAGTTTTAATATGAAGATTAAAATCCAACCTTTCCTGTAGAAATAATTCCGAAAATAGTACCCACGTCTTGCCGCTTGTTTATCATTTCATGCTTTCTATGTGCGTATGATTTGTATTTAAATCAAAGAATCGTCAAGAAAGAAATATTTATACGACGCTGAACACAAAGAAAGGCATTGCTCTTCTTAGAAAATCGGATCAATGAGCTTACAATTATCCTTTTACTTCATTCTTCAGTTACATAACGTGCATAGCAAGCAAATCAGAATGTAAAAGAAACAAAAACTATACAGGTAATGTTTGATTGCAAGCAAATCAGAACACAAAAAAGCAAATCAGAACGCAGAAAACGCCAATGGGGCTTGTTAGGTAACTATAAAAATCAAGCTGTTTTTCGTTCTAGTGTGGCTAGGGCTGCATTAATAAAAAGTTTAAAATAGGTAATTCTTTGTTCCGCAACGTTTACAGCTATCGGACAGATTGATAAATAAATCTGACATGTTTTAAAAATACATTTAGTGATAAAGAATCATTAATTCTTACTACATTGATTTAAATTAAATTAATCTGATTGAAATCATAAACTTTATTTAGATCATATAAATTCGAATTTTGTAATGCTTAAATTTTTTTTTCACCCTGGTCATGGATAGATAATGACGGTGTACTGATGGAGGTATTAATTTAATTTCGGAGGCAACGGAGGCTTTGAAGCAGTGTACTTCAAAACTAACCTCATGGAAGCATCTTACTGTAGCCGAAGCTTTCGCCAAAGGATGTCTGACTAAGTTTAACGTTGAATTACATTCGGGCAGGCCGTGCAGTGAGCGCAGTTCATCGCATACGTGCAACGTCCGTTGGCTGAAGAGGATGAGCGCGTTTGTTAGAACCCCGATGTCGTGCTTCGTTGCGGTCGCTGCCCTAAAAGATGGACGATAAATCAGAGCTGGTGGTCTGCTCCGCTCATCCGTTTTCGCTAAGTAGTGTTTCCGCTTAACCGAGTGGAAGTTCTTTTTTTTTTTTTTGGTCTAGACCACGCATTTGTGACGCTCTGTGCGCTCTCACTCGATTAGTGGTGCCTAATTTGTTTATCTGAAGCCTGGTGCACCAACGATACTTTTTTCAAAAGAAAAAAAAAATAATAAGCTAGGGCGTTGGCCCAATAAATTTAACCCCATTTGAATGGGCCAGAAAATGCGGTATGGCACTGAAGAAAGTGCATATTTATTGTTTTACTTCGTGACATGTTTCAGGTGTAAAATATTACAAGATCGCGTCGTAATAGGTACTAAAAACAACAAAAAAAAAAAAAAAAAACCTAACTGTTTAAAGAGTTTATATTCGAAAGCGCAGTATTTAGTCCCCAGGGACTGAGAGGAACGTCCAAGTGACAAATTTCGTTAACTTAAAGATACCAAAGACGTATTAAATTGTAACTTCTTTTTTTTTTTTTAGTTTAAAACTGAGTTTTATATCAGTCCACATAGATGGTCCATAGATATTTTCACAAAACTGGCCAGTTAAACGAGGCTGTCATGTAAACTTTCATCATCCTTCTTTTGGAAATTAAATTCTACAGTTTTATTAAAGTGTTTATAGAATATTTCATCCACAACGCATAAATTGTCTGGTCACTGTATAAAATATTTGCAACCACGTACGTCTATGGGTTATAGTTCGGCATCCCAGAAATTCTAAAAGGCCAGGCGTATAATACCTAAATACACAACCTTAGAATAGTTTGTTTCATGACGATCGATGTCATGAAAGGCTTGCTACCAAACCCTGAATAGCGGTATAGCATCAATTCACGCCTAGTCACACAAGGCGGACAAACAACCTGCACAGTTGGCTGACGTAAGAAAAAGTTTTTGTTTTTACACAATAAATATTTCCCTGCACCTGTTGTCCACGAGCATGTTTTCAGTGGCTAGTTGAGGACGCTTTAGCTAAAAAAAAAAAAAAAACTAAAAAAAACTAACGCACTTTTCTCATCTACCGCCGAGACGTCCCATCTCGAGATTGCATCGGCTTATGTATACCACAAATGCAAATCTGGGCAGCGTGACTCAAAGTGACATCACACTGTCACGACACGTCCTGCATGCTGTCAGTTTAGAGTGTTACATGACGTAATGTGGCCTGGTGTGGCCTGACGCACGTCAGTTGAACTCTCGACCACGTGACCCGTAATGTCACCAGCCACGTGAGCAGGCGACCGCGTCCCGCTCAATTGCGCACGATGTTAACCCGCTACATTCAGCTGGTAGTGTCACTGGCGTACCGCTTTCGTCGCCACACTAGGACTCGGCCAACGCGACAGGAATCCTAACTTCCTTCGCTTTCGTTAAGACGTATTCTGGATTCAAAAGACCGTTTAAAAATATGTCTGGCATGTCCTTGAGGAGTGTGTGCTGTATGTGACCCTAGGAGGGTGAGGCGTTTAAAAAAGAGTTATCTTCACTGAACTTCGCGGCTTGCCCGAATACTGGACGACGTCGCTATTTAACTGGATCGGGTTTCTGTCCTTGTCCCTAGAGTCCCTTTTCGCATTAAAAGTCCGACCGTACACTCTAAAAAACGTCCGTGCGTCTACTTTCACGCACAACACTCGAAGAACCAATCAGCGCAACTCACGGAGGCAGCTCAGCGAATGATGATGCCGAAACATCTGTTTAGATCAAAAAAGGCAGACTGAGTTGTGACATTAAGCAATGCAAGCGTGACGTTTTGCATTGCTTAATGTCCCAACTCAGACTGCGTTTTTTGGTCTAAACAGATGTTTCGGCATCGTCATTCGCTGAGCTGCCTCCGTAAGTTGCGCTTAATGGCTCTCCGAGTGTTGTGCGTGAAAGAAGACGCACAGACTTTAGAGTGATAGCCCACTCTACGATTCGATGGCGCCAATCAAGCAGCTTCAAAATTGCATTGTCATGGCGCTCGTCGTCTATGTGCGTTTGGTATCAGAAGTTAAACCAATGACGCGGAATGAATGCGGCGACGCCATGACGATACACTTTTGCAGCTGCTCGATTGGCGTCATCGAAGCGTAGAGTGGGCTCTGATCGGGCTTAACGTAAAATGGAGTATATATGACAGCAAAATTACTCGCTCGTTCGCGGCATGGTACGTTCTTTTACGGCGACAGCTGCTAGTGGCCCGTTCAACCGGTTTTTCGACGGCGTGAGCGTAAACGTCGTCGGTTTCCCCGCTGATTGTAGCGGAAAAATTGACGTCACGTGACCTATGAACGAATTCAGTTTGCCGGCTAAATTTGGCGGGAAAATTGGTGGCACGAGACCTGAAGTCACGGGACCCACAGACAAATTCAAGTTCCCCGCTAAATTTAGCTTAAAAATTCACGTCACGTGACCTATGCATACATTCTGTTTCCCCGCTAAATTTGACGGGAAAACATATAACGACCTTAAAATCATTTATTCATCAACAACGTATCGACGCTAAATCACGCAACGTCACTAGAGAGGTTTAGTAGACCGCTTTGGCACCCCCGTATACGCTATATGCAGAACGGTGGCACTACGCCGCATGTGCGATGCTGGAGGAGAATTAGCGGAGCTGCCGAAGCTATACTTTCCTTCACCTTTTGATGCACTGCAGGAAAGGCTAAAAGCACGAGCTCCTTGATCTGGGGCATGTCTCGGAACACAAGCTCTAGTGCATTAAGCGCAGCTACCAACGCTATGAGCTCGCGCTTCTAGCCTTCACTGTACAACATAAGGGGAAATGGAGTTAACGGAGGCGCGCTATTTACATAAGTTGCGAGAAAAATAGCGCCTGTACCGCGGTGCCCTAGCGTGGGTCGTGAGAACGAGTCTTGGCGGGATTAGGGAGAGCCAGCTAGGGACGCAGTTCAAGAAGGCCGTTACGCCATGACTGTACGCTTTGCGATCGCGATTCTGAGGGGCGGATTGTATCCCGCTGCTGCGAGAAGTAGCCGAGACAGACAAAGCCATTCAAGGACTGCAACAGGTAGATATTTATGGCGAACAATCTAATTCCAGCCGCAGAAAGAATAAAAAAAGAAGCTTCGCAATCCATGGCGCATTGACCGAAGGGTGCGACCTCTTGCTCGGTCATTTTTTGACGAGAGGACAAAACCGACCAAGTTAGTGAGCGAGCAGGCTGACCTGAGGGATTTCCGTGGCGTTTTATTTTCAGTGAACAGTGAGAAAGAGGAAAGAAATACGGATTGCATTTACACAAAAGAAGAGCTACGCTTCTTGTCATTTGATTTTGATGATTTCTCTCGATGGCTTTGGCGCTTGACACATATCGAATTGCTTGGACAGTTTGGCCGTCAGTTGTAGTCAATTACAGACACAATAATCATTTACTTAAAAAAGAAACAAAGATTAGCACTTCTTTCGACAAGGAAAAAATATGCTATGAAGATATTGTTGGAAAGGAAGAAGTAGTGGGGCTCAGCCAAAAATGTTAGCGCATCTCGGGCAGCAGCGGAAACGCCCGAGTTGCGCTCGGACGGTTGCTCCAACAGTCTCGGGAAAAAAGGGGTGTAAAAATGTGTATCGTTACACCCTTTGTCCCATATAATACACCCCATAGCTTCATTTTGACGTACTGAGCCCTATAGTCGAACAGACGGCCCCACAGTTTACAAGGGGCTTGATAACCGTGTGGTACAACTTATTAAAATAGCTGATGTACGTTTTACTGACTGCAAAAAATATGATCGGGGTTTTCTTGGCCCCATTGTAAAAACTCGGTGTTTTCTTTCTGTGGTCTTTGATAGGTACTTTAGCTATTTAAAAAGTTAGATCGCACCGTTATCAAGCCCCTCGTAAAATTTGGGGCCGACTGTTCGACTATAGGGCTCAGTACGTCGAATTTAAGTTTTGGGGTGTATTATATGGGACAAAGGGTGTAACGATACACCCTTTGACACTCTTTTTTCTTGAGAGTGAACTATTGTTCTGGCGACACCATCATAGTCAATCTCTCCTCATTGTATTAAACAGTAGCCTCCTTTATACTTGCGAAGCCTTGCAGATCGCCACGAGACGCGGCCGAAAGTGGAAAGGTAGTGCGACAGACAGCGGATGAGAGGAGAGGCATGTAACGGGCGCCCCGCTGCGGCGAGACGCCGAAGAACACTTATACCAGGCGATGGAATGTCCGCTCGTACTCCTCGCGTTTTTTGCACTACCGCTTCTTTCCTCGTCCGGTTTGAAGACCATGGTTCGGGTCTTCGCCACTGCACAAGCTGTGCGCTGAATACCAGAAATGCTCTCTGCTACCAGATCCTCGCACTCCAAATCTACGGCCGGTTACTCTATGGCTCCGTCGTCGAACTGCTAGGCTTCGTGAGTTTAAAGGAGGCTATGATTAAACCCAACTATTCACCAAGAGCCTGACAACATCGACGTTGACAAAAATATTGCAAATAATTGCGTTATCGTTTACGCAAGACTTAGTGTCTGAAAGTGTCGCTAGTGGCGTAGCGTTAGCTCTCGTAACGTTGTAATCAGTAGCGGGTTGCGAACGTTCTACTAAAACTGTAAGTGTCGGTTCCTCTACGCTACATATAGAGGGGTCGTAGCGCTTTGCGGCTAGTGCAGCGAGAGTGACTGGACGATTCACTAAAACATTCCATTTTATTACCAGATAAACGTATGACGCCCGATCAGCGTTATTCCTATTGATCGTCATCGTCATATCGTGGAATAAGCAGCAAAGCTGTCGCTGTCCATTTGTTTTTGCAGCCTTATCAGTCAAGAAATTCGGCGTCTGACATTTTACCGCTTTTCGTCGTTATCAGCGTCCACTTAACCAATCAATATATCGCTCCTACATCGATCAAGAACGAGTCATTCTCGATTGACGCAGCTGTACTTGCTCTGCAACGAAGATATTAAACTGCGTGATAATTGTGGGGACCACAGCGTGGGCCAAATGGATCGAACGCACGCATTTTAAACTGACCGCAGAAATCGGTTTCTTAACTTATCGGGCTGGGATTTACTACAGGCGTGCTCGAAGCTGGTGTATTTATTCAATAAGAGTATGAATGCATGAAAGCTCCGGAGTCAAAATAAAGGTAATAAAAACTGGTTTCTTCTATGGAAAGATTATCGCTAAGGCCTTTATCTAAAAATCATCAGAAAATCGTTGTGGGCTATTATGATGTTTACTACAATTGAAAATTAGTGAAATCGAAAGGAAATCAAATTGGCTTACCTATTCTTCACTTTGTGTGGCCTAAATAAGCGCCACAGCAACACATAATATTTGTTTAGTGTACACGCAAACTATACGAAAAACATAGAATTTGATTTTTCTTGATTTGCTCAAATGAGCCAAACTTTTTAATTTTTAGCGGAAGCTTCCACCAACTTCAGGCGTCTCTGTAGTAAATCCCAGCGTGATAAGTTAATAAACCGATTTATGCGGTCAGTTTAAACAGCGGTCAATTTATTTCGCCCACGCTATACTTTTTTCTGCATTTTATGTGGCACTGTACAATATGTTCGCTCATTAATAAGCCGTTACCGTTTCCGCACCATGTGCGGAAACGGTAAGCGTGATCTTGATATGGTCGTGCTCCGTTCGCTCCCAGGACGTCACACATAACATCCAAGTGCCTCGGGAGATCGTTTACTTCTAAGTGATCTCGATCTCGTTTGCTGGCATTCCAAATCACTCGAGAAACTCGACGTGCCGCCTCCTCGAGTCTTCTTGCTCTTGTTTGTTCTCTTGCCCAGATCGCACGAGAGGTATTGTATCACCCTCCTCTTTCTTGTCTAAGGCCCAGACACTGGAGAGTGAAGGGTAACAGGGACCCCGCGGCTTCTTCCTCGCCTGAGATGAGTATTTAGCGATCCGCCATATCTACATCAACACGGGCCTGGCGAGGCGATGGAACCCCTACAGCGAATCTTGGAGCAGGAGTCGGCGCAAAACAGACTCCGCCAGCTCCAGGGTTTGTTGCGCCGGTGGCGGCCTGGGGTTAGGGAGGTTGACCGATGACGAGGGCCGCAGGGGCGCGAAGGTCAGGTCGATCTTTCCGCAGCAGTCGCACAGTAGACTTCACGTTGTCTGGGTGACGAATATTTTTACTAGGTCATGCTGGGGGAGAGCGGCTTCGAGGGCCTCCAAATGAATGATCGGGTCTCTGCACATCAAACAGTGGTCCAGGCGGTGGGTAGGCCGGGGGTACGTGCAGGTGAGTTTTATGGCATCAGAAAAGAAGCGGCACTTCGTCCGGATTTTTTTTTTTTTTTGGCTGGGTGAAGGCTAGAAGCGCGAGCTCATAGCGTTGGCTGCACTTAATGCACGAGAGCTTGTGCTACCGAGATATGCCCCAGATAGACCGTGGTTGTAGCCTTTTCTGCAGTGCATCAAAAGGTGAAAGAAATTATAGCTTCTGCAGCTCCGCTAATTCTCCTCTAACATCGCTCGTGCGCTGTAGTGTCACCGCTCTAGCATATAGCGTATACGGTGGTGCCAAAGCGATCTACTAAAACACTCTAGTGACGTTGCGTGATTTAGAGTCGATACGTTGTTAGTGAATAAATGATTTTAAGGTCGTTATGTGCTTTCCCGTAATATTTGTCTGGTCCTGCGAGCAAACGTGGTAGATCAAGTTTACTGCCCCTCCTTCGTCCTACGCCTTCCAAGTGGCTTCAGTATTGGGCGGCTGCTTGAAGGCTCCCAACACCAAAGCTGCTAGCTAGCTAGATAGCTTTGTTCTAAACTCTCAGACTACTAAAGTAGTGTGGAAGCTTATATTAGATAATAGTGTGACATAAACTTACACACTATAGTTTGCAGACTCTATATAGTTCCACGCCTTATTGTTCGAGAAAGCAGCAACACCAGCAAGAACCGCTTGCGGGTGTTTACCGCACGAAAACTCCATGCAGGCTGTAGACGAAATTATATTTGTGGTTTCCTTCCGTTAAATATCCGCTCGTATCTAGTTTCTCGAAACCCGGAGTGGATTACTTCTCGTGGGCTCCACTTACCGTCCAACTCAGCCTCCGATTTACTGCTTATTTTTTAAACCTCTTTTTTTTTCTATTTGGCACCTCCTCGTTGTGCGATTTTGACTGCAATGAAACGCAATGAGCAGGTTCGCGGGCAACGCTTAGAAAGTACTTTCGGCGCGCTGTGTCTGACTTCCCGCGCCATCCTGCCGGCACTCGCCGTGCATCCCCGAGTCCGTGGACGATGCTGGGAGCGTGTGTCACCGAAACGGAAGCAGGTCATTATACGCCGCTTCTGGTGCGGGGCGGACAAAGCACGCTTCCACTGTTTTCTCGCCTCAAAGCGGCGCTGGAATGACGGATATTTTTTCTTTCTTCTTTTCCCTCTATACGTCTACCCCATAAGGCACATTCGCCACACTCCACTTTAAGGGGCACTTGACGCGACTCTGGTGAAACCGTACGCTGACTGCATTCCTCGTAATTTAAGTGGCCTCATGTAGCTCAACAGATGCCCAAATACCAAGTTTAACAAACGTTGAAAACAAATATTGTTTTTAAGTGATCTAGTCCTCACGTATAAACAGCCAAGCCCCATGCGCAAAGTGATGAGCCGCTTGTTTTAATTTTCTATGCAGTCTCAATGGTTTGTATACAGAGCGTTTTATGAAACGCCGGACAAATCGTTTGTGCAAGAATTACGCATAGCACAGAAGCAAGTTTAATTGATACTGATCTCAGCCAATACGACTTCCTGAATAAATCTTTTTGTCAAAAAAAAAAAAATAACGTGTCTTTTTTTTTTTTTTGCGATTTGTATGTTTTGCAAGAACAATTTGGGTCGGCGTTCGGAGAAACACCCTGTATATAGGGTTGTAGCTGTCTAGTTTAGGCACCGCCTCTGGCAAGCAAAATCGAATATTTCTCGGGCGCGTTTTGATTCCGCGACATTGCGCTTTTTCTCGATGCTCGCGAACGCAAAGCTGGAAGAATTTTATTTCTGGATAGAAATGTTGGGAAGAAAGTTCATGAACAAGAAAGCTGAGAAAAAAGCACTCTTATTGTCTTGACTGGGCAGCGCGAGCTGCATTTCACTTTTGCTTATTTAAATATGTTTAGATCCTTCAGACCATCGTTACTACACTCTAAAAAAAAAGGGTATCACCTTACACCCTTTTGTCCCATATAATACACCCCAAAACTTCATTTCGACGTACAGCGCTCTATAGTCGAACAGACGGCACCAAAGTTTACCAGGGGCTTGATAACGGTTCGATATAACTTATTAAATTGCTAAAGTACGTAGCAAAGACGAAAGAAAGAAAAAAGGGAGCTTTTGCAGTACGACCAAGAAAACTCCGATAATCTTTTTTGTAGTCAATATTACGTACATCAGCTATCTTAATAAGTTGTACCACACGGCTATCAAGCCCCTCGTAAACTTTGGGGCCGCCTGTTCGATTATGGGGCGCTGTACGTCGAATTGAGGTTTTGGGGTGTATTATATGGGACAAGGGGTGTAATAATACACATTTTTTTCTGAGAGTGTAGGGGTGGGGTCAGTTTCGAAAATCAAGCGGCATTCGACGGAGATGCGCGGGCCGCTGCCGTAGCGGGCGAAACGGTGGCGCTGCCGTCGCCGTGAAAGAAACTCTCGCAGCGTCGTCTGCTATACTCGTATTGCTTGCATTGCCTGCTGCGGGCTCTGCTAGATCCGCTGCGAATACTCCGCATGCGTGCATCGGTTTTGGAAGAATAAACTGATCACAAGCTGTAGATCCACCTCCTTTAGAAATCGCCGATTCGAGACAGCTGCTGTTGTGGTTGTATCAGTTGGCAAGGGTACACAGGGGCATTTAGCTCGCACTTTGAGGATGTCAACATAACCCAAGAACCCTCTCAATTGTTCATGGGTTGATAGCCATGGGTGAGTCGTACTTTGACTCCTATAGGTTGCCCCTGGCATCAACTTTCCTCCTATGCTGACAGCAAGGGGGAGATCCCTTTTGAATCTGGCAGCCCGCATCACAGAAACCAAGCAACGCTTCTGCACAAGCTTGTAGAAACTCATGTGATCCTCGGGCGTCTTTTGACTTTATCATTTTTTCACTGGCAACTGCGTTCCTGAAATTCTAGAACAGATGTTTGGAAACGTCGGTGCGGGTGTCTGTTTGGCTGCTGTTGTGGTCATCTGCTTCGGGTTCGCATGTAATTATCACATCACGGGATGCAACCGGTTGCAGCCTCAGCAACGCTTCGCTCGAGGGGGGAGGGGGAGGGGAGAGGCTCCTTCCGTTTGCTGCTCTTTGTGGTTGACTTTAATGGTGAATTCCACTCGCAGATCTGGAGCGCTTTCCAAAATCCGCAAGGGAGGCAAAATTCCACTCCGTGGGACCCGCTCCGAATCGACGAGGGGAAGATAAACTTGCATTTTTGGAGCGACCTCCCCCACACCCCTTCTCCCTCCGCCGTACAAAATGGCCGCCTGCTCGAACTCGACCAGTCCCACCAACGCCTCAGCCGGCTGATCTTTGCGACGACCAGTGACGACTGTCTCTGCTTAGCTGCAGAAGTAACACGCGACACAGTCCGGGCGAAATTATACGTACCACGGCGCCCATGTCACAAATAACGAAGACGTCCGCGTTCGGCACCGTCACATACCTTTCGGCCGCCTCGAAGCGGCGGGGCACGGACAGCAATTGCCAGCGGTGGAGTTCAGATTTGTAGTACGACTTTAATAAACACAGAGGTAACAAACCATCACTTGCGCGGTCGTTGCCTAACCACTTCTTGCTTTATTTTACGGGAAAACGCCGACGGAATGCAGTGTAAAAAGGAAAACAATCACTGGCTGCAGAATGAATAGGCCTAACCTTGCGTCTGTCTCCGGCTTTTCTGTTGTTCTTTTTCTCGTTCTTCCTCTCGCGATCACAGACGTCAGCGCTTGCGATTTGCCACGCTCCACATTCCCGGCTTTTTATCCGTGATCTACGCTAAGTAGAAGCGTTCGAGCCGTCACAATCCAGAGTAAACAACCGACGCACCCGAACAGATCCAACTCCACGACCCGACCGGCCGACCGGCCCGCCGATCTCTCCAACCTCACCGCGCATGCGCACCGCCGATTTAGACGGAAATCACGTGGGCCGCTCTGTCAACTTCCGGAGAGATCTGTGAAATCCCGCAGAGCAAGTTCGGCGGAGTTTGGGGCGCTCCGTGGAGCTGGCGCTGCCAGAGATCTACGAGCGGAAGATGACCAACTTGAGCCAGATCTGCGAGCGGAATATGCGCGCTCCAAATGGAGCGCTTTTGGAGCGCTCGAGATCTGCGAGCGGAATTCACCATAAGAAATGTGCGGGGACATTCGGAAACAGACGTGAAACAGCGTCTTTTCTAAATTACCCTTTGACTGTGGCCATCTGAACCGTCTGCCCATCGATGGCGTGCGGGGAACGACGTTTATGTCGTCGGGCTGAAAATGCAAATCGCACAAAGTTTTTCTTATGTGACCTTGAACTTCTGAAGGAACGCGGTCTCCGACACCTTCAGGCGTATAGCATCCTTCGGAGCGGTGAAGTGGCGTTTTCCCTCACTTTTCGACGCTTGTGGGGTGTACCCCGTTGCGACGGCCGGGAGTGCAGCAGTTCGGCATGCTTGCTCGTTGATTAGAAAAAGGCTCAAAGCTTCAGGCTCCAGAGAAAAAAAAAAGAACTTCCGAGCCTGCTCCGAGCCACCAATGACAGCAGCGAAAACACGAGGAACAGCGACGAGCCCGAGACATCGCAAAGGATCGGTTATAGGAGCACTGCAGCTCCACCTCTCGCGCAATCTACCAAATGGTGCCACGCCGGAAATTATGTGAGCGCTTTATTGACCATAGTACAGGGTAAAGGGAATAGGGGAGTGCGTCGAGTAGCTCTTGGCTTGAGACGCTGGTAGAGTGGACAAAAAGGGAAGGGGTGAAACACTGAAGAGATTCTGGGGAAGGGGATACTTTAAATAAATTAGCAGCAGACGTGGATGCCAGCCTCGAAGATGAACTTAAGCAGCGAGTTTAGTGTCGTTTTTCTTGATTTGTCAGGGGGACCTGGTGGGTAAGTCCACCCCTCGAGTGCGATGATTTCCGTCGGTTTGTGTTTTCTTCTGCGTGCCTCTAGTCCGGGAAAGTCCCAGATGAGGTGTGTTTGGTCGGCCTTATTTGTTCGTGTTGTCTTTGCAGAAATTGCATCGGCTTTGGTATCAAGAGATGGTAATCGCGACCATCAGGCTATTCGCGCTGGCGTACATATTGTGTTTGTTTGTATTCTCGTTAGAATAATTTTTTCTCTTCGGCCCAAAACCACGAGGAATTTTTTCCGGTCCGTCTGGGAGGAGCTTTCTGAGTTTCTCCCTACACTCGAGCTTGACAAGTTGCCGCTCTTCTTCCGGGCCATATTCAGTCTCCATTTGTCTCGCACGATCTGCCTCTACCTGAGGCCGTGCGTAGTCATGGTTTGTTGAGTGTGGAATCTGACGTCTGGACTCGCGGAGGAGAGACGGACGACACGCGCAAGCCAGTGCATGAGCATTCTCGTTGCCCTCGATTCCCATGTGTGCGGGAACCCAGGATATCTTTGTCTTGGTGCCCAGCTGTCGAAGCTCACCAATCAATTTCTTGATCAGCCTCACCTTTCTGCTGGCGCTGGAACCTTTTTCCGCCTTACGAAGTAGCTTCGGCTGAATCCGCGAAAATGCGATTTCTTGCGGCGTTGCTGCTTCTGATTTCCGTAGGTCCCTGATAGTTTCGAGTGCTAGGGAAATTGCGGAGAGCTCCCCACTCTTGACCGTTGTCCCCTTGGGAAGGAGTTTATATTGCGTCTTGCAAAGTCTGGGTATGACTACTGCAGCACATGTCACATTATCAATGACATCATGCGCCGCGTCCGTGTATATTGCCAGGATTTTCGAGGGGTCTTCCCAGCATTGGACCATCGTATGATGGGCCTTTGCTAGCCTGTCTTTTCGTGCCTGGTTCTGGGGGTTTAGTTTGCGTTCGCTTGCGTTATCGGTCTTCCGTCCGTGATGTCGAGATGCGATATCCACGGCGGATTCTCTCTTGGTAGTGAAGGCAAAGCGTATACCGTGTGTGTCATGTTTGTTTGTCCTAGAATGCCTCTCCCGGCAGCCGTGTATTTCAACAGCTCAATGTGTGCCTTCTCTCTTGTGAGTTGGGCGTATTGCCGTAACTTGTTCAGGTGAGTGAATCGCGGCAGGCCCGAGATCACTCTCATGGCATGGCTGTTTAAAGTCTCTAGCTTGGACCACTGGCGTTTTGTCAGTTTGAAGTGTGCGCCGTAACACACCCCTGAAACGAATAGTGCCTTGACCACTCGTCGCGCTACTTGTTTCGATGCTCCGCCTTGTATTGAGCAAATTCGTCTGATTATTCCCAGCGCCGCGTGGCACCGTCTTTGTGTTGCATTGATCAATTCCTCTGCGCCGCCAGTGTCCTAAAAATGTGAGTTCTAGGATTTTTATGGTCTCTGAGAGTTGAATGCGCTTCCCATCTAGCGACAGAACGATCCTATTCTTGACGACCGCTATCCTTTGTTTTCTTGAGGCCACCACCATATACGTGTTTTTTTTTTTCTGAGGACGCTCTAAGACCAACCTCGTTGAGATAGAAATCAACAGCATGGAGTCCGCTATGTAAGGTAGATTGCTGCGTCGTTAGGCCTCCGTGGGTAGTCCAGATCGTCACGTCATCTGCGTACACTGTGAACTTCAGGTTGGGGATCTTGTGAAGTAGCTTCGGTAAATTGGCCATGGCTATGTAAAAGACGAGGGGTGACAGGACGGAGCCCTGTGGTACTCCGACTCCGTTTCTCACCAGTACGCTGGTGAATTCTCCGTAGCGAATGGAGTATGTTCGGTTTTTGAGAAACGATTTAATAAAGTGGACTGCCCGGCCGTGTACTTCCATCTTTATCGCCTCTCTGATGACTGATGCATGGGGCACGGAATAAGATGCCTTTCGAACATCGATTGCTACAATGGTCTTTGTATCAGTGCCTAGTGGCTTGTCTGTCTTGGATATGTCTCTTGAAATAAGAAGCAAGCTTTCCTGTTCACTAATGTTGGCTCGAAAGCCGGCTTGGGCGGGGTGGAAGGCTTTGGTGTTCGTTTCCAGGTACCAATCGAGCCTGTCGAGGACCATACGTTATATGCGTTTACAAACACACGGCGTTAACGAGATCGGCTTGTAGTTGGCAAGGACTGTGTGATATTTACCCGGTTTTGGGATTGGTATAACTATTCAGTGGGGATCTCAGCATGTTTCCACACTTTCTTTGATTTTCTCAAGAAGGGCCTCCTTCGTTTCCTCCGGCAGGTTCCTGAGAATTTGTACTGTAACTTTGTCGTGACCGGGTGCTGTCCGCTGCTTGCAGCTTGTTAGGGCTGTTTGGAATTCGCCTTTAGTGAAGGGTGAATTCAATTGGTCGTCAGGAGCCATCATTTTACGTACGTAGCATTCCCTGTCTTTGCAGTGGCTATGCTGGTGGGGAAAACATGTCCGGCCTCTTTCGCTATTTCTTCTTCTGTCTTGTTCGCTTTAAGCTCCATGGCCTTGGGAGCTTTTTTTTATTGTTCTTTTTGCCCATGATGGCTCTGCAGGTTGTTTATAACGCAGTTATGAACGTTTTATCGGAGAGAGAGGCGCTGTAGTCTAGTCTTCGTTGGTGCTCTAGTCGTTTCGCGTAATACCTGGCTTCAATAGTTATTCTGATAACCTTTCTCCGGCCGTACATCGTTTTGGGTCCCTTCCTGTACGCTTGAAGTGCTTGCCGTTGCTTTGCCCACAACTTTAGAAGATAGAAATCGGGTACCGGAATATCCTCGTCTACCTCCTTGATTATGGTGGCAATTTTGAGGGCGTCTGTGAGGCGCTTTTCGAGAGGGGTGTCGTCCATTCCTAGTGAAGTAAGTGCTTTTCTGTACTCGTTCCAGTTCGCCGTACGCGTGACTCTCTTGTTATTCACGTCCTTTCTTTTTTAGTTAGTGGCATATCCACGAAAATCGGGAGGTAATCGCTGCCCCACGCGTCTGGATCCCATTTCCACTTTTGTTGTTTCACAAATTTGTTATTTGTCCACGTCAGATCCGGAGACGTATCCTGACTCTTGGGCCCCAGTCCGGTTCTCGTATTTACGCCTTCCTTGTTCATTGGCGTCATGCCGTGCTGCGTCATCTCCTCATAAAGTTCTTTGCCTGTCTTGGAACCCTTCCTGTAGCCCCACTCTACGAGCTGAAGGTTAAAATTATCGCAGTATAGGTTTTGATCTTTCAGATATGTCTGGTGCCGATGGGCAATCCAGCCGTTGCAGAAATCCGGATGTTTTGTTTTCCTGTTCGGTCTGTAATAGACCGACACTAGTATGATAGTTTTTTTTTTCTATCTATGTTCGTTATGCGACGACTTCTTGCTCGTCATTGCACCACCGAGAGACATCGGTTTGGTGATGTGGACAGGCATGGCTTGTGAAGATTGTCGATTTTCCGGGTTCGCCTCCCTATCTCCTCCGTGATAGCGGGCGTTGAGTACACTGCATAACCTCTGATACATGTCATGGTCGTGTTAGTTTCCTGCATCAGCAGAACGTCCAGACGATCTTGTAGTCTCAACCGCGCGTTGAGCTCCGCCGCCCGAAGTCGGAGGCCTGGGGAATTGCCACGCCGGGAAGCGAGTTTCCAAACTGACCCCCTCCATACACCATTCCAATATTTACAAGCCCTCAGCCCAGCATGCGGTCTCCTAAGGCCAGCACCCGCATGTTCAATGCTTCAGAGAGAGAGAGCATGTCACACGTCATACACACAAACAGTGAAAATGAAACCGGCCAGGGGTCGTATTTTCGAAAGGTCGATAAATCGTTCACCCTTAAGCTGAGACTGCAGCCAACGGTACAAGCGCGAGCTTAACCCGCGCTTCTGGCTTTGAAACGTGCGTTTTTAGCGCGAGTGCTTGTTCTGTGGACGAACGCTTCAAAGCCGCGACCTCGAGCTCTCGTGCTTTTGGCATTGGCTCCTGTATCAGCTTAAGGTTGACAAGGGTACCGTGACGTTACTTCAGACACTCTCTTAGCGCACGTGAGCATACACTGACGCACGCTTGTAAACAACTGTGAGTCTTGCATGATCGAACGCTGGAGTGGCGCTTTATGATCGACGCAATTGATCCCGTAAGTGACTACGTCACCACATGGTGTCTAGGTCCAAACAAACCGTTGCTAGGGACGTTGCTAAGGACTAATGCATGGAGGCCACACATGAGGCTAGATTTTGGCTTCCAAGTAAGTAAATAATTTTTTTTTTAGCTTCTTTATATCAAATTATGAAGATGCTCTTGTTGTCTTAGCGTCGTATTGCAACGATGAAAGCCATTTCGGAAGTATTGCACTCCGCTTTGCTTTGGTAGCAGGCGACACGATAGATTTGCTGGCCTCTGTTGCAGCAAGCATCTTCGTTGAATTATGTCGGTAAACGAGCGACAAAAACAAGTGCATCGCCATGGCCGTAGAGGCCTCCGCAATGTGCGCTTTTTTCTGTGAAGAACCCAGCTTAGTTCAGAAGGGTGAAAATACCGTAAAATCAAATCACGTCATGCAGATCAGTTACGACGACGACCTGAAGTGCATTACCGGCATAGTGCAGGCCAACTTGAGAAACAAATCGTACGCCGTCGAGGTAAGTCGTTTGTTATTATTATTATTGCGGTTGTCAGGTTATTAAAGAATTGCATGTCTATCGCGATTTCGCAGTATTTTGCTTTTTTTTTTCTCTTTGGTATACATCAAATTCTGTGGATGTGCTCTTGTGGTGAAGATCTCCATCGAACCCGCGATGCAAGTACAATCTGTAATGAACTCACCTTATGCTTTTTATCCAGTTCTTTCGCGCTTTGGGGTCTTGCGGAAATCTGAAGAAACAGCAAGAATATTTCTCCACGTGATTGTCACAACCAGGTACGAAGCACCCTCCCATAGCGCGAGTCCGCAAACAAAATTTGGGATCTCAACCGATCACCTGAAGTGCTTTTCTCGTGGGTGCAATGCGATCTTTTGCAGACGATCATCTCGATCGACGCCCGGACTTTCGATAAACCATATTTTGCATTGCACCCCACTATAAATTCTTATAACTTTCTGAAACTCATCATATTTCAAACAAATGCAATATCAAAATATCATCTTTATTCACACCAAACCACAATGCACAACAAAAGGTGCACGATTCAGGCGCCGGCGCCGGCTTGGGCGGCGGGCGTGTGGACAGACGCCATACTACTTGCATTCGTCGTCTGCTGCAGGCATCTTGAGTACCGGAAGTTGCAGTCGTCAATATTTCAGAAACGAGCGATTACCAGCACACTTCTGTCGAAACATATATGACATTCAAGCTTTCTATATCTGTGATTTTTAGAAGTTGAAATCCTACTCTTGATTTTTGAACGGTCTGGTTTTCGTAGCGAAACCTAGCCACATTTGTCCATAACAACGACGTTAGCGGCGGTTTGTTTGGACCCATGACGTTACACTTACGGAGTCAATAGAACTTTTGCCGAATTACCCAAGCATCAAAGAGAATGCCGGGAACGCAGGTACACGCGCCGCGCGTGCTGGCGTGAGCAAGTTTAACTGTTCGAAAGCAAAAATCGAAAACAAATGGCACTTGGCACGCGCGTTCCACGAAAGCTTTATTTTGGTTATTTACTTCGAATCTTTTTTATGAGGAAGTCGAGCGTGTGCAGAGCGTTTACCTACGTTCTCAGCATTCTCTTTGGTACTTGGGTAATTTGGCGAATGGTCTATGAAAGTCCCTCGGTCTGTTTGTGTTTGTCTTGCAAGTAGCGTCAAATGCGCTAGTGCACGAAGCCCGTGTCTCGAGCTGCCCTTGGAAGTAAATGGTGGTGCTGCACTGAAATGAGCAGCCCTTGGAAGAGAATGGCGTCGGAGCACCCGCTCGTGGCACGTCTCTTGCGCGTTTCCACAACACTGGTTGGAAGTACTTTTAAGCGTGAATTTTATCGAGGGACTCTGGATGCAAGCATCACATTGGCGCGTCTTACGGGCGCGATCGTGCCCCCTGGGCAAAAAAAACTGGCCTCGAAGTGTAGAAACTGATGGAATGAAGGAGAGGAGAGCGCGAAGGGACGTCAGAAGGCCGAGCTCTGGTTCGATTGATGAATGGGTAGACGATAAGCCAGCTGCCTTTGTCCCTATTTCACACCGACGTTCGGCAATCGAAGACGTTCGAAGACTGAGTAGAGGCAGCTAGTTTTCCGTCTACCCTCTAATCATTCCAACGACAGCTCGGCCTTGCGACGTCCACGCGCTCTCTCGTCTCCTCCTTTCTCTCAATGTCTCGTCGCATAGACTTTTCAACATAATGGTCTTCTGCGGGCTTCCATCTTTGTCTACTGGGCTGTGGAACGCCTTCCGGGCACGCGCAGTATACCTCTCTTCTGGAAAATGCCACACGTCCACAGCCCAGGAACTCAGCATTTTTCGCGGGAGTGATAAGCGCTGGAACGTTTGATAGACAATCTTTACAAACACAACAAGCAAGCGTTTGCCCCGCACCAGGTGTGGACACTGTCTCAAGACCGGATACCCGTGAAGTGAATCGTGTGCGCATCCCCAGTGCTGACAGGAGCGTCACCGCAGTGCCCTGACATCAGAGAGTTAAGTTGGTGCATACGCAGAAAGAATATGAAGGCGAACGTTTGGCGCCAGATAAGTATTATCGACTGGAAAATTTGTGCGTTCGTGCGCTGGAAGTACAGAGCAGTATATGCCCAGTTGTGCACAGCATGAAATTTTCGGTTTTTATTTGCGCTATCGAAGCGCAGTCATGAAGTCAACTATACATCATCATCATCAGCACTTATTAAACCTTTAATGCCCCTGTGGGCGTTACACAAGGTGGCAGTACAAGCTGGAGAACATTGTTATGCTAAGCCAGACTTGTGCCCGTTACTTGAAAAACGGAATGGA
The DNA here is from genome assembly GCF_016920785.2 of Ixodes scapularis. Classification (NCBI taxonomy): domain Eukaryota; kingdom Metazoa; phylum Arthropoda; class Arachnida; order Ixodida; family Ixodidae; genus Ixodes; species Ixodes scapularis. Next base: position 146,327,202 of record NW_024609846.1, on the reverse strand, counting down.
TTGCAAGCATAAATTACCGAGTCTCAAATGCAGCTGATTATCATTACGAATTACTTCCGGTGAAAAGTAATGAATTGCTCTACTCGTTACGTGACAAATTACTTTCACGTTATTTTGGAGCGCAGCTTAGGCGCCCGTTACCGGCTTGAGCAGCGTCGGCGTTTCCGTCGTCGTCGCCGTCGCCGTCGGCGTAACCGCGAGCCCCCCCCCCCCCCCCCCCCCCCCCCCCCGAGAAAATCGGGAGGACCTCGAAGCTCGAGTTCCTTCGGAAGAACCTCGGGAGGACCTCGGGTTCTTTAGGGGTGACCTCGGGAGGACCTCGTGTACCTTCGGGAGGACCTCGGGTTCCTTCGGTGACCTCAGGGAGGGGGGTCACGTGACCCTCCCCCCCCCTGAGGTCACGTGACCCCCCCTCAAGGGTACGTGACACGCCCCCCCTCTCCCCCCCAAGGAAGCCTGACCGGCTTCGAACCAGAGACCTCTCGTGCAGTAACCCGACGCAGTACCTGTCCGCCAAAATGAAATTAATTAATTAATTAATTCATTCATTCATTCATTAGGAGGGGGAGGAGGGAAGAGGAGGAGGAGACGAAGGGAGGAGGTTGAAGGATGAGGGCAGGAGGAGGAGGTGAAGGAGAAGGATGGGGAGGAGGAGGAGGGGAGGAGATTGAGGGATGAGGCGAGGAGGAGGAGGAGGGGTATACCCTCCCCTCAGTACCCTTCCCTCCTCCTCCTCAAGAGCTGCGCTCTAATTCGGCGTTACAGGGAGTTGCAGACGGCTTTCACTTTTGTGGAAGTGAAATTACAACTCCGTGTAACGCCGAATTAGAGCGCAGCTCTTGAGGAGGAGGAGGGGAAGGTATGGAGAGGAGGCTATGCCCCTGCTTCTTTACTTCTTGTACACTTATCAAGAAAACAACAGAAAATTTTTTGATGTTGTCAAACATCTGTTTTGCCACACTACTTGGCATTTCTCATACGCCCGACTTATGGTAGTCCTTGTAAAAATAAGATATTGTATTTAATTCAATGCATGTAGGTGCACTCTATTCATCTGTAAACTGACAAGGCAGCAAAACCTGCAATCGCACCCGTCATCCCGATAGCTTACGGCGACCGGAAATGATCCCTGGAATTTTTTAGACAGAGCTAGCTGTGAGCATGCTAAGTAGCAGCGTCCACCTCCGCCAGGAGATCAAGAAGACTACGCCTACTCGGCGCTGTCTTTTTGATTTTTGTTTTTCGCAAATGTGTATATGCCTTGCAGGTTTTTCTAGTAGCCCTAGTAACCGGTCATATAAGAAAATAAAAAAAACTTGTCTTCTTTTCGGTTTTTCTTCTTTTCGCGATGTTTTCTATTTTGTTAAACTTGCTATCGTTTGCTGCTGAATTGTCTCCACATATTGCTCCAGCTTCTGTGGTAAGTTTATATTTTTAAAAAAAAGGTAACGAGTAATTAAAGTGATTCGTTTACAATATTTGTTGCGAAATTACATTCCAAATTACTGTCGCAAAGAGTAACCTGGCAGTTAGAGAATTACTTAAAAAAGTAACGGATTACTTCCTAGGTGTGTCAGCGCAGCGGTGAAACAGGAAAATTCAAAACTAAACACTTTTAGAAAATAAACCGCTAATTAAACTGACAAGCACACAAATAAAACACGTCTACAAACACATATCGAAATTGCTATTAGTGCAACTGCAAATGGGTGGTTAGTTGGAACATAATAATAATAATAATATTAATAATAATAATAAGAAGAAGAAGAAGAAAAATGCTTTATTTTCCAGTGCCCACAAACAACCTTGCGGTCTACTGCGTGGTGCACAAACGTGGGTGAAGTATTATGTATATACGACAAAAATACAAATTATAAAAAAATATTTCACAACGAACACAAGCAAAAAAAACAACAACAACAACAACAAAAAAAAACTAGAACTAGGCCTGATTTGGCCTGCTTGAGGCAAATGCATCCATTCGCGTAATTGTTGCATAAAATCCTGATGTGCATAAAAAATATCAAAGTTATTCTGATGAGCATTATTAAAATCAAATAGAATCCTCAAAAGAGGTCAAACAGATAATATACAGGAAGGGTAAGGAGTTGATTTGTTCCTAATGATTCGGGGTGGAACATGGAAGTCAATAGACTGCAATAGGTCCGTCAAGTTTACCTCACCATGGACAACTTTATTCAAGAACATAAAATCTCGGTACTGTCTTCTTACAGTCAGTTTATGCCATAGAAACCTGGGAAGCAATGATTCGTAGTGGTAGAAACACCCCCTTTCAATATACCTATCATAGACAATTCTAATCATTCGCTTCCAAACATTTTCACTTGCGATAGCTTGCGAAATAGTCAGTGAATGCCAAACCACAGAGCCAAATTCTAAACTGTGATCTAACCAAATACCTATTTATACAAATGCAGTAAACATTAAGGTGCAGAAAACTTGCGACATAAACTTTAAATCATACCTATTACTCTTAGCGCTGCATTTACTGTTGTAACAACATGATTATTAAAAGAAAGTGCGCTGTCAAGACAGACGCCAACATCTCTGATAAATGATACAGGGGGAATTGGGACGCCACCAACAGTGTCCGCAAAGGAAATTCTCATGCGCTTTCTAGATAGCACAATAAATCTAGTTATTTGTGGGTTCAGTGACAAACTGATTTCCGTACACCATTTGAAAACAATCTACATCATCTTGATGATTGAAACAATCAGGTACTTACTGGACACTTATGAAAAGCTTAACGTCATCAGCGACAAGAAGTACTTTGGCATCCTTAACGCAAGAAACAGTGTAATTTATAAACAAAAGAAATAACATGGGTCCGGGAGTTGAGCCCTGCAGCACACCGGAACTCAATATAAACTCATTGGGGTAGCTACCGAAAACACGAACCGAATTGCGGCGATGACCCAGATAGTGTGAAAACCAGGCGCAGAGGTGCGGGCTGAAGCCATGCAGGGCAAGCCTGTGTAATAATAATGTGTGATTAACCCGGTCGAAGGCTTTTGACATGTCAAAGGAAATTGCGTCAACCTGACCACTTCTGGAAACTACTGGAGCGCAGTAATTCAAGAATTAGCATAAGTTTGATTCTCCGGACCTGCCCTTCAAAAAACCGTGCTGGAAGTCAGATAACTTTCTGTTCAAAGAGAAGTAAATCCTCTTATGCACTTCTTTTTTGAAAACCTTCACGAAGCCGCGTAACACCGAAACAAGACGGTAATTTTTAACTAAAGTAGAATCACTTGATTTAAAAACAGGAACAACTACCGAGTATTTCCAGAGCCTAGGAAAGTTAGCCTGAGTTAGAGACAAGTTAGAAATATGCTTCAACACGGGTACAAAAAGACAGGAGCAACCTTTAATAATAAAACTAGGTAGTCCATCAATACCGGTGGATAATTTAGGTTTAAGTTTACTTATGGCTTCTAAAATGTCGTCATCGTTAACCTTAAAAGGTAGGCAGAAGGTCCCCCCACTGGATACCAACGTCACTAAAAGCGCCACTTTGATGTGTTGGCGAATAACAAGAACTAAAAAAAAGTCAGCACAACGATTTGCAATTTCTCGTGGCACACATTGATACCCAGCATCATCACGGAGACAGATATTTGGTCGATTTTCCCGCAAGTGTTGTTTATTAAAGCGACAGAACTCCTTAGCATTTTTAGTCAGACTATGTTCAATGCCATTTAAGTGCAATCGGGTATCTTGTTCGCAAAGTGTTTTGACCAGACTACGATATATACTGAGCTTTCGAAACCATATCTGTAATCCAGATTTCTTAAACATGCGATGATAGTGCAGTTGGTTTCGGGATGCAATTTTTAAATTTTTTGAAAACCCACTCGGATAATGAGAGGAGCGTGCCGATTGTTTCGGAATAAATGCCTCAAGTGCGGCTTTGACAACTGAGGTCATTTGAATATTAGCCGAGTCAACTTCATTTCTGCAAGAATTCAAAAGTGTGTTATACTCACAAAAATCTAGAAACGTCAAAAATGAAAGCAGCCACGAAACCTTTTTGGAAGTCACGCTCGCCGTAAAAGAAACGGTACCTGCTGCCCAGTCAATCCCTGGCAAATTAAAGTCGCCATATATCTGGACGCGATACTTGGTAAAATCTACCGTTTTATGAAGTAACTCGAAGTGTCCAATGAACGCTGCGTCATCGTACAAAGGACGGAAATAGTAATTGCTAACTAAATAGTTGTAACCATCACTCGCTGGAATCTCATCCCAGACACACTACGGAAAAGATTCCACTCCGGTGGGATTGAACTACACACTCCACGGCAATAAGCACACCACCCCCAAATGCCATGCCCGTTTTATCGTAGTCTCTATCCTGACGATACCCAGAACAACCTGGGGGAAAATATCTATTATCGAAAATGCCGGCGCAGAGCCAAGTCTCCGTTAAACAAACGATAGATCAAAGCAGCTCGAAAAAATATTCGAAATAAACTCGGAAGACTTGGAACGCAAACCACGCGTATTCTGGTAGTACACTTCGAGTGTTTTATAATTTTTCAGCTTCTAAAGGGCCATCCATGAAGACTCGAGAGCTGTCCAGCCTGCCGAAAGGTTTGTGAAAAATACAGCCTTCTGGCCATAACTCCGGTTTATACAAGATGTCAAACACTGGCTGGTCACGCGAGAGGTGAAACCAGGCGTACGAATCAAATTTTGGCTTTAGTTTGGTAACAATCACCAATATGCTGGCTAAAAAGGGGTCACAAACTCTCAATGTCTGCCACAGACGTACGACTGTCCGGCCTGGATACAAAAAACGTCTTTGTGACCTGTTTGCGAGGGGCTACAAGTACCTTGTCGGACTTCGCCGTCCCACTTGACGCTGGAGTTCGGCGTTTCCGCTGCACCGGTGTGAAACCGTTGTCGTCAATTTTAGGACCAGCCTGGTGAGCTTCACGTATTTCCCCAGTCGCCCGTGTAGAGGCAGAAGGAGCATTGCAATCCGCTTAGGTGGTGGGCGACTCGTCGGCTGCATCCGTGATCTCAGTGGATAGGCTCACCGCTCCCGCCGTCAACGGCTGCTTTTCTGACGCGGACGTGGAGGGTTGCTTTCCCGGTACCGACGCAAATAGTTCCGCGGCTGCGGCGTACGTTCCTCGGGGTCTTGAAGCCAAAGGCAGACGTTCGAGGATTCTCTTGTTGAGCAAACTAATTTCCGAGCGCATAAAGTTGTTCTCAGCCTTGAGGCTGTTCACCCCCGCAGTCAAGACGTCAAACTTGGTAGCCATTGCATTCAGAACACGGACAAAGTCAGTTGAGGCCGGCGGCGTCGACTAAGATGCAGCATTTTCAGTAGATGTACGCAATCACGGAATATCGGCCGCGTCATGGCTGTCAATGTCGAGCCGATCATCCGACGAAGATCCTCGGTGTCTGGAGCATTCGTAGCGTTTACAAGCACGTCTTCCGTTTTGCATTAGCAAACTGTACTAGTCTTCACCAACGGCGAAGCATTTGCAATGGTAACGCCTATTGCAAGTTCCCGAACAAAGCAGAAATTGTTGCTTGCCATAAAGACGCTCGGCGCACGTACCGCACACGTCTGTTGGCATCGTTATCAGGATCTCGAATGAATGTGTAATGATTTGTTTGTGTCACGATACTGTTAGGCAGGTCATTCTAGTCTGTTATTGTTAATGACAAGGTGGAGCTAAGATACGAGATCGATGAAGCGAAAATTGGACGGACTTTAAGACGTTATCAATGCGAGGAAATATGCGAGTTGGTGGCAATAACAATTAACTCCTGATGGCATGGTTATGATAGTAAATCTTGTCAAAAAAAACAAGTAGGCGTGATAATGTTCTTCTAAACAAGAGCAGATCAAGCTTAGATTTTATTCGTAACGAAGTAATGTTTGTGTCTCGTGAGTAATCCGAAATTATGAATCTGATTGCGTGATTTTGAAGTACCTCTATGTTTGTTATCAATGAATGTTGCCACGAAACCAGATGGATGACTCGTATTCAAGTTGGGATTTTACGAGTGTTGTGTAGGCTAGCTATTTTACTGATGACGGTGCTGGTTTTAGATTCCGTCGAAGATAGCCAAGAAAGCGGTTAGCATAATTTCCCTTTAGGTCACAGCGCACTCAAAGGCCTGAAGGCACGTAGTCAAGCACACGAATACATAAATAAAACGTCAAGGTGTCTTTTCTACAGCGAAGCTGTTATGTGCTAGGATCTGGAGAAAAATGCGTCCAGGATGTTAACAAAAAACTCCCGTTTAAATGGCACTCCCTCGTTTCGATTGGTCATGGCAAGTATAAATAAAAAGAGGGGGCACCCCGCGTGAGTCAGCCTTCCTAGGAATTATTAGATAGTGAAGTCCTGATCCCTTGTTATCATCTACGGTCCCCGTCTTATCTCAACAAAGAGTGCGCTGTGACGAGGCTGGGGGCAGAACGCGCCGTTAGCAAAAACGAATCTAAAGTCAAAATACAAATAATGGCGGTTTACCATAGTGACCACAAAGCACTGATCACTTTAGTCACGGAGAGCTAAATAACGACAAATAAACAACAAAGTCGCGTTCCTGTCTTCATTGCAATCATATGTAAATCGTATAGATGCCGTAAAGGTGTCATAAATTTGTCGTAACGTTAACAGCTTCGCTGGTCCTCCATCTTCACGTGAAGCGGGTGGGCTCTACAATTTTTGCGTTTGGATGGATTAGATAGCGATAGCATACAAAGAGCTTCCGAAGCTCTTTGTTTCGTTCTATCAGATTTTAGCGTCGGCTGAGCTCGCATGTATGCTGGAACGAAGTATGTGTGGTAGAATTTCCCTTTTTGAGACATTGAATTCAGCCGTAGAACTTAGTACTCATGCTATATTGTGTAGAACTAAACTGGTGGAAATGGCTTTTTATTGTGTTCCCGATTCGGGTCATTAGTTCCCTATTTGGGCATAGACTAAACGCTCGGCGACGCGTAGTTTAGTTTTTTGTGTAAAAAATATACTACACTTTCTTCGTTTTTTTTTTTTTTTTTTTTCGAGGGCACCCAGTATTCGTATATTCGGCAAAAAGCGTTGACTGTTCGGGTAATGAATTACTTCGTCAGAGTGTGGTACGCGCTCTGACACCAGCGAACTGAAATACTGAAGTGTCAGGAATGCGACGAATCATTGTGTCTTCCATGATATATGCGTATTTGGAGGTTAACCTGCCTCCGGTAGGAACGGACACCGGTATGAAAGCCAGAGCAATGATGACGGAGACCGTGGACTTGCCTTCGTGTTTGCCACTTGCCGTGTGCACGCGCGTATCTGTGCTCACGCGTGTATAAGCTTGGGCATCCATCTAGTACATAAAGGAGCGGACGTGGTTGTGCGTTTTTTCGTGCCTCTCGGCTTTTGTGCTCGTCTCTGTTGACTCGGTGCGGGCTGACACAAACGCTTGCCTGACGGCACGTTCAGTTGTGTGTTTTGGACTTTGGTTTCTTTGTTGTGTTTGGCGAACTGCTGTGTACTTATCACGACTGTGGATGCTTATGTGGGATCATGGGTGTGTGTGTAGCCTCGTTTGTATTATTTGCGCTCAGCTGGGCGTATTTCTATAGTAACTGACGGAATAAAGACGGCAGAGCGTGTCTTTGAACTGAATATAATATTGAACTTAATTAAATGGAAGTTTTTTTTTTAATTTTCACGGATCAAGCCCCGTGGGAAGAGAGAGACATAAAGCAGCAAGTATACAAAGGTGTAGAAAACAGCAGCAGATACACATAAAGTGAAAAGAGAAATTTGGCACATTCATACGAACTAGGTACGCATTCGTCTCTAAAACAACAATAAAACTGTTAAAACATATTTAAAAAATGTTGCCTAACATTTTTTTTTTTAATATTTACAAAACACGGGACAGAAAGGATTATTTGAACCATCGTTGAAAGAATGGAAAGTCATGTTCGAGATATGTTTTATAATTAATATTAAATATTCTAAAACAAAATATTTCAGAATAAAAACAATGCAGCACAGACGCATAGGTATATGTTCAGTGTAAATTTTTTAACGGCATGGTCATCCAAAATGTTTAGCAGTGATATATTCAGCAAACTTTAATATAAAATAAGACATCGTCCGAGTCTTTGGCGTTTTTGCGACGTTAGTATAGTCAAGCAGTAGTAAACATAAAGCAGCTGAACAGTAATATTCAGAAAGCCTTCTGATTACTGGCTTAAAGAACGAGATGTCAAAAGTGTGTGTACGTAGCGCCCCATATAAAGCCTGAGTTTATATAAATAGTTAAATATTTGAAATCTTTTGTTTTGAAAGAGAGGCGGAACAGGTGACATTCGGTACCCAAGAACAGCGGAAGGAGACAGCCCTAAAAAGAAAGTAGCGCCATAAATTTTGTAGTGCGTTAGATAGACCTGTACATGAACGAGCTTAATTATGAGAGATTGCCCCGGTGAGGATTGAGATAATATGAGGTCCTATATCCAAACAAACGACACTATAACACTGCAGTACCACCGTCCTGAACCAACAGACGTTTCATAAAAACATAAAGCAGCTCAGACCTTTTCATCTTTTGATCCTCATTCACTTGGCTGAACAAACCATGCAGTTCACTCGAGTCATTTGATTCGCTGTACACTAAGATCTGGTCACAAATACAATCACCAATCATGCATTTATTTATTTATTTGTTTATTCATAGGACCTTACAGGCTCATGCAGAGGATTAGGTAAGGGGGACAACAGGATACAAACATTGTGTTATATAGACAAAAGTGCACAAGACAGGAAATCAGAACAATTAAAAACAAATACTACTGATTCATACGGTACAAAGGAATGAATTAAAGAATATAATGTTCACAGTACGTATACAGCACAATAAATACATGCAGTTTCATTTCAAACGTAGGCAGAAAAAAATATGAATAAAATAAACGGAAACGTATCAAACGTATTTATAGCAGATTGAATTTATCTTGCGTAAACAGGACCAAACATGTAAAACATAACAGACCTGGTGCCAGTGTACCAAGTCTTAAAGACGGAACGTCGACGTCTCTGTCGCCGAGTCTGCGTTTACCGCTGAAGCCTAACGTCACACGTGATTGCGTCAACTGATCATACAAGGTTGCCTGACTTCCCCATGCATGACGACGTGACTTTCGGGTTTCCTTGACTGTAACGGTCGCTGGCCTCCTCAGCCGTCTTCTTCCCTTCCGAAAGAGCGAGAAACGCTCTTGGTTTTTTCATGTACCCGGTATGAGCTCGCTCCGGAGCCAATAAATATTCTCAGAGAATGCGTCGCTGCGTTCGAGGTAAAAATCGGCGTGTGATTCTTTTGTTTTAGCGTTCGTAAAATGTAAACCTTCACCGCAAAGATTAAAGCCTCATTTGTTTTTATTTCTATTGTCTTGCGCCATTCGCGGCAGTGCTAATATCGGCGAATTTAGAGAAGCTTTATCATCTATTGCAAAAACTTGCCATTTTTTTCCTAACGTGTTTTTGCAAAACAACAAAAGTTGTCGTATTTTTGACGACGAGCGCCGCACGCTAAATAAATATTTTAATGGCTCTCGTTATGTGACCGCGACTGTTGTCAGAATTGGTTTTACATTGAGCAGAAAACATTTTACCCAACTTGTGGATCACCCAATTTTTGTCTGTTTGTTATCCCCATTCGACCTCACAATGTCAAATGGGATGTTCCTGAATATATATTTTGCTAATGTGTCTTGGTAGAAGAGCAGTAAGGAGCCTAGACCCCCATAGTCCAAACACAGCGCGGAAGCATGATAAGGCATATTGAGATACCTTTATGGGAGGTGTCGGAGTATCAGCTTACGCTTCGCTAAGGGACATACACTCCTTTCCTATCTCGGAAGCTTTCAGGATTCGTAACTCTCCTTCAACTTGCTTTAACTGAGCGGCATTCTAAACTTGCAACATGAAACTGGCATTTAGAAAATATCAACAGACCCTTCTCAAAAGTTACTCCCCCGCCTCCCAAACATTACGCCGGTTGCGCAAAACTTTAGAAAATCCAGTATTACTACGTCGTCGAGTTCTAGAATGCTTTGAGGGTGTGTTTACCCGTTCACATTCCGACCAGGGTCATTACACAAAAAAGAGACAAAAAGAACATTTCAGTTAATTTTTTGAAGTTGCACACTAAAAACAGCAGGTCAAAATAAATTGGGTGAGGCGCAGACACACGGGAAACAGGCACTTGTCCACCAGTTACTTTAGTTTCCACCAATACGTGCGGGGCGACATTATTTATAGCTTTTACAGTGTCTGAGATTATATAGAATATTTTGCATTATGCTAATATCCCCTTCAATCAAGCTCAATTATCTTGTACCGATATATGGCATGCGTAAGCGGCAGGACGCCGACTGGAGCTTCTGGTTTCTAGCAAATTCGGCTCTAAACTCCTCCTGTGTCAGTTGTTTCCCAGCTGAGACACGACACTTGAGTGCTTTGGGCACTTCAAGTCAAGTCAACTCAATATGTGATTTTAAGTTTTAAACGAGTTGTTAATTATTAAAATATGTATTCATTCAGGGGCCCCAACCCTACCTAAAACCCGATATAACGTTTCTCTATCTGAATTTTGGAACTAGAAATATATCTCAATTCTATTTAAATTTCAGGTTTGCGGAAATCTTTCCTTTGTCGGCAATTGCAATTTTAGGTTTGCAAAACCATTTCCAGTTAGATTTTCAGTTCCATAATCCTGATAGTGAAACGTTATGCTGTGTTTTTTGGTAGAAAAAGTTTTCAACGAAAACTGTTGAAGCGAACCCTTGGTAATAATGGGTTAATTAGCGATCAAAAATTTGTCCAGTATTTTGCATCGATCAAAAAGAAATTTCGTTTAAGGGCAAAAACAAAGTATCGCAAAGCAGGAAAGCAAATGGGCTGCATACATATAAAAACAAAATGATATAAAACCAACCCAACAGCAATATAAAAGAACGATATACAATACCAATGCAGAATCAGAAACAAAAAAGGTCTCAATATAAAAAAATTAATTAATAAAGAATAAAGGAGAGACACAAGGAAAGCCAATGAAAAGACGGTATGTGTAGAATGGCGGATAGACACAAAACATGTTGATGAATCACACAGACTGTAGAATGCGGACATAATTCCTGTAACAGAGTCCGCTAAGCTCCTTAATATATTTTCCGCATCGGTATTGTGAGCAAATTACTTCGGCTCCCAGCTAAAATACTTTGTATGGCATGTTAATGCATAGAAGTTTCACTCATTCAACATAAAACTTCAACGTCTGATTATGATCACAAGAGAAACACACCCCATGTTTTCTCTTGTTTACTCGTGTGTAATTTATTTAAATTTATTTCATTCGATGTTTCAGCTTGTTTTCTTATACTTTGTTTTGCAGTCACATTTTCCTTATTTGATATGTCTGGTATTTCATATCCCCCCCCCCCCCCCCCCTATACTTCATCAAATGCAGTATTTAAGGTTCGGTCGTTTAAAATGATTTACAAGACATTAAACCGCCGTTTCGTAGCGGCGTAATGTCTTCTAAAATTATATAGAAGGTTGCATTGAGCGGGAACACGGGGTGCGTAGGTAAAGTGGTGCCAATTTGCCCGCTAAATTTATTAGGAAAACTAAATTTCCGTATTGGTCACTTGACGTCGTTTATTCTACTACATTCAAAACGGAAGTTGAATTGATGTGCCACGTTTCATCAGGTAATGTGTCGTCCTTTTCCCCGCTAAAGTTAACGGTTAAACTGAACGTGTTTAGTTTACGTGACATTATTTCCCAGTCCAATTTATCGGGGAAACTAAGCTGGTGTATGAGTCATATGACATAAGGTCACGCTAATAAATTCTGAATGTATTCTATGGCATCAATCAACGCGCGTTAGACCGGATCCAATATTGCCGACTAGCATTTCAGCTGAGTTGGGTGACTATCCTATATAAAAAGTAACTTGACACACAAGGAGGCTTCAAAGCAATTGCACCCGAGAGAGAGCTGGAGCGAGCCAGATTACCTTCGTTTGTTTGGCACCCCTAATTTGATTTGATTTGCAATCCCGTCATTTGGGAAGGTTGAAAAAGGGGGGCCAATTACGTTAAGAGTCAACAACCATTATTGCAACAGGTAGAAGTATTGTCTAAAATAAATTGGAGAAGAAAATTATCGCACTCGTTCATCATTTCCCGTTAAAAACCACAGACATCAAGGAATACTTTCACGTAACATTGAACGGAAACAGGAATGTAATTTATATACGTATATATTAAGAAAATAAAGCCCCTGAAACTGAATTCTGAGGTACGCCTGGTCTCATGAAACCAAAAGATGAATTGGAGAAGTTAGCTGTGACAAACTAAGTACGCCTTGTAAACAAATATATGAATAAAGCGTTGCATTTAACTGTAGGTTGAAATCTAAGGTGCGGATATTGAGGACAACTGTACAAGTCAGTAATTGATGCGCTCACATTGTTGAACCAAACTGCAACAGAAATACTGAAAGTACCTGGGAACAAGACATGATAGCTAGTCTCTACATAGAAAAAAATGTAATATGTGCACGATTTCCAAAATAATAATATTCCAACCTTCAAATTGACTGACATCCAGTGTGTTTAAATTTCATAAGTTTCGCTACTTCTTAATATTCTTTACTCTTTATTCATCCTGCAGCACCATCAGGCATTATCGGAGGGAGCAAATAAACTTGAAGAACAATTGCGGACCTTGCGGCACACAGGACCTTGCTGTTCAGGGCATTCCATCCCTTAACAATTTTAAGAAAGTGCGCAATTCAAAGTGCGATGTTCTCTTATATTATAGATATGTTCTCTTTTGGAGATATAATTTGGAGGCAATAAATAAGGTGAGCTAATAATGCCAGTTATACTGCGATATGCATCGTATAAAAACCTCAAGCACAAATTGTTTCGTCTTAATACCCAATGTACACCATCTCAATTCTTTAACCATGTCTGTTACATTTGCAAAACTGTTATACCGCACTAGGAAGAAACAAGAAACACGACTTTGAACTCCCTTAGTGGAACAGTCTGGTTTTGCTGAGAAAGATCTTAGACGGTGCAGGCGTATTAAAAAATTGGACGTACATCCGAGAGATAGGCGAGCTCTTTGATATCTTTAGTTGATTTCTTTAAATTTCGGTTTAAAAATCAAAGTGCTGAGCGGGCCCTCATAACAACATTGCCAATATTTGCATTCCAAGCGCAGTCAGCTGATAGAGTGACGCCTAGATATTTCACCGTTTGCTTTATTGGTACAGTTTCTTAATTCAGTTGATAACACACTTCAACTTTTGTTTTCGTTTTACGGATAAAACTGTTATGGACAAATTTTGTTTCCGTTTAACTCCATCTTCCAAACTCTACACCATTGTTCTGTTCGGGTCACCCTGCAGCCATGTTTAACTCTTTTGATCTGTTATGCACATGTAAACAACACAATCATCCGCGAACGAGCGTATCCTTAAATTTACACCATCATTAATGTAATTAACAAATATTAAAAAAAAAAATAACAAAGGTCCCAAAACAGAGCATTGCTGTACACTGAATGTTACCTCAACAGAATTTTAGGTTTTACCATTTAAAACAACACACTGATAACATAATGATAGCTACGCTTTTATTCACTTTAGAATAGCCGTGTCAAAGTTTGAGTGCGCTAATTTGTGCAATAATACTGCGTTTGATACTGCACTGAACGCTTTTTTTTATAATATAAGAAAACATAATCAATATGTACACCTTTTTCAACACCCGGGACGAAATCATTATATAGCTCAGTCAGTTGTGTAGCGCATGACAGCCCTTTCCGTAACACATGTTGTGATTCAAAGAAAAAAATGATAATTAAGATGCTTTAAAATGTGACAATGCAAGACATGTTCGAGTAATTAACAACATATAGAGGCTAGCGAAATCGGTCCGTAATTAGTAACTTATTTTTTGGCCTCTTTCTTGTGCACCGGCATCACGTGTGCCTCTCTCCAGTCGTCTGAAAATGTTCAACGATTTGTTATATATTATTTTAAAAAAGCAAAGGACAATCGCGTCTGCAGAACATTTTAAAATTCTAAGATCCCATCTCGGCCTACTGCCTTAGATTCATCTATGCGCTGAGAAACTGAGGGAAATTAGGAGACGAGAGCGCTTGGAGAGGTCAGAACGCCGAGCTCTGGTTAGGTTAAGGCTCTGTTAGACTCCGATGTTGAGCGTTTCAAACATGGCGCAGCGCAGCGCACACGGATGCTGATTTGTCGCAGATATCGAGCTTCTACTCGGCGGCCGATAAAAGGCGCCCGTTTAGCGCTACGCTGCGTTCGCTGCGCTCAACGTCGGAGTATAACAGAGCCTTTGCAGCAAGTTTAACTGCTGTAGGAGGTGTGTCGTGGTGTGTGACACTGAACGTGCCCTGAAATTTATCATAGGCTGTGCTCTCAGAAGGCAAGAAATCTGATTGAAAAGATTCATTGATGTATCAGCTGTTTGCCAGTCATCGGTAATTATTTCGTTATTGACCATCACATCTCCTATTCCGCAGGGATCATTACCTCAGCGCATCACGCATTTCCTCAGCGCATCACTTATTTCCATAATTGATTGTTATTCACCTTCATCTCGTGCTCCAGTCGTTGCAGATAGCTTTCTTTGGCTTCCCTTACCTTTATCTTTTACAATGACGAGAGTTCTTTTAGGTTATTTAGATTTCGCTCCGGTATTGTCTTCGTGCGTAAACACGCTTGCGCTTAGCTGAACATCTGTTTTACTAAGTGCGAGGGTAAAAAAGTGTACATGCACAGCAAGTTCATGTCCACCCATTTGTCATTGCGGTTCATAAAATGCAGATTCATACATAAACAAGTATGAACCATCTAGCTCACCAAAAGCCCGTAATACATTCATCTCGGAAACTTTCTGGAGTTAAACGAGGTTGCAAGACATGAAAGTACTGTGAACCCCACTATATATCATCTTGGACACTATCTTAAGTTAAAGAGGCAGAACTCATAAACGGTCTGTCCACATTAAGGATGTAACTGTGAATTCATGCACGATGCCTTCACTGATGTGGTTACGTTTACATCCCCAACAATAAGCACATGCCTCATTCCAAGCTGGACGTACAGATTTAAATAAATTATAAAAGTAACAAAAAAAAAAACGACCTGACAAAAGAAGAAAAACAGTGTATTTAAACGGTTCGCCTTCAATGCAAGAGGCATCGTGAATAAAGAACATAGTTATTTGTTTTGCTGACGATGCCTTCCATTGGGAAAGCGAAACGTTCAATTGAAACTGTTTCTTTTGTGGTGACAAGTGGTTTTTTGCATTACTTGTATTATGTCGTATTTCGGCTTCTGCAGTAATTTTGCATTTTGAATAAAAACAAGATTAGTCAATTACTGTCACACTCAGATGTACTGTACACCCTTCAAGTTGTTTTGCTCGTAGAAAATAGATGCAGAGAGCGGCCCTGACCCTCCACCATCCTACTCTTCCTTCAAATGTTTAAGAAATCGGAAGTTAGCATGAGAGTTCATTGTGTTTGTCGTTCTCACAATACTGTTAGGTTCCTGCAACTCTCCTTTTGACGTCCTTCTCCTTTGCTTAACAGTTTCATCTCAAACTCGATCAACGTTAATCTGTAACACCATTCGCTCCGCCGCGACAAATTTCCTCGGCCAAATACAATATAACGAAACACAGATGCGAAGACAACGAGCAGAGACAATGGCACTGGCGGTCGTTCTCGATTGTGAACCGAGGCGGTACGCCATCCCACACCATCTAGCGGGGCCTTTTCCTTCCTCGCCGTGGCGGTGGGACACCGCGCTATCGCTTTTGTTTGCGACCTGAATAGCGAAAACAAACGCCGCGTTGCATTTAAACCGCGGGAACAAATTCGTACGAGGAAAAATAAAACGTGCGAGTTACCGTTCACAAGAAAGAGTTCTTCAGTGTGTCTCTAAACCGACTGGGCGTTTGAAGGGAGGGCTCCGATCATGAGGCGCACGGCAAAATGTGCTCGGTCACGGTCGACGTTCTATTGCGGCTTGCCGGTTTTTCCTTTCATTGAAGGTCATCGGCTTTTTGAATAACGCGTTCGCGATGATGGCAAATGGTGTGCTACGCTTTCTTTTTTTGGTTATTTTTAATATTTTTAAGGGGTATTCACAGGCGATATTGAGACCGACGTAGGAGAATCTAAAAGTGTCGTCCGCCGATCACCGTCTCAACAGTTTGATCCTTACGGCTCGTGGTTAAAGACTTCCTCGTTTCGTCTTCTTCTCCGTCTGCTTCTTCCCGAGTCATGGAATGGGAGCAAAGGTCGTGCATTTCGTCGCTTTCCAAAGTCGATCGCGCGTCTGCTCTTTGTGTTACTGTACGAGCCGGCCGCTCTCAAAGTGTACATTTTCCTGCGTGAATTCCGAAAGCCGGCTCTTTTGTCGCTTTGCCGTTGAGGAACTTTATTAATAATTAATGGCGTCTTCCGTACTTGCTGACCATCGATTTTTATTTTATTTGATTTGACGTTTTACTAGGCCTTATACACTGGGACGATTTATGAATGCTAATCAACGTCAGTTAGACAAATCAAAGCCGGTTTGCATTGCTTCATGTATATCAGTTTGCTGAAAATTAATGTTATAATAATAATGTCTATCTCCACCATAAGATGATGGTGGCGGTCGGGGAAAAAAAGCTGTGACGTACAGCTTCACGGGTTCTTGACCGCCCACAGAAGCAGCAACAGATTGAGGAAATAGTACAGTAATCAAAAGAGAAGCACAAATGTACAAAAAATGACCACTATAACAACATTATGAAAACAAACTTTATATTATTATATTGTTGACATATTGGGAATGACGGCTAAGCGGGAACACTAGTAAAGAGAGTAACTGCACTTAGCATCAATGAAAAAAGGGTGACCTTACTTCACTTACCGATAACTTATCCCAATCAATACAGATTCAATAATTTAGGAACAGCGTATTTCATCGTTTGTGTGCCGTAGTTTGTTCTCTGTGTGACAACCTCCCAACATTCAGCTCCGCGGGTAGGGTGACTGTGAACGTGTTTCAAGATTGGTGCAAGATTTATAAAAAAAAGTTCGTATTCCTAACATGCTCTACTTCTAGGCTAGTGGTAAGCCGTAATCGTATAATGTGTGGGCATTTATGACATGAAATATCTTGTATAAGTGGGCTGCATGAAAGTTGAACGGGACATTTCCTATAGCTCCAAGTGTTTTCTTTTGCAACACATTAATATTTTTAAATTTTTACATTATTTTACTGTATTTATTTTTTATTACTGTTATTACTGTTGTTACATTTACTGCTATATTGTTACTGTTATTACTAGTATTACATTTGGTTACTGTATTACTTTTCATATTAAATGATTCTCTTCTTTCAAATAAGTCGTAGATATTATTTTTCGGTACTAAGATTGCATTTTGTTTAGAACTGTTGTGTTTATATTTTTGCATGTATGACACTGTATCACCCCACTCCTGCCTTGGCCCTATATTGGCCTGGCAGTATTGATAAATAAAATAATAATAAGTAAATAACATGCAACTTTTCTAGAATAGTAAGAGTTTTTGTACCACGAACAAAGTGATAGTAATTTAAGTGGGAGTCGAATAGAGTATTATATAAGAATAATTTTACTTTTTCCTGGCAAAATATAACGACGACGATTTAACATGCCCACGGCCCGGGATAGTTTTGGAAAAAAGTAGTTTATATGATTTCCCCACGACATATTGTCAGAGAAGGTAACACCTAGGAGCTTAAAGTAATTTACCATTTCAGTTTTGCTTGAATTTAGATTTAAGTATTTTGTTACGTTTGGAATTTTCTTTTTAGGGCGAAAGAGCACGGCTTTTGGTTTCTTCACATGTATTTGTAACACGTTGTTCCGACTCCATATTTTTCATTTAGACAGAGTCAGGTGCGCCATATCAATTAAGGTATCAGCATTATCTGCAGTAAAGAGTGTACTTGTGTCGTCAGCGTAGTTGAAAATTTTTGCATTTGTAATAATGTCGGTGCTATTATTAACGTACATACTAAAATGATAAGGACCAAAGATACTACACTCTTAGAAACAGGGAGTGTATAGGGGCCAGCGTGTAAGATACGCAGGTGGGGAAAGGGCCCATAGAAGCCTACTGCAGCGCCGTGACCGGATTGTGTACTCGTCTGCTTGCGGGTACCCCCGATTTGCGACAGATGGCGCTGTCGCGAGAGGAAAAAAATCGGAATCGGATTTGCATGGAACTTTATGGGAAAGTGCGCAAAATAAACCGAGAGCACGACAGTCCTCTATGGAAAATCCACGAGAAACCATCTCCGTCAGTTTAGCCGGCCGCCACCGGTCGCCCACCTGGAGTGAGAGTTCGCGGCGCTCCACATAGATGGCGCCACAGAAAAAGAGAAAACCTAGGGGTACACAATCCGGTCGCTCATTTGGCTCTTGTTTACCCCTCCTGTCTATCTGGCACCCTGATAGGGGCACACCCCTTGTCCCGTATGTGACTCCCCAAAACTACATTTGGACGTTCAGTCCGCTGACATCCAGGTAGCGATACCAACTTTTACGAGCGGCTTGATAGCTGTTGAATGTAACGTATTAAATAGCTATGTGCGCATCAAAGACTAGGAACAAAAAACACTGAGGTTTTACAGCACGGACAAAAAAAACGTTGATCGTAATACTGTAGCCTTTAATACGTACATAAGCTATCTTAATAAGTTGTATCGGTCGACGATCAAGCCGCTCTTGAAAGTTGGTACCGTCGTTTCGACTTTTGTGGACTGAGCGGGGTGTACCCCTATTTCTTAGAGTGTAGTACGTCAACAAAAGAAGATGTTTTACGGTCGAGGAGTTTTCATTAATACTTATGTATTGCATCTGATCCCCCGATACGTCCGTATTAGCTGTAGCGCGCGCCCTCGAATTCCATAATTATCTAACTTGGAAAGGAGAATTTGATGACTGTGATAGTCGAAAGCCTTAGTAATCTCTTTGAATATTCCAAGAACCATCATTTCGCAATCAAAACTTCGCAAACTGATTTGCTTTTGAACATGTAGGGCAGATTTAGTAGATTTGTGCTTTCTAAAACCGTACTGCGACGCTCTTATCGAGTCATGCTTATTAGAAAGGTTGGTTGTTCGGGTATGAAGGGCTTTTTCGAGTACATTCGAAAACACTGGCAATATTGAGATGGGTCTGTAGTTTCGCATTTCATTTACGCCTCCCTTTTATGCAATACTGAGAATTTAGTAATCTGCATTCCCTTAGGAAATACTCCTGTGGCTAGACAAATATTAAATATGTGAGTTATCATAAGTGCTAACAAGTGAATCCATGCTTTTCGTAACTTATCTGGACGCCATCCACGTCACAACTTTCACTATTTTTAAGCTGAAAAAATACAATCATTACTTTTGGTTTCCCTGCAGGGTCTAAAACTGTCGTGTCACTGTTTTTTTTATCGCTAAAAACCACAGCATTATTTGTTGCCAGACGTACTCACAATACTTACAAAATGTTCGCTGAAATCATCTGCCAATGAGCAACCAGTGAGTTCAGTGCAGTTATGCATCATTTTTTTCAATAGAACTGGATGGGCCATCCTGATGATAAGATGATAGAGAGTTTATCTGTTTCCACGTGGTCTCCACGACCCTGGGCGGCTCTGAACATATCAAAATGATGACGCTGTCTCGCACGCATTTTCTTAAGTTGTTGCGATAGGTTTTGAATATTGATAGATCTTTCTGGTCTCTTGACGTTGCGAATTTATCATATAAGACTTTTTTGTGTTAATTTTACAGATATATAGTTATTCAAGGTTTCCTTCTGCGTTTATTTGTTTTATAGATGTGAAATGAAAGTATGTCTTATACAAACTAAGAAATACTAAGAAATTGAAGTTTTTGCCTAAGCACCCTCTAAAGAATAAATCGTGACACAAAATTGTTTTATATATTTGTATCTAACAAATTTTTTGTTCGCATGGCTATGAAAAAAATGAAATAATAGAACAGTATCAGACGGTGCCAAAATAAAATAAAATTTTTAATTTTGTTTTATTGTCGAATGACAGTCGATTTGAGTGATTAAAGCAGCATGCGACGTGAAGTGTAGAGTGGCTACCATTTTTTTAAGAAGTATAAGGCCATGCTCGCAGACGTAGCTGTAAAATAAATAATGATATATACATTAATCACTGTAATCAGTCGGAATTTGTGTAACTGAGTACCGCTTACGCTTAATAAATGTAACGGCAATAGTGACTTTCCTGCATTGTTAGTTTCTCTGTGTCTACGAGCTGTTTCCACGTTACTTAAGAACACAATTTGGCGCAGATAGACCCATTTGGAAAGTTACGTGCCGATTATTAGAAGGTCGGAACCACTGCACAATGGCGGAACAACTGACATCGTAGAACGTGCAAGTCATTCCTTAAGATAGCGAGCGTCGGAGCGCGGCCAATGCTAGGAGCCGACGAGCCAATCAAACAGAGTCGAAATTGCAACGTCACTGCGTTCGCCACCTTTTTCTGTAGATGTGTTGTTTAACTCTAATCCAATCAAACGCATAAAGTCTGCTGTGACGTTGTGAATTTAGTGTGCCATTGTGCAAGGGTTCCACAGCTGGCAAAAGGGGGCAGTCTTTCGAAAGGTGCCTATAGAAGCTGCTTTAAATGTTAAACTATATACCGTGTACCAGTACACACCAGAGGTAGTATTTTAGGTCGCCCTCACTCACCCTCACCCTACAGCCACTCTCACCCAACACCACCTAGAGCAGAGGCCGCAGCGCTCTGAGTCGTGACGTCGCAGATTCACGACGAGTGGGCCGACCTGAGAGGAAGGCTTCTCCGCAACGCATGCTCTTTTTTTTTTTAGCTTTTTTTTAATTTAGGATTTTCCCGGGGCAGTTGCGCAATCACAATTTTTGCCTACTTTGCGCACGGCGGCTTGCACAAGTCTCGCGGCTGGAGTACGCGAACTGCTCTAACCGTCTCTTTTGTCGTTGTGTTTGGTGTGGCGGTTGTGCATGGCGGTTAGCGCGTGGTGGTTGTCAAGTTACGGGCAGCTTTCGGGCTAGCCATGCCTCATAAATGCTGTGTACCTGGGTGCCATGGGAACTATGAAACATCGTCGAAGAAAGTGTCTGTGTTTCATTACCCGGAGGATGATGAACTGCGAAAAGTATGGGTGCGGGCGATTCCTCGAGAAAACCTGGTTCTGTCGATGCATACCAGGGTGAGAACTCTGATATCTTTCGAGATTTTTTTTTTTTAATTCTTGAATTTATTTTGTTTAAATTTACGCTGACATGGCAGCGAAGGCGACAACCACAAGCTAGCTCCCGCTTTTAATTTTAGAGATGTTTTTTTTTTTTTTTGCGCAAGCTCCCGTTTTCAAAATTACGGTCCAGGAGCCTGTAGCCTTCGCTCTATGTCCCCCTCTTCTTCCTACATCTGTGGCGCGTATTATTTAAGGAATCAATGCAATCGTCGAGGTCTCGAAATCTGAAGGAAATTTTAACATGCAAGAATATATATAAGGGTGAACCGCATGTAAACGATTTTTGCGAGTGACGAGACGAACGACGGCGCAAGCGACGAGAGTCAGCGACGAGCGACGAAAATTTCTCACTTCCGCTCGTCGCGTCGCTCGGTTCTTGGATTTCTAGAAAACGTCGCTCATTGCCTTGGTCACTTTCTCCCGTCGCTTTCATGCGGTTTGCTTCGTCGCGCGACTGCCCGAGCGACAGCGAAGCGGGTCGCCGTCGCTTGTCTCGTTGCTCGCCATGATTGCTTACTCGCGATTTATACTTTATGGTAGTTTCGGGAAACGAGAGTATTTACTGCACGTAAATCGTAGATATGTCAAACAACCCGTGCACTTGTGGAAATAACCGAATACTGCTTCAATGAACTTGGGCTGAACTATGTCCTCCCGGGAAAGATTCAGACTGATAGCTCTTAAGACCGTTTCGGGAAGTACAGGGAGCCGGCTGGCTCGCAATATCACATATCTATAAGGCAGCTTTATGAAGGTGAAAATAAGCTGCGACTGCAGAGTTTGTTGCCGACAATCCCATGTGAAGACGAGCGGTGGGAGGAGCTTGAAAAACGAGTCGACACGCCACGGCCCAGCGGCAACATATTAGTTACTGACGAGGCAGTGTCACACGCAATAAATGAGACCCTCCCGGTTCTAGTTTACGTGGCAGGGTACGCAGTTTATGGCGCTTTGAGAAAGCTGAAATGTCAAAAATGCAGGGCGGCGCTTACTGAAGAAGATAATACGGCAACAGTTACACTTGCGCAGGAGAACTACTCTCCTTTTAAGAAGTTGGATTGAGGGGGGCTCTTTATCCGACTATGTTCGCCGTTAATGCCGTGACAAACAATTACGTTGTTGCTCAAGAACTCTCCAAGCAGGCAGAGTTTCTGAAGGTTCCGAACCAGCGTCAGTTCGTCCCTGAGCTTACAATAAAACTGCTGTCTACCAACGAGACTTGTGAGTGCGACGCATGTGAAGAAGGACACACTCAAGTGAGCTCGTGGTGAATCTCTTGTTGTGGTGCAGCACGAACATTGTGCTGAAGAACTATTGTAGGAGGTTGAGCGACCAGGTTCATGAGGCTAATTCCAAGTCAAAGAGAAAAAAATGCGAAACTATAAAATCTATATAATTATTTTATATTCAGGGCAACAGTTGTGATAACATTATTATTGCGAAGCGACATTAAAGTCTACATGCCGTACATGTGCTGTGTCTTAGTGTCGCGAAAGCTACAGAGCGGCATTTAAGTTGCTTGTATTTGAATTGTGTCAAGATGAATACAAAGAGAAAGTATAGATTCACGAGAATATACAATATGAAGCTTTCAAAGGTGAGAGAACTTATATTCACAGCATCTATTCGTAGTGTGAATGAAAGCAGGTAGATGTGGGCATGAAACTCCCACAGCTGCATGTGTTCCGTACTAAAAATTATGCTTTAAGTGTGCCTGTACTCGATTAAATCAAAACTTGTGCATTCGATCTAGGTGGCATCTTTCCCTCTTTTTTGTGTCTTTTCTGCGTTTAATTTTTCGTCTTCGTGTCTCAGTCTCGGATTAATTACTTTATAATGAACATTCCCCAGCTCGCCTGCAGTTTTGTTTTTATTATCATATATTTACTTCTGACAAAATATACATTTCAACACACTACATTTTTTCGTGCACCAAAAGTCCACATTTTTTTTAATAGTCTTCTTTTCATTAGCTTCAGATACAAATTCAGTAGCCACATATGTGCAAGCATCATCCACCTACTTGATTGTTGCTGTTATGCATTTTGGCGGATCCCATGCTTGTTTGTGTCTTCTGACTTCTAGAGATAATTAAAGCACCCGAGATTTAGATGCCTAAAACGAAAACCCATTTCGCTCGAAACGTCGTTAACCTTTTTCTTTCGTACCACAACAATAATTTACGTCCTAATATGCTGCCCGTGTAACAAAATATGTTTTCCAGTCATACAAATCTTTATAAATCCTGTTTTACCAATTAACAAACGTTTGGGTCTATAAACAAGCCATACTCCGTCAGTAAATCTATGCGCGACGCCTTCAGTGCAGCGCTTATCCGCGGCGCTCGCCAGTCGACTCGTGTGACGTCAACGGAGGAGCGCTGCCGCCTTCAGCTCCAGATGGTATTGTCTCACCTAAACCCCTCGCTCATCCTCACCCTCACAGGTACACTCACCCTCAGCCCACCACTCATCGTTACCCTCACAGTCACACTCATTTTCGGCCCTTCATTCACCGTCACTGAACCTCACGGCCCTCACGTACTCATGGCTCCCACGCCCCTCACGCACGCACTTGCCGCGCTCACGCACTCATACCCTCACGCACTCACGCTCCTCACGGCGCTCACGGCCCTCATGCCCTCACGCCCCTCACGACCTCACAGTCCTCACAGTCCTCACAGTCCTCACTCACCCTCACACTCATAGATTTTTAGGGTTGAGAAACTCACGTACCCTTACCTCACCTGTAAAGATTAGGGTGAGTGAGGGCCCTCAAGAGTGAGGTTTTCCGAGGTATAGCCGCGAGAGGTCACAATACCCGCGTGACCCCTCACAAATTCTTTACGTCTTCAAGCGAAATCAGGACTCACAAAGAACTCATCGTCTTGTGCAAGCCCTACACGCAAACACAAGCGCTTTATTTGAGCTCAGGTCCCTCACGAACTGATGCCCCTTACTCCCCTCACCGGCCTCGCGGCCCTTACATTTCTCACGCACACATTGTCCTCACGCCCCTCATGCACTCATAACCCTCACGCACTCACCGCCCTCACGCGCCTCACGGTTCTCACTCCCCACATGTACTCATGTCCTCACGCACTCACTGGCCTCACACCCCTCACGGTCCTCACGCCCCTCACGTCTCACACCCCTCGCAGCCCTCCCGCACTCAGGCCCCTCACGCACTCACCGCCCCCCCCCCCCCCCCCATACGCCCCTTACGCACTCATACCCCTCACGGACTCACGGTCCTCACAGCCCTCACGGCACTCGGGCCCTCACGATCCTCACTCACCCTCACACTAATGAATTTTCGGGGTTCAGAAACACACTCACCCTCACCTCACCTGTGAAAATGAGGGTAAGTGAGGGCCCTCATGAGTGAGGTTTGCCGAGGTATGGTACACACAGGCCGCCTTGCTTTAGTTTTAACGACGAGGGGTATACATATGCTCACATCATTTCCTCGACCTTTGTCAGGGGAAGAAAAATGGTACTGAACGGATACCTTCTGGCCATTATAACCCGAGAACGGTGGAAATAACACCAACCGTAGCCCGGCCGTAATGTCACTTAAAGGTTATTGCAAAATACCAATGCTCCTTCTTTATAGTAATTTTAACTAAGAGCGTTTGTAGGCGTTTAATTGTACGTTTTGCTTAATAATAGTTTAAGGTGGATGTTACTTAATTATTTTTAAAGAATACACATTACAGCTAGCTCTATTCCCAGGTTTCTATACCACTGCCGACTGGTCCTGCGTCATAAAGTTTTCACATTTTACTATTTTGGCGCGGATTGACGACATGCTTTAAATTGTGCCTATCAAAGCTTAGTACTTCTTACTTCGTAGCGTCAGCAGAAAAAGAAAAGAAATAAGAATGCTGTCAATAGAAAAACCCGTTATTCACTCCTTTTTTTTTACTTAAAAATGAAGCAAAGTTATCTTCCAAACACATGTTTGTTATAAAAAAGTACATGCAGCAAAATCACCCTCTGGCCCTCGGAAGACGTTATAAAAGCCTTATTGTTTTCCGAAACCACGACGGACTTTCCTCGTGCAGGTCGTGCGTTCCCCAGACTTCGTCCGGAGTACCTAGGTGGCCCCGTTCATCCCTACGGGCTATCGTGACCTAGGTACCTTTCCCGCTCTCTTCTCCGCCCACGCTTCAGTTCTGGTTTCGGGGCTTGATGTCGCTCGGCGCTCACTTGCTGCGGCGAAGTCGGTGGCACCGTCACACTCTTCTTATTCCTTCACTACTTTCTGTTGGTTTTTATTCCCTCTCCCCCCTCTCTTTCGAGTTTCCATCCCAAATTTCTCTTTCGCCCCGCGACGCGAAGAGAAGCGGAAGCCGGCAGTTGTGCCTTCTACTTTAGACGCCGGCGATCCTCTCCTGGCGCGCACGTGTCTCCGCATCGGGCGTGCTTTGCGACTCTCGATTTGTCGATTGTCATTGGATGGTTGGCCGGTGATGACATCGCGTCCGCTCGGTGCAGCGAACTGTCTTCGAATTGCCGGCCTATTGGATGAGCGTCGAGAGGAACTGCCGAAGACTCGCGCTGTTGGACGTGTCTGTTGCCCCCTTCACGCGCGAGTGGATATGAAGCTGCACTTTTCTTTGTGGTAAGTAAATTTCATTATTATCGTTCGACCGGATTTATATTTGTCACTTTAGTTGGAAGGTTCGGGTCTGCGTCTACCAGCTTCGAGTGTACTCCGTTTCACTCTAAGTCTGACTGCTGCGGTCTTTACCATCCGAGAAATCCGACGAGCAGTGAAAAAAAAAAAAAAAAGTATCGTTGCTGCGCATCGTTGTCTTCGTGATTAGGATATCACCGGTTAAAACAATCACAGACAGAACAATAGAAATGCAGGATTGCAGCGTATTCACTGTGCGCGATTGGTTGAGTCGAGGATAGCAGAAACACAACCGCGATGAACGCCGTGACGATGCGCTTTTAGCGTTTCTCATTGGCTATTTTTGGATTGTCAGCTGCCGTCGGACGTAATGTGAAACCAAGTGTGGTAGTTGTCTTTCTTGGGGGAATGTTTAGCGTTTACGAAGGACGAGCCTTCCAGATTTAATCGATCACCTTCGAAACCGTTTAGCCTCTACGGGGGCTTTCTGACCGTGCAGCCGGCTAAGACTGTTAGCGCTATGCCGGCCGTTTCTTGGGGGTCTTTATCAGTGTGCCTTTTCCGCAGCTGCTTCTTTCTAAGCAGTTACTCCCAGACCCTTAAAAGGTATCTCGAAGTCGGTAAGCGCAATTAAATGTTACGCTGCATACGTAAACGTTTTGTTGGAAATTATAGTAAGCAGAAACTGTGGTTGTTTGAACGGGGAGGGGGGAGAGTAATAAGTAAACATGAATTAACTGTCTTAACCGGGCGTGACGGAGAACGTTGTTGACTACTCTGCAATTTTCATACTGTGCGTGAGTAGGTTTTGTGGCAATTTTAACCACAAACCTGAAAGAAAACAAAGATGATGTCTATCACGATTTTTTTTTAATTTATAAGAGTAGGTTTGTTCTAGCTGTTAGAGTGTAATGCATACAGTTCATATCATAGACGTTTTGTTGGGTATTTCTCAAGGCGGAACGTACGCGGTAAGTTCATTCGTTCGTCTTGTGTTCCATTAGCAACATATAGATCATTGCGTAACTTTATCTTTGACTGAATCGTCGTTGGAAAGAAAACAGCGTTAAGTCTATTTTTGTTTTTGATCGGAAATGATGCGATGGATATTTATATTTATTCCGCGTCCGACAGAACCAATTTTCCTAACACCCTGTGATTCGGATGTGCAGCCTCAACCTCCTCGGATGAGTAATTTCAGGAAAACAAAACCAGTCTTCACCGACCGGACGTGATCTAAATTGCACGCTTGAGATCCACCGAACGTATTTGCCTTCGTCTTCAACGTCCCCGAGTGAGAGAAAGTATACCCACGTGATTTCTCATTTCCATTTTAAATCGCGGAAACTGACCTCTCGCGAGGCCTTTGGCACCAATCGCTCGTAAGTGGGGGGCGAGTTCTAGATTTCTTAGACTCTGATGATTTGAAAGAAACTGGCACAAATGCGAGCGCATTGTTTACATAAAAGTAGGCGGCTTTGAATATTATGTGAGATCTCGAAGAAAGCATTGTAGGCGGCAGTTTTGCAGAGCTAGTGTATTCGTGGAAGGATGGTAAACGGTTTTGGCTTTCCCCTTTTGGTTTGTGATAAACACTGTTGCTGATACTAAAATGGTATAATAATTTTATAAAATTACCATGTCAGTTCTTTGTTGCCAGTTTATTTTGTACCATTTTGCATTTTACGCTGGTTTATTTTGACCCGTTCATCAATCCTTCTCTAGTTTCACTTTTGATGAAGAACTGGATAAAAGCTAGCATCATAAAGAGCTACTCATTGGGAATCAATAAAAGTAGAACAGAATCTTCCATTTCTATCTGATAAATTATACTCAACGTAAGGGCATTTAATATTCCTGCAGGCCGAGGAAGATTCATATTTTGTCCTCGGATGAGACGCACTATTTCTAAGGAAAGCGTGAACAAATGGTTGCAACATTAACACCCGATGAACCATTTTGAATCCTGTTCCCTGCATGTCTCTTTAAAGCATAAACTGTTCGTACGCATATCCAGTCATCTAGACCAAATGTTCTTGGGCATGCTAAGTAGATAGATATGCAGGTTTTGTATATTTATTATGAACAATTCACATTATAAATGCTTTTTCTGGGGAACGAAGGTGTTCACATTAACGAGACATGCCTGTGTATAGAACAAGCCGTATACACGCTCACAACTCTCAGTCCTAGAAGAATGAGAAGCTCCCACAATTACGAATAACGAAGCTGGCCAATTTCGTCAGCTGTTGCACACTTCTGAAGCCCTATGCACTAGCGCGGGCGGATACCGTTTCCCTGGGGCGCTGCCTTTCTCTTTGTATCAAAATATGGCATCAAGAAACACGATCTTTCGAGTTCGTGCAAATCAGATTTCTTTGTTTCCTTGGTGAACAATAACCCGATTGTTTTGTAAGACGAAGAACAAAGTGGCTGGAACGTAACAGTGGTAGGACGCTGCGTGAGATATATGTTCCGTCTTTTGCGAAGTAAACGTGATAAACATATCGGCCGCATCTACCTTGAGAAGAGAAGCCACCTCTGTCAGCTCGCTGGTTTGGGATCGAGCCCTAAACCGGTGTCTGGCATAATTTGTTTGACATACAGGGTGGTGGTGCTGTCCAGTAAGTGACAGTGTTTGTTTTTTTCAACGCAAAGATAAACTACGCGTCACCCAATACTCAGCTAGTTTCCATATAGATGTAGCGCTACCAGACCGCACCATTTGGGAAAGTTTAAGAAATAACCGTTATCTACTTCAAAAGTTATAGGGCGATTTTCAAAAATGTTTAATGGCAAAAAAATGGACGACAAAGTTCACTGATACATGTGGTTTAATGGTGTTAACTACTTGAAACGGGCCTCAATTTATCATGAAAGTTTAATTACTTTTAACTTTTTTTAATAAAATAAAGGTTACTTCTTGAATTTTGGCATGTCCGGAACGCTAGCGCTACATATAGGTGATGACTGATTATTTGACGACGCATTGTTTATTGTTGTGGCAAAAACAACAACGACAAAAGAGCTGTTCGTTTTTTTTTCTTGTTTTTTGTTAACGAAAAACAAAAGGCAGTTCTTTTACGTGGTAATAAAAGGACAACGTCACAGGAATGACGCAATTCGTTTGCCGCAAAACGTATTAGTATCACGTCAGCACACCTAGGTTCTCCTTCCCCCCCCCCCCCCCCCCCTTCTATGGTGTTGCCAAATTGCCGCAGTATTAAAAATAAAACTAACGATTTTCTTTTTTGTTTAGTAGAGACAATATCGCCAAGCATAATCATGGGCACTGAGACACAGCTTGATGATTCTATGCTGAACAGTAAGGTATTTCCGGAAGGTTTTATTAACTATCGTAAAGATAGCCACGCGCTTGGCTGTGGTGTTTTCTTATTGACAGACGCAGGATGGCCGAGCAGTGAGCTCCTTGTACTACACATCTTTTTACCGAATCTGTGTGGTGCCGAGTTCAGTTGTCTAAGGGATGCACTCTTGTCCCAGGCACCTACTATGCCCATCCACTGAGGACGATATTAATAAGCCTAGTCAGATACTCTCTTCCATTCCTGATAACTCTGTTATTAACGGGGGAGACTTTAATCTGCCAAATATTAATTGGGGGACGCAACTTCTTACACTAATCAGTCCAGCTTGTAGAAGTCATTTAGTGACCTGGAAATTTCGTTCACTCTGAACCAGTATGCTTTTTCACCAACAATAACAACTCAATTTTATATTTGGCATTAACTAATAATCCCGGGATTAGTTCTAACGTCACTGCAATTCCAGGTATAACCGATTACAGTCCTGTGATTTTTGAATTGTTATCGAGTCAGGTGGAAAAGGTGCCAATACTCCCGCGTAAAGTGTTTTTATACTACCAAGGTAGGTGATTCTCATAGCATTGATGCAAAACTTTCTCTGTATTTTCCTTAGCTTTTAGACTTGGGCGTGGGCGTAGAAAATGATGTTCAGTACTTGTGTGAAATTTTCAAACAAAAACTATTCTCCTCTCCGAAACTTACATACCATCCAAAATTCTCAAAGCAAATAAGAGACATAACCCGTGGATTACTTGACCTGTACCAAAACAAAAACGTAAACGCAGAGCTTATTAAAGATATCGAGCAAGAGCGGATCTGATGCCTCGAAGCTAAAACTTAGAGTTATCTATAGGAACCTTAAAAAAGATGTACAAGAAAGCAAATATATTTTCTAATACAAAATAAAAAGAAGGTCCTCGAGAATTCTGGAAATATCTGAAAACCAACCAACAAGATGATATTTCTACCCCTGCTTTGTTAAAACATTGCAGTCTAATAAATGAGGACATTGAAAAGGCCGAATTTTTATATGCTCATTTTAAATCAGTTTTCATGCGTTCTGTTTCTAATCGTTGCGTTTATATATCTGATCAGGCGATCAATACGTTTATGTCGGATGTGATGGTTGAAGTAGATGGGATTGTGCTTTACTAAAAGAATTAGACACGTCAAAACCTTGTGGAGCAGATGAACTTTTTCCGATAGTTTTTCATAATTGCGGAGAACAAATGGCTGCTTATTTACATAATATTTACAACAGGTCGCTAGAAATTGTTTTAGTCCCGAGTAAAAGGAAAAAGGCTAATGTGACTCCGCTTTTTAAGTCCGGTTCAAGAAACGTTGTAGAAAATGAGTGCATCCAGTGTGACTTACGTGTATTGATTGTACGCCTTTTGAATATATATAATACAGCTCGATATATAGTTTCTCGAATTCTGGTTGCTTCTTTTCTTCAGCCCAGCACAGATTTCGTCGCTGTTGCTCGTATGTCACAAAACTGGAGAAATTCACCCATTTTGTTTCGAATGCAATTGATATTTAAAAAAAAAACGTTTAGATTGTATATGTTTAGATTTCTAAAACCTTCAATACCGTGCCACATCTTTTATTATTAAAAACTTACATACTACCTTGGTAGCAATCAAAAATTCGCCCATTGGGTTACTGACTACTTGTCCGGTTGTGAACAAGGTGTCGTACTGAAAGGCCAGAAATTTTCGCCAATTCTAGTAGCCTCAGGGGTATCGCAGGGAGATGTGCTGGTATCCTTGTTATATTTTTGTATTTATCAATGACATTTGGCAAGGTGTACAATCTCATGTTAAATTATTTGCGGACGATTGCGTAGTATACAAAATAGTTTAACATGACGCCAAGGCTTGTGTACATCAGGACAATTTATAAGTACTGCATGGTTTGTGTGACCGCTGGGAAATTAGCTTAAATATAACAAAATGTAAATATATGTGTTTTTCACAAAGTATAGCTTGCTCAACCGAATATGAACTGAGAAATGTAATACTTCAACGCGTAGACAGCTATAGGTACCTGAGGGTTTATCTTTCGTCCCATTCAAAAGGGAATGCTCACATAGCTTATAATCTTGCCAAGGCTAGTAACATGTTGTAGTTTGTCCATAGTAATTTCACAAATGCATCACGTAGCGTGAATCAGACATAATATTTTTCTTTTATCAGGTTGATTTCGTATAACAGTAAGAAAGCACAAAACAAACAGAGGGACAAAAACAGACATGTACAAGCTTTGAAAGCTTGCACATGTCTGTTTTTGTCCCTCTGTTCGTTTTGTGCTTTCTTACTGTTATATCTGTCCCAACACGCTCGTCAAAGTCTTCGTCTTGATTTTGTAATATGCCTGTAATCTGGGAGCCGCCTCGGAGCTACCTAGCACAAATGTTAGATCAGATACAGAATCAGGCATTAAGGTTTTTGAGAGGAGAATACAGCACATACACAAGTTGTACAGAAATGAGAAATATATTAGGTTAGGTCAATTTTAAACATTGGAGAAGGTGTTAAAGGTTGACATTTCTTCACACAGTGCATCATGGACGGTCAGGCATTGAACAAAGTTTGTATATATTAGAGCCGCATCATGTATCTCCTAGATTGGATCACTGGCAAAAAGTGGCAGAGTTTCGTTATCGAACTGACTGTTTTTCTTCATCAATTTTTGATCCAACTATTAGGGAGTGGAATTCACTTTCAAAAGAGTTAATCTCGGTTTCTGATGACGTTGTTTTAGGGCGCAGTTCTTAGGCGCCCGTTTCTGGCTTGAGCGGCGTCGGCGGAAGCGTGAGGTCATGTGACCTCCATGAGGTCACGTGACCCCGGTGACGTCACGTGATTCCGGTGATGTCACGTGACCCCCGTGAGGTCACTTGATCCCGGTGACGTCATGTGACCCCCGTGAGGTCCCGAGGGTTACGTGACGTCACGTGAACTCACGGTTACGCCGACGGCGACGCCGCTCAGAGGGTGGAGTAGCAGGAGGAGGAGGAGGGAGGAGGGGTATACCCTCCTCTCCGGTACCCTTCCCTCCTCCTCTTCAAGAGCTGCGCTTTAATCCGGTATTACAGGAGATGTAAACTGCTTTCATTTTTTTTTTGTAAGAGATTAGAAAGCTGTATTGATGTATAGAAATTTATTCTTCGCTGTTTTTCTTATTGTGTGTGTGCATGAATTTTGAATATGTTCATTATGTGGACACAATCTGTGTACACTTCTGCATAATACCTGTTTTGTTTTCTCTTTTTGTATATTTGCATGAATACGGAATACGCTCCTTATGTGTACGCAATCCCTGTACCCCCTTTTGTGTGTGTGCTTATTCTGTGTGTGTACTGCCTTTTGTGGGCTTGCAAATTTTTTTAATACATTCATTGTCTGTACGAAGTCCATGTACCCCCTGCATAATGCCTAACGGCGCAGCGGGTATATGTATAAATAAATCAATAAGGCCACAGACATAATCCAGAGCTATGTATAGAGATAGTTTGGTCAATGGGAAAAGCGGGCAGAGCCAGGGCATGCTTCAGGCGCAGATAGAGGACTTGGCATGCTCTCTTCGCCAACCAGAAGCCGAAAAAAAGCTCTTAGCGGCGGTAGCGAGAAACATTTTGAATAAGAGCGCAAGGATTAAATGTAGTAACTGTTCATGATTGAAAATATGGAGCACGTGATGTTTCGATTATGATCATGCAAAAAGATGTAAGAAACGAATGTGCCGCTCGTACTCCGTTTTGCTTGGACAGGGTGTGACCGCAGGGGCGGCAGATTCTCGGCGTTCGACGCCTGGCGTACGGATTATGTCGATCGTTCCACTAGTCGTACCCTTCCGCCATGATTTTGGATAACCGTGATTGAAGCATCATGTGCACCATATTTTCAGTCACCGAGAGTTTCTCCGACGCACTTATTAATTTCGTTTCTCGCGACCACCGCCAGGGTATTATTTCCGGCTACTGGCTAGCCACATCCGAATCTGTAAAGACCCCCTGGAATACACCAGCCCCCTTTCGGCCAATGGCGCCTCCTCATTTGCCTCCTACACTTCCCAATGTATGGTCAAACTCTCTCTATATGTGGTTGTAACGTAATCTCATAACGGTGACGTCACATGAAATCATGTTACATGATCACGTAACTCTGGTGAATCACGTCATATCTATAGTGGTTACGTTATCACGTAGCGTACAGTGATTACGTGACCTCACGTGACCCCTCCCGGCATCGGGGCAGTCACTGTTTTGCGGGAACGCGAGTACATAGCAGCTGCGACTCCGCTGTGCATAGGATAACGGCGCAAAACTATGGTGCCTGGAGCGCGTCTTCGACTCATGTGTTTATCAAGCCCTAAAGAGTGGTCCCTCGAGTTGCGCCTGATGGCGTCATAAAAGTGTCATGCTGTCGCCAGTGGCGGTCCTGGCGGCGTCCCAACGGCTGTGGTGTACGTGGCAGACGCCTGTCCCGCTGCAGGTCGCTCTCCAGTTCGACACTCCACTGAAGCTTCAGCAGCCAGAACTGGGACGCCGTAAAGATAGCGACACTCGCGTTAGGTCGCGCTACTCGCAGCTTCTCGTTATCGTTTCTACGACGAACCATCAGGGCCGCGACATGCTACAGCATGACACTCCGGCTTCTGTGACGTCACTTTTGGTGTATGGGCAGCATAGGACGCTAAACTCACCATTCAGAGACGTACTCCAGGCTTTACGGAGCGCAAGTTCGTCTGCTTCTTGCATACGGGTTGCGACGATGTCGGAACGCGGAGCTCCTATTGGTCAATCGGAAGAAATAGTGGGTACACGCCAAGGCATCTAGCATTCAGGTCTACTCACTGTCCTTTCAATCAAAGCCAATCAGGGCTCGGCGTCTTATTGACGTCACCGCAACGCCTGCACAAGAAGCAGACGACTTGCACTCTGCATATTAACCGACTGAAGACGCGTTCCAGGCAACCTTGAGAGATGCCCGGTGTTTCATTCCTCGCAAAAGGAAGTGTTTTCTTTTAAATAATTTGTGTTGAGTGCGGATAGAACGTGTACGACGCTTTTCTTTAACGCTCAGACGGCCAAAGCAGCCAATCAACACATTTTTCGTTAAAAAACAGGCTACAGAAACTATAGGTCTTCTAAGATTAAAATGACCGATATCAACGATGCCAATTACATCCGCTCGGAACTACAATAATTAAAATCAAAACCAAGGACCAATTCCACTCCAAATACGTCGGTAAATGGTGTACTATTTGCAAACTGTGGAGTGCTTTTAAGCCGAAGTGTACTTGCAGAAAGCGTTTGTTCGCGTGTCTAATTCAGTTTTTTTGTTGTTGTTGTTTTGTTTTTTTGCCTATTTGATGACTCTTTCGGATTCTAAAAATACAGCTGTGTATGAGATTTCACTATGTTTGTGTTTTCCTTCAGGAAACACCAGTTCGGGTAAATTTACAGTGATTAACTGGGACCAGCTTGCAAGCACCCGTTCTGTTACTTGCAAATGTTTAATCAAATAAATGTTCACCGAATAAAAAAAAAACTGCATGCGTCAGAAAAATTTTGCAATGAAGGGCGTTCATCCGCATTATTCATTTTCAAAAAAAATAAAAATAGTGTTTATATTATATAAGTCAAATATCGTTTTCGCACGGTCACGCGAGTCTAAAGTGTAACAAAAAATAAAGCATGGGGTTCGACGTCCATAGTATTTTTTTAAAGAAAATTGTAACACCTGATATCGACCTGAATATAACTTCACCACTGTTGGTTTTGTTATTATTATTATTATTATTATTATTATTATTATTATTATTATTACCAAACAACTCAATTAGTTAATTTTAGCTTTTGAAACCTTTAACCCCTTACTTAAAATGTACGTATTTCAGTCAATCTCTTCCCTTTTGCGTCTCCCTTGCCGAATAGTCGGGGTAACTTCACGATTGTTTCTCCTTCCGCCATAATTCTGATTTTTTTTTTTTTAATAAAGAACGTACATTTTACAGTATTTTTAAAAAAAACCACGCGCAACCAATCTCTTTCAGAATAATGTTTATAATAAAAGGCAGTGAGTACGTTTCCTACGGCTGTACCCATACTGTTGTTATAACCACTGAAATACACATAGCGGAATAATCTATACGGCGACAAAGTCAGCCTGTTTTCCCGCTCGGTCATAAGGTTACGGCATTATCTTTAGAGATTTCCGTGTAGGCGTGTACATTTATCAAGGAATTAAAAGGCTCGAAGAGGCGCATAGGCGCGATAGCGGTTTTCCACATCCATACTGGGATATGTATATTAATGTCGTTCAGCAAATGTATCTAGTGTGTTTTGAAACCCTTCGCAGTCACCGAAGCGTACCAAGAAATCAATAAGTCAGTGCGCTGTTTCCGGGTTCCTTTGATACGCATCGCGATTGTTTTGCATGACAACATAACGGAAGAAAACTTGCGTACCGCTAATAACCCAGTGAAGAAACTTACTTGCAATGCGCAAAGTTCGTCTGCTTCTTTTGCGGGGGTTGTGGTGACGTCAGAACGCCGGGCTCTGATTGGCTCTGATGAAAGGTTAGTTGGTAGACCTCGAGGCAGCTTTCTTTGAGGTCTACCCACTTTTCTTCCAGTCGGAGCCAATCAGTGCTCGGTGTTCTGACGTCACCACGACCCCTGCAAAAGAAGCAGACGAACTTTGTGCTCCGCATCTTCTCACTCAGACATATACCTAAATGTGCGTGGCTCTGCTTTCGTTTGAATGAACATATTTGCAAAGTTCTGTTATAATTTGTTTGAACTTACGCTTACATAAGCACGTGTATACGATCGGCTGTTTCTTTCTTGCTTGGAGTTGTTTTACTAGATTGCAATTTAATGCGTGGGGAATTGATTATAAATTAAGTAATGGTTCTAGGTTTGACGGCAGACGTCACCATTATTGTAAGTGTGATTTGTGATTTACATCAAGTTTCTTTTCGTCAAGCGTTTATATGGCACATCATAAAAATTACCCAAATTTTCCCGATCTTGAATTTCCCCTTAGAATATTTTTTTTAAACTATCTCTCCAGTTATTTTTGTCGGGATATCAATACTTGTGCCGAGTGAAATGGTGCGATTTCTGTAGGAAATGTCGACACGTAGCGTTAGCATTAGCATTAACAACCATAAAAACATACAAGTACTAAATTTCGCTACTTTAAGTATAGTAAGGTATTTTATCTTTCGTGTAAATGTT
Source organism: Ixodes scapularis (assembly GCF_016920785.2). Taxonomy (NCBI): domain Eukaryota; kingdom Metazoa; phylum Arthropoda; class Arachnida; order Ixodida; family Ixodidae; genus Ixodes; species Ixodes scapularis. The sequence continues at coordinate 146,290,565 of NW_024609846.1, read as the reverse complement.
TTGTTCTGGCGGAAGAAAAAAAAATGTAATAGTTATAAAAATTTAGACAAATGAAATTGTGGATCTTGCTTTATGTTACTAAATCAGGTAGATACTAAACAAACCATTAAATGAAAACTAAAAAACATACATTTTGTGTGTTTTTTTTTCATGTCTAATTTGTTACTCCTTTTTTCTTATACAAAAAAAAAATCCGGTTATGTGTACTTGCTCAAAAATTAGGAGTGTAAAAGGCTGTTATCATTGTGCAGTTGCGTCATATTTTGTTTAGATTTATAATGTACAAATAAACAAGGTGATTGGGATTCCCCACGAAACAAAAGAGAGCATTAGGTACACTCTCGCGAAAAAGCAAAAAGCAATAAAATAAACAGTCGATTAATTTTGGCGACATGTTCGTACCTAACGTTAATCACACAGATACGTCCAATGAAAAAGAACAGTACGGTTTAATTTTCAACAAATATTGAAGCATAAGAAGAACATGTAATAAACGCTTGTATTCCGGTGTCAATTTATTCGTCTTCGAAAACTGCCCTCTCGAAAAAAAAAAAAGTTAGAATTTTAAAAAAACGTTTTGCACAACTTTTTCCCTTTTAGATGTAGCAGTGGTCCGAACGAGAAGGCAAAGCTTCAGAACTACTTGTTATCTTAACCAAAATTTATGATTTTCTGAAAATCTCAAAAGGAAAAATGGACCATTTTCGGCCCATCTTAGCAACTGGCCCATGCGTCCGCCATTTTCGATCCGAAAATTTCAGAAAATCACTTTTAACTTTTTAATAAGAGAAAGGTTAGTTCTTCAAGTATGACACCTGGTTTGGACCGCCAGCACAAGATTTGGGCTGAGAATGAGCGTTCTGCGATGCGTAGTTTCTTTTTATGGTTAATAAAAACTGTTTTTGCTCTTTGTTTTTTTAGGGCGCGAAATGTGTACAAACGTTTGACTTGGTCTAGACGCTTATAAAATCGTTAAATGTATTGCACGTACATTATAAAACCGAACTTCTGCTTTATTTTTCAACAATTATTCTTCCAGAACGACAATTTAAAATAGAATGCAGCTTCAACCAACTAATTACACGTGATCATATCCACCCCAATAAAAACATTAGTTGAAATCGAGTTCATAACAATTAAGGACGAGCTACGGCGGGTTTTGAGCCAGCACACACAAAACACGCTTTCGAAATACCCATGCTTTACTCTTACCGGCACGCTATTTGTTATCCCCGAAATTTGAAATAACAACGAAAAAAAAGTCAAGTGCATGTTATGCCACAGTCAACCTTAACAATTTCCCGCTCTCTTTAGGGGGGTGACGCCGCGTGTTATATCACGTTCAAGTCAAGCAGGCAGTACAATATTTCGCGGTTTATTATTATGTTTTTCTGTTTTGCTTGTGTGAGATTCCCCGACCAAGAAGTTCGATGGTGTGAAACACACCATCGAACTTCTTGGCCCCGTATCAAAATTTACCCGAGCTTACTCCAGGGTAATAAGGGCTTTGTATCGTGGCATTCTAAAACCTACCCGAGTCCAGCACTTTTCAATCTATGTTGTCGCGTGACAAGACCCGCCGGAGTACCTCGGATCCATTTAGGTAAGATTTGGAACAGAGCTCTCGTAACTCGTCGAGAGCAAGCCGCACTATAATGGTGCACGGAACACGCCTCCGACTGGTGTGGTTATACCGCGTCCAAAAAAGTAGTCCCTCGATTTCCGTCTGGTGACGTCATAGAGGTGTCATATGCTGTCGCCGGTCGCGATCCTGGCGGCGTCCCAGCAGTGGTGGTGTATGTGGCAGACGCCTGTTCTGCAGCAGGTCGATCTCTGGTGTTACAGTCCACGGAAGCTTCGGCAGCCAGAAGTTGGGACGCCGCGACGACAGCGACACTCCCGTTCACTCGTGATTTTCGCCGGTATTTCTACGGCCAACCGCCTGGATCGCGACATCCGACGGCATGACACTCCGGCCTCTGTGATGTCGCTTGTTTCCACTTTGGGTCCAGTTTGGATGCATGGGCGGAGTAGGACGCTAAACACACCGGTCGTAGATGCGTTCCTGGCACTGCAGCTGCACTGCCCACCTATTACATCATTTGACGTACGTTTTGCAGTGTGTCCAGAATGTGTTCAGCCTTTCCGGCGAAGTCTAAGAATTCCTACACTCTGAAAGAAGAAAAAGAAAAGAGGATTATTGCGACATGTAATTTGGGTTAGACCCAAAATAAAAAGACAGATATGCATCTGTCTACTAATATGTGTTGAACCAATTTTGAGGCAACATCTTGTGCTGCGTGAGTGGCAACATTTTCACTCTCTTCAGCAAGGCGTTAGCTGAAATGAGAACCACAGGGTTTGAGTGCAATAGAATAATGTTTAGTCTAAGGTGTTGGCAATCTTCGTGGCACCGTCCCGTGGCATGTTTTCGTGCTTTCTCCTCTAACTAAAATTTTCTGTCAGCAATAAAAAGGCAAAACACCGGCCGGAAACGAAGAAAACGAAGAACCCGTGCGCTTCTGTAGTTTTTATTATGAGTATGAAAATTAACATTGAAACCGCGAGTGCCTCGATGTAATACAGCCGACAGAGCATTTGTTTTATGTTATCTTCTAAACAAATACCTAAAGCAAATGAATTGCTTAAGACTGTTACTATAACTGTGAAGTGACCGAGCCTATAGACGAAATGTATAATCCAGTGTACACTTGACCGAATAATAATCGTCTCTTCCTAAAGGGTTCAGGTTGGTCATGGCACAAGGTTACGTTGAGCTCAAGCGCAATGCAGACCCGCTAGCTCTCAGAATCTGAGTGTCGAATGCTTATGTCTGTCTATGCAACATGGTACCAAATGACTGTGGAAGAGTAAGAGATAATATAGATGACGCTTTATAGTATTTCTAAAACCAAGCAATTTAGTTATAATCCCCTCAAATTCAATTTTACTCAAATGCTGTTTTTAGTTAATGACACTCATTTAATTTAATTCAACTTATTAGTTCAATTACATCCTTGAGGATGCATTACATCAGCGAGTTATACAAAATAAAATATCACGAGAGTAGAAACAAAACATTGGCTAAAAAACACAAAAATATAAAAAAAGGAATAGAAACATAACATTGGCCATATCATCAGTGAATAAAGGACAAATTCGTTTTTTCTTACTGCAGAAACAACGTTCTGAGATTTAATTAAAACTTTGCTTTTAACCATTTTTTCCAAGCTGAGACAAAACATAATCACGTCTTTTATATGCGCATTGTACTGTGCTCTTATCACAAGGTTTCACTTGTCATTTCATGAGCTCTTGAACACATCGAAAAAGCATTCGTCACGAAGCGGGATTTTGGTTGTTCGCAACTTCTTTTTCTAAGACTGCCACAACGAACTTCCAATCGCAAGATCTTGGAGAGCCTTGTTAACTCGAAACAAGCAAACCGCGAAAGCCCTTAAGTATTATTTTTGTGCATAAAATTGAAATATTTAACACTGCGGAAGCAGCATTTGTTTTACATTGCCATCAGTCATTTGGACATATGCCAAAATATGTTGAAAAAACCTTTCACAACAGGATTTACATGCAATATCATGGTTTACGTAGCAAAATCAGGAGTTGTGCGGTGCCATTCCTGTAACCCTAATCACACTGAAGCTTGCGATTTACTGGATTCAAATTAGAGTCACTTAGTCGGCTTTTTGCTTTTAGTATGAAGGCGCATAGTTGTCGTAGAATTATTTCCACACTAAGGAATACCGCGAGAATGACCGTAAGAGTACAAAAAATGTAAATATAAAAATAAAGGAAAAGAGTGACGTTCCGACGTCTGAACTTTGATCACGCCCATTCCCAAAAAGTCAAAGTCCGTTTTTCGAAAAGGGATGACTCCCAATTAGAGATTTCGATGAACGCGTCAGCAACACTCAAATGTAGCCTCCAGGGCTCCGATAACACGGCATAGAAATTTTTTATCTCTCAGTCCCGCTCTCTTCTACCAGCCGTTCTTCGGGTTTCAACACTAGTCGTTACCAAAGCGATTCGCCCGCTTACTCTTATTCCATTCACGCAAACACCGAACTCACTTCGTGCCGGTTGATTCGAGCAAGCCATCCCAAGAAACACACCGTGCACTATACTCTGTTCACTCGTAAGCTGACAGTGCGTTAGAAGCTATACATGCTCGTTGGAGTAGCCCCGTGATCACTCTCTCATTGAAACCCACCGCGCGCAGAGGCGACACCGTCTACAGACCTTTTTCACAAGGGCGCCGCCATCTTGAAATGTCGTCACTTTCAGTACGGGCGAAAACATAGTTTTGCCGTCGCCACGACAATAGAATACATCTAGAATGTAAGCGTAACCGTCACCCATTCTCGTTTTGCCTCCCCTCTTTTGTTTTACTGTTTACAGAAAGAAATGTTTCTTCATATTTTCTGTAATTGGACGAGAGTAGACGAAAAAGGTCTATACACGCTTTGGAGCAGCTGTTCATGGGCGCCACCATAACTGACCTTCAGTTTTTGTTTTCTCTCATTCCGTTAACTTCACTTCATTATTCCTATAGAAGGCCAGGTTATTGCCATCTTAGATTTTATTGTGTGATACTCCCCGGCGTTGGCCTTTGTGGAGGCTGGTCAGCACCCGTTTCAGTCGCTCGGAATCTCGGTAAGAGAACAGAAGGCCAGAAATGGCGGTTGTAATCTAGCGTGTGTTTGCAAAGCGTCTATACTCGTTTTCACTTCAAGAACCGCAGTAAAAAAAGGTCCGGATCCTCGCCGAGAATTACTAATTTACCCTTTTATGTACTAAATTAAGATATGTCTAGGTGCATTTTAGAATAGCTATATTATATTCTTCGAAGACGTACGCGTTTAAAACTCCAAAAGGACCATTCCTTCCCCTGAGAACCACATCTTGTAAGGACTACTTCGCGCAGCGTATGAACAATGCAGTCTGACAGCAAGCATAGAGGGCAAGGCCTCGATGCTGGTTCTGGGTGTCATCAAAAAGAGGCGAACGTGGGGCGGATATTTTACACGAGCACTCGGCAAGGACCCCTGTTTTCCCCGATTAAACACGAGTTCCAGTGGAACCCTGAGGTAGCACTTCTGTCCCTCTGCCTCGCGTAGGCTTCTTTTAGATGACGTCAAAAACTCAGCAGTTCAGCCTTCCAACGTATAGTCGCTGACAGCTTAATTAACACGGGGGGTTGACGAATCCCGAGCATTTTATTATAGGCCAACAGCCAATCAGGTTGCGGTATCAGTCAATTAAAGAGCCGAGGGACGAATCACAAAGCAAGAAGCCAGAACAAGATAAATAGGGTGCTGTATTTTTGGGGTTCATATTTTTCTTCCAATTAGGGGTTGATTTTTCGGGGTTTACTTCCTCCGTGCAGTCGGTTTTTTTCGGTGCCTATTTCTGGTGGCAGACAAAAATCGTTGTTTAATGGAGCTTCTTCGAAATAAAACGGGACGCGGGGTGGAGTGTTCTTTTTCCAACATTCGGAGAAATTCGCAACACCCGAATGCATGGAAAACGTCCGGATACCGATGACGGAAGGGAACGGGACGAAGAATGTGCTTTTCGTAAGGGAAAAAAAAAATAGATGGGCGGAGAGTTCAGTTCGGGCCGTTTTCAAGGTTGACATGATATAAAGCTGCAGATAATAAAATTTTATTTTGGACATTCGAGCATTAGTTATTCGACGACAGCTCTCACTTTGAGATTTTTCAGTTTTCACCGATTCCGATAAAATATACTTTAGGGGTTTATCGGTACATACCTAAAACATGACTTCCAACTAATGAGCCCCATCCTGCGTTCTTTAAGCTGACAGTGATTATAGGCGAGATTTTCTTATCCTCGCCAGCAGACGTGAGCGGCGCTTTACATTTGATACCAGACGGCGCTTGAGGCCCAGGAAACTGTGGAAATCGCGATGGTAAGCCGCAGAACGTATACAGCCTACAAAATTTCTTTAAGCGTTCCGTATTTTCCCGCAGGGTGGCGCCCCAGTCGGAAAACTATGGCATCGCGGTAAAACGTCGAAAGTTCCGGTCTGTAGGTACTATAGGAGGCGTGAGAAGAGACGGCAGGCGGCCAATTGATCTAGCGAGCGCGTAGGTCCTACTGCACTTTCAGCTTCGCGGGGCGAACGGAACATTGCAAAGCGACTCGACCGTGCGCGCCTGTGATGTAATTAAGAGAGAGAACAAGCTTGAGTAGTGAGGAACAACGACGACAGTCAGTGAGCACGCTCGCCTTGTGCAATGCGCGCAAATGTTTGCGGACAATGAAGCGGTGTCGCCACACGGGACTGCTGTCGCGCACGACGGGACGTGTCCCAGTCCGCCTCAACGTTCCGACAGTGCGGCGGCAAAAGGAACCGGAAAAACGGCGTGTAACCAAGCATGGAGCGTCCGCTGGCTACCGTTGCGGGGAAATACGGGTGGAACGAACGGATCGCCACTTGGGAAAGAAAGAAAAACAGCAAAATAGAAACGGACACCGCTTCCTTGCCGCGTCCCCGCTTCCGCGTCCGACAATCCCTCGGCCCGCGTTTATTATCTCCCACCGAGTGCTTATGCACGTGTGTGGCATGCGTGTGCTACTGGTGCAACTGCTACCGGCGTTGCCTCACTAATCATTGTTTCCCGGTTGACTTTCCGGGTCTTCTTAACGCGAGTGTGAGCCGTGAGGACATTCCTGTTGATCTTTAATTATGTGTACGCAATCGTCGATTTAATGAATGTTATTCACTCTAGAAAAAGGGTGTGTCCATTTCATCCCCCGTCACATATACGACACCACAAAATTTCAGTTCGACGCACAGCGCGCTGACGTCGAACTGACTGCCCCAACTTTTACGGGAGGCTTGATGCGGGTAGGATATAACATATTAAACAGCTAAAGTACGTATTGAAGACTACATGAAACAAACGCTGAGGTTTTGCAGTATGGCCGAGAAAACCCCGATTACTTTTTTTGCAGTCAGTCACACTTACATTAGCTATCTTAATAAGTTGTACAACTCGGCTACCAAGCCGCTCGTGAAAGTTTGTACCGTCGGTTCAACATCAGTGCGCTGTATGTCCAATTTAAGTTTTGGGGTGTCGTATATGTGAAAAGGGGTGAAAGACTGCACTCTTTTTCTCTGTGTGTACGCGATACTTCTGGGCATACTATGGTAATCTCGCGTAATGGTGAATTTATATATTTTATTTTTTAAGTGACGAAGACACAATGTGAGATTTATTACTTACTACCTCCGGGTTTGAGAAATTGTACGCGATTCTCAACTTTATCGCGTCTATTAGTCTTCTCAAAGTCTATGAGCTAACGTTAAAACTGCTAGCGTAGTATATGAGCCTTTGACTTTTCGGCGTTTGTCCTCAAAGCTTCCGGATGGTTTAGTCAAAATAGCCTTTTATTAGTTTCAAGCGCTCTCGTTTGGCTTAGGTCAAAGCACAATCTCGACATTCGCCTCTATGTTTTTCTAAGAGCATTCGTGTTTTTGTTCCTTCCTAGTGAAATACGTTATAGCTTCTTTATTGTGACAGCGATGATGAAATCGTTTTAAAAATACTATAATGCGAAAAAAGCATATTGGCAACGAGCGTTACATTTGGAGTCTGTATTTCGCGACTAGTTAACCATGGAGACAGTTGAAAAATTAATGGTGTCGGCCAATGGGGTGCCGGGTAAAATGGTTTCAAGTTAATATCTTGCCACTTTCTATAGGAAGCACCGAGATACTAACTTGAAGCGATTCACAGAAACCTTTGCAAAATGTATATTCTGTATAAAGAGTTCCTTAAATTGCTTCTCGGATATTGAATCGAAGCAACATGTAGTATATCTTAGTGTTAATAAATTATTTAAATAAGCAAAAAAAAAAAGATTTTGCAGTCCTTGTAACCAAAGTTCGTAAATGCCCCACTATTAGGCTAAGGAAGCTCCAAGGCCGTGGGACAAAATGGTCGGTTGATGGAGCCACTATTTAGCCTGGACAATTTTGGTAAGAGCACTCCTCAAACTGGTCCCATTTTGACAAAAAAACTTTTTGATTTTGTGAGGAATTCAATTCCTTGAAAAACTTATACACTGCAACAAGGTGTTTGAAATGAAAACCATTCGCGACATGGGCGTACAATTTAGTTTTTTCATAAAGTGTTATGAAGTAGATCTCTACCTTTCGCGAGCATCCATTTCTGCCGATCCCGATACCAACCAAAATAATTGTGACAGCTTATGGGAGTCATCGCGCGAATTACAGGCAAACACATAAAATAGATCTGATTTATGCTTTTATATAGTGTATGACGGTTTACAATAATTTTCGACATGCCAATTCAATATAATGTTCCAGCTTTATGCTGCACTCTAAAAATATCTGGTCGTAAAATAACTTTTACGGGTTCTTCGGCTTGTCTATATTTGCACCCTAAAAATTTATTTAAGCACCCCCTAAAGATTGTTTTTGTTAAAAACCCAAAATGGGTTCTTTTGAGCTCACTTTTTATGCGAAAGAGTTCTTAATTACACAGTTGCCTTTCTGGTGCGCCAGGGGCGATAGTGCCTGTGGCAAAATCGTTCTTCCCGAGCTGAAAGATGTCGCCGAAGCGCTTTTAAATAACGGACTTCTTGGAGTTTACATCGTGGTGTTGGGCAGCTAGTTTGCTTCAAATAATACTCTGCCGTTTTTTTTTAATATATATTTCGGGATAGTTTGTTTGTTTGAAAATTCGTTCAACGCTATATTAGATTTGTCTGAACTTGTTACCAAAATATTTCCAAAATATTTTTAATGAACGTTTTAAGCCTTAAATTTTAATTTTCACCTTTTTTGTCTTAACCTGAAGTTTCTACCAGCAACACTTGCAGCTCCTTAGGAAAACACCCTGGAAAAATAGCCAGAAAGCAACCCAACTTGATAAAAAAAAGTATACATTGACGTCGGCAGCATCACTGGTTCACTGTTTGTACAGTAGTATTTGTTTCCAACTGCTTACTATAGTTTCTGATAGGATGAAAACGACGGGGAGGAGCTTCTGTTCCTAAGATAGGAACAGATGGGAAAGATGGGAACTAAGACGGGGAGGAGCTTCCCATCTTTGATACTGCTTCGGCTTCTCATGAGCCTCGAGCGTGCACTTGGTACCAAAGCACGGTCAAAAACACCGAGCGCATGTTGGAGGCGAGGAGCTCAAAAAATGTGCCCTTGTGTGTTTAAATTGTCAATGACTAATTATAGAAACAACGAAAACGTGACGCTGGCTGCAGGTACTGATTTAATATTTGGGCATTAGAATTTGTTCTCAACTCTGATTACCGAAAACATGACGGGAGTGAAATAAAATGTTGTCTAAGCTCACTTTCACACCTGCTAGGTAGAACGAAACAAACGTGCAACGTGCCATGTTTTCGAGACTGCACGCTCAATTCTGCAAGTCTACCTTCCACCGACGTCGCGTCACTGGAATGCACGGAGACATTTGAACGTGACTTTTGGCAGCCCCTTGGCTTGTAGTTTTCTGGATAGCTATAATAAATTATGCTAATACTTCACAGCGCACAAAAGACAACACACCATCAAAACAGATCCACACAAAGAAACATCACTCACGCAGCGTTGTTTTCCTGTTCAAGTTCATAATAAATTAAATGTTGATTTATTGTATACCGGGACGAGTAAAGTACGAATATTTAGAATAGGCCGTCAGTTTCCGCAGCTCATAAACCTGGCGGAGTGCCCCTTGTAAACTTCGTCATTGGAATTTGCGCGAGTTCATTTTTAGCGGTATTCATTTGTTCACCAGGAAAACATAACTACTTTCCGTGTCGTGCCATTGTGTTGAAGTTTTTTTTTTTACCTGGCCAGTTAACATGCGATAGATTACACATGAAGTATGCGTTCCCCCGGGAACCATTTATAAAACAATGTAGAAGCCAAACATGAAACATTAAGTATGCTTATTCTGAGACACTTAATAAATGTTTTAAGTAAATATTACCTTCAATAGTTATCCTATGGTTGTCATACTGAATTTTATTATAGCTATAGCATATTGTAAGTAGCTCGCTAAATATTGTTTTTTATGCGCATTAAATTCACATCAACTCCAGAAAATTGTCAAACTCACCTACACCAAGAAGCAATTTCGACAACATTAGTTTGAACTATTTTGCTGAGGTTCTCACTTGGAAACATTTTGTCCCGGGTCTATATTACCTGATAATATAGACCCGGGACTCTTTTAGGTTCGGGTCCTGTTGTACCGCAGGCATTTGATCTCGAATACTTTTATCAGGAACCATTTTGCTTGCTTATTAATCTTTTCCAGACCATTGGTCAAGGACTATTTGGAATTAAACCATTTGGTCCGGAAGCATTTAGTCCGGCTGCATTTCCTCCGGGACCTATTGGTTCGGTTTTATTCTGCCCGGGAGCGTTTTCCCAGGGAAAATTTGGTCACGTACGTTTTGGTCTGCAAACATCTCGCCTGAGACCTCTTGGTTTGAAATCTTTTATCCGGAAAGATTCTGTCTGGTATCATTCCGCCGGAAACCCTTTGGTCAGTGCCTAATTAGTTCGTTGCTATTTGATCACGAATGATTTGATTTGGAACAATTTAACCTGTGGACAATTTCTCTGGAATTATTCTGTCCGGGACAATTACACCCGGTGCTTTTTGCTTCGGCTTATAGTCATTGCTCGTTAATAGGGGCGAAGTTAATATGAATACCTCGAAATACAGGCAAACATTTTGTGAACGAACTGTGTAAATAAATCTATATTCGTTTTCTTTTTATGGACAATTCACATGCCGGACGCTGTTCTATGACAACGCAGGTGTCCATATTAACGAGACATCACTGCATTTGATACGAAATATTTTTTTCTTAGACAAGTTTGTCCGGTTCTCATCCCATCAAAGCAGTATTGCTCAAAAACAGCAATAGCAACGTTCAAAACGCCATGCGCTAACCGTACGCAGAAGTACTTACGCTGCTTCCTTTACTTCTTGCGTTTAGTAACCTCGTTTCTTTTTTCTCGCTCTCTCTCGCTCTCTGTATTAAAAACATGATTCACAGACTCACCTAAAATACAAAAAAAAAAGAATAAAGCAAACTTGATATAAACTGCCCTACAAACACTTGAAACTGAGTCTCCTGGAAGCCACTAGTTTGGGGCCGACGTTTCGCTGAGAGGCTTCGCTTACTTCGTGGTAAATTTTCTGTCGCCACTCCGAGGCTTCCAGGAGACTCTCTTTCAAGGTCCTCCTACCCGTCTCGACCGTCTTTTGTTTTGCTTGAACTGCCCTACCGGCAGAAATTTTCGCACGTGACGACGACACCACAATTCGTCGTTGGCGTCACGTTGTGCACGAAATAAGCCACGCTGGGCCGAAGGAACGAATCGTGTTACATAAACAAACGCCAGCAACGCGAGAAACCCTGGTGTAATCCCTCTCGCTTATAATTGCGTATGTACATAGAGGGGCCATAAAATGTTTTTATTATTTATTTTTCCCGCCGAAAGAAACAACAACAAAAAGCTCCGCATTTCCCAACGCCTAATTTTCGCCTACATTTATAGCGCTAAAGGCTGCGACCAAATTAATGTTTCAGAACTTACAGTTATCTAATTCTAAGGCTATGAGAATGCCGCGGTTTTGGAGTTTATTTCTCGCGAAATTTGCGGGGCGCTTTTTCTGGGGAGTTTATTTTTCGCTGAAACTTCGGGGTTTATCGGAGTTTATTTTTGCAAGATTCCCAATTTGCAGGAATTCGCAGGTCATTCTGCTGTGTTCCAATTAAGAAAGAAAAATTTTGATTACCATGAACCGCTGTCTTGAAGAAACCTTGACGAGCTGAAAGGCCAACCCCTTTTGTCAGTAGTTCAAGCTTTCAAAGGAGACTGAAAAAGGCATCTCCTCAGGACCAGAGTGATGAACCTAAATTTTTAACGGCTTGGTTCGGGTTCGGGTTACCAACGCTCAGTTTAGTTCCGATTCAGTTCCTGGGAGCAAACTTAACGGTTCGACCGGTTCGAACCTGTTTGAGCCGGTTTCAATCGCTGAAGTGAGAATATATGTTCCACTTTGTTTCGGCAAAAGGGATTCGTTCCGCCATAAAATGGCTATAGCTACGAAGTTTGTTCTTACCCTTTGTATAATCCACTTCTATTTCCAGCTACCAAGATCGAGAAATTGCAATATTTAATTTCAACGCAACGGCAAATAAAAAGGGTTAATATACAAATCGTCTTTTTCATATGACTCAACATCCATTTTTTTGCCTCAGTCAGATATATTTTACCTTAAATGAAAGTTTTGTCACGCAGTGAGGTAGGTAGCCTGAAAGCTCTGTGATTGGTGAAACTTTGCATCGTAGTCCTGAAAGCTGAATCGTAGTTGCGATCTTGAACTAAGATATTCGTTGCAGTGCATAAAATCATGGAATGCGCACGTGGTCGCCATATATATTGCGAAAAATAGTTTACAAAACACGTTTCACATTATATATGATATCAGCGCAGCTGAGCGAAAAGCAATAATAGTTTCAAAATGCCAGGAGAGTGTTAGGACAAGCCCGTTGTCTAACTTTGATAGATGCACTGAGCGGCAATCACGATGCTTGTTTTCCTAACCCACACTGATGTGGGTTAAGAGTCGTACAGAAAGTAATGATTGAAATTTTGCCACTCTAATCTATACGCGTCTTTGCACTCTGATCGAAGCTGGCCTGAAATGACGCGTACCCAAGTGAACATCTTTTTTTTTATACAGGGATAAACTGGCATAGCCTGGTTATTGAGGGTTTTCATGAAATTATGCCGCTCAATGTAATTTTCCAATAAGTATCACCCTTGCAAGTTGATGATCTTTTGTTAAATAAAATGAAGAAGCGTTTGGTGCTCTGTACTCGACATGTCAGCTACTTAATTGGTCGTTTTCTGACGGTCTGCGTGTGTAATAGGTGTACATTTGCCACGCGTCCCTGTATATCTTGGCTTTGTCCAGCCCAGAGAAACACAAAATTGCTGTTCATCGTACAAAAGAGGAAATGACACACACTGGTGTGGGTCAGGAACACATAGTTTTTTTAAATCAGCTTCAAAATCAAAATTTGTAATAGGCTCTCTCAAATCACGAATACAGGTGTCTATGAAGGATAAAAACACCGGAAATATTTGCAGAGCATCTTTCAGATAAGTGCATTTACTTATGTATGTACTGAAGGTTATCGGCCCTTAAACAATGTTTTAAATCTTCAGTCAGTAATTAAATATATTTTTATTGTTATCAATAATTTAGAATGCATAAAATTCGCATAATCGCTGGAGACCTACGAAGAAGGACGATTCTCGAAAATTCGCTAGCTGTTGAGATGATCAGGGGAAACGTGTTTCTTGCTTCGCTGTTTGGCAGTGTGAAACACACTGCTCGCGGGTTATGCCAAAGAGGACGTGGAGCTTACATGATAGATAGAAAAGCAAATACACGAAATGCGCAGAAAGAGAGAGGGAGAGAGTATTGTTTTATTCTAGATACTCCCATTCACAACGCCCTCCTGCAAAAAGAAATATATAAATATACATGCCACGATATTCATAATTAGAAATAAATTGCGCCAACAACAGACATAGATTCTTATAACATGAATCTGATTTGACCATTAACTTGCATGAGCTTAAAACTTCTCTGAAATACTGTCTTGGGAGGCTAATCTTATATTGGGTTTTTACTTGCAATTGTTTTGGCCATTTGCGTTACAACTCTGTGCTTTATCAGCCATGCGCTCTAGAATTTTATTAGGCTGCCGCGAATAGTCGCGAGTCTTTTATACATACAGTCCAACTTTGAAATTTGGACATCTAATACTGCTAGTGTTGTAAACATCGCACTCAAGAAAGCAAAACAAAATTGGTGCGTGCATGTTTATACAGTCGGAAGTTAGTCTGCCACAATGGCCGTCTGATGTCTCAACTCTAGATGAGCAATTTAGCCAGTGTGGTACAACCGCTAGCCCGGGGTGAATTTCATCAGGAAACTAAACCTTTTTTACGTGGTTTGCGTTTAAAGCCGTCGCACTATATGCTGGTGATTATTGCGATTTGTTTTTGCTACGATAATGAAGTCTGCTGCAAAATGCACGATGCAGAATGTTACACGTTCACCAGGCCGCTACAGTAGCACTTACAGTAACGTATGTGAAAGACATGTAATTGAGATGCGCAAATGATTATTGCTTGGTGCAGTCATGAGAAACGGCGCAAGTGTCTGGCACCACATGAATGCGCTTTCTGGCAACAAAGAGTGTTTTCGCAAACAAAGTATTTACAGGGGCGACGCTCTCTGGTCTGTGTCGTAGACGCGGGACCGAGAAGCCTTTACAGCGCGGTACGTTTTTAAAACTAACCCTCGTCCTCTTTTTTTTTTTTTGGTTGCTCCTTCAGGTATAGTTTTTATTCCTGAGGGACTGTTTACCCTCCTTAGTTTGGGGGTGTTAATTTGACAATAAAATTGGCGCCACCTGTTAACAGTAATCCCCCATTTTTTAACCCAAAGCTGTTAAGTTTAAAAAAGGAAATGAAGAGGTGGTGGGGTCTTGAAGAGGAATGTGAGAACGACATTCCTGTGAGACATTAGAGCGGCTGTCAACGTTCGGCTGACCGTCTGATGCTACAAGGACCGCCCTTTTCACTTATCCCTCCTCTAGACACTTGTACTTTTATGCAACGTAGGATTAATTCGTCACAATGAGTCCTTCGAATGCTTCTATTCTCGAGGACATCCATTTGAGGAAGCTCAGCGGAACCGAAATAACGTTTGGGCGCCTCAGCGATCTGTACGTGTAAAAACGTCGTTCAACAATTTTAGTGCTTTCACTAAGTACAGGTAAAAAGTAATCTCTGACGTGATGACGGGCGAGACACCCATTAGTTTTTTTCTCCGCAAAGTGGCGGACTCAAGAAAAAAAAATAAAGAAAAGAAACGACTTTTCTTTCCATAACTTGCAATTAGAACAAGCGGCAACGTGATCTGACGCTAATTATATATTATCAGTGTTTATCATAGTCATGCGCTGGGGATGGCAAAGCATAGAGCATCGGCTGAGCTTCGGACGTTGTTAGAGTTCGATTATTCTCATCTTTAATTCAACACGAGCCATTACCTGAATGTTTGCAAAGGCTGATCGTCATGAAACTGAGCACTCGACTCGGGCTGATGACAATCGAGTACGTCACGATGTCAAGCGACGCCTCCGGACGCCGATGAATCGATCGTTAACGTTCGTCAGCGGACTGGCGTTTCATTCCAGTGACCAATCGAGGAGTCATAAATTACCGGGACCTACCTTTTTCCAGGGTAGAAAGGCCGCAGTGCTGGATTTCTTACGTCATCCATTGGAGGCCAGAGGGGGGGGGGGGGGGGGGGGGGCTCATATTCAGTAGCAGTGCTAATGCGTTCGGCTGTGAGTTGTATTCTCACGGAATGAAGAAGGCTCCCGGCCAAAAGCTGCAGCAGTGCTCACGTCAATTTGTGTTGCACTCTGGCCTCCAAGAAGTGACGTAAAAATTCAGCACTAAGGCCTTGCCACATGGGAGGTGTTTTCTCTCGCCCTTTGCACGTCAAATTAATTCAACGTTTTTAAAAGCAAGAAACAGAAACATCTCTCGTATTGTAGGCGACGACAACTGAAGTAAACTAAACGTTTAATGGGGCGAACTTGTGCCCAAAACAAAAAGGGAACAGACGAAAACAGCAGAGCGTCGCGGGCGTCGATGTCGGCGAAACCGCAGGATCGAGCGCTGGGGCGAGACTGACTCCGGCTTGCCACGCGGAGCCCCTTTTGTACACGCGTGGGCTTCTTGAACAATCGGCGCAGAAGGTTCGGCCTGTAGAACATTCTAACCTCGAATCAGCAACACGGTTCTCGAAATTACCAGAACATCACGTTAGTGTCAACAAAAAGTGCTTCCCCGAGGCCAGGAATCGAACCCTGGCTTTCTGCGTGGAAGGCACGCGCGATAACCGTTATGCCACGACCGTGTTGCCTACTTGGCCAGCTGCGCGCGCGGGAATATGAAGCTATTCCAGAGAGTGAAAATTATATTCACTACGCGCCACTTAACGTCGCCGCAGTGTTGACCTTCGTGGCAGTTCGACGCATCTAGGGCACCCTTAGTAGACCAAACACGGGGGCCTCCTATGACAACACGATAACGTCAACGTGATCGCAACGAAGCAATCATTGGCCGTACGCTTTCATATGGCCGCCGCTTCCGAGGGAGACGCCAGTGCGCTTGACGTCTCTGGTGTCAATAACTCGACACCCGAGTTATTGACCTATAATGTCCTTCGCAATTTGTGACAGCGGGCCATGGTTGTTTCATTTTTTTTTTATTGTTGTTATATTTAGACCGCTAATTAACTTTTGAGTAGGGTTCTTATAGTCACTGAGGTCTTAAGAAACGCATGTCGCGGCTCATTGTGATCATGCCTCCTGCTTTACGACTCGTTCATCAGCGTTCTTATGAGTCAGTGCCTCAATATTGTTGGCTGACGAGGGATAATAATAGATACACGGGGCTCTCCACACCCGGCATTTCTCAAGTTGTTACTAACTATGAAAATCGGCAAGCTACGATTGAGAGCCGACCGAAGCAGACACTCAGTTCAAGCTCACGGACATGTTGCTAAATTACGGAAGCACAAAGGAGAAGTGTGGGAATGTAGGTACACGCGCCCCACGCGCTCGCCTTCCCGGTATAAAACATATAAGTAAAAAAAAGAAACATATAAGGCGTTGACGAACGCGCGTGCATGATGCCATTTGTTTCAGGCTTTTGCTTTATAACTGTTACGGCTGCAGACGCCAGCACAGGCAGCGCGTGTAACTACGCTCGCAGCAAGCTCTCCAGGGTGGACGGGTATCTTTGCACATACCCACTAATCATTCCAACCAGAGCTCGCTCGGTACTTTGACGTTACCACGCGCTGCCATCTTCTCCTCTCCCTCAATTTATACCTGCATTGAACTTTCTAGTAGTTTTTTTTTTTTTCATTGTAAATGCTCGGCTGCACCGAAAGGACGGACTTATTAACACAGCTTAACAGTACTAACACATCGGTTGTTAATTTATTGCGTCGTAGTACACGCTTTACCAGGTCTTAAAGCTAGCTCTGTCACTTCGCACATTCAGGTCCGTTGACCACGAAAACATCATAGAACGTCTGGTGAGGCGCTCTCTTCACTCAGAATATGTTTGCCGCACGAAGTGTTACGTGTTTTTGATCTTCCTGTACGAAAGTCATCTCACCTAATCGGCCCCGGAACGTATCCAGGTCAATGTTATCTCCAAAGTGTGATTCGGGCATCATTTTTACTTCGCAAGAATTCAAGTCCCAACTCCGTCTCCACACGCACACAAACACGCACGAAACTTTAAGAATAAAGTCGTGCGTTACAAAGCCTACCGTTCTCGTTTCTCGAACGCGAATGCTACGAGACGATTTCACAGACTTCGCGCATGAAACCTTTGAGACACTCTGTCGAGCACATACCGACCAATCCTTATTTTTTTCTTCTTTATCGCATCCCTCCTCAGTTTTCATGCTCATATTTTCTTTCCAGGGATCCTTGTGATATTACTCAAGCCATCAATACCTTATCCTTGACTTAGCTATGGAGTATACGTTCTTTGTCTCTTCCCTTCTTTCTTATTCACATGTACAACCTGTCTTCACTTTCTGAGTGCTGTACTGTAAGAATGTCCAACTTCAACTTTGACGCGAGATTTGTGTGCCAGAGGCCTAGTAGCTGTCACCTCGGACAGTTCACACGTCGACAGTAAGCGCCTTTCTGGGCGGCCTTATTATATGTGACTCTGGCACCATTATTTCCATATTTTATTTCCAGATCTTTTTTTCGCTTCTCAATTCGCTTCCTTCTCGACCTGGCTTCTATCCTTACCTCCGGCTTGCTCAGCGGCGGTGAACGACCGTCAAATGACGGCTTGCTTGCGGAAGGAGATATTCCAAGGGGACTGAATATTATCTCTAGAGAACCTCCCGCGAGGACAAAAAAAGAAAAACATAAATTGAGATTTTCGTTTATTCACGACGTTTTTGTTTTCTTTTGTTTTACGGCAATGAGCAAACTTTGTTACGTTATCGTTGAGGTGTTTTTTTTTTTTTATCAGCTATCTATTATGGCTGCCTAAATATTATGCGCTAACGCGCAAGTTAATTTTTAACACAATTTCACTAAAAATGTAATGCGGTATAGAAGCAAGAAAATATACCATACGATAAAAAAATTTTTATGAAGAACGTTGGAAATATATTTTTCAGATATATGTAAATAAATGCCTCCTTTTTCTAGTTATTTTTCAAATATGGTGAGCAGCTAAATTTGTTTTTTATTTACTTGTAAAAGTATTTAATAATTTCTACTAAAACATCCGAAGTCACAAGTAATGCACACAGTACCGAATTTATGCAATCTAAACATAAGCAAGACAATTCAGTAAAATATGCGTTGAAATAAGCGTTTTGACTTTTGAACGGATATTGTAATATTTGAGTTTATAATAATAATAATAATAATACTTTATGTTCTGGTAGTGTCCAAAAACGGCAACGGAGGCCTACTTATTGGTATACTATAAACAAAATAACCATCAAATTAAAGATGCATCTGTCTGTCGAGGCACAGGGTAATCAATACTAGCCAAAAAATTAACAAACACAATACACGCATATACCAAGACGCTACAGTTAACACAAAGCGCTAAAATCAGAAGAAAATACAATGCTAGAAACGCAAACAAAATTTCACACTCTATAAATGCTTCACCATTTTTCAAAACGTATCTGCGTAGATGTCAAGATCATGAACAGAAAGCTCGTTATAAAGTTACTTGATCCTAGACATTGGCGAGGCATGGTATGGTGTATTTGGGTAAAATTCCCAAAGGCAATCTATTAGTACGAAACGGTACATGAAAGTTCACAGATGGTAAGAGTCAAATACTACTAATTCTATCACAGATGACTTTATGTAAAAACGACAAATCACGAATGGTACGCCGTTTGCTTAGCTCTCGTAAGATAATATGTTTATGTAGTGATTCGTAACTATAATAAAAACGCCGATTAAAGTATCTATCGTATGCAATTCGACCCAGATGCTCCTGAACTCTTTCAATTTCGTTGCAGCGATTCACAGAAATGGAGTTCCACACTACGGAACTGAATTCAAGTCTTGGTCGAACCAAGGAACAAAACAAATGAACCAAACATCTGTAACTCGAAAACTCCCGCCTCATACGTGAAATCAGCCCCAGCACACGTAGGGAAGTAGCCACCATTGAAGTGACGTGTTGCTTGACTGATAGGCGGCTATCAACAATAACGCCAAGGAACAATTGATTAGATGAGCACCACACTGACACACTGTCAATATCCTGTTTTAGTAATCAACAGTCGTCTAAGCCAAGCACGGAGAAATAAAGCTTGATGTCGTCTGCAAACAGTAGAATCTTAGCACTCTTGACAGGGAAAATAATATATTTTATAAAAATCAGACAAAGGAAAGGGCACCTGTTTCAGCCCTGGTGTGGAACGCCTGACGTTGAGATGAAACGATCCCGTAGGAAATTAGAATTAGCCGATTTTGACACTAAACCTTTTGCGTATAAAAGTTTTATTAGGCCTGTGGTAGAATATGCTAGTACAGTGTGGTGCCCTTTCACACAAAACGGTATTAATAAGCTTGAAAGTATCCAGAAGTTAGCTGCTCGGTTTATTTTTAATGATTATCGCAGAGAAACATCGTCCACTGAATTAGTTACTAGAGCAAAGGTTCAACCGTTGGAAATGAGAGCGAAAATTGATAGATTAAAATTCCTGTTCAATATCCTTAATAGCACTCTTCATGTTCAAAGCTCTCACTATATACAACCATTATCGACCAGGTCCACACGTCTAAACCACACGAAAGCGTTAAAACAGAACAGGTTTAGAAACGACTGTTTTAGATATTCTTTCTTCCCTCGGGCAATTCAAGAATGGAACGAATTACCAAATGATGTCGTCGTCAGCACAACTGTTGCTAATTTTGTATCTGCTCTTGAATTTATACTTAATTGAGTTTTCATTTATAAATCTGCATCTTGTTTACAAGTTTGTACCCACTCCTACCATGGCTCCTTGAGTGGAGCCAGTAGTATTCCTAAATAAATAAATAAATAAATAAATAAATATAAAAAAATATTCGGATACCGAACCGCGTTTGTACGCGAAGAAAGGTACGATTCAAACCAAGCAAGATACAAAGGTCATAAACCATACAACCGCAGTTTCGACAATAGCAAGACATAATTTACCGTATCGAATGCCTTCCACATATCAACGTATACAGTACCAACTTGCCCTTGGTCAAAAACGACCGAAGACGAGTAATTGAAGAATGTGCATAGGTCAGTCTCAGCTGATCTCCCCTGAAGGAATCCATGCTGCGCAGGACTGATTTTTTGGCGGAAATAAAAAAGAAAGTCGCCTTTACACAACAATTTCAAAAACCTTCGAAGACCCACTCAGTAGCGACACAGGTCTGTAGTTGTTCACGAGGCAAGCATCTCCCGCCTGGAATATCGGAACTATAATAGCTTCTTTCCATTGCTTGGGGAAAATACCAAAATCAAAATAGTTTAAAACATTTGATAGTTTAAAATATTCGGCCGACATAATGTTGCAAACAATAAAATAAAACAAAAAGTCTTTGTCTTAAAAACGAGGGGAAACATGTGGAGACATTTTCTGGGGACAAGGATAAGAACGCGATGATCCAATTCACATTTATTCCAAATAGCTAAATATTTTAGGACTATTCTACCTTAAGTGCACGGCGCAACTATATTTAAAATACGTTTCTTTATAAAATTCGTCACTACAAACCTTAGTTTATAAAAAAAGTTAAGCTCACCTAAAAAAAGCTTAGCCAGCATGAATGACATAATCAACATTTCGAGGTGATTTTTTCAACCAATTAGTCCACACTAGCTTCTAGCATATTATAATAAAATTTACCTCTTGGGTAACGACGGCGTCTTACTGAAAAGGGAAACCGTAACCGCTCATTCACACTGGAAGCAGATCCGCGTTCGCAAAGCGATTGCAATCACGGTTGTATAAAGATCCAGTACAATTGCACGCGCACTCGATGACATCAGGTGCGCGTGCAATTGTACTGGGTCTTTATACAAACACATTCGCAACCGCTTTGCGAACGCGGATCTGCTTCCAGTGTGAATGAGCGGTAAGAGTGAAACGCCACCCAATTTGATGGTGACGGAACAACCTTATCAGGTAGAAGGTCTACACAAACTTTATACAATTTTGAATTTATTTAGTTAGCTTTCAATTCAACTGCTGAGCCATTCAAAGTAATAATAATAATAATAATAATAATATTTATTTTCGTGTGCTCAAAAACAATCCGAAGGTTTTCACTTTGGTGGGTTCCACTTTGAAACTGAAAACGATACTCCTTCTACTCCGGGTAGTTTAATCTTCAAAATATTATTTCCTTTATCTTTATATTCGAAAGGCATTACATCGGTATTATATGCGCGAATGGTAGTTAAGCAAAGCGTGGTGTTCACAATAAAAAAAGATCAATGAGTGCATCGCGAAAGTACAAAACCTTTGTTCTAGCAACAGATACGACAAACTGAGGGCCAGGCAAAGTTATCGCGGTAAATATCGACGAAAATTACGCATTTATCATGGGGATATTTATAAAAAGTAGGTGATCCCAATTTTGTATTAGCGATAGGTCATGCGTTGTATTAGTAAAATTTGTACGTTTACACCAGTTGAAAAAAAAAAACGCGATTTTTGAATTCACTTTTTTAGCAAATGACCGAGTCTGTTTGAACGGTTACTTAAAGATGGAGTGGCTGTAAACTGGTACTGAAAAATACCAAAGCTTCCTTCAAATTTCAGTCAGGGTGAGTATAAATCCAACATATTTATTTTGAGCAGCCTCACGATCATAATGTTTCATTGTGATTTTGTATCGCTCTCAATTATTCTTGTTCGGGGATTATTATGTACCTATTTATAGACAAAATAAGTTGCTTCCAGCGAGTTTTAATAAATGTTCTCTTTAAAAAAATGTTTTTTTGAAGCAATAGCACTTTTTATTTCTGATTTCTGATATGAAAGCTCAAATATTTATATGACTATGATTTCTATATATTGATCTAAAAGTTATATGAAACAGATGATAACATTTGGCATAAGTTCTTCATATATTTTCATGAATACCTGCAGCGCCGTTAGTCATTATGCAGGGGGGTATAGGAGACATCACGCCAGTAAGGGTACATATTCATACAATAGATAAACGGAAACAACAATAAACTACCTTTCAAAGCGCAGCTCTTAGGCGCCCGTAAAAATGTCCCCGCTAAAATTAGTGGAAATATTTCCCCACTAAATTTAGCGGAAAAAATTTCCCCGCTCAATCTAGTGGAAAAATTTCCCCGCTGAAGTTAAGGAAAAAAATTCACCCACTAAATTCCCGCCAAATTTACACGCGATGCTCTGACCAAAGATGTGCATTTTCTGCGACTTGCGTTAATAAGCACACGTCGATCAACACCCATGTTAGTAGGGGGAACCTTCTACCTTCTCCCCTCAGTACCCTTCCCTCCTCCTTCTCAAGAACTGCGCTCTAATATGGCGTTACACGAAATTGTAAACGTCTTTAACATTTTTTTTAAAATCTCGAATACAGGTTTGCAGTTGGTCATAAAAGAGATCATTATCAGTAATATATAAAATTTCATCCGTAAGTCTATTCCACTCTTTAATGGTTTGAACAAAAAATGAAAATGAAAAACAGTCAGTATTGTACAAAAAATCTTCTGTTTTTTTTTTTCAGAATGATTTTGTTTTGCAGATGTATAGTGAGGCACAAAATATAAAGACTTCTGTTAATACCTGTCAGTCCGTAATATTGCCACGCGCGTCGCCGAGCGAGAGGGTGCGTGGCCGAATGGTTACCGCGCTCGTCTGTCGCGCGGAAGATCTGGGTTCAATTCCCGTTCGCTGAATATTCTTTTATCTATTCTTTCTACTTATTTTTCTCGCAAGTTCAAGAACTTTTTCGTCTCATCGAGTTTCGAATGTTCTACGCGCCGAAGGTTCTAGGCCGAATGTTCCAGAAACCCACGCCGGTACAAAAGGTGCTCCGCATGGCGATCCGGAGTAAGTCTCGCTCCAGCGCTCGATCCTTTTGTTTCGCTGACACCGACGCCTGCGATGCTAACTTCTATTTTCTTTTAGTCACAAGTTCGCCTCATTAAACGTTCAGTTTCTTCAGTTATGCTCCGCCTCTTTATTTGTCATTCGTGACAATATATGCTGTGAAAGAATTGCCATCTCAAGCACTTTCTTTCCTCTTTGAGTGAATCCCACCCTAATCTGTTTTTCATTTTTGTACAACTTGTATAAGGGCTGTAGTGAACTGTAACGAACCGTAATGCCTGGTTTGAACCCGTTCCAACTTTTGCTGAAGTTAACTTTTTGGCGGGCCCCAGATGACACAAGCATATTCTAAAATTGGTTGAATGAAAGAAATATGTAATGCTTGCTTAACACTGCGAGATGTATTTTTAAATTTCTAGCGAATAAAATACATTTTACTAGCCTTAGCAACAGTGTTATCCACGTGATCATTCCTCTTTAAACTGGGCGACAAATGAACTCCCAGGTACTTATACTTTTCTACATGGTCAAGTGTCAAATTTTTCAGTTTATATTCGGTCGGGGAACATAAACATTTACTTGAGCTATTGTTCATGTACTTGAGTTATATTTACTTGAGTTATTGGTCATGTACATTACATGAGGCCATGTACCAATCTTAATATTATAATCTAAGCTTGCCTGATCATCACTGCTAACGATAATCCTCTAAATAACGAAGGATTCAGTAGATAACGTAATTGTTGATACGGTTTACAGGGAAAGTATTGGGGATGCAGAAAAAACACCGGTACACTAAACCTGTTGGAGACCTTATTCCTTTGGCAAGTAGCATGCAGATACGGAATCACAAGTGGGCGAGAAGTAGGCTTATGGCGTTTCTTCCAAGATGGCTCAATGTGCGTCATAATGATCGTTAAGAGCGACACAAAAATCGACATTTGAAACTCAAAAGCCTTGTTGGAGTTTCTACAAAATAAAAAACCTGGAACTTGTAATAAGATTTTCATTGATGTTGAGGGTCTATTCCATTCCACTACTTATGAACATCTGATTGAGGCGGTTCAACTCTGTATCGAAGCGTGTGAAAGCGTTTCCTTGTCGAATTCGACTCCGATTACCGTAGAACGTTTTTTGGTACCTTCGAGCTTGTATCTTAAATATACATTTACCATTTTTGAAGCAAAGCATATTCTTAAAAAAAGTAACATTTGTGTTTAGTTCAGTGTTGCCCCGGTGTTAAGTGATAGTTGCAACATGCGACTGCGTAATTGCAAAAGGACTGCATAATAGGTTTTTGGAAGATTTTAGAGATTATGATTATGTTTTTTGTCAGGAAAGAGCCTCCACTTTATACATTGTTGCGACAGTCATTTGATATCTTTAGAGTACCCTCACAGGGCGTTCGATTTGCGTTCGATGTACTCGTTGAAAAGCATTAATTTTGTAAGTCTAAACCTCTATTTTGAACAAGGTCATCTATGTTGGACTTATGAATTGAGCACTAAAAAGTATATTTTTAGTTATCGTTCAACGCGGTCCAATTTTGGGAAAAGAGGTATTGTGAAATTATGCATGAGAGAGCTTCATTAACGAAGTTCCCTTTGCATAGAAGTTTGAGTAGCTCTTTAGTCAGATGGAAAGGCTATTTTAAGTGGGTTTTCCAAAGAATTTATTAGTAGGTGTTGCGGTGTGAATGGGTAACATAAGTTTACTTCTTGTACACTTGTGATTCTGTTTCTAGCATACTATCCCCGCGCAGGATAAGAAGATTGCTAACAGGTTTTATGTACACGTTGTTCTTGCGAAATTTCATAACTACGTCGCTTATGTTCCTCCATTAGAAACGTAGGACAAAAGCATATATCAGAGGAGGCAAAGCACTGCTTTAAATATGTTTCATGCGCAGTTGCTGGTTACAAACTCGTTCTTTTCTGTGGCAAGATTTACCTAGGACAGGAAGTCTAGATGCATAAAGGGCTCGCGAGAGTCGTTTGTCCTTATAAAGCGCTTCATCGGGACGCTCAGTAGTGCACTGTGTTGAATGTGGCTGTACTCTGCAGTTTAATAAAATTCAAATATTTACCAAACATCAAAATATTATCGCTAGAAAAATTCCCGAACTGTTTTAGTATATTTTAATTATAATGCAATTAAATGCAAAGGTGCAAGCGAGCTGGACAAGATTGATGAAAATAATCCCTGGAGAAGGGGAACAAGGGGACAAAGGACAAACATAAATCTCCAGACACAGCTAGTTATCCTTCAATAAGGTTTTGATTGTATCCGTTTTCAATCCGTAAATCGTTCGAGTCATGAATTTGTAATACTTAATCAGTCTAGCCCATTTCTTTGACGAATTATGAAGCAATGCCCTGTCTTTTTGTTTTCCTTGTTTGTCTCAATATATTTTGTTATGAAAGAAAACGAAAATGAAGAGTCTGCGCTGTGTGTGTAAAAACCCCACTTGTCGTAGTGTTTTTTTTGTTTTTTTTTTTTGCTGTCTTATTTACTTTGCTCAATAGAATGGCGATTCTTCAAGATATTTCTAGATCTCAAAAATGCAACTTAAAATGGGCAGACAACCAGCAACGTCATGCTGGTTGTCTTAAATACATCGCATGTTTTTTGGTAGAAAAACGTCAATTCGATACTACGCCTGCAGACTGGAGGCTCTGCGACCAAGGTAGACAAAGATGAAGGCAACGTTTGGATTACCTTCAGACGATTCGCCGAAGCGCAATCATCGCCCGGTTGGCTGTTAGCTGGAGGGTGTGTCCTGTAAGTACGCCTTCGTAGTAAAAATTAAACGAGGAGTTGCGCAAAGGCCGCAGTATCGAGACAAAGCGAATAACGACAAAAGAACTTGAATAGTTTTATAATTCGAGTCAAGGACCCGATCATATGGGATTTTCGTTCATTGTATTCCCTCGTTAGCGTGACGCCTCCGTGTTTCTGAACAGGAAGTGAGCAGCCAATGTTGTCCTCGTCATCTGACGTGTGTCCGCTCAATGTAGGATATTCTGCGTGTGTCAACGAACAAGGGCGCGCATTGTTGCGTTTCGGGTTGTCCGTTCCTTCCGATGCCCGTTGCACCGCCGCGTGGATGGTTCCAGACCTGTTATCTGTGCGGGTAAAGCCCCAGCGCGACCACCAGAGTGACCGCTGTCTCTCACTCTCTTCCTAGGTACGACCCTCTCATTTTCTCGCCGAGTCCGGTCTACTCTTTTCGTTTTAGTTTTATTGTTATTGGTGAGCTAACGATCGTTTTTTTTTTCCTTCTGCATCCTTTTTGTCACGGCTTCCCGGATACGCTGCGCGTTGTTGAGAACGGTCATCGGCCTAACCCTTCGTCCTTATATTTTTATTTCTTAAACTTTGTCCCGCTACCATTAGGCTTTTGTTTATTGTTCTCACATTTTGAGCGTGTTCATTTATGATGCAACAATCGAATAGTAATATCTCTTTTTTTGTTTTTTTTTTCATTCTGTCATCAACGTAGAGAGTTGTGTATTGAGATTACGGACTGGCTGATTTCGTGGGGATTTTTGTTTGTGATCCACTTTCACTCATTCGTGAAGTACATGGTAAACATAAAGTATTTCCCTGTTTAAAAGTATTATATATTACATAACAACTATGTTGGGTAGAGACGTATTGATAAACATCATCAAAAGTTAAAATACACTTTGTTTTACTTCAGTGGTGTACTTCAACATATCCTTTGCTCGTTAGCAGGAGAACGTCTAAGCGATAGTGAACCGCAACCGGCAATTAACTTCAGTGGTACTACGAAGCAGACAGTGATTTCTGTTTTAGTCACACTGTGTTGAGAAAGGTGATCGAGTCACCACCTGTAACGAAAAAAAAAACACTCGATGAGTCAGCCTACGTAACGCCACAGCTTCTCTGTTTCTATTTCTCATAGTTTATGAGATAAGATTATTTTTAACCAAGGAAAGATTACGCACAACGTTTGTTTCCCAGTAGACTCGGAGTAGTCTGGTCGGCTAGACTGTAAAACGGGCTTCTAAAAAAAAAAAATCTACCTTAGTCTCTCGAACACATGATGATACACAGCACACAGCAAAATATAACCGTTTAATAAGTGCGCGTCATTTAGTAGCTTCTCCTGCCAATTATCTGATTTCGTCATGGCTTGGGTAGATACCGCGAGTAAAGCACTACGGGGTTGGGGCATAAACGAAAGCCCGGGCCGGGTAAGAAGTTTTTTCGGTGGTCCTGGGCCGGGCCCGTGTTTTTATCTAGGAGCCCGTCCGGGCTTGGGCTTTTGACTGCGGGCCCGGGCCGGGCTCGGGCCAGCACTTTGGCGGGCCTGGATCGGGCTCGGCGCTGCGGCCCGATCCAGGCCCTCCTCTCCTGTCCTCCCCCTCATCTCTCTCTTCTCCCATCCTCCTCCTCCGTATCCTCCCCTCCTCTTGCATACCCTCCCCTCCTCCCAAAGTTTTCCCGCTAAATTTAGCTGGAAAATTTACGTCACGTGACCTCAACACCAATTCAGCTTCCCCACTAAATTTAGCAGGAAAATAACGTCATATATGACTTGGTGCACGTCACCTATGAACAAATTCAATTTCTCAGCTAGATTTAGCGGGAAAATTCACGTCACGTCACCTCACCACAAATTCAACTCTCCGCTAATTGGCGGGAAATCAATTTTCCCGCTAAATTTAGCGTGGTTACGCCGACGCCGCGAAACACGGAAACGGGCGCCTAAATGCTGCGCTCTAAAACTGATTGAAAACAAATGAGAAAATTAAATAACTAAAAATAAATGGTTCACAATGAAAAAGAATGACGCATCGTGTGTAATTCGTAAGCGTATTCTTCATATCATAAGTTCATCGATGTCAGGTCCACGAAAAGCAGCTTGCTCGAGCTGTTATATATGATGAGATGCTGAGGGAGAGGAGGAGGTGAGTGCGGGCAGAGATGCCAGACCGCCGAGTTCTGACGGTAATGATCAGTGGATATACACAAAGCAAACTGGCTTGGTCCTTACTCACCGTTCGAGCGCGTTTTCGAGCGCCGAACGCTGGCGTCCGACGTTCGGACGCGAGAAAGTACACCTAGAGACAGACGACGCTCGTGTTCGGTTTGGTTGGAGGGAGGGAGAAAATGGGTAGGGACAACGGCAGCAGCTGGCCTTTGTGCCTATCCACTAATCCTCCCAATCAGAGCTCGGCACTCTAAAGTCTCCGAGCGTTTTTGTGTCCCCCTTCTCTCTCAGTTTTTCTACGAGTCACTATTGATTATAACGCAATTAATGGGCGGACTTGGAGCGTTGTGCATTGAAACAACGTGAGAGATTCCGTTAATCACCTTGACCGACTTCTTTAACTCGCGCATAACTCAACGACCTACATTGACGCTACACTCTAGGCTTAATCGCAGGTCTACTTGTGATCCCATCTCACGAGCCGTACCCAACGGATGACTGATTGCAATGACATATTCGTCGGTTGACTGTAGCCACCCGAATCCAGTCGAAGTTTCTTTTTATTTTTTTCTTGAATGACGTAGGTTATATTTTGCCACTATTATTCTCTAACCGCCTCACACCGCGGTACAACGACCCCTAGTGGTCACCTCTCAAGACCACGACCGCCACAATGGAAGCCCCAGACGACGGCTGCGGCCGTCGTTAACCACGTAATGTGCCCTTATCGAGCGCGATATCACTTCGATACGGCCGGCGGAGGTGTGTGTCGCTTTCAGTGTAACGACGAGCGGAGGAACAGCTGCTCCGTAGTCGTCGGTACGCGTTCAGCACGCGTGCGCCAGATAGAGAAGTCGTGCAGCGCGGTGGGGAGGGCGCTGCCATCTTGAATTGCATCCGTCTCGGTGGTTGGCGTTGTTTTCGCCCCGCGCCGTGCGGGGTCACCAGTGTCGCGGTACCGGCGATTGTTGATGTTGATAGGTCTGGCCCTAATTTGGCGACGGCCCTTCCCTTTCTTTTATGACGGCCCCTATTTGGGGCTAATAGGGGGCGTTGCGGTCAGAACGAGGGCGGACGGCGAAGCCGCAACACCCGGTGCCGTTTCTTGCCCGCTAACGCGATGGCATGGAAATCGAACGGATGCACGCTATGCGTGGATGCAACTGGGGTGTCGTTATTTTTCGCTCTTATTTCGTGTTGACACACTGGCGACATTTATGGAATACAGCTCTTGCAAAGTCGAAGCGAACCTAGCGATGTAATGCCGTTCAAAGCATCTTTGCAACACTTTGGCAATACGTTTCGGACTCGTTTTGCCAGCCTCACTTTGCGATATCCCGTCAGGACCAAATACAGGGTTTGAATATTTTTGATATAGGACTTTACTTTATAAAATTGTAGGTGCTGCCTAATAGTAAGGGTATAATGCTGGGGCACATCGCAGGCTCCCGGAGTGCCAAAGTTTCTGCAAAAGTAAACACAGGGCTACGACAGCACATGTAAAACGAATAAATTTACTGTCCCGATCATCCTGTTCCATCGCCTCCTCAATCGCCTAGGCTTCTTAAATGATTCGTGAGCCGGAAAGGTCGTGCTTCCCTTTGGAGTAGCCGCCAGGCGTCCGAAAGGTATTGGACGGGGACGGCCGTACTTCTACTTATCGCTATAGGTTTAGGCAGATCCTCTCGGCCGCTGGATTATTTTTAATGAGACATCCGCAGACTGTAACCGCGAAGCGGCGTAAGCATGGGGACCGGGTGGGTGCACATCGCGCCTCCGCAAAGGGAGACCCGCGCGCGCAGTGTTGCGTGCAGGGATTTTGGAACTAGTCTATTCAGGGAGAAATTAAGTGCTTTCCATTCTTATTTCTTTATTTTAGTCAGTTGCTAGTCAATATAGTACTTTTTTGTAAGGTTTTATTGTCATCTATGTTTGCACTTTGACGGTCGTCGCCTTGTATGTACGACGGTAATTACAGATTTGAAAGTGCCCACCTAAACGCAAAATTGCGCGCAACGCGAGTGGTGTTGCTAATCCCTTTGACGAACTATAAACGTTTTATTCGCACACTGTTTCACTTCTCTGGGTTATTTATACTTATCAAATTGGACGATCCGCGCACGCGATGCTCACTTCGCACATAGGCAGCTCGGACTGTAGTGCCAATAGAAGCACTGGCTCTTCCGATACAAACTTCCTAGGCGTTTCGGACTTAACTTCAGATTAAGAAAGCTTATCATTGGACGGATTAGTTCCGTAAAATGTCTCCGGTTTGGAATCTGAACCCTCTGTAATGTCACGGAAGCGGGTTTGGCAAAATTGAACCGAATGAAAGAAAGGTGGCAAATTTTGGTTTCAATATTTTTATTTGCTACTTCCAAAACTAAACAGCTTGCAACCCTAGACGTCCTCCTGCTCAATAACAAAAAAAAAGTGCATTGACTATTTTTTATGCACTTTCTTTTGAAACAAAACCCAACCACGGGAAAACATATCTTGAAAAAGAAAAAAAAAAGAAATCTCGACCGTCAAAGAGTTCATCTTATTAGATCCCGACCTGCATTGTGTAAACTGACAATTTAACAAACCTTATAGACTGTCGGTTCATGAATGTAGTTTTAAAATTGCAATTTACCGAGTTGGTGAAATTTTCATTGTTTCGGCAGTTATTTATTTATTTATTTATTTTTGTAAAAGGAAGACCAGAATATTCGCAATAAATATCCTAGATATCGAGTCATATTTTATTAAAATATCTTTAAAAGTTTGCATTTGACGGCTCCAGCGAAATTAACGGCACCCAGCGTCTGAAACAAAACGCTGTGGCGTCCGGTTTGCTCGGCAGCCTAACCGAGCGAATAAGACATTCACGACGACTGACAGTCTAAAGAAGCCTTGTGTTGTGAGGTTCTTTGTGGTTAATAATTGACAAGATACAATGTCCTTCGTTTTTCATAAAAACTTGTATTTACAAAAAAAAAATATCAAAGAGTTCATATGCTTATACAAAAAAAAAAAAAGAAAACTTACTTAAAGAAATGAAAGAGAGGAAAACGCATCAGTCACCATGTCTTTGAGTCCCCGTGCAACAGTGTGTCTTGTGCTGTCGTTGTCGGCCCACGGTTGTGGCTGGAAGTCAGGAGCGGGAGCGGTTGGCTTCCGTCGGCGGCCCCAAGAGTCACAGCAACCAGTGCTCGCGCAGTAGGAAGCCGGGCAGCGTAGGTTTTTATACGCTGCCCTCGCTGGAACAGGCTGCTGGTCAGACAGTAGGAGGCCGCCGATTGCCCTGGCCGATGACGTCGTTCCGCTCTCCGCCCGTTCCCTTCGACCAGTCTCCCTTCACGCGCTCTCTGCACGCACTCTCCAAACTTCCCTTCTTCGTCATCTTCCTTTCTCCCTCTGGGTCGATCCACGGGTTGACTTGTACTTCTTCTTTTCCACATTGAGCCACATCATCACACTTTGAAACCGGGATCGACAACACATGATAAGAACGCCAATAACCTGAGGTACTCAGAAGACACAAAAGTTATATTGAGGAAAGCAGAAAGATCCGAGTCAGACGTCGGGAGTTAGAAGTAGCAAAGTGATTTTGAGCCATTGCATTTTCAAGAAATATGATAACAGCACTGTTACCATTTTGTATCAACAGCTTGTAATGTACTTTAGTTACTGAATATTTGTAAATAATTATTATATAGCTGCTCGTGGCTTTTATAAAGTATCAACATATTATGCTAATTAAAACACTTTGATAAATCAATACACCAGTTTTAAAAGAACTCGATAAAATAAACTATTAGAGCGTTCGGTGGAACAGTGATCTCGTGCAAAGCAACCGCGCTATTTTTGTTCATGTTCTTTTCTTTTTTTTTTTTCTGGTACAGCACGATATTGCAAGCATTTTTTGTATTTCGAAGAATGCAGGCGATGCAACGAGTGAAGCAGCCATAAATAATATCGCCCTAATCTGAAGACAAACATAAATGTAATCCGCCGATTCTATATATTTTCCTAAAAATATATACTGACCTTTTTCTTTGTTTAATGGCCGAAACGCACCACAATACATTACTGCTATGAAATCCTTCGCATTGTGATTCCTATGCGTTTAGCTTACTATGCAATCATCATATCAATTGCTATGCATAATTGCTACGAATTCATAGCAGTTAGCACCGTAGTACATGCTTGCTATGAATGGTTTTTGTGGTCTTGTAAATTTAGTTCTAATTTACCGCTTTTGAAAATAGTTCCACTTGTAAATAAATTACACTTTACAAGCCATTTGTCAAAGCATAAACTGCACAAAATTTGAACTGCATCCAACGCGCTAGGGCTAAAATACCATATATCATATTGCCACGCGCGTCGGCGAGCAAGCGCGTGCGTGGCCGAATGTTTACCACGCTTGACTGTCGCGCGGAAGGTGTAAATTCGAATCCAATCAGGTGATTGTCCTTTTACTTATTCTTCCAACTTGGCCCTCTCGTAAGTTCGAGAACATTCTCGTCTGATCGAGTTTCGAGTGTTGTACGCACCGAAAGTTCTACGCCGCCTTCAATGCGCGCGACGCCCTGTTATTATCGTTTTTCCTTTTTTTTTTTTTTTGTTTTGTTTTTGGGCACATGTTCGCCCCAATAAACGTGTCGGTTTCCTGAGTTATTCTTTGTTTCATTACCTCTTCATTCGTGACAATATCTATACCGATCGAAACACAAGCTTAGACATCAGTCGTGTCGGTCGTAACGCTGAAACACAATTTTCACAGTAGTTCACTTTATTAGATTGATTTTACAATATGTCTTTATAACTTTTCTTGGGTGCATTATTTCGCAATTATATTTTCATATTTGTACTCAGTGCACCGAACGTCATGGGCACAAGTGTATGCGGCTATCGAAAAAATACTTAAAGTACTTTTTCGAAAGAAAAAAGTACTGCACACGCGCCAGAGTAACCAAAAGTCCGCCCAAACCTGCGCTCCTATGCCCAACAAGGTAGAGGGGCTTAGAGCGATAAACCGGGGTTCCCGTTTGCACTCGAGAGTGACCCCCATAAGGCCGCTGCCATTGTACGCAAATGTGACCACTCGTCACTTGACCAGACCAAATACGTGACGTCACAGGGAAGATGGCAGCGCCCAGGCAGCGGCTGGCCCCAGCTGCGCCGAAGCTTGTGGGATGCTTTGTTGGTCGTCGTTCGTCTCGGCAAGTCCATTTCAGACGCGGAAGCCGTCATTTGAGGCCGGTCGAAAGCGACATCCGAATTTAGCGTGGTGTCTCAGGTAGGTATAACGTGAGAATGCAGAAGAACTGTGTGCATTTCGCTGGTAATCGACGGGGATAGGGCCACGAAAGAGACAATCAGCCCCGCGTTGCTCGGCCCACGGATTGATTCGGATGTCGGAAGGATGCATTTTAACGCGACGTTTTTGTGCTCTCGCTGACCATTGGAATCTTCGAGGTCTGCGGTGAAGCGTGTGCAATGCATCTGAATACACAGTTTAGCTACGGAAATTGCGTGAGTCGTGCTTGGCAGTGTGCAATCGTGGTGCCGCTACGTTCAAATAACCGAAGGCTCACTTCGGTTGTGCGGCGCACCGAAGAGCTGCCTTTTAGCTGGTAGTTCCTGTGTCGTGCTTTAGGTGATTCTGTGCTGCTTCCTAAATTTTTCTGCCGTAGACATGCACTTTCACGGAACACGGGTGTTGCTGTTGGTATTGAATCCCCTGATCTGTCGCACGTTTCGCCGACACAAACGTTTCATCACCACTGGTTACGCGAATTGCAAGCTGTATGGACATTTCATCGAGCATGTTTATTCGGACAGAATGCCACTAAAGTAATTCAGCTTCTTTAGGGGTCAGGATAGACTCTCTTCTGTCAGTTTTGTTATATTGTCACGGATGCTTGTTCCTGTCCTATCCTCTATCAATATTTACTATTATGGAAAGTTCCAGGTTATGCTCGGCTGTCATCGTATGTTCTGGTGGAGTTGCTGGGTACTTTACCCATAGCGCTTCTCTCTGTATGCACCCTGGAGGTTCCTCAGCTGAGTTGCCCGATAACGGGACACGGGTGGCGGACTATCCCCGCGTCTTAAACCGCCGGCGAGCCGTGAACCATGTCCTATCCTGAGCCCGGCAGAAAAACCGCAAGACAAGCGAGCACCACAAGAACGAACCTCATAAATGCACCTAGGAAAAATCTGAAATTCGAGCCAGTCGCTGCTACCAGGAAGAACCACCGGTAATCGGTCTCCTACCATAAAAAAACGAAGTTGAGGAAGCCAAAAATGACAAACGTGTAACAAGAAACCTCGTCCGCTCCTACCACTGTTTGCATGCCCATCGCACCTCACACTCCGACGCCCTTTTACACAAGGTGTATGAAGACGTCAGCGGCTGGATCAAACAGTATGAAAGTGCCGCCCGCCACAATGGGTGGACAGACAACCAGCTCCTGCAGAACCTATACTTTTAGTGGAAGGCACTGGTTTGAGAACCATGAATCCTCCTTAACGTCGTGGTAAAGTTTGCAAGATCGAGCTGAAGCGCACGTTCATCGGTCAACATCGACGAGAGAGAGCCGCATTCCTGATTCTGTCCAGGACACGGCTCCAACGAGAGCGTCACCGCCTTCGTGGATGATGTTTTGTGCCTGATCGAGCGCCCACGCCAACCCTGATGCTACAGAAGACAAGAAGCTAAGAATCCCATGTCCGTCATGCGAAGGACAACACCTTCGGCAGCCTTGTCGGCAACCCCCCGACAACAGTCGAAGGGTTCATATCACCGAGGCTTCCAACGTTGAACGTGCACTGCATGCCCGAGCCCGTCACAATCAACAACTTCCCAGCGTCTCGACACTCAAGTCGTTCAGCTGTAACGTCGACGCCAGCCTCCCAGGCATCCGCGACATTATCCACGACAATGTCCGGGAGGAGATCAGGTGGCTACTTCCTGCCATCAGTTGCCCGGCTTTTATTTTGATTGCCGGCATTGTTTCGGAACAAGTTCAACAGGCATTTCCACCGGAGACTTCTGCGGGCGAGCGGCATCTGACGAACCAAGGGCTTCTTATGCCACAATGTCACGATGACCGCCACCGGCTGCCCCTTAGTATTCAGTGCCATTTCAATGAAACAGCCCAACGCCAAAGCATTCCCGACATCGGGTGTAGGTCTGCGCTCAACAAAGTACACCGAGGAAAACGGAGGTATTGCGAATGGCCGACCGAAAACCACTCTGCTACCACTGCATGACGCCGACCATGTCTCCCGGAGCTGCCCGTACTAATGAATTGGCCTGTGAGGGTTTGTGCCAAACGACCCTTGACTGCGCCTCGAGGAGCGACCGCGGGACATTAAGGATTATCTTCGGCGGCCTTCGTCCCTGGTGTTGACATTACCCCAAAGCTCCTGATCTCCATAACCTTAACGGGAGGTAAGCATGACAAAGCAGGTGAGCGGGAATGCAATGACAGCGGATTGAGTGTCGGTTGTCGTCCAATGACAATACCTAATAATTTGCTGACACAAATTATCTGTGTCTCCACGACGCACACAATTTCCAACTTTGAGGGAGAATGCCGCTGAGTGACTTGAAAAAATAGAATGTTTGGTCGTTCTCATAAACTCAATACCAAGCATCACCCAACTTCACTTTGCCATACGAGACTTACACAAGTTACAGTGGTCGCGGGATGAAGAGGAAATCGCAATTGCGGAATGGAAGTGAAGTGGGTTGGATAGCAAACAGACATTCTTGCCAGTCATCAGGTCAACAGTAAAGCAAAAGGCACAGTCACGTAAGCAATACATGCCCTAGCTTGCTGCATTGACGCAGAAAACTACCAGGAAAACTTGCGGATTAGAAGCCAGCGCTGAAGCTTCAGTGCATCAGATGTAAATGGCGGCACATGAGGTATGATTACAAGACGGCATCAGTCAGTCAAAGTTGCCACTCGACCAAGCTGAACACCGACGTGCCAGGAGCGTCATCCGACAACAAGGAGCACAGGTACTACGACTGAACGCCTGACAGGAGCCTGTCGCAGAAAGAACTCGTTATGGAACCATTTGCTAAGAATCACTAATTATGTAATCAAGTGGAAATAAACGTATTTGATACACTAACCAAATAAACATATTACCGCATGCTTTTACGCCTTCAGGGCCTACACCAAGAATTGTGTTGACTGCATGCGCTGGACCTTTTGAGGACACTCGCATTTCTGACCCTTCAATATTAATTAATGGAACATACCAGACTGGCAGACTTGTTGCATGGTTCTGCACTCGTTTCACCTCTACTGAACATGTGGTGCATGCGAAAACCAACTCCAGTGATGTGAAAATGTTATTTATTAATTTATTCCCGCCAGGGGCCTTTGTGGGCATTGCAGAAAGGATACCTAAAACTACACACACGAGAATAACATCATAGCACACTTCTTACAAAGTAAGTACGACACTCGTAAGAAATATCTATTGCTGTAACTTGTTGATTTAAAAAACAAACACCTCAGAGCATGTAGTTTAATAGCATGTGTTGATGCATGGTTAAATAGCAGGCCACTTAATATACGTATGACACAATAGACCCTTTGCGAAACCCCATCAAGCAACACAACTGTCACCATTTTTTTTTTTTTTTGCGTAAAGCACACGAATAGGTTTTAGTTCACGTCGGACGCTTATGCAGCTTTCAAGTCAAATAGGCGCCGAGCTGAGTTCACGGTGATGGCTGACATAACATTCCTGTAGAAAAAATACCAAAAGTATGAAGGCCTTACGTAATTAGAGTAGTAGCTACTGTAATTTGTTTCATCACAATTTAGCAAACGGCGAAGGCTACAGTCTCGATGAGTGAATATGCACGTTGGAGAGCGGCACATGACAGCATAGCATCAGTGTGCTCGTCTGCGCAGATTTGTCACACGCCTTCACCGCGTCTCTCTGATTGGCTCGAAGGGGCTGTGGCGGTTGCCCTTTCCCAAGTTACGGTGAAATGAAGTATAGGCGGCCCACACTTTTGGAAGAGGTCTATTGAAGAGACTAAAAAGAGTGGTAATCAGCATTTTTCAAAAAGACTGCTCTTCGGGCAAGGGATGAACAGAAAAATGAATCATCTTGCCCAAATAATTAGAACAAGTAAATAATTGACCAACTAATACAATGCACTCTCGATGAAAAATATTTCTGCTATAAATCCTACGAAAGAGAAAAACGTGCAGTTTATCTTTTATTTCCGAATCGCCTAACATTGAAAGAGTGGGGCTGCATTTCTTTTTAACGATTCTAGATGTTAGAATGATAGACTAGACAACCATCGAAGAGAAATATGATCATACACATGGAGGTTACTGTGGACAATTGATACCGATTGGCAAGGTAACATGTCTACTAATACTAATTTCTAAGGGACATCGGATGCAACATTTTATGCACTGATCAATCAAGAATGAGAAGACTTGGCGTGTTCTTAGTTCCAAGGGCACACATAAACTGTTTTATGAACATAAGTAATGATTCCGCGTGTACGCCAATGAAGCAAACGCTAGCTTTTCACTTCAAAAAAGTATTGCTATCGAATGTAGAATCGCCGATTAGCGCAAAAG
The DNA here is from genome assembly GCF_016920785.2 of Ixodes scapularis. Lineage (NCBI taxonomy): Eukaryota > Metazoa > Arthropoda > Arachnida > Ixodida > Ixodidae > Ixodes > Ixodes scapularis. The sequence goes on along the minus strand of NW_024609846.1, from coordinate 146,252,685 downwards.
GTTAAATATCACAAAAGCTTGTTCGCTAAAAGTAGCTATGGTTATTCGGTGACGCAGAGCTGAAGCAACTTCCCTTAGGCCCTATCTCAGACATTCCAACGTTCAAGGGAAGCTAGAAAATTGCGAATATTTTATGCTGGAAGTTAGATCGTAAAACTCTTGATTAGTACGAAACGTAAAGATCGCAGGAGCTTCCTCGCTAAATGTTGCTGTGATCATGCAGTTACTTAGGACTGAAACAACATCCCCTAGACCCTACGTCCGAAGCATACATTTCGCGTCGATTCTCAGACATTCCAAAGTTCAAACGAAGCTAAGAGAATGCCAAAAATTAATGCTAAATTCACTCAAAGTTCTAGCGATCCTCGAACATGTCCGGGAATCCGAACACCGGTACGGCGATACGGCTGAGGCTGTCTCACAGGCGTTACTCTCCAGATGTACCAGAGAGATTTTGTGCAGAAAGGGTATAAATTCGGCATTCCTTCATATGTTCACATTATACCTGCGTCAGCGAGAAGGAAGAAGCCCGAAGTCGTCAGAACGCAGCTGCACATCATGGCTACCGGGCACCGAACAAACTTGCATCCGCCAGCCATAGGTGTTGCCATCTTACCAATGACGTCACGGCTCTTGTGAGGTAACGTGATGAGTGGTTACTTTTGCGTACCACATGGCGGCAACCGGGGGGGGGGGGGGGTTGCCACTTCCGAACTTCCGGTTCATCACTTTAAGCCCCTCTATCTCGTTGCCAATGCCCATGCCAACGAGGTAGAGGGGCTTAGAGTGATGAACCGGAAGTTCGGCAGTGGTAACCCCCGGTTGCCACCATGTACGCAAAACTGACCACTCGTCACGTGACCTCACAAGAGTCGTGACGTCATCGGTAAGATGGCAGCGCCCAGAGCTGGCGGTTGCGAGTTTGTTCGGTGCGCGGTAGCCGGGATGTGCAGCTGCCATCCTACGACTCCGGCTTCTTCGTGCTCGCTGACGCAGGTATAATGTGAAAATATGAAGGAATGAGACTAGATACCCTTTTTGCGCTAGATCGCTCTGGATCATCAGGAGATTAACGCCTGTGAGACAGCATCAGCCGTATCGCAGTACAAGTGCTCGGATTCCCGGATGTGTTCGAGGATCGATAGAACTTTGATTGTTTTTAGCAAAATGTTTTGCATTCTCTTAGCTTTATTTGAACGTTGGCATGTCTGAGAATTGACGCGAAATGTATGCGTCGGACGTAGGGCCTAGGGAAATTTGTTTCAACCCTAGGTAACCGCATATTCACAGCAACTTTTAGCGAGGAAGCTCCTGCGATCTTTACGCCGACCGCGCACGGCACAAACTCCTTCTTGTGCTTTTTACCACAGCCGAGGCGTCTATGTGCTAAGGTTGATAGGGGTCGTCCAGAAAAACTCAGCTGTGGTAAGAAGCACAAGAAAGACTTCGTGCCGTGCGCGGTTTGCGTGGTGTTCAAAATCGAGTTGTCCTGTGGGAGAGTGTACTTTGGCCAATCAGGGAGGTGCGTCAATGATAGGCTCAGAGAACACGCACTTTTGATAAGATCTTCACCTTCGGGTAATTTGGCAATTCATTCGGATAAATACGGGTGCTACCCTCTTTTGGAAAAGACGATTGTCGCTCGGCACAGTGAGCAGGTGACTCGCGAAATATTCCAGGCTCATTAGATTTCGAAGTATAAGGATGAGTGCGTCAGTGCTCCCTTGATTGCGCTCTTCGATAAGGAAATCATGTTCTTGGAGAGCTGTGACACGTGCCCTTAAGCGATGGTCCAATGTATGTTTGTCTGAGTGCTTTTATGCTGGTAGGTGGTTTTCCAGAAATAAAACAGTTGTCAGTCAGCGTTCGGTTTGTGTTATCCTCGTTCTTTGTCCTCCGTACTTTTGGCGCTGTTTCCCTCTTCGTAATTATACAATGTATTCGTCGGTAAATTATTTACTTGTTCGAATTACGTGGACAAGATTATTTATATTTGTGTTCATCCCTTGCCCAGAGAGCAGTCTTGTTAAAAAATGTTGACTACCATTTCTTTCAGTCTCTTCAATAGACTTTTTTTTTTCAAAAGTGTGGGCTGCCTATACTTCGTTTCACCGTAACTTAAAAAAGGGCAACTGCCACAGCCCCCTCGAGCCAAACGGAGAGACGGAGTGAAGGTGTGTGACAAATCTGTCCAGACGAGCACTCTGATGATATGTTTTCATGTGCCTCTCTCCAACGTGGATATTGGCTCACCGAGACTTGCCGTTTGCCAAATTGGGATGGAACGAATTACAGTAGTTTCTACTCTAATCATCTAAGACCTTCATACTTTGGGCATTATTTCGACAAGAATGTTATGTCAGCCATCACTGTGAACTCGGCTCAGCGCCTATTGGGCTCGAATTCTGCATTAGCGTTCGACGTGAACTGGGGCCCATTCGTGTGCTTTACGCCGAAAAAAAAAATGGTGACAGTTGTGTTGCTCGATGGGGTTTGGCAAAGGGTCTATTCACTTTATTGTGTAATACGTATAAGACGTGTCCTGCTATATAACGTACTATTAAACTTGATGCTCAGAGTTGTGTTTGTTTTTGCAATTAACAAGTTACAGCGATAATTATTTCTTACGAGTGTAGTACTTACTTCCGGTAGCTGGGCCCGTTTTGTGCTCATTAATGTCAGTGTGCTTTGATGTTCTTATCATGTGTGTAGTTTTAAGTATCCTCTCTGCAATGCCTACAAAGGCCCTTGGAGATAATAAATTAATAAATAACATTTTCACATAACTGGAGTTGGTTTTCGGATGCACCACATGTTCAGGAAAAGTGGAACGAGTGCAGCCCCACGCAACAAGTCTGCCAGTCTGGTATGTCCCATTAATTAATATTGAAGGTTCAGAGATGCGAGTGTCCTCAAAAGGTCCAGCGCGTGCGGTGAACACAATTCTTGGTGTATTGACTCTGAAAGCGTAAAGACAAGCGGGAATGTGTTTATTTGGTTAGTGTATCAAATATGTTTATTTCCATTTGATTACATAATTGATTACATCCTTAGCAAATGGTTCCACAACGAGTTCTTTAAGCGACAGTCTCGTGTCAGCCGTTCAGTCGTAGTACCTGTGCTCCTTGTTGTCGAATAACGCTCCTGCCACGTCGGTGTTCAGTTTGGTCGAGTGGCACGATTGACTGACCCCCCTCTGATGCCGTCTTGTAATCATACTTCATGTGCGGCCATCGACATCTGATGCACTGAAGCTAAAGGGCTGGCTTCTAATCCGCAAATTTTCCTGGTAGTTTTCTGCGTCAACGCAGCAAGCTCGGTCATGTATTGCTTACGTGGCTGTGCCTTTTGTTGTACCGTTGACTGATGGCTGGCAACAATTGTTGTTTGCTATCCAAGCCATTTTACTTCCATTTCGTAATAAAAATTTCTTCTGCATCCCGCGACCACTGCAACTTGTGTAAGTCTCGTGTGGCAAAGTGAAGTCGGGTGATGCTTGTTGCCCACCTTTGAGAACAACCAAACATTCTATTTCTTCAAGTCACTCAGCGGCATTCTCCCTCAAAGTTGGAAATTGTGTGCTACGTGGAGGAGACACAGATAATTGGTGCCAGCAAATTATTAGGTATTGTCCTTGGACGACAACCGACACCCAATCAGCTGTCATTGAATTCCCGCTCACCGGCTTTGTCGTGCTTACCTGCCGTCGAGGTCATGGGGATCAGGAGATTCGAGGTAATGTCGGCACCAGGGACAAAGGCCGCCGAAGATAATCCTCAATGTCCCGCGGTCGCTCCTCGAGGCGTGGTCGAGAGTCGTTCGGCACGAACCCTCGCAGGCCAATTCATTAGTACGGGCAACTCCGGTAGACATGGTGGGCGTCATGCAGTGGTAGCAGGGTGGTTTTCGGTCGGCCATTCGCAACACCTCCATTTTCCTCGGTGTACTTTGTTGAGCGCAGACCTACACTTGATGTCGGGAATGCTTTGGCGTTGGGCTGTTTCATTGGATTGGCATTGAATACTAAGGGCAGCCGGTGGCGGCTGTCGTGCCATTGTGGCGTAAGTCGCCCTCGGTTCGTCAGATGCCGCTTCGCTCGCAGAGGTCTCCAGTTGAAACGCCTGTCAAACTTGTTCCGAAACAATCTCGGCAATCAAAATAAAAGCCGGGCAACTAATGGCAGGAACTAGCTTCCTGATCTTCTCCCAGACAACGTCGTGGATGTTTTCGCGGATGCCTGGGAGGCTGGCGTCAAAGTTGCAGCTGGGTGACTCGAGTGTCGAGACGCTGGGGAGTTGTTGATAGTGAGAGGCTCGGGCCTGCAGTGTACATTCAATGTTGGAAGCCTCGGTGATATGAACCCTTCGTCGGTTTTGGTGGGGTATGCGGACAAGGCTGCCGAAGGGGCTGTCCCTCGCATGAGAGGCATGGAGTTCTTAGCTTTTCGTCTTCTGTAGCACCAGGGTCGGCGTGGGTGCTCGATCAGGCGCGAAACATCCTCCACGAAGGCAGTGACGCTCTTGTTGGGACCGTGTCCTGGACAGAATCAGGAATTCGGCTCTCTCTCGTCGATGTTGGCTGACGAACGTGCGCTTCAGCTCTATCTTGCAAACTTCCCTTGACGTTAAGGAGGATTCATGGTTTTCAGACCAGTGCCTGGCAGTTTCTTCCACGAGATGTATAGGTTTTGCAGGAGCTGGCTGTCTGTCCACTTATTGTGGCGGGAGACACGGTCATATTGTTCAATCTAGTCCTCGACGTCTTCATACACCTTGCGTGAAAGAGCGTCAGAGTGTGAGGTGCGACCGGCTTGCAAACAACGGTGAGAGCGGGCGCGGTTTGCTGCTACAGGTTTGTCATTGTTGGCTTAGTGAGCTTCGGTTTTTTGGCAATAGAGTGAATTCCGGTGGTTCTTCCTGGTAGTAGCGACTGGCTCGGATTTCAGGTTCTTCGTTGTGTATTTGCGAGGTTTGTTCTTGTCGTACTCGCTCGTCTTGCGGAGTTTCTGCTGGGCTCGGGACAGGACTTGGTTCACGGTGCTCGCCAGGGGTTTAAGACGCGGGATAGTCCGCCACCCGTGTTCCGTTATCGCGCAACTCAGCCAGGCTGCACACAGAGTAAAGGGCTATGGGTAAAGTACCCAGCAGCTTCACCAGAACATACGATGACTGCCGAGCATCGCCTGGAACTTTCCAGAATAGTAAATATTGATAAAAGATAGGACTGGAACAAGCGTCCCTGGCATATAACAAAACTGACAGAAGAGAGTCGATTCTGACCATTAAAGAAGCTGCATTGCTTTAGTGGCATTCTGTCCGAATAAATCCTCTCCTTCGGGGATTGACAACTGCCGTGGACGAACTGAACTGAAATGGATGTGGGACCACTTTCCTGGTAATGAGCCACTGCAGACTGTCGCCGCAAGGCGGCGTGAACGGGTGAGCTGGGTAGGTAACAAACTCGATGAGTCTTATTCCGCAACGCCCCCGTCCTCGCCTCGAACAAGAAGGAGCTCGCACTAGAATTGTCGAAGATGTGCTCTTTAGTAATGTCCTTAAAAAATGCGTACATTTCCAAGGCCAATTTATTCTGCATGCCTGCTTCCCATATATCCCTATCAGTTGCTTTAACTCTCTTTTTAGCCTTTATTTTCTCATCCGCCTCCCTGCTATTTTCCATACATTTAGATCTCAGTCTTCCAGTCCGCTTTCTTCATTTTGTATCGACTGTTCTCCTGTGAAAATAGCTAAGATCTCTCCGTGCCCATCGTTCCGCATCTATTTCTTTAAGCATATCTTCAAATTCTATTTTTCTGCTAGCTTCCCTGCAGTCTAATAAGGACCATCTTATTTTTCCCTGTACACATTGGTTCTATGTTTTACCGTGTGCTCCCAGAGACAATCTACCTACTCGTCGTTGCTTTATTCCTAGCCGTGTCTGGACGTCCCATTTTATGCACAAAACTGCATTTGCAAAAGTCAGGCTGGGTCAGGCTGCAAAAGTCAGGCTGCAAAAGTCAGGTAAGGTGGTGAGGGAGATCTGGAACTTAGTTCCAGATCTCCCTCACCACCTTATACCTGTTATAGTTCGGCAGCGCTTTATTTTTCCTTACAGCAGCATTTCTGTTGCCCTTACCAGTTCCACATTTTGAATGTGTAACTTCAAAATGTGTAACCAACCTTCTTCCGTCATCTCAAACATGGATCTCCATGTTCGAGGCTACGGAAGAAGGTTGGTGCAACGTCCGATAGATTACGCCCAAACCTGAATAAGGTCTGTCGCACAGGCATCTCATGAGATTAAATATAGTGCATCATTTTTCGACTGCAAAAGGGCAATTTGATCAGTACAGTACGAGTGCTAACCTGCAGTCTTCTTTTTTTTAAACGACAGCAATAAACTGGTAGACCAGGAAACAGAATACATTTTGCAATACATTTGGTGAATTACCGTATTTTTGTTTATTTATTAAAAAGTACCCAGTCAAAGCAGCAGCAACGTGATTTATGACATAACAAGAAAAAATAACATATCTTATAAAGTGATTGGTACATCGCATATTTATTACTTGGGAAGCAATTACCTAAAAAAAGCGAGTAGTAAAGGTAATTTATTACATATCAAACTTAGCGACAGTTTATTCCTTTCCATATCGTATTTGAAGTAACCGGCACAAACATAAGTTTTGAGCGCTGCGCCACATTTCGTAGCGCACGTTGTCCATAATAAATTGTAAATATAATAAAATAATAATAACTGGAATTGTTAATCTACGCTGCCGGCATACTTATGTAGCGAAACTGCAAATCAGATATTGATGGTCTTAGCGTAAATGCTTTATTGAAATTTCATTTTGTTTGCTCGATTAAAAATGGGCCATAAAACAAATGTTTTTTCATCACACAGTCATATTTAGAGTCAATGCTTGAGGTTTACGACTAGGGTTCGGTGTTTGCGGTAAATACCAATGAACCCTCCAAAACTAAACCTCGAAACGGTTTTATTCAAATCGGGAAAAACCGAGGAACACCCGAATTGACACTATCATTGAATACAAGAAAAAAAAAAAAAATTAACCCCGCAAGCTTTGATCTTAGGGATGAAATTTTAACTGCATATTTATTTTATGTTGAAAAACGTTAAAATTGAAAACCACAGACGACCGTCAGCCGCAAGGTCATGCTTAGTCCAGTTCCTCGCACTCTTGTTCATCCTACTTGTGGCGCCGAGCTAGGATGTCGGAATGCGGATCACATGGTCCGCGGCTCGGGTCCCACGGAGCTACTTGGTGAATCTCTCTGGTTTCAGTTGTTTGTTCATAGTTATGAATAGTTATGTATAAATTATTATAACCACTGATGTCTTCTGTATGTTTTGGTTGTTTTTTCTTTGCCTACAACGGGCTATGCATAATGCGTGTTGCCTTGGCCTGCATGTAATGCTTTTTATTCACACTCGAGCTTTACAGTTTTTCATGAAATACAGCTCATAAACACATTTTGTGTTGTAAAGAACGTGTTACCGTTAACGTTACCGATAAAATGTTAGGCACGTTAATTTTAAGCAACATTTTATTTATCAATTGACGTCTTTAGCATTTCTCGGCGACATCTCGCCTTTTGGTGACTGCGTTTCTCGACACTGGGACAAAAGGCTAAGGCATTGGGGTCTTTTTAAAGTGGGAGTGTTTGCATTGTGAAAAAGCGGTCGAAATTGTGAATGTATGTGTGTTATGTGTGTAAGAATGCATCTGACTTGGCGCATAAAAACACAAAATAAATTGAAGTGTTTTGTTTCAATTATTTAACCTATGTAACGAGGATGCGTAACTACGTTACATATCACTGAAAGTAAGTAACGTAAGTACGTTATCCGTTACTCTAACGCATTACCGCCAACACTGTGTTATACCTATGCCAATATGTTGCGCAGTTAGGGATTAGGCTACGGTTCAACTGGCTAAAATGACTCCGGAGAAAAACTTAGTCATTAATTTAACTTGCATATAACATTTCGTTTAAGATATATCACATAAGTTTGAATTTTTATAATTTTATTCCACACACACTGGAAGAAACAAAAAGAGAAGGAGGGACATCTTTTTTTTCTGTTCTGTGTGTGTGTGTGTTTGTGTTTTTTTATAGACGTCAGTCTTACACTGTTTAAACTCGATGAACTTATATCGGTTCGGACTACACTTGACTGTATTTGTCTGTTTTTCGCCAGGAAGCTGATTTTGAAGGTCAAAAGGCAAATAAATAATATTTGCACGGTACATTCCTCATTCGTCCAGTGATCTTATATAACAACCAATAGCTTCTGAAAACACGTTAATACGATTGCTCAATACATGTTTTTTCTTTGACCAGAAGGCTTGCGCCTGCGCTCGCGCCTGTTGTGGTTATTACATGTAGCCAAGGTATTTCTGAAAGCTGCAGACTCAATCGTGTGCATTCGCCATATTTTTGTTCTTCACTCTTCTTAATTCTTTCTTGTCGCTGACGTCTACACCAGTTTTCTGTCGGTCGGGGCCGATACACTGTATTATAATAGCTTCATTCGATTTACCTACATCGGTGCAGGAAGTGCAGGTAAATCCAACGAAGCTAATTAATAGAATGTTTTATTGGTTTCGGACACTGTCAAGCCTGTCACAGATTCATTACTGCATTGTTTGATTCGGGTGGATAGGATTAATGCCTTTCAATTATGAAATGAGCACTCGAAATTTCCCTCAGCGTACTTTTAAGCCACAAAAATGAGACATATAACAAGTACAGCTTCGCACGAAACAAATATGTCCGCTTTCGTAAGCCTCAGGATATGTTACTAAGCCTAGATACATTGTTCGCTGCACCATTCACCTCCTCAAAGAAGCTCGTAGCCATCATAGCCAAGTGATATCAGGCGCCCTGCTTTGTCGTCAAAACCACATTTGACAGACGCGACCTGGTGTTATCAACAGAAGTAAAACGTAGGCCGTATCTGTACTAATAAGCTTGCCTTTATATGCGGAATGCTCTGTTAGTCCGTTCCGGCCCTAGCAATGACACGCATACATTTTCTCATTTTTCTTTCATTTTGTCCTGCTAAAGCGTCGCACGAGGATATACGGAGTAGATGTAGCACATTAGCATCAGTCTTGTGAAAATTATTCGAAAAATGTAATCGAATACAATTTAAAATTGCTCGTGGTTATGAAGTATTCAGTGATATTACTTGATGACCTGAGAGGAAAAGTAATTTACCGTTACGTGAAAAAATAACCGTTACTTGCAAAAGTGACCATTATACTGTTCCGATCATTTCAAATTTTCGAATAGACAATATTTTCTGGGTCTGAAAACTTTTTTTTTTTTTTTTTTTTGTACTGTCCATTAGGGAATTTTGGGGAACCGTTTTTGCCTTTCCGACACGGTACGATCAGCCGTCCGGTACGTACAGCGCATGTGAGTGTATTCTGCGGTAGCGCGTGCGCAATTCGTACCGTACAGCATCGGATGTGCGAAAACGGTTCCCTAAAATTGCCTAGTATGGGATTAGACCCACTGTATTACAAAGTACTTATTTCCTCAATCCACCAGTTTTAATAGACATAATCCCATCGGAGACCTCTTTTGAGGATTCCACGGTTGACAGGCTTTGGAAACGAGGGACGCCATTAGGAAGGGAAAAGCAAAATAGTAAAGGTAACAAGTAATTTAATTAGTCGAAAGTAATAAGATTACTCCTGCGGTAACTTCCGAATTAATGCAGTGAAATTATTAAAAACGGCTCCGAATAGTAATTGATTCTAATAATTTTATTGCTTCTAATGAGTATCGTACAGGACTGCATCGCTGTATGGTATATACAATCTGCGATGTCTGCGTCGGTGAGATCAAAAAAGAACGACAAGCGAGCAGTCGTTTCCCCACTTTCGAAGCAACGAGGAGTTTTATCTCTATAGAGCTGTTAACTCGTAGGTTCCTAGCATTCCAAGCTCAAGAAATTACAAAGACAATAAAGATACGACTTTTGTTGACCTTGTTGCTTGAGGGCTCCGGTTTTAGTGAACAACTCTTTTATTTGAGGAGTGACACCCACCGAGAGAAATGTGAACTACGATAGCGAAGGTGCTGGTGCTTGTGTCGTACTCACTCGTATTTTTCCTTGCGTGTTTCAGACGGATCCGGCCAAAACAGGAAAAAATGTCAGAGGTGAGTTTCAAACTCTCTTAATCCTTAGCTTGAAAGATTTAAAGTAAAAAATAAAAAAAAAATTTGAGTGTATTTTTAAGATTTAGAATAATAGCAAAAAAAAAAGTCACTCGGAAGACAATTTCCAGCAAGCCCTATCACTTCTTGAAGTATAAACACGCATGTAGCTACTGGTAATCTGCCAATGTATGACTTTTGACGTTCGTTTTCCTTTTTTTATGATAAGTTTAAATGTGGGCAACTGCCTAAGATATTACGGCATAGGCTTGGGAGTTTTGTCATATGAAACCGCTGAGAATAGCTTCAATTCAAATATTTTAATCGCGTCGCCGTTGCCGTAGCCATAGTCGTCACCTACTGTGCTCACTCGTGACTCATGGTGACACGTAACCACGTGTCACCATGAGTCACGTAACTACAAAAAGTGTGCTAGGCCACGCAAGATCTTGTGACGTCACGGTGCGAAGCAACGTTGCTTCAGTATTGAAAGGCTGAGAACTCAGCGGCAAACGCCTCTCAAAGGAGTTTATGCCACTCCCCCAGACAGTTTCTTCCAGTCGTTTCCTGAACGTCTCTGACGTCACCAACTTTGCAAAGAAACTTTTTTTTTACATGGCGCACGCTGTTGGCAACGCTGCGTTCGCCCATGAACACCGGCTTTTCGCAGTGTTGTTTCTGCTCTTCACTTATACAGTGCGCGACGCTGTTAAAGTCCAAAAATGATAGCAGTTTTTTTTTACTCGGAATCTAAAGTTTTTGAACAAAAACTACTATATTCGTCTTCACACAGACACACACAAAAAAAGTTTTCCGCATTTTACATACACCGAGCGTAGTAGTTATTACAATGTTTGGTTGTCAAAGGAAGAGGCGATGTTTTTTGGCGTTTGAAACGCTTCAGTATTAATAAGATAACAGATATGTAATCTAAAATCCACCTACATATATTTTCATTCTGTACAAAAAAATATAAATTAATTATCAGCTCTTCGAGGAGCCGGACTTGTTTTGTTACAGTTCCTAAGGTGAAAACGAGTATAATGTAGTGAAAATAAGTTAGATGGGACACCAGCCTAACAGATAAACTTTTATGCCCGCCAATGCGAAGGGCAAGTTCGTCTGCTTCTTGCGCAGGGGGTAGCGGTGACGTCAGAACGCCGAGCTCTGATTGGGTGATCGCGACCCCCTATCTGAGCGTCGTCTGCTCCTTTGCAACGTCGTCTGCTCGCAATGTCGTCTGCGTCTGTCTTAACTTTCCTGCGACTTTCGAAAGTGCAGAGGCCAGGGCCCGTTTGCTCGAACCACTAACCGCGGCTAAAGTTAGCCGCAGTACCTAGGAGAGGGATTTTGAGATCACGTGACTGGGGCTCGGTAGGGATGCGGGGATACATGGCGGTGCCCCAGTGAGTGAGCGCCGCTCGCTTTGGAACTAATATATCGTTGTAGCTGCAATATCGGGCGCGTTAGTCAGCAACGAATGGTGCAGGAGGCTTTAGCTTTGCCTTACCTCACTTAAACCGCAAAGCATGGGCAATGACATCGCCGCATTTTTTAGATAGTCTTTCGATTCTTGGCACTCCTAAGCCTAAATGAACGCTATAATTGTCGGCATGACAACGTCTTTGGGAAGCGGATTGTTGATAGCACACAAAAGCAGACGGCGTCCCAACATACTTTTTTCTAAATTATCCAAGCATCGCGAGGAGAACGCTGGAAGTGTGATTCTACGGTTCACGCGCGCTGGCCTTCCTCTTGTAAAAGATTTGAAGTAAAAAATCATAATAAGGCTTTAACGAACGCGCGTGCAAGGCAAAATTTGTTTTATACTTTTTGCTTTAGAACGGTTACTGCTGCACACGCTAGCACGTGCGACGCGTGCAACTACAGTCGTAGCATGCACCTCGGTGCTTGGATAATTTAGAAAAAAAGGTCTGTTGGGACGCCGTCTGCTTTTGTTTGCTATCAACAATCAGCTTTCCAAAGACGTTGCTATGCCGACAATTATAGCGTTCATTTAGGCTTAGGAGTGCCCAGAATCGAAACACTATCTAAAAAATGCGGCGATGTCATTGCCCATGTTTTGCGGTTTAAGTGAGGTAAGGCAAAGCGAAAGCCTCCTGCACCATTCGTTGCTGACTAACGCGCCCGATATCGCAACCACAACGATATATTAGTTCCAAAGCGAGCGGCGCTCACTCACTGGGGCACCGCCATGTTTCCCCGCATCCCTACCGAGCCAGTCACGTGATCTCAAAATCCCTCTCCTAGGTACTGCGGCTAACTTTAGCCGCGGTTAGTGGTTCGAGCAAACGGGCCCAGATTCACGAAACGACCTTACGACAAAAATGTCCGCAAGACAAAACTTAAGAACGAATTCGTAATTACAAAACGAAATTTTCGTAAGTTTTGTGCAGGTTACGACGAAATCCTACGACAGCTCCGAAGCTCTCTTACGCACTTCTTATACGATCAAGTCAGGATGGCCGCGGCGTCGCGGTCGCGACGACCCACGGGCGTTTATTTTTCTACGTGCGCTTCTCACGCGTCCCGACTTCAAGCACCAAGAAAAAAGTAAAAAGTACTTAAAACAGACCACGACGAACAAGAATGCTCGATCCACAAAAACTCGGGAAAAGCTCCAAAGGCCACAATTCCATCGAACGCGACCAAGCGAGCACGGCAGTTAGGCCCAGCAGGCACTCCGCGACTCGGCGACCGTCTGCCCACGACCGGCTGGCGTGCTGAATGGAATACGCCCGCGCGACCCTTGTGAACCCTTCCCGTATTACTCTTTGATCGCTGACCTCAATTTTAGAATAAGAGGTCAATTTCTTCCTCTTGTCATCTCCTTGTTTCCTGAGGCGACGGTGACTCTCGCCGGTGAAAAAGCGGTGAATCTCCGACAGACGCAGGAAAGGTAAAGCAGCTATCGCTTTGACTAGCAGACGTAAAGCAGACGACGTTAACTGCGCCAAGTCAGTCAGTCAGAGTCTTGGGAGAAGGAAATAACTGCGCCAACCCGCCGACGCCGTTGAAGAATGAGGGGTTCTCGCCGCGCACGAAAGGAGGGAAAAAGTATTTGGGAGGGAACTTGCGGACACTAACACGCTCACCACTCGGTTCTTAGCAAACAAACCTCGGCGCCCCGGGACACCTCGCCAGTGAGTCCTTTGACTGCCCTCCTTGATGCGCGTCTGCTAGTTGTTAGACAAAAACAACGTACCGCTCGAGTTATTTCGTCTGCCCTCTCTAAAAGGCCAAGTCGAGCTCGCTCGTAAAGACCTGCACTTCCGAAAGTTGCAGGAAAGGTGAGACAGACGCAGACGACGTTACGAGCAGACGACGTTGCAAAGAAGCAGACGACGCTCAGATAAGGGGTCGCGATCAGCCAATCAGGGCTCGGCGTTCTGACGTCTCCGCTACTTCCTTTCTCATGCGCAGAAGACGAAAATGAGCCTACTTGCGAGGCGTATAGGCTTTCAACGTAAACTGCTCAGAGGTGCCGATACCGTGTTCGCGCTAGTAGTGCCGCGCAATGTACTCAGGTTCACATCGAAGTCTAGTCGGTATCCGCTTTTGTGCGCGGCGGTTCCTGCGTTACGACGCGAGAGTCCAACGATCCCGTCGCCGTCGAAGTGGTGCAATGTCCTTGCGGGGTCGATCGAGTAGGCCTAAGGCTTGTCGAGACCCGGAGGAAGCTTCATCGGTACCGGTGACTCCTCTTAGTTCGTTCGATATTCGTCCCTGACAAAGATTACGTCGGAAAAACGTGGAGGTAGGAGCGTTTCTTTGCGGTGGTTTCTGTGGGGCTGCATGAAAATGCTTCTGTCCACATTATTGATGCGATAAGCTGCGTGAGCTGCTCAAGTGACCCGCCGCCATGCTACCTCAATGGGCTGCGTATTTGTAAACGGTGGCCGATACCCAGCATGGCAACGCCGCTGGCGTCGGATTGGCGACTCAGCGTCCTCGTAGAGGACGCTGAGTCGTGACACATAGCGACGAGTGGTTTCTGCGCCGGCCGGCAGTGGGCGTCGCGGGTATACCACCGGCAGAGACCACCGGTAGAGTTCATGTATCTAGAAGTAGCAGCAGATGCATTCGCTTCGGCGGGTGGTTGTAGCGCCGGCTTTTCTGCATGGCCTGGATGTTTTGCTCGTCACGTGACTGAAATCGGCGAATAGCGTCGCCACGCGCCGCCGCACATGGAAAGCAGAAAAAGAAGAGGAGGAGGGGGAAGCAGGGGAACATACCACGAGGCGCGTGCAATGTCGGCGGAGCCGCCGTAGCGGTGGCTTTCCAGCATGGCTCTGGGTGCTTTGCTCGTCACGTGATTGATCTCGGCGAGGCGTGGTGGCTCGGTGAAGAAAAATGCTAAACTCTGCTCCCCCTTCGGGGAAGCATATCGAGGAACTCTAACCACTAGGGCGCGTTTTAGCCTACCCCCCCCCCCCCCCCTCCCCAACCCCCACCGCCCCGTTCACGTAGCCTGGGGCGGCGCCTTCCTGCACCCTAGTGTTACACGCGGCGCGCCACGTCGCCGTGAAACGGTGTGGAGAAAGTGGGGGGAGGTTAGAACGTTTCCGTCCACAGCGGTGCCATCCCAGCGGTTCCGCCGTCTGGAACAAGGATCCGCCGCCAGCACCGCTGCCCTCGCTTTCGTTTTTACTCCCGCGCTCCTTTCCCCTGCTGCTTTCGCGAAGAAGCCGGGGAAAATAAGCAAAGCAAAGACGGTGTGCTCACTGCAAATGTCAATGGCATTTCAAGATCCTCGTTAATGTTCCGCTGTATTATTGTTGATAACGAATACGTGGAACCGATACAGTATATCGGTTACCGCGGTTAAGACATTGCGGTTACGGTTTCACGTGGAATTTAAATATCAATTTTCTTGTCGGTTACCGTTAACGAAATCTTTTCGATCCTAAACTTCTTTCGGTATGGGTTACGGTTACAGTTTCACTCCCTCGTGCAAAGGAGCCCAGGTACCTGTGCCGCTTCGCGACAATGTCGTCCCGCTCGACCAGCAGCGAGATTCACTTCCTCTGGTTGCACCTGAAGCCGACGCTGTCGTTGTCGCCATGTTGCGGAGCAGAAGACGCGCTGTTTCCTCGACAGCGGAGGAAATTGGAGCGGGTGCATTTCACGTCTGGGCGGAGCATCTACAGAGCTCGTACGGAGAGGCGAAACCCCCTCACTTTCCCAGGGTCGATCAACGCCTTCATTTAAAGCGCCATCTAGAGGCATTACTTCAAAACAGCTGCATATTTTTAATCAACTTTAGTTACTATAACATCCGTTCGCACAAACGCAGCGCTTCAAACGGTACAAAAACGCAGCGCTTCAAACGGTACTTCTCAATTCCTGTCTTAATAAATCTTGTGTGCTGTGACAAAGGCTCACACCCACCATCGCTTGCAATGCTCCTTAAAATGTCCACCCAAATTATATAAGATTTGTTAAGAGAGGCAATGAGAAGATGGAAAGGGAATTAACCGAAGCTTTCTGTATACACAAAGCGGATGCAAATGCGTAAGCATGGCATCCCGTTATCTACTAAAGAAAGAAATTGTGGTTTTTGAGGGCTGTGTGTAATGAGCGATAGGAACCTTTATCAATTGCATATGTTTAGGCCAGGGTGTCAGACCGGAATCGAACCGAATCGAAAACCGGAACCGAACCGTTATTTTTAGCCGAACACGAACTGAATTGAACCGAAATCCTCGCCGCCACCTTGGAACTGAACCGGAACCGAACCCACCAAAAAATATAATGGTAACCGGTTCAAAATGGTTTAAGGTATTTTTTTTATTTTTTGGTAGTATCACAAAATAAATATATGGGAATAAAAAATTGGCAGTTGTACTTCTATCTATTGATCAAATCGTCATATACATAATTCCAATGTATGATAAGTTGTGTGCTTTCGTGGCGCTTTTGTATTGGCACTATGATTAACCATGTGTCACGTTGTCACGTGACGTCATGGTGTCAACACATGTCAAATAATCTCACTTTGACCCCGTGACTTCACGTGACTCACTGGGTCAAATCAATTTAATTCGAGGAAGTCACTAGGTGTATTATCCTTTTTGACAGCGTGACCTAACATTACATCACGATTTTGCACCGAGTCACGTGACACCGTCACGCTGTCATGTGACTCGGTAAGCGATTAAGCGGTAATCATGTAAGCGATTTTCATAACCCCGATTCGAGTGCTCGGGTTCATGACAATCAGCATCGCCAAACATTCAATTAACGGCTCATGTTCAATTAAATATGATAATAGCCAAACTCTAAAAATATTTGAAGCTCCCCAGCCCAAGCTTTTCCATTCCAAACCCTAGCGATGACTATGATAAACACTGACGGCATATAATTAGCGTCAGATCACATTGCCGCTTGTTAAAATTGCGACTTGATGAGGGCCCCCGACAGCTGTCTCTTTCCTTTATTCTTTCTGCATCTGCTATTGCGCGGAGGGGAAAACTAAGAGATGTTTTCGCAAGCTATGAACGTCAGGGGTTACTTCGTAACAATATTTACTGAAAGTACAAAAAAAATGTTCCAAGACAATTTTTACATTATTGAGGCACCCAAACATTTTTTTGTTGTTGCTGAACTGCATCTGAAAGATGTCCCCGAGAATGGAAGTATTAAAATGCCTAAATGCGACTTATTAAGATGGTGTTACATAGAACTGCATGTGTGTACGGGAGGCAGATGTGTTCCCGTTACTCGAACAAATAATTAATTACAATTACTTGGCTTAAAATGTAACTGATTGCCGTTACGAATTACTCGCCGTAAAAAGTAATCGATTAATTACTTCGTTACTTGACTTGATTACTTTTGCGTTACTCCAAAGAAACTCACAAAATGCATTCAATGTTTACGTGTTTTTGGGACGGGATTTATTGCCTCATCTAAAGCAATACCCGGATTAAATGCACTCAATTAAATTTTTCACGTATGTTTTGGTTAAAAGGTCGAATCTGTAAAATAATGAATTACGTGAACTGGTGTTTAAAATGGGTCTTGCGCTGATCGACCGAGACAGTGTTGCATCTCATGAACATATCACGAATACATTTGGGCATTACCCTTAGTAACGCTGGTGGAGGCCACACACACCACTCCAAATAATCCTAGTTCATCGTCGGCGTACTGCGGAACACTGCTTCCACATGCTCGCACTGACTGCTTCATGCTGCTAAAAGGTTATTTTTGTTAATTTAAATGGTTTAGTAGCGAGAACAAAATGCTCTACTTACTTTTGAATACGCTTCGAAAACTGCTGTTTGAGGAACTTTGCTATCCGACCGAATGACTTCTTTTTTATTGTTCACCAAATATAAATAATAATGCTCAAAGTCCCAGCTGAATTGAGTACGCCGTTAAGAAATAATCAAAATTATCATCATCAGTAATCATCACGGGCCCACGTCTCTCACACGTTTACAGCCGTTCTCTCCTATCTGAACTCGAGTGTCCATGTCAACCACTGCTTATTCAGTGCTCCCCTTTCCCCAAAGTTTCGGTCTAACTTCCCGCATGCACAGTCCGCTAACGAGAACCCCCACCGTCCCCAACTGGAACTTCCTCCAACATTCTCATTTCTAAGAATGCGGCTTGGAAGTCTGAAGCCATTTCGGCAACGCTCCCCTGCCTGCTCATTGCCTGCTGTCAAAGTGACGAGGGTTTTAGGCCGATCTCCATTTAAACTGACGGCAAAGTTTATAATGCAATTTTGGTGTTAAAATAAGCTATTGGTGTCGCATCGCCGACGCATCTGCTGTTTCACGAACCCGCTAATGGGAAGTCACGTGGCACAAAGCGGATAGCTGGTTGGCCTGCAGTATTTAGCTTTTACAACGCTCAGGCGTGAACAGGGGCCAGGTCCCACGCTGTTCTTTGTGTGCTTGCGGGGTGGGCGCGCTTAGGCGGAAACTTCAATAAACAATCAACAACAAACACGAAAGGCATACAGGGAGGGGGGTGGTAATCATTTTGGGCCAGGACTATTCTCAAAACGTCCTTCTCACTTGGGCCGGCCGCATTTGGTCCGCTCTCGTAACATCCTTCGCGTTTCATCATGAAAAAAAAAATGCAATGGGTGCGCTTCGACGTATCGGTGTCATGACTTGGTCACCGCATATACCCGAAGAAGCTTCGTCGAGTCCATCCCTCCCTACTTTCAACTGATCTAAACGCACGTGCTTACATACACTTACAGACAGACACACTCGTGCTTCGCTCCCTTGGCTTGGCTAACGGTTCCTAAAATACATCCGTTCTGCCCTTGAAACGTGCATCGTAGGTCAGGAGCAGCTCGTTGAATTGTCCCGAAGTGGTCGCAGGCGCTGGGCAATAAAACACCGAACTGCGTTTTTGTGTCAAAGGGCGGCTTCTGTGTCTTCCTTCTACCTTTACAACACAGTACAACATACTGTGTTGTAAAGGTTCCTCTTCCCCGCATTTTCGGCTGAGACCAAAAAGCGTGGCTCCGGAAACTACGGGGGGTGATCAGAAAGTTTTGTAACTCGCTTACAACAAAAACCACCAGGGCTTTGAAAAAAAAAAAATTCAACCTAATCAACCCCTCACACTAATGCACTTCTCCCATTTGCCTTGAAAACTCTCAATACCGCTCCAACCCCGCCCTCCCCCCCCCCCCCCCCCCCACCAAAAAAAAAAAAAAAATAAATTTCCTGCATGTCAAGGTACTGTTCTGTGGCAGTTCGCAGTGCACTCAGGTCATCGAACCTTGTTCCTTTTAAGTGTTCTTTCAGATTCGGGAATAAAAAAAAAGTCACTAGGGGCCTTCCAGATCACACTCTCGAATGACAGCCTGGTCAACGCGAGACTTGGGAACGGGGGCGTTGCCATGCAGGAGGAGGACGCCTCTTGTCACCAATCCTCTTCGTTCTTACACGATGGCCTCACGCAGTTTGCGGAGAATGTTGGTATAGCATTCGCCTGTTATTTTCCTGCTGTTCTCCAGATAATCAATCAGTAGGATCTCTTTTGCGTCCCAATAAAACTGTCGCCATCACTTTCTTCCCCCAGTGTTGCGTCTTCAATTACTTCAGAGGTGGGGACCCTGAATGTCTCCACTACATAGAGTGTTGTTCTGTTTCGGAGTCCTACTGGTGAAGTCACGTCTCATCCCCAGTCACAAGGTGGGCGAGAAAATCTTCTGGGTCGCTTTCATAGAAGCTCAAAAGCTCCCTTAACGAATGCAAGCGACGCTGTCGATCCTGCGTAGAGAGGTTCCGTGGCACCCATCGTGCCGAGATTTTCAACATACCCAAAACGTCATTAATGATGCTAAAAGCACTGCCACACAAAATTTTCGATTCTGTAGAAACCTCGCAGAGCTTAATTTGGCGATTCTTTATGATGAGGCTCTCGGCTCTGGCTATATGATCCAAATCGATCGAAGTGCTGGGCCGCCCTGAAAGTTGGGTCGTCTTGCACGTCCACACAACCGCGTTTAAACTTGTTGAACCAACGAGTTACTGTAGAATATGAAGGAAATTTATCGCCATACACATGCACCATTCTACTGTGAATTTCCATGGCGGAATTCCCTTCTCTGCACAGAAACTGTATCACGCTCCGGTACTCAAGCTTGAAACAGGGGAGGACGCCCTGTTTAACTGACTAGTGCAGACCAAAAGCGGAACCGTAGGTCTTAATATTACGAACATGTTTGGCTAGAAAGATGAGCTAACTAACTGTTACAGAGACATCACTGTTAGACTCTAGGTTATAGTCGAGTTGCAAAACTTTCTGATTACCCCTCGTACTTTGTTTGCAAAAACACTCTTGCCATAAAGCACATTTGTTTTGTGCCAGACGCTCGTGCCGTTCTTCACAACGATGCACTAAGAATAATAATACGTGCCTTTCAAATACTTGGCTTTCTACTGAGCGCGAACCTCCTGCAGCGTGCATTTTGCACCATTGAATTTGATTTTCTCAGCAAGAAGAAATCACAATGACCACCAGCATATAGTGTGATGATGTCACGTGCATACCATGTTAAACAGTTCAGCTTTCTTTTGAAATGCGATGTTCGCAACACTAGCCATAGATGTCCAAATTGTAAAGTTATGCAGTATATATAGCGGTTTCGCGATGATATACGGCAGCCTTAGAGAAATGTTAGAGCGCTCGATTATTGAAGCAGAGTGTTTTAAAGTGAGGGCCCAAAACAAGTGCAGGTTAAACCGAATATAACTGTAGCCTCCCGAGGCAGTATTTCGCGAAGTTTTGAGCTATGCAAGCTGATTAAATGTGATATATATTAAAATTTTAACAATCTTTGTCTGTCCTTCGAGCTATTTATGTAAAATTAGGAATTTCATTGCACGCATCTTTAAGCATCTCTTTTTGTAGTAAGGCGTTCTGTAAGGGATTATTTAGGAAAATACCATTAATTATGTCTCTCCTTTTGAACATTTTGTGCATTTGCCTTTCATTCTATCATTTGACCACTAAGTCCTTCTTGGCATGCCCTGCAACCCGATGTTTCACACTGCCGATCAGCAAACAAAAAACACGTTTACGCAGACTCAACACCTCGCGTAGTTTCGAGTATCATCCTTCCTTGTCGGTCTCAAGCGGTTATGTGAACTTTATAAAGTAAAATTTATTGATCAATATAAAAATATATTTAATTACTAACTGAATATTTGACAGCATAAATAAAAAGCCGACCACCCTAAAGCAATGCCCCCCCCCCCCCCCCCCCAAGTTATTTGAAAGGTGTTCTGCCAACCTTCTCCGGCGTTTTTATCCTTAACAGGCACGTTGTAAGTGATTTGGGACAGCCTTACTCACATTTCTGGTTTTTAAGCTAACTTAAATAGCTATGTGTTCCTCACACATATAACTTCTCAAACATATAGAAGTCTGTTATTACCTTTTTTACGTGGTGAACGTTACTTTTCTGTGTCTGTGGGCTGGACAAAGAATAAGCACACAGGGGCGCGGTGGAACTATGACGATTACGCACGCAAACTGTCAGGCAGTGTCGAATTAAGTAGCTGCCATGTCAAGTAGAACAGGAAGTACTACTTCGTTTTACTTAACAAAAAAGAATCTTGGAGGACGCTTAAACTTTGCCTTTAAAAGTGAAACGCGATAGCGTATACAGGCCTCGTTTGCATCGCCTTTCTCATACGCCGTGCAAGCGTACCTCGCGTGGTTTAGTCAGGAGCATGTATGACTTGTAACCGAAGGGTCGTGGGTTCGAATCTTGCCTAAAAGTCTTAAAATTTATTTTTTTAGGCAAAGGAATTTTTGAATAAAGCGAAATCATTTGAGACATACGGTGACCTTTAATACGCATTACATGTCATGTTTGAATCACTTCCATTCCACGCGTGATGTCACGTTTCACGTGAGCATTGTGGGTTGTTCGAAATTCCTACGCGGGGGCATGTAGCTTTGACGTCATGACCCTATCAACCAATCAGGATTTTCCAGTCATGCCACCGACATTGGCTTTTCTGCGACATGAGCTCCTTAAGACTATGGCGCTAAAATCATCAATTAGCAAGGGTGATGCTCATTTGCAAATAAAATTGACCGGCATCTTGTCAAGAACTAACCTCAACAGCCAGGCCATGCCGGCTTATCCTGTATAAGAAAATGTTCAGTAGGGCAAACGCTATTTTTGTCCACATTTGATCCGAATGCGATGGTGCGTATTGATTAGAGTGAACAATTTCGATTACTTCTTTCTGCATGATTAATCGCAAGGTTCGCGGTGCTGAATGTAAACAATGCTTGGTTAGAAAAACGAGCATTGTGATTGCCGCTCGGTGTTTCTATAAAAATAAACTGAAAGAGATTGTCCTAAAACTTCCGTGACAGTTTGAAAATGTCATTGCGTTTAGCTCAGTTGTGTCGTCCTTATATATATAATGTGAAACGTATTTCGTAAACCATATTTCATAATATATATGGTCACGAGGTGCCCATTTCATGATTTTATGTGCTGTAATTTAATTCCTTAGTTCAAGGACACAATCACGATCTAAATTTTAGTACTGCGACACAAAGTTGTACCAATCATGGGTATTTCATGCGACCTACCACTGTTCGCGACAACATTTTATACCGTGTATACAGGTCAGCTTGAACTTTACAATTTCCCTTAAACACGAAGAAAGAACAAGAAAAGACAATATAGTTCTGAGTTTCAAGCAGATCTATTTGCATGTATGTACCAACAAGCTGAAAACTCTACTGTTGTACTTAAACATTTTGATTCAGGTAAAATATATATGACTGGTAAACAAAGGGATGTTGAGTCATATGAACAGGACGTTATGTATGTTTATGTAGATTTTCTTCTACTGTCGCGTCAAAATTAAATAACTGAATTTTATAATTTTGGTACCTGAAAACAAAAGTGAATTGCGCGGCCGATAGAAGGAACTATATAGATAATCGTTTCACGGCGTAAATATTGTCTATTGCCAGAACAACGCGGAAAATATATCTTCAATTTAGCGGTTCACACCGGTTCGAACCGGTTTGAACCGTTATTTTTTTCCCCGGAACTGAACCGGAATTGAATTAAAAGCCGTGAACCCGAACCGGAACCGAACCGATCAAAATTTTGGTTCGACACTCTGGTTTAGGCGGTGGGGACCGAAAGTTTGACCATGTTTCGTGTTTCATTAAATCAGTTGGAAGTTAGCCTCTGTCCGTGTCGTACGTGTGTCTTTTATCGTCCTGTTTTGTTCGCGTTTTTTTTTTCTTTTTACCTTTTAATCGACAGGTATTGCTTTCGCATTAATAAACCGCCGTCACGGTCCTCCCAACGAGTAAAATGCTCCAACTTTCGCAGACAAGCAGGAGAGCCCCCTTCCTTATCTCGGCTTCTGATTGGTCGGGCTGCAACGTCTGTCACAGTTGCCGCATTCAAACGTTGAGCCAATACCAACTAGAAGACAAGGCCTGGGCCTTTTCCTGTCCTACATCATCACTAGAGGATACCCGCAGTGCCGCCTAGCTTCTGTCAACGTCGCAACGTCTCACGAAGAGCGCGACGCTCGCGCTCGGAGACGCCAAGACGCACGAGTCTGCCGTTTTGAGGCTACGGGCTGGAAGCAAGCTGATCCCAAAATTGAGGTGAGCTATTCATGAGGGAAGAGTTCACTTGGAAAAAAATAAAGGTAGTAGGACTATTGACGGTGAGGGGGACGGGAGCGCTTTTAGTCCCGCTTCTGTAGAGGAGGGCAGCTCAAAGGTCTTCGCTTTTGTGATGAGAATGAGGCGCACGCAGACAACACGAAAAAAAAAACACAAAATCTGCCCTTCTCTGCTTTGTTTCACTGAAGTTTGGCCGTAATATTTTGACGTTCAATTTTGTTTTCCTAGACTTCGTTTTAGGTTGTCTCGATCTATCGCGGAAGACACCTGCTAGAACTACTTAATTGTAGAACCACACACGAATACACATTAATATATTTATCGTTCGATACATTTTCAAAACAGTCGCTACGGCACAACATTCAAAGTTGGTAGTTATATAATATTGCGAGGGTACGCCTGCGGCGCTGCCTATTCTAGCCTTCCCAGTGTTGCCTCATTTGGCGGGGTGGTGCTGATGATCAACCGACGGTGGCGCGCTCTGGCGCCCTGCACAGCACTTATACACCAACGCGCGGTCCTGACGTCACGTTGCTGCGGTAGCGCCGTGGTCGGCATCGTGAATTGAAGAGCCTAGGTTGAAGAGGGGGTCCATCTCAAACCATGGTTCGCAATTTAATGGCGGACGCCTCCTGCGGCGATGGGACGCAAGTGCTCATGCACTTGGTGAACAGAACAGTGCACAATAGCAGAAGCAAGGTGCATGAGCAGAAGTGTTATAAGTTGGGCGAGTTGGTATGATGACATGGTGAACAGAACAGCGCACAAAAAGACAGAGAAAAGGAACATGCTTGTGTGATCCCCATATCCCTTTTCTCTGTCCTCGTCTTTTTGTGCGCTGTTCTGTTCACCATGTCATCATAACAACTCGCCCAACCTATAGCACTTCTGCTCATGCACCTTGCTTCTGCGTGGCGACAGGGAAAGGAAGGAGCAAAGGCGCACACATTTGCAGTTGATGACCGCTTCCGTCACCTCCTCGCAGCTCGTGTTGTTAATGGGGCCCCCATAGACCACATGACCGCGATCAAGCAGTTGGAAACTCTCTGCAACACTGTGGTGCCTGGAACGTGTCTTCGACTGGTGCGTTTACCTCATCCGAAAATGTGGTCTCTCAATTTCCGCCTGATGACGTCAGAGAAGTGGCATGCACACTCCGGTCGCGGTCCTGGCGGTGTCACAGCAGCTGTGCTGAATGTGGCAGGTGCCTGTTCTGCTGCAGCTCGCTCTTTAGTTCGGCAGTCCACGCAAGCTTCGGCAGCCAGAGGTGTCCGCCGCCGTGACGACAGCGAAACTCGCTTTCGCTCGTGCTTCTCGTTAGCATTTCTACGACCAACCACCAGGGTCGCGACATGCAACAGCATGACACTCCGGCGTTTGTGGCGTCCTGTGTGGCCACATGAGGACCACTTTGGATGCATGGGCGGAATAGGACGCTAAACACACCGGTCGGAGACGCTCTCCAGGCCTCCTGCGCTGATGCTCTGAACAAACTGAGACACGCACGGCTCGTTTGGTTTCAAAATCACGAACCTTTTGCCCACAGCTGTTTTGTCTGTGATTCATATGGCTGAATAAAACTAACCGTTAAGAACTAGTATATAAAATAACTACAATTGTGTAGCTTTGATTATACTTATCACTACCATATTAATAACACTTCATCCCTGATGCATTATGGAACCCTTTCAGCTCTTCAAACCCCTTCAGCCCATCAAACCACCCAGCCCTTCAAATCCATTCAGCCCTTCAAACACTAGCCCTTCAGACACTTCAACCTTTCAGACCCCATCAGCGCTTTAATCCTTTAGACAGCCAAACGACTGTAAACCCTAAACCAAAGATGAAGTTTAAGACACTACTTGAAACCGATTTCCGACATTGAGGTGTACATGCATGTTATAAATCAGAAAGTCGTTAATAACCAACCTTTACTCAAACTCTGGCACAATCAGCTGTAGACAAAAGCGATCAAATCAAATATGAAGAACCGAATTATTTGTCGCAGAGAAATATCTTTCGATGTATTCACAATGCCTCTTGAAACCGAGCAGGTGGACCACACCCACACATCCGCGCTGTCAGTTGTACGTTTAGCGAAAACCACTAACGGGAAACACACATCCGCCGCCGTTGAGAAATCCCGAGCATAGTCACGGTGTCATCCCTGGTGCCGTCACGGCGGCGTCTCCGGCGTCTTTTTCGCTCGACGGATGCTTCTGAAGCCAGACGGACGAGGAGGCGCAAGAAACAGGGCACCGAGAGATCTTTTTCTTGACCCGCGCACCCAGCTGCTTCAGGAGAAAGATTTCCCGCATAGGATGGGAAGTCGACACTGAGCGTCCCTGGTTGCACATTCAGTATGCACTCGTTAATGGAAAAAAACAGGGCGACCGGCTTCTGACGATGGCAGTATTTCGACTATAAATATGTTTTCTTGAAACAAACATCAAAAAGCCCTCTTCAATTTTCCCCAAGCATCCTCTCTTTCGTGAGCGAGGAAAAGAGGGCGCGTAGGGACGTGTCCTTGGTCGTTTCTAGTTCAGCCCGTGAAACACATACGCAGAACTTACAGACAGATCAATGGGGCCGCTCGTTGCGGCCGCCCGATACAAATTGGCCATCGGGCTCCCGTACGCATATATCCTGAAGCGTCACGTGACCTCTCCCGCGGACCTGTTAAAGCGATTATGATGGGTGGTGTGGTTTGATAAAAAGGATTATGACGAAAACCATAACACTTTCAAAAGGACCATGAAGGGTCTCTTACACCCTTTGGTAATTCTCAAATGATACGTCAGACCCCTTAAAAACACCGGCGAACATCTCAAAACCCCCAAACATTTTTGAAGGGTACGTCAGAACATTTCAGAAGTCCTGGTGGGTCCCATAGACGGTTTTCCAAGAGGGTAATAATAAAACGAGCGTTTTCTTTGAGTCAACAAGCTAACCTTTTAATTCAATGTCTTGCAGCTATCTGAGATGACTACATTGGCACACATTTGCGATCACATGGTTGGTAATTTTGGTGCATTACCACGCAAGTAGATCTCCGACCCTCCCCAAGCGAAAAACACGCTGAAGTTGTACAAGAGCACGCAACAGAGCACGGCAGACGTACGCGTCTTGTTATTGGCGCATGCTATGCACGAGCTCGTTGTAAAGGCTTTTAGAAATATTTTAATTTGAACGCGTTTGAGCACGGAATGGCATTCTTGCGGCTGGGAGCGACTGCTTATTGCAGCGCGAAGCACGCGGCCGCGGAGCACTATGTAGTGCGACGCAAGTGAGTATAACCTGTATTAACTTTCCTAAGCGTTGCGTTGTTGTAGGCCGATCAGAAGCCGCGAAAAGATAGGGAGGGTCACGTGCTCGTTCGTGCCCTTCATTTAGGCGCCTCTGGTTCGCCGTTTGTTGGTGGATCTTTCTTTCTCTTGTTAGGAAGCAGGGGGTGGCGAAAAGGGGGGGGGGGGACTACGGTAGGAAGTTTGTACAATATTGTTATGGTTCAGGCATGACGAAAATCGTGGAAGCCAGAAGATCCCCAAAATCGGTCACCTCGGCGCTGTCGCCGGGTGCCACTTTGATGTAAAGGATTTTGCTTACTCGGGGTGAGTCGCAAGCGACGATAGCACGTTCCTATTGACTCTTGTCTGCGACAAACTGTTTCAACGCAACTGTGTTTACAAGCTTTGCGCGAACGTTCTCGGCAAAGTTCTGCAGCCGGCTGCCGCAATTGAACGAAGCGCGCTCAAACGCTAATGTGTTTATGGACCTTTATACAATAAAAAACGCCCCTACGGTGATGCGGAGGAGAGCATGGCTAGGCTGTGTAGATCACGAGTGATGACTATAGACTCGAACTCTGTACTAAATCACGATTACATGTGTCTCTGTCTTCACAGGAATTGATTACGTTTGCTAATAACTTTACAAAAATATTCCAAAAGCCGGGAATCATAATGATAAAAAAAACTGCTCCGACTTTATTCAACAAGATTAACAATTTAATCAAACGTTTCGTCTCCCATGCGGGAAACAGCTTCAGTGAAACCTTCAAGCAAGAAACTTTCTTGCTTGAAGGTTTCACTGACGATGTTTCCCGCATGGGAGACGAAACGTTTGATTAAATTGTTAATCTTGTTGGGTAAAGTCGGAGCAGTTTTTTTTATCACTAATAACTTTAGTAAAAATCGATTGATTGCTTTACTCGTTAAGTTACAAATTACATTCATGCTACTTTGATGAGATACTTCTCTATATAAATAAGGTGGGAGCAACACGTTTCCGCAAATTATATCGCGGGATTGCATTTCATCTCTCACATTGTTACTTAATTGTGATCGGTGTAAAAAACGAAGTCATAGGTTAGCAGTCCCACCGTACTGGCGGAATTGCTCGTCAGCAGTTGAATATCAAAGACGTTATATTTGTTGCCATAATAGTCCGCTGCTGATTAAGAGAACGAGGCCCTGCCCGTCACACAAAGCTGTCCGCTTGCCTTGATTGGCGGTTTACTTCTCCCCACTCGCCTCCTCTCCAGAGTTCGCTCTGCTAAATTGTAAACAGTGGAAGGCTTTATGCGAGGAGCCCATCCTGCGTTCCTACCTGCTTTTCTTCACCTGCATCAATCCATAGTTGCTTGACAAACTGTAAAATGTTTTATTGTCGAGTGCAAGATTGTTTACTTCACATTCAATTCAATTCTCGGGTAAATGCCCGAATTAGGCTCCACTGCTCTGTCATCCACGATCACCGGTCTTTCTTGCGTTTTATTTTCGTTTACTTTTGCCTGTTCCAACTGGAGTAGAAACGTGAGTAATAAAACCTTTTGCGCTGCTTATTTTCCGCTCTTATCGCTCATTCACACTGGAAGCGGATCCGCGTTCGCAAAGCGGTTGCGAACGCGGATCCGCTTCCAGTGTGAATGAGCGGTTAAGCTCCTAGGAGACCACATCCTAGAATTTGTTACATCGCGTCGCACGTTTACGCCAGCAGAGCAAGTGTACCGAAAACCCAGAGGTTGCTCCCACCCCTATATTAGACTCAAGTCTACGTTACATTAATAAAACCTAATGCCACTTTTGAGTAAGGCGCAGTTTTAAAAGAATGGACGAATTATCGTTTTACAGGTGAGTTGAGATCGCGAGCTTATTTCCGCTCAACCGAATGATATCCTCAACTACAATGACATCCATTCAAACCCTTTTCCTCTGTTTCGCATTTCGGTCGTTTCTGCTGGACACTCTAATACGCGCGGTCACTCTCCCCTTCTCTCCTTTGACTTTTTCTCCCTAGGTTCCTGGTTCGTTGCCTTCGAAAGGTCCGTGTGAGTTGAACCAGCCAACGAAGTAGAAGGGCTTAGAGCAATACACCTGAAGTGCGAAAGTGCTACCTCGTAGCCCTCGAAGACGGCATTGCGCTCATGAATCCAAGCTCTCGCGAATGAACCCGACAAAAGTTGATCGGCATCTTGTCTAAGATACCGCAACATCGAGAACACAACCTACCAAAAGAAGAAGTAAAAGCACTTCGAGCGCTTCGAGAAGATGACAAGATTGTACTCCTTCCAGTCTACAAGGGCAACTCAACTGTCGTCTTAGACCGTGATGACTACGAAAAAAAGGTTCACAATCTTCTTGATACCTCCGCTTATAAAACGCTGCCAAAGGACCCTACATCACAAGTCCAGGCAAGAATGAACAAAGTTCTGGCATACGTTTTCAGGAAGTATCGAGATTCAAGAAGCCTCTACCTGCGACTTCTCTGTAGGAATGGATCTGCTCCAGGCTTGTATGGTCTTCCAAAGATTCACAAGCCTAGCGTCCCTCTTCGGCCTATTGTCGACTTTACCACCTCGCCACTTCATGCTCTTTCCAACTGTCTTCATCGCACCTTTCCTCCTCTTGTAGGAAATACGACGACCTATGATTTCGTAGACAAGGTTGCGCAATTAAAGCTGAGCGCTGAGGACACTATGGTAACATTCGATGTCATCTCACTCTTTACAAGTG
Organism: Ixodes scapularis; assembly: GCF_016920785.2. Lineage (NCBI taxonomy): Eukaryota > Metazoa > Arthropoda > Arachnida > Ixodida > Ixodidae > Ixodes > Ixodes scapularis. The sequence continues at coordinate 146,223,296 of NW_024609846.1, read as the reverse complement.
TTCCTGTTCCCCTGGCAGTCGCCACGGCTAGGAACGCTCTAGAAAAAGACAAAAACCTCAGTGACTGAACGAACCTCAGCGTGGACGAGCTGTGCGGCATCCTTGAGCTCTGTCTCGACAGTACATATTGCACCTTCAAGGGGGAGTTTTTCAAGTTGACCAGTGAAACCGCAATAAGTGCTTCCATCGTCACCACGCAAAACCTCTGCATGGAACCTATTGAACAGAAGGCAATGCAGTCATTAACCACATCACCCAAGATTTTCTTACGGTACGTAGATGACCATGACTGCTTCTGTGTCCTGAAAAAGTCTGAAGTAAATAAATTCTTGGCGCATCTCAATACCACCGAGCCGGCCATCCAGTTCACTGTGGAGCGCGAAATGGACGGCACCTTACCTTTGCTGGACGTGATAGTAAAATAGCAAGGTGAGGAGCTAAAATGTTCTGCACACAAAAAACCGACGCACACTGGACGCTACCTTCAGTTTGAATCCAGTCACTCAGCCAATCAGAAGGCGTCGGTGGTCAGGACACTTTTAACAAGGGCAAATACCATCTGCTCATCGGAAGAGAACAGAAGAAGGGAGAAACAAACCGTCATTGCTGACCTTAAAAAAAAAAAAAAAAACGGCTACACGAGCAGGTTCATCCACCGCGTTGCCCGCGGTGTTGGCAAAAACCAACAACACGTTCAGCAACAGTGAACTGCGAATTCCCTCCCAACCTCACGCACCAGCGTTCCCTACATAAAGGGAACGAGCGAGGCACTGGCACGTGTCCAGGCTAAAGAGGGTCTCCAAATGGCGCACAAACCTGTAAATCTGTGTCTACCCTTGGACAACTCATGCCACGTCCAAAAGATCGTTTTGCTAAAGACAGAGCCCAAGGCGTTATATATTAGACCCCTTTCGGCGAGGATTTCACAGGCAGATACCTCGGCGAAACAAAGAACTTTACACAGAGAATCAGTCAACATAAAAACGACGTACGCAAGTTGGATCATGAGCGCAGTGCGACCGCTGAGCACTGCGACGCCAAGGACCATCCTATTGACTTTGACGCATCATTGACGTTGAGACAGATCGCCGAGACTGTTTCTCGAATCATGGCATATTCAAACTGCCACACAGAACATCAATAGGTCTCTCGGAACTTTGCCATCCGCATATGTGAACGGGCTTTGTCACTTCATTGAAAATGTACAGCTGTAGAAGAAGAAGAAGACCAGATATTCCCCGTAGAAGAAAAAGAAAAGGAGACTGCTCCTCAAACGGCCTTAGCCGTAGTCGCCACTGAAGAAGAGGCCGAATTGCCCTCGAAACGAAGGGTCCCTAGAAGGGCTTGGCTGGTGTTCGAACTTTTTAATAATCGGTAATTTTATGTCCATTTGGTTAGTAAATCTAATACGTTTATTTCCATTTCATTTTATGATCATTGATATAATCAAACAGTTTCATAGCAAGTTATTTCTGAGTCAGTGTTATGTTAGGCGTTTGGTCGGAGTGCCTCTGCTCCTAGGTATAAGATGACGTTCCAGCTCCTGGCAGGTCAGAGTCCAGTTTGGTCGAGTGGTGAATCTGGCTGACCCACGGCTTCGCTTTCCCACCCTCTGTCTGGTGGGCTGTACAACACTAGAGTGCACGACACAAGAGCGCCGACATTAGAGCGCCGACAGTTGAGCGCCGACAGTTGAGCGCCACGACGTTAGCGCGCGCGACACGAGAGCGCCGCGACGTTGGAGCGCACGATTCGAGAGCGCTGCGACGTTAGCGCGTGCGACATTAGCGCGCGTATCATTAGAGCGCCCGTCATTAGAGCGCACAACCAGTCCAGCGCGAGTGGCCCGACCCGACCGACCACTTTATGTGCTTTATGGGAAATAGGCGGGGATTTATGCCTCGGAAATCAGCAAGGACTTTACGAATGAGTCGACGAAATGTTTGCGTGTGACAAACCAAGAAGTGTTACAAAAAGCTGACAGGCAGAAAAAAAAATATATCAGTAGCATTTATTTCCGCAGTAAAAAAACATCGCAGCTGACCTAGCTTCATTAGTTCTTTGATTTTAATTGAAAAAGTTCACCACCGACCTGACTAATTTTTTTTTTAAATTATTTTAAAACGTTCAAAAGGAGAGAAGCAACATGTAACATGCTTAACCGTATGCTGGGGTTTTCAAGATCAGTTTCGGGAAAGGAGCTCTCGTGCCAAGTGGCATAAGCCAACCACTCACATCGTCACAAATGACAATTGTACTAAACTCTTAATCCGGGAACCTGTGCCGACAATGAAAATAACATATGCGTTGATGTCAGCGTAGCAGAGGGATAGCACGCAGGGGCGAGACTGACAGCATCCGGTGCGGCAAACACCATTTCCTATGTGCTTCTCCGAATCTGGCCGCCACAGATCTTGACATATTGGTTGTGTCTCTGGAAACGTTTTTGTCAGAAAAAAATCTGACCTACGAATCCTGCAATCAATCCTTTAAATTTACTACCTGTGGCACTATCATTGTGTAGAAGTTCGGTCTCTATTCATGTCTAAAACTTTTCTGTTCGAACTTTTATTTCTGTCTGTGCTGCCGTTTTTTCTTCGATATTCATATATTTCTGAAATCTTTGGTATCCGAATATTTCTAAATCAAAGCACTCTCATTCGGCCCTAGAATATTGGACTACTTTTCAAGAACAAAGTTGGAGAAGCTATGATTCTATAGAATGGAAAGAACGGACAGCGCGACAGACAAGTCTTTCTTCTTTGTAGGCTCTTTTCTGGGACATGCTGAAAGGGCATTATCTTTAGGTTGTGTTCTATCAACAACGGAAGGTGACGTCGTTACCGCGCCCGACGCAACGATTTAGGATTTTGGAAAACAAAATTCTCAAATATATTTTACAGATTTACAGGGGAGGTTTTCCTGTATCCGTCAAAAAGCTGAAAATCTCTGCATTCGATAAAATTGCGCTGAGCTTAGCTTCGATCAGTTTTTTGCTGAGAGTTTTTTTAGCGGTGAGCTTTCTTCATTACGGTCATGGGCGTCACAATACTATTTAAAATTATTTGAGGGAGGTTTAAATAATCACTAAATAGATCGGAGCCTCAATGCCCGTCACGAATAGACCAAATATAACAAAAAGTAAACTATTTATAGTATATATATTCGAGAGGCGTACCGCAGCACAGTGAAGAAATCTTAGACTCGCTGCTCCATCCAAATGTAGATGCGCTCTCGTGTCGCGCACTCACTTGGTCGTGCGCTCACGTGTCGCGCGCTCAACTGGTCATGCGCTCTCTTGACGTACGCTCTACTGTCAAGCGCGCTACTGTCGCAGCGCCCTCGTGTCGCGCGCTCTAACGTCGGCGCTTTAATGTCGCGCGCTGTAAAGGCGCTTTCCCCTGTCTAGTGAGCATACGTCATGTATCGCCGCTGACAAACGATGCGCTGAAGCTGCAGAGCTGGCTGAGATACACGAGTGAGAAAAATGGCTATCCTCAGACAACTTCAACTCGCAACGTGCAAAATTTGTAATAAAGTTTTCTACGTCGATATTGAGAGTTCGGGCATTTGTTGATTGCGTGGCTGTACCTTTTGCTGTACTTTAGGCTAGATGGCTGGTAAAACAAGTTGTTCGCTATACCTTCCGCAACGGTAATTTCTTCTCCTACATACCGCGACCAACGCAACTTGTACCAGTATCATGCGGCAAATGAAGTCGGGTGGTGTTTGGCGTCCAGGTTTTGAGAAGGCCCAATCATTATATTTCTTCAAGCCTCTCAGCGGCATTCTTCCTCAAATGTGGGCATCTTGTGCAAAGTGTCCCTCGTGGAGGGGACACAAATAATTTGTGTCGTCAAATTGTTATTGCTGTTTGAGAACGATCGACACCAAATCGACTATGATTGCATTGTCGCTCATGCTTTGTCGTGCTCAATGCAGAAGCGTGTGTCGTGGTTACCTCCTATTCGGTCTGTTTTGGTTGTTGGGGCCCGTAATCAGGGTGCTGTCTCTGGATTCTTTCCTTTGTGTGAATTCTGTGAATCATGTCGGTAGCACCAAGTCGACGGCGAACAGTGCTTACGTTTTAGGTGTTGATGATTTGACGCTGATTAAGTAAGAACAAGAATCATTGTTTTTATATTAGCTTAGAGTTGTCGAATCGAATGAGTATATCTCAAGTGATTCGCGTCGGACTCGTGTCGGGCATTGAGTCCTATCGTGTTATTTTCAAACGTCAGAAAATCCTCAAAGGAGACCAGAGTTCAGTTCGATCACGCAGTATGTGTAATGTCAGGTGATGCGTCACATTGGGCATTTATGCTGTTTACATCGAATGTGCACCTTGTGCGTGGACGCCATGCGAACCGCCAAACCTGTAGAGTCGGTTGACAGATGTTTAGACGAGGCGAGATCAGTCTACATTGAAATGGAATTTTGTGTCACTGTTTTTGGGAAGCATCTTGGCCAGTGCAATACGAGTGCCGTTTTCGTATCTCTGACGTAAAGGACAAAAACGCGTACCCCTGTAACATCCATCAATTTAAAACCAACGAGAATGGGCTCTCTTCATTTGCAGTGCAGCCTTTCAATGGAAGAGCTAAAGTGCTTCAAAGTGCTCGGTCATTAATTCTGTTTGCTGCCCAAGGCTGATTAAAATGATCATTTCATTGTTTTCGAAACAGGAGTTTTTTTTTTTTTTTGCTTATAATGTTTTTATGGTGTTGCAAAAGATCGGTGTAAGGCAAGCTAGGGTAAGGAGCACGCATTTTTCATTACGATTAAATATATGCCTTAAATGGTCTGTTAAACAACATGATATTGCCGTGCGCGTAGCGGAGTTGGCAACGCACGCGGCTGACACGCGAAAAAATTGGGTTCGCACCCCACTTGGTTCAGTCCTTTCTTCTTGAGCAACACCACCATTGCAGCCCATGGACCTATTGAAGCCTAGAGAACTTAGTCATTGAGTATTTCCCGTGCCTGATCCTGGATGGCCTCTCTCTTTCTCTCTGAAGGAAACCCGGTAGGGTGGTTGACGAAGTGGGTGCACGGCATGGTCGATGATAATCCTGTGCTTGACTATGGTGGCCTGGCGAACCCCGGTAGCGCGGCTAACCAGTCGTGTAGCTCGTCGAGTAGCTCAAAGAGTTCTTGTTTCTACTATGACAATAGATTAGGCTCGACGTTAAGCTTGGATGGTGGAGTCTTTTCAGGTCCAGGTACTTGAGTTGCTTCTGTGACTGCATGGTTCCTCGGTCACGTCGCTGAAGTCTTCGACGCGTTGACTTGTTTTTACCGAGGCTGATGACTGCACTGGATCTACGAAAGAGCTCAATTTCCAGGATATGTTCCCCGAGCTGTCCTGTAGCACAATAAACTTCACCGGACTGGTTTCGCCTTGGATCTCGAGGCGTGCACTGCACCTCCCGATCGGCGTTATCAGGCGGCCTCCGGCGTTTCTTATTTGCGTTCCATCCCACCACGTCGTCATATTCCGAAGGCGGCGAAAAAGCATCCCGCTGAGAACGGAGTAATCTGCACCTGTGTCGATGAGCGTGGTCGCTTCGTGGCCGTCGATGGCAACGTGAAATTCGTTAAACACCTTTGCAGATCCGCTGTCGTTAGAACGGGAGCTCTTCAGCGTTCTTAGTGAGCTCCTAGCTGGGAGTGTATGCCATAGGTTTGTGTGCTTTATGTAGAAACTTCTGGGTATAGGAGGAGGTTTGTTGTACTCAGCCTGGGTGTGCTAGGGGGTAGTGTGCTGTGGGGGAGGGGGGAAGCGAATCCATAAATCACTGTACCCAGCCCGTGAACAACAATGTCTGCGTCAAGTCCTCAGCCATTTACGTGCATCCGCGCATGTCTGCGTGTGTGCGTTTTCATGTCTATACACCTATTACGAGCATGGGATACGTGCCGGTTACGTGTGCGTCTGTACATAAAATACCAGTCGAAAGGGAAATGACAACATAAGGGATGTGCCCCGACGATAGCGACATCAGGCGGAGCAACAGAACGCGGTCGCGTAACCTCGAACCGGGTAGCAAAGTATAAAAAAGGAATAGGGGGGAAAAAAGAAAGAAAAGCTAATGTGAAGGAAAGAATATTGCACGGCTGACTTGCGATTCGAAACAGATGCGAGAAGGCAGGTGCGCTCTCTCTCTTCCTCGCCCTGTGCTCTGACGGGGGGTCCTCTTTTGTCTTTCAGCTTCCTTTATGTATGGGTTGTTTCGCTTTTTTATATTTGTTGGTTATATGGAGACCTCTGACGTGATCGGTTGAGAAAGGACGAATTCCGATCGCATTCGTGCCTTTGTGTTGTCGCAGCGTCGCCTGTCTATTTGTGCGTGCGCTTGTTGCATGGGTGATTGTTCGACGTCCCCGTAGCCTGGCGCTAATGAGTCAAGCTACGCCGTCTGTTACACCTTTTTTTCCGTCTGCTTCGCGGCTTCACTATCGCAGTCGTCTGCTTCGGCAGGCGCTGTGCGCGCTAGTTTCGGTTTGCCTTTTCGGTCTGCGTGTGTGTGTGTGAGTGAGTTCGTTTTTTGTTTTATTCGCCTGTAGTTTTCTTGTTTTTCTGTATATTTACTTCTTTACGCGGGTGAAATTCGCATGTTCTATTTTTTTTGTACCCCGGGGAGGAACTGACAAGTGGCATGTGTCGTTGAATGGCAGGTAAGAAATTCCTTTCTTTCTTTTGACGACTGCTAGAACGACGGAAGAGCGTTACATTTTGTATGCATTGTACTACAATGTTTCATAACACATTCGGTATACTATCGTTTCAGGATTCGTCAACTGTAAAATAGACTAATTCATGTCAATCTTAATACTAATACTTATTTTAGAGCTAACCGTCATTCGGCGAATGACGCAGATATTGTCTGTTAAAGGTATGTGATTCTAAACTCGTCAAACGCAAAGTTGGAGCCGAAAGTTCGCAGAGTGCGTCAATTGGACGCCGACGACAAAAGTGCGAAGTCATCCTCAGGATAGTCCAATTGGCGCGTTCCGTGAAATTCGGCCCAACTTAGTGTTTGACGAGTTTAGAGCCCATGGTATGTACAATTTAGGCGTACTCCAATTGATGTATTAAAAGTGCGTGAATCTATGCACAATACACGCAGTTTGTCTACCTTTTAAGAGATGTGAAAACCCGAGTCTAAACCGTTAAGTTTCGAAAATTTCTCCTCAGCTCTCAAGAGTCTGCCTTAGTCTTTCGATCAACCACTTATAGCCTCGCTGTCCCGCAACGGAAGGAGAAATAAAACCCGTCTACCGGAATGTCTGACCATTACTCTTTCCATAGCTTACTCGCCCGTTTACCTAGTTTGATAAGATAACTATCAAATTCCTGAGGTAACGAAACCCCGTACTACCGATCGCCTCCCACCCACCCCCAAATGAACACCCCGTACTACCGATCGCCTCCCACCTACCCCCAAATGAACAATGAGCAGTAATTAGTACCAATGTACCAATTCTATAAAAACCCGAAATTTACAATGTGCTTCATGCCCCGTCCCTATCAGCATCAGCGAAAACCCTGGCCAGAAATAATCGAGTTATTCCTTTTTTCCTGCGGGGTTTCTAGAGTCATGCAATTACAGCTTAAGTACGCGGGACGTGGGGAACTTCGAGCATTTTATTATTGCTCCGCAGCCAATGAGGTTGCGTCACTGGATGGTAAGTACACTGAAGAAGCAAGAAGTGTGATTATGATAAACCACGTTCTACGTATCTTAAGGTGTCTAACTGCTATACTCAAAATGCCGGGATTCGCTACCCGCCGTCATTTGGTATTCACTCGACGCTTCAGCCAATTCAGGGCGTGGCCTTTCGACGTGTTCGTATAGCTTCATGTAGGTAAATGTTCATACTGCTACTTTAAGATCGCGTTCGAAACGTTGGCTGCGCCAATCGTCTTTTAAAGCTGCCTGGTGCGACCTACATTTTTTTTTATTTGCCACTGCTAAAACTTTTTACGCGCTTTCAGGCGTAAGTTGACGCGATTTTTCAGTGTTAATATGTACGACCCAAGTAAGCGAAAAACGTTTTGTTTGAAAACTGGGTTACCCAGAGCTGTGTGTGGAACCAAATAAGGTTCTGACTTTACGATTGGAAAACCACCTTTCACTCAAGTCCTCCTTCAAAATCTTCCACGTGTTTCAGTGTTAAAATATATAGAGGCTATATGGAAGATATTACACGTGTCATAAAATTGGTTTTAGACATTTTTAAGTGAGAGAACGGTCTATTCTAACTTCTATGCAGTGTTTATTTGAATGTTTTAAAACGTTTGTCTGATAATATGGGACAAAAGTATGGGCAACGCTAGCTGCAATCTGTCGCGTGGGCGCTGAGGAATTCATTTGCGTCTAACGCTTACAATAATTTCTGAGTCCGTGGATTGAAACAAGAAATATAAATGGTTACTCTCCTCACGGTTCGATAAAGCTGAGAGGCGGATTCCCAAAACTGCTTCCGATTGAGTAATATCGGTGTTATCGGTTCCTCGGCCATCGGCGTATGAACTCGTAAAGGTAGCGGTATCGCGTCCCGTCAGGCATGACCCTTAACGGGGTCAGAGACCCTGACCCGCTGCCGGGACTGCGGGATCACGTCCATTGTCTTGCCGCGAGAGGAGCACGCCCGGGGAGGACGGTGGGTTTAGCTCTGCCCAGAGGGCGGCATTGTCCCAGCTATGGGGGGAGGAAGTCACAAGTGGCGCTACGGTGCGAAGAAAGTCTGGAGAAAAGCCGACCATCATGGGTGACCACGGCAAGGGAACTTGAATCCGAAAGGTTCGTCTGGTAAGAGACGCCATTTTGGCCGAATAGGGCTAATTAGTGAATGAGTGCCGTGTTCCCATGAGATATTTCGGCTGAAAAATGCTTAGGTAATCCGCACCCGACGCATAGTCCGTACCTGATGCATAGCCCATACGTAGAACAGTCCTCAGCCACAGCACACCTGAAGAAATGCGTGCTGTGTTAGAGCACAAAAACGCTCGTGTCATCAGAAATCGTCGCTTATATAATCTCTCGTCCACAAAGTTTGTCACCTCTCGTCATAATGAACCATCTTGAAAAAAGAACTTACTGTACACTTCGTACCTGTAGATATAGTCCGCGCCCTACGTAAAATCATAACTTTTAAATATACAGAGTTCAGAATACACGGTACCCGCAGTTATGCCAAACATTCGCAGAAGGTTAAGCGCAGCTAATGATAATATAGACACTACACACCTACAATCGCAAGGTCACGAGTCTTTGTGCTTTCATTCATCTGCCGCTGCTTACTTCGGAAGTCCGAGGAGTCGATTTACTTCTCGTTAAGTGTGATGTTCCGAAAGAGAAGGAAAAACACACCGCTTCAATAAACGCTTCGAAACCATTCACTCGGGCAGAAGTGTTGAAAATCGGGCAAGTTGGTACTGGTTTATTATAAAGCAAAACGATAAGAAATAAGGAACCAAAAAAAGCAGGGCTCTTGTCTGTCGTACGTGCCTTCCTTTATTTTAACTTTTTTTTGCGATTTGTTACATAATGCAGGAATGTGGTGTGGTAAAAATTAAGACAAGGATAAAAGTTAACAAGGATATTACACGTGTCTTCAGAGTGGGTAACGCCCAGAAGCGTAACTTGACGCAAGCGCGAGCACGACTAAAGACTTCAACATGTGAGTAACTCCCTCCCCCCTTTTCCCTCACGAACAAATAAACAAAAATTCCGAAGCAATTTAAACCAAGCGTTGATTCCACTACGCACGGGTTAGGAAAATACTTTAGAAATTTAGCGAAATGCGAACATCATACTTTTAAAAACTATGTATTTAATTCCAAATGCAGCAACAATTTTGAGAAATGTATTTGATTGCATAATTTATCTTCAACGGAAAATATTTGTTATCTACTTTAACCACTTTTCCGAATATACATTTTGCTTAAAAAATTAACGCTGCGTCATGAAAAAATAAATGTCCCCCAAAAAGAACGCTTAGGTGCTTAAAAATAAACAACACAGGGAATATTTTCGCCATTCTTGTCGAGCCCGCTTGCACCTTTGCATTTAGTTGCGTTATAATCATAATATACTAAATCTCAAAATATTACTTGATGTAAACTACAAAAATGAATCATACAGTCCATGCCAGACAATAAACTCGTCTTCTAGTACACTGAAGTATTCAATAAATAATAGTTCCACAAGGTGAGGATGCCATGTGACTGTCTATCGCCCTTTCGTGCTTTAGAGAACGGAAATTAGGGGGAGAAGCAAAGCAAGCAGGTCACAGTTTTTGAAGGCTTCCAACTTGAGAAGCTTCCTTGTTGTTCGGTATTTAACAGTCTCGTACTCTCAGAAATCTGGAGTGTCAACTTTTCAGGAAAGCACACTGGAGTGTTAATATTTGCAGTTTTCAGGGCGATTGACGAAGCAAGAGTTATGTTTAGACCTAAGAAAAACAACACGAATACATGGTACTATGGTACGTGCATGACATTCCGCCACGCTTATTGTCGCAGGGCAGACTTTGATTTTAAGTATACATATATTTTAAGCTCCATCATTCGCGCAGTTCCTTACGTAGACTGCGATTGGTACTCTGAAATGCTTTGCGGGGAAGTAGACGCTACAACTCTTCTAATTTGCTTCTGAAGCGGGGGGGGGGGGGGGGGGGGGGGGGGGTCAAGTGCCACCCGAAACGAGATTCGATTCCGTCCGTGCGACCCCTGTTCCTCTATTTTATTTTATTTCATGGATTTACATCGCCAAGGTTAGAATCGGGGCCCCAGTGTTAAGCAGTGTTAGAGCACAGTAGCACAAAGTACAGCCTCCTGCAATACGAAAAACCCGTTCGACAATGCAGTTTAAGGTGGATCTACGGAATTCGCTTTGACCAGGACAATGTTTCTTAGTGCGATAAAATAAATTAACATTTGTTCTGTCCCCTGCTTCAAAACAATGCGTGTTTGGCGAGTGCGAACTTAGCATCAACGCATAAACTGAATAAACAAAATGGGTCTTTCACACTACAGGAGTGAGCATGGAGCGAAAACGACCACGGCACCAGAGTGCGGTTGCCTAAATTACTGCTGTCTGGTGCACGTGTGAAAAGTACAGAATAGTGCTAAGACATTGCACTCGCAAATCACTTCTTTAGAAAGAAAAACGGTGTTTGCATTTCTTAAGGGCAGCCCGGACTCTGGCCGTCTAAACCGCCCCGTAGTTTCCATTTGTTTCACATGGCGGAAGAGAGGGCTCAAAACTATATTTAATTAGAACCGAATAATCCAGATTTATTCGTATACAATTTATATACATTCTACAAAATATCGCGTAATATTTATACAACATACTTAAAATATTTTCAATATTTTCGATACGTATTTTACATAAGTATGGATCAAATACTGCCCATTTCTGCTTCTGCAAACTTCCCCTCCATTCCTCCCCCCCCTCCCCCAAAACTTAACAAAAGAGAACGAGGGCTCTAAGCTGACGTTCATGGTAATAATAACTAAGTTAAACAGTTATTTGCTATTTAAGTGCTATAGACTCCTACTCGTTGTGTTTTAAAAAAATTGCGTGGAACTTTGTTTTGGTTGGGAACTTTGTATCATTTTTGGTGTTCATTTCGCACATGTGTTTGTTTGAACATACAACTGTGGCAACAACACACAACACTTGACGTTTTTGTGTGCGTTGAAGGCTAGAACGAGGATGCAAAAACAATCTAAAAAACCGCACTAAAATCAGAATACGAAAAATGTATTCCTCACTATTTATCACAGAACGGAGGTGTTTATTGAACATACAGCGCAAGCGTGGTTTCGGTACAGGCATAATTAAAACAGCTTCTTTGTTTTTCTTACTTTTTTTTAGAAAGGGGGAAGGGTTAAATGATATGGGGTTACGTTTTATTAGTTCCTAGTTTCGTGCAACTTTCGGCTCCATTTTTGCACTTGTGATTCCGCATTTACTCTACGACTTTTATGGCCTTCGATCTCAGGGTGTAGCAGTGTTGAAAGTTCGCAAGTCCGCCTGCATCGCCAGTGTTGTTTCTAGTCTAGTACTTTTTAGTTCACTTCGCCGTTCAGATGCTGATGTCTTTCACATCAGCGGCCTAGTGCAAAGGCTGAGATTCATGAAAACTAAAAATTAACCGAAACTCGCACAAAATGAGCAGTGTGAGAAAATAGTTTTAAATCGCACATACGGAAAGCGGACGTAAATCGAAACGTGGAAAAATTTCCGCACTTGTTTCTAAAAGTGAATATTTACTTCACGAACAACGCAACACTGAATGAGTCGAAAGCATGGTTGATTTAAGTGCCTACTTCCTACTTCTCGCATTCTGAATAACCTGGGGTTTTCAGAAACGAAAACTAATTTATAGGAAGCAAGAGACGAGATAGTGTACATTCGCGAAATAATTTATTTCAAACCAACTACAGAGATGGCAAGATGGCGACACCAAGATATGCAGAATGGCTGTACCCAATACAAGCAAAGCTCCGCCCGCTTAAAAAAGGCCAGGAGTGAATGTGATAATTCGACAGATATATTCCTCGTTGGGGAAACAATTATTGTAAGAAGTTTTATGGTTCCCTGCCGCGTCCTGAAAATGAACTGAGGCGTCAGCCGATGCGCTGGACTTCGTTCTGCGCACAGATCGCACGCAAACATTCTTCATCATTGTTCAAAATTTGGCAAATGTAAAAAAGCTTACACTTTCACGTGGGGTCACAATTTGGAAAGCTTCCAGCTAAGTCTAGCAACGAAATGGTGACGACACGTGAAATGATGCCACGTGACACTATAATGGCTCACGACTTTGGCGTCACGTCTGGTAATGTAAAATCATTTGGCGCCACAGTTTCACATGACGTCATAATTGTGCTAAATTTAACGGATAAACTTTCCCGCTCAAGATGGTGGGGGACACTTCAATGACACCACAGTGTCATGTGAAGTCACAAATTCCTACCTAAATCTAGCGGGAAAATGTTTGCGCTAAATTTAGCAGGAAAAGCTCTACATAACCACGTGACCAAGTCATAATGACCTGTGCATGACCGATAAGCTGCCTTGCACGTGATCAAGAAGTTCAAGGCCCAGCGGTGCTCTTGTTAGGACCGTGAGCACTTGCCTGAAACATTGAAGCATTGGCGGATCCGGGAAGGCGGGGGGGGGGGGGGGGGGGGCAGGGCGCCTGGGCCCCTACCAAGACATACCCCCACCCCCCACCCCAGCCCCCCCCCCTTCTCAAACGAGGGTGCTGCACGGACTGTGCAAAGCAGGACTTGACGCGAACCTCCAATGAATTCCAAACAACACAGGATGTCGCACTTCCAAAAATGGCAAGTGTGTGAGCAGGCCTTCAATGTTAGTCCAAACCATGCATTGGTGTCGTTTCCTGGTACTTGCCGGTTAAGATAATACGCATGAGCCCCAAGCGTAAAAGCGCGCATGCGTTGTCGTAAAACGCGGTGTAGAAAACCAAAAACAAACGATCCTGTCTCCCTTTGACAGTGGGCTTTAGAGTACCGAACCTCACCCTCGGTGTCGGTGGGCTTCGGCCGATCAGAGGGGATTATACGTCGCCAACCCCGAAGAGATAAAAGATTGTCTAAAATAATCACAGTCGGGCGCGATATAAATATGAAACCCTTCCGGGGCAAGCGCCAGGGTGTCTGGCCTTTGAGGGTCATTACTTTCCTTCGATCACCCAGTCCAAGCGAGCTGCCTTCGCCCTACCATCATCACTTCTGAGTGGGAAAGGCTACGATATTACAAACTTCGAAAACATTTTGTTGCCATTTTCAAGAATTCCCTCAGAGGCGCAAAAAGGGAGGAGCTAGCATTGTTATGAAGAATTCCAAGGTTATTGCCTGTCGCCCCGTTCTCTTAAGATCCCCGCGTAGGCACATGGAAAAAAAAAAGTTTGGCTTAGACGAAGGTGGTCAAGCTTACACTCTATGGTCACGTGCTGAAAGGCAACCAGTAATTGAATGTGATTCCTGGGATTTCTGATTAGTTTTTGTTTCGGTATGGTGCCAAAGCCGACCAATTCTTACATGTCCGTTTCGACCTTATCGGATACATCAATCCCAATGCAGCGCAGCGAAAATGGTAAACATCTTTATATTGCCTTTAACTTATTTAGTGCTTGTTTTTCTCGCTATATGTTAAAACAAGCGAGTCAGGCTAAAAGAGTACTCAGGACATATATTGATAAAAATATTTTGACTTATTTTAGACATTATTGTACCGCGCATCAGTGTAGAGCTTTTATGAAAGCATTACATCATATAATAGCCGGCGCAAATTTCCTGTGGCAATCTCAAAAGCTGAAATTTTTTATTAAGATCTGAATGAGATAGTTTTCTGTCGAAACTCAGAGGTTCTGTTGCTCATGAGCAGTGTTCCGTGCTTTCGGTAAATACCGGAAAAAAAAAAAAGTAACCTCCGAGCTGGTTTTATCAAATTGGAGAAAAAAAAAATTGGAGCTGTCCTCGAAAATGAAAAACCCAAGATTCAAGGGGGAAAAAATCCTGTATTCCAGCTTTATTTTGTTTTGTACGGGAACACGGCCCACACTGAACTGTCCGCAAGGTTTCTTCTACAATCGGGACATGCCCTCCGATTGTTTCGCGAGTCAGCCCGGTCAACCTCCAGAGCGCCATCGATCTAGCTAGAGCTTTCACTGCTTCGAGCGCGTCTCCACAAATTGGGGCAACTTAGCTCATAGGTCTAAGGGAGGGTCTCATATTTGCGGGGTTATTTTTCTTCGCATTTGTGTTTTTTCGAGTTTTCCCGCAGATTCGGTGTTCTTCGGTGACGACTTTTTGAATTGGACGAAAAAACGGGGTTTATCGGCGAAATACTTCGGGAAACATATCGCGCGACCAGAGCAAGTGAAATATATCCTCGTACCAACGAGGAAAAGAAACGGAAAGTCGGGTTGAACCAGCCCCGCGAACAGTTTGTGTTTTGTGACAAAATAAAACTGTAGATGAAGATTTTCTTCCCGCGAAGCTTGGATTTTTCGTATTCAAGGACACCTCCAATTCTGAGGTTTTTTGGTTTTTCCCCGATTTTGATAAAACCGACTTGGGTTTTCATTTTTGGGGTTTATAGGAATATATTAAAACACTAAACACTTGTCTTAGGTAGTGCGAAGTGAGCACAGAGTTAGATAAAGGTTCCGTCATCTCCAGCTTCAAAGCGGCAGATATCACAATCGGGTCTTGAATTGCTTTCGTGTCGCTGAGGAGTAAAGACCTCTCTCTGCTATTTATACCCGTGTTTTAACAAAGATCCAACACCCAATTAGGTCTCCTGCGGGGTTTCATTTTTAAATGAAGATGCTAACAGTGTTCCCTCTCTATAACCCCTTTTTTTTAAATCAAGCTTCCCCCCCCCCCTTCCTAAGGAGCTCCTCTGAATCCGACCCTGGCCTGAAGCAGCTCCTTAGCGCGTTCTCGTCGCTGCTGGGTTAACACTTTTATTTTCAGTTTAATGTAGCGAGGAGCGTTCACCTCTGACTTTTGCGGGTCCCTCCTAACACCTTACACACACCAGAGCTGCCGTGCAACATCGCCACCAGAAAGTTTTTGTAGATCGTTCTGACACCCTCGATACCCCCGATAACGATACGATGCATCCACAAAGGTGGCGGCGAAGTATCAGCTATCGTTATCGGAGTCATCGGAACGATCTACTATAAGTCTCTCAGAAGGGCTCTCTCCGTGAAAGCTCGTCCAACCAAATAAACCTCGGTTCGACGTCCTTCTTTATGTCTAGAATCCCCCCATTAAATTTAGATCTTTTTTGTCAAAATTAAGTTATGCATTACAGAAGGCTCATTTTCCGCAAAAAATGTAGCACTAACGATCCGAACCAGATGCCAGAAGTTTCAGAACTAACAGTTATCGTATTAAAAAGTTATTGGTGATTTCCGAAATTTTTAATGGGAAAATGGCGGCCAACAAAACTTTCGAATACGTGGAGCTAAATGGCGCCAGCTACCGGAAACGGGCGAAAACTGGCGCATTTTTCAAATGAAATGCTCAGAAATTTGATTGCAACTTTTGAAACTTACTTGCTGCGGAGGGAGTAATAATGTGCTCTGAACCCGCTACTCCCAGAACAGCATAGTGCACATGTTGTCTGGACGTTTCAGGAAAGTATATGCCTTTTAAAGCTTATTTAAGTATTAAGTAATACGGCCGCGACATTACGACATTCTTTGAGTTCGAATATAGCGACGTTACTACTTTACGTAACAGGAAATAGCGATCAGAAAGTTTGAAAATCGGCGTACAGGTATGGTTTAGGAACGTTTTCAATCAATTTGATATCCCGTATGTTGCGAGGCAAACTCATGATATTTTTACGATGATTTGTAGTCAAATACGAGAAGTCTGCTTCATGACGCGGTTTAACTCAAACTGGCGAACGCATTCGAGTATCCGTCGCGAGTTTATTTTCTCCGTACTGCGGAGTTGCTGTACCCCCGCAAACAGTATGTGCTGAAACATACAATCTGTCCTTTTAAAGCGCCTGCGGTCCCCACATGCTCAATTTTCTCTCGATTTGTTACATAGTCCGAAGTATAGTGAACCTCAGCTTAACATTTCATTCCTAATTTTCAAAATATGCATACCTCTAAAAAAAAAAAAAAAAAATCTGGCAGATGTGTTAAAGTAGCATACAATATTGTTTCAGCTTACAGTGCCGCACGCGGCTCAGCTGGCCAAGAAGGCAGCGCGCCCCTGGCCTAACTGTTATCGTGGTTGCCTCCCACGCGAAAAGCCGAGGTTCGATGCCTGACCGCGGATACACTTTTTTTTTTTTTTTTGTAATGTCGCGTTCTTAGAAATTCAAGAGCCCCGTTGCTTATTGGAGGTTAAAATGTTCTACGCGCCAAACGTCCTCGGCCGATTGTTCCAGAAGACCTGATAAGGGCGTGGCGAGCCGGAGCCAGTCTCGCCCCAGCGCTCGATCCTGCTGTTTCGCCGACATCGACACCTGCGATGCTGACCATCTTCTATTTTGTTTTGGGCGCAAGTTCTCCCCATTAAAACGTTTAGTTTCTCCAGCTATTTACCGCCTCATCATTTGTCATTCGTGACAATATTGTCCTCGATAGAACATCAACACCTAACCACCGACCCCATTGCAACTCTATTTCCATTTAAATTATACAACAGCATAAACTTGGCACGCGTTGTCGCCAAAACGCCCTAGCCGACTCTGCGGGAAAAAAAAAAAGAAGTGTCGTGACTGGCCGACATGGCATCGGAATGCCAATCCCTGGATGCGACGGGGATCGGCCTTGGTTGGCCGCTTCCGGTGGCGTGCCAACCAAGCATGCTTCCGGTTTCCGCTTTACGCGTACGAAGGCAAAAGCGTCCCCCCGCCTTGAGCCTGTCTGGCTCCAGTTCGACGCCGCGTTTGATCGCCGCACTCTGGCTCCCGTCTGACGCTTGATCAATGCCGGCTGCTTCATTGTTTCTGGAGCGCGCACGCTTCGATGTGCTCTTTGACTTTCTTCTCCTGTCCCAGGGTCGCAGATTTGGAACCTTTAACGGCAATCGAACTCATTCCAAAGGCTCTATGCCACACGAGAAATTGAGAGAGACGGTCCGACGTCCACACGCGCTCTCTCATCTCCTTTTCTACCTCAGTTTTCCTCCGTATGCAGTCGCGCCGTGAAGGCTCCTCATGCCCTCCACGTGGACTCTCAATTTCACACCAAGCCGCGCAGCCGACTCCACAACACAGTGCAAACAAGCACAGAAGCGCAGGATGACGGTGCCTTTACTGATTGGTGTAGCGGGTGATAGCGAGGGCACATGGACGACGTGCCCCGGGACGATGCACATTTTGGTCACTGCGTGATTGGCTCTGTTGGATCAAAGCGTTTCCTGCGCTCGGGTGTGGCGTGAAATGGTGTATAAGACATCTGGTTGGTCTACTTTTCCGCGAATCCCTCGGGGTTCGCTGCAATGTACGGAGGGCGCTCCACGCACGGCCAAGCTGAATCTATGTTTAGACCTTAGAAAAAAGAAGAAAAAAACAGTGTGCGCGTTGACACTGCGCATTCTGCTCAGTGCCACAGCACAGACAAGAGTGTAGAATTGAAATCTACATGGATCTAATCATGATTTAAATGAAATCGGTGTTACTGTGATGGTTTAAATCAAACGTTTCCCGCAAAAAGTATTTTTGAAAAAAAAACAGCTTTTATTTACCGTGTTTCTATCATTTTGATGTTTTCTATAATCGCATTTGTTATTGTTTTGTACTAAAATAAAAAAAAGAAAAGAAACATCAAGCAAGATTTACTTATATCTCGCTGAACACGAGCAAAAGCACTGCTATTCTGAGCAAATCGAAGCATTGAGCATTCTGCCTTCCATTTTATTCGTCAGTTTCGTGACATCCTGTTTTATGGTAATCAAAACGCGTTAAAAAAGAACAAAAAACTAGAAAAGTAATCCCTTATAGCAAGCAAGTCAGAAGCCGAACGAAAAACCTGATAAAACGTTTTAACCAACTGAAACAATCGAGCTGTGTTTGTTCTTTTAGGCACCAATAAAAAGTTGTTTACAAAACTGTACTTTTCATTTGCAGTATTATTTCTTTCGCACTGCTATCAGTGATTGAACGCATTGATTAATCGAACTGTCGTGTTTAGAAATAGTTGCCAGTGATAGAAAGTAACTATTTTCTAGACACAACGAGTTAAATGAAATTAATCTAAATTAAATCAGAGAAAATTGATTTAATTAATTTTTATAAAATAATCTATTAATTTTTTACGCCCTGGCGTAGACCCAGCTTCCTTTGTAGATTACAACGATTTGCACCGCCAAGTGCTTCGTGGAGAAGTAGATGCAGCATATATTTTAGAGGGTAGATAGTCACTAATTCACAAATATTTTAAGAGACGCTGAGCGTATGCTTTTACGTAGAAAAAAAAATGGCGTTCGTGTTTGTACATTTTAAGATCGGTCTACCTTTGTGTAGAAACCGGTAAAAAAACATGCGCAATTTTTTAACGTAATTGGCCACGTTTTGCGTCTTTTACCTTCTCAGTGACTTAATGACTGTTTAGCTTCTTTGTGATTCCTTTTTGGCGTTCTGATAGGCGAGTGCCTTAATCTGATTGACTGTGTAGCCATAATGAGATGCACGTGGCTTGACTCGCCCTGGGTTCCTGAAGCTGTCCGCGACCGAAGAACTGGGTTGCCAAGAGTTCCGTGCGACCCAGCATGATTCGCCTGATCACCAATCTGAGCGCCTTTGTCGCAGAAGTTTCCGGTACTGGGATTAAAAGAATCTATAATATATATTGTGAGGGTATTATAAAATGTATCGTCGTCCCCAAACATTTCGATCCTGAAACTGTGACCATCATCGTAGCGCTGGTCGTGCGAACGAAATCGTTCGCTCTCTATACATTGCTTGCTTTGATATTCATATTATCCGCCATTGCTGCGTACCCTGCTCCTGTGCCCGTACTTTCAGCAGAATACATTTGGCAGTGGGCACAGTAACTGTGTTTTTTTTCGGCACGGATAATTGAGAAAAACAGATTCGATGGTACGAAATCTATGCTGCAGAAGGTACGGGCCGAAGAGCATGATACGGAAGAATGGCGCCTGGTACGGCGTCATGTGACGTCACGTGCAAGGTATGCGTAGCTCTGCTGATTAAACAACAGCGGGCCGGATTTGATCAAATCTTGACAAACTTTTCAAGCCGTAGCCATTTCTTATTCGCGAGTGTTTGACTAAAGGCAAAATAGAACTCGTTAAATGTATCGCTCGTTTGAAAAAAATGGCGGGTACTGACCTTCCCAAAAAATATACCTTTTGCCAAATTACCTAAGCATCAAAGAGAATGCCGGGAACGTAGGTGCACGCGCTTTGCGTGCTGGCGTCTGCCGCTGTAACTCTTCGGAAGCAAAAATCTAAAACAAACGGCACTTCGCAGGCACGTTCCACAAACGCTTTATTTTGGTCATTTGCTTCAATTCTCTTGTATAGGGAAAGCAGTGCGTGCAAAGCGCGTACCTGCGTTCCCAGCATTCTCACTGATGCTTGAGTAATTTAATTAAAGGTCTATTAGCCTGGGTAAAAACAAGAGAACCAGCTCCAGGTAGTGCTAAGTACGATGTAAAATGGACGGCAAATTAAATTTCTGGATTCTTAACAAGAGAGGATGTATTGTATTAAAAGTGCAAATGGCAAGCAGGTCACGGAGCTTCAGCGTGTCGTTTTCTGCATCTCGTAGCGAGTCTCTTAATTTCATATTATCCCGTGATTAAACTTGATACTGTCACGGGTGGTGACCAAAAACAATAGATGAACAGGAAGAAATAAACGTTTAATGTGGCGAACTTGTGCCAAAAATAAAAGAGTACAAAAGATAATAACAAAGCGTCGCGGGCGTCGAAGTCGGCGAAACCGCAGGATCGAGCGCTGGGGCGAGACTGACTCCTGCTTGCCAGGCGGAGCCGCTTTTGTACACGCGTTGGCTTCTGGAGCATTCGATGTAGAAGGTTCGACGCGTAGAACATTCCAACCTCGAATCAGCTAGACGGTTCTCGAATTCACTAGAACATCACATTACAGTGTAAACAAAAATCCGTAGCCACGGCCAGGAATCGAAGCCTGGTCATTCGCGTGGGAGGCAAGCGCGATAATCGTTAGGCTACGGCCGCGCTGCCTACTTGGCGCGCGGCATTACTCCCCCCTTAAAAAGTGCATCGCCTCGATGCAACACAAAACAAAACAAAGCACATAAAAAGAACGGCAAACTAAAGAGTCATTTGAAACACATAAGATCCACAGTCCTATCGAGCGTAGTACGGCTTCAGGCGCACGACGTGGACGACTTCAGGTCGTGGTGGGCGGCGTGATGATGTTCTTGTTCCGTCGGGCATCACCTCGTAGTTCAGCACGCCGAGGCGACGAAGTACCTTGTATGGTCCAAAGTACCGTTTCAGCAGTTTCTCACTGAGGCCGCGGCGACGGATTGGCGTCCACACCCACACCTTGTCTCCGGGCTGGAAGTGAACGTCCCTGCGACGAAGGTTGTAGCGGCCCGCGTCGACGCGTTGCTGGTCTTGAATCATGAGTCGGGCGAGCTGGCGGGCTTCTTCGGCGCGTTGAGCAACCGCCTGGGCGTCGTCGCTCTCATTGTCAGATGGCTCATGGGGCAGCATTGCGTCCAGCATGGTTGTTACCTTCCGACCATGTACCAGCTGGAAAGGGGTGAATCCAGTGGTCTCCTGAACGGCCGTATTGTAGGCGAACGTGACGTAGGGCAACACCTCGTCCCACGTCTTGTGCTCTACGTCGACGTACATAGAGATCATATCGGCGATTGTCTTGTTGAGTCGCTCGGTCAGCCCGTTGGTCTGCGGGTGGTATGCAGTGGTTCGACGATGGCCGGTGCCACTGAGACGAAGGATCTCTTGCGTCAGCTGGGCCATGAACGAAGATCTACGGTCTGTGATCAGGACTTCAGGGGCGCCGTGCCGGAGGACAATGGACTCAATGAAAAACTTAGCGACTTCAACAGCCGTGCCTGCTGGAAGGGCTTTCGTCTCGGCGTACCGTGTGAGATAATCGGTGGCGACGATAATCCAGCGGTTTCCCGACGTTGACGATGGGAAAGGGCCAAGTAGATCCATTCCGATCTGCTGGAACGGCATAAACGGGGGAGAAATCGGATGCAGAAGTCCTGACGCCTTCGTTGGCGGTTTCTTGCGTCGCTGACACTCGTGGCATGATCGAATGTATAGGTGAACGGTCTTCGGTAGCCTCGGCCAGTAGTACTTTTCTCGAATCCTGGCGAGCGTCCTGCTGTAGCCAAGGTGTCCAGCCGTTGGGTCGTCATGGCATCCTTGGAATATTTCGTCTCGAAGGCTGGCTGGAACAACCAACAGCCATGCTGTGTTGTTGTTGACGAAGTTCTCCTTGTACAGCACCCCTCGCCGCATGGAGAATGTATGCAGGATTCTTAAGAAAGCACGGGGAACCGAACTCGCTTGTCCCTCCAAGTGCTCGATGAGCGCTCGCAGTTCAGGGTCGTCTCGTTGGAGTGCTGCCATGTCGCTGACGTCCAAAGCGCCGAGGAAACACTCATCGTCGTCGTCTTCGATACAGGCAGGACCGGCCTCGACAGGAGCTCTTGACAGACAGTCGGCGTCATGGTGCTTCCGGCCGGACTTGTACACAACGGTCATGTCGAACTCCTGCAGTCGTAGGCTCCACCGGGCGAGGCGTCCGGAGGGGTCTTTCAGATTCGCGAGCCAGCAGAGCGAGTGGTGGTCCGTGACCACGCGAAATGGGCTTCCATACAGATACGGCCAAACTTCGTTATTGCCCAGACGACAGCAAGGCACTCCTTTTCAGTTGTAGAGTAGTTCCTCTCCGCCTTAGACAGCGTTCGACTCGCGTATGCGATGACTCGCTCTGCCCCATCCTGCCTTTGAACAAGCACCGCGCCATGTCCGGTGTTACTGGCGTCCGTGTGAATCTCTGTATCAGCGAACTGGTCGAAATGGCCAAAAATCGGGGGCGTCTGGAGTCTTCGTTTCAGCTCATCGAATGACCGCTGGTGTTCGTCTGTCCATTCGAACTTTACGGCGTCCTTCGTGAGGTGCGTCAGCGGTGCGGACAGCTTGGCGAAGTCCCGAACAAATCGTCTGTAGTAGGCACAAAGTCGGAGGAATCTTCTCACGGCCTTCTTGTCAGACGGCGGCGTAAATGCAGCCACGGCGCGGGTCTTCTCAGGGTCAGGGAGAACACCTTTGTTGCTCACGACGTGGCCAAGGAACTTAAGCTCACCATAGGCGAATCGACACTTTGTCGGCTTGAGTGACAGGCCGGCGGTCTTGCTGGCTTGAAGCACGGCTCGAAGTCGTTTCAGGTGCTCGTCGAAATCTCGTGAAAATACCACGACGTCGTCGAGGTAGACGAGGCAGCTCTGCCATTTCAGACCTGCCAGCACGGTGTCCATGACACGCTGGAAGGTGGCTGGCGCAGTACAAAGCCCGAACGGCATCACTTTGAATTCGTACAGTCCGTCGGGAGTGACGAAGGCAGTTTTCTCCCGGTCGCGTTCGTCGACTTCAATCTGCCAGTAGCCACTCTTCAGATCCATCGCCGAAAAATATCGGGAGTGGCGCAGTCGGTCTAACGTATCGTCGATGCGGGGGAGCGGATAGACGTCCTTCTTCGTCACAGCGTTCAGTCGACGATAGTCCACGCAGAACCGCAGGGTTCCGTCCTTCTTCTTTACAAGGACGACTGGGGACGCCCATGGGCTTCTTGAGGGTTGAATGATGTCGTCGTCGAGCATTTCTTGGACTTGATCCTGAATCATCTTCCTTTCCTTTAAGGAGACTCGATACGGCGACTGGTGGATAGGGAGCGCGTCGTCGTCGGTAATAACGCGATGTTTCGCCATTGGTGTTTGGCGAACTTTCGACGACGTGGCAAAACAGTCACGGTATTCAGCGAGGAGATCAACCAGTTGCCGGCGCTTAGGAGCTGGGAGCTCGGGGTCAATGTCGATCGGCGGCGGCGGCGTGCTATTCTGCGACGAGGTTTCTTCGGAGATTGCGGTGACCACGACTGGCGCCTGAAGCTCCTCAATGTGGCCTACAGTGGTACCCTTCGTCAGGTGCTGCGGCTCCTCTCGGAAGTTAGTCACAAGAACAGTCGTACGTCCTTCTTGGAGATGCGTTACGCCTCTTGCGACGCCAATTCCTTTTTCTAGGAGCAGTTGGACGCTGCCTCCCAGAAGAGCTTCACCGTGTATGGCTGCGTCGGTTATAACGGTGACGAAAACACTCGACCGCGGCGGTAAGTTCACATGGTCGGCGATAACTCGGATTGTGGTTGACGTCGTGTTGGTCTCCACCGGCGGTAAAACAGGCTTTCGCAGCGTCAGCTGGTTTGCCCCGAGGTCGATGACGGCGCCATACTCGCAGAGAAAGTCCATTCCGAGAATAACGTCCCTTGAACAGTCTTGGAGAACGACGAACTTCACAGGGCACGTCTCACCGTGGATCTCGACGCGAGCAGTGCATCTCCCGACTGGTGTGATGAGGTGCCCTCCGGCGGTTCGTATTTGGGGTCCATCCCACGGCGTGGTGACTTTTCGAAGGCGGCGAGAGAGCCTCCCACTCAAGACCGAGTAGTCTGCTCCGGTGTCCACGAGTGCTGATGCGTCGTGCCCGTCAATGACGACATTTAGGTTATTGGACACCGTTGCAGGGGCGTCGTTTCGATCTCTGGTAGCGTTCGAGTGGGGGCCCTCCGACGTTCGTGGAGGATCTTGGCGTCGGTCGTCTTCGGCAACTCCACCTCCAGGGGTTGCCGCGCCTAGTTTCCCCGGCGAGGAGCGAGGGGTGATAGGCTGTCACGTCGGGGTCGGTGCATCGGCGAAGCTGGACGTCGCGGTGACGGCGACCGGAATTCTCGGCGGGACGCAGGCTCG
Source organism: Ixodes scapularis (assembly GCF_016920785.2). NCBI lineage: Eukaryota > Metazoa > Arthropoda > Arachnida > Ixodida > Ixodidae > Ixodes > Ixodes scapularis. The sequence continues at coordinate 146,198,760 of NW_024609846.1, read as the reverse complement.
GGAGACTGGGGTCGTCGCAGGTACTCGTCGATCTCCCGAGGGCGTTCACCATACCGGGGGCGCGGGTCGCTTGGGTGGAATCCGCGCAGCCCGAGTCGTCGGTACGGGCATCGGCGGTACACATGGTCAGCTTCCCCGCAGTGGTAACACAGCGGGCGTCGGTCGGCCGTCCTCCAGACGTCTGTCTTCCTCGGCGTAGGTCGCTCTGGGGGAACGTGCGCCTGATCTTCCTGTCGTCGGGGGTACTGCGGCGTTGGGGCGTCTCTTCGGGGCGGCGCCGTGGCTTGGCGGGAAGCTTGCGGCGGTCGTCGGGCCATGGCGGCGTAGCTCAACGTCGGTTCCTCCGGTGCCACCGTGGTGACGGGAACCTCTGGTTGGAGCGCCCGATGCACTTCTTCGCGGACAGCCTCGGCGATGGAAATGGTTGGCGGACGGCTGGGGGTTGGCAGCAACCTTCGCAGTTCCTCCCAGACAACCTCCCGGATAATTTCGCGGATGTCCGTACCAGGCGCGTTTTCGCCGCTAAGCAGCGCGGTTGCAATGACGCTTGGCTGCCGCTGGTAGTGGGAAGCGCGCGCTTGGAGGGCGCGCTCGATGTTTGTCGCCTCGCTGACGAAGGCGTCGACGGTTGCCGGCGGGTTGCGGACGAGGCCTCCGAAGTTGTCGTCCTTCACGCCCCGCATCAAAATGCGCAGTTTCTTTCCCTCGGTGGCCTGAGGGTCGGCGCGGGAGCTCAGGCGGAGCACGTCTTCCACAAAGCTCGTGACGCTTTCATTGGGGCCCTGGGTCCTGGTTCGCAGTAGGTCCTCGGCTCTCTCTCGGCGGTTGTTGTTGACGAACGTAGCCTTCAGATCGGACTTGAAAATGTCCCACGACGTCAAAGAGGACTCATGGTTCTCGTACCAGTGCTTGGCGGTCCCCTCAAGCGAGAAGTACACGTTGTGCAGGCGCTGCTCGTCGGTCCAGCCATTGTGGCGGGCAACGCGTTCATACTGGTCAATCCAGTCTTCGACGTCTTCGTAGAGTTCACCGTGGAAGGGGGCAGCCGTTCGCGGTGCGACGGGCATGTAGATGACGGGAGAAGCGGCGGGGGCTTGCGACTGGTTGGCCATCGTCGTCTTCTGTGGCTTGGGCTTGTCCAGCAGCAAACCGTACTCAGGATGCTCTCCCTTGATGCGGCGGCTGGTCCGAGTTTCAGGTTCTGTGGTGAGTGGTCTTCTCACCGAGCCGGGAATCGGACTTGCACTGCGGGTCCTTGGAGGGGAACGCTGCACGGGCATGCGCTACCCAGCACCTCCACCAATATGTCACGGGTGGTGACCAAAAACAATAGATGAACAGGAAGAAATGAACGTTTAATGTGGCGAACTTGTGCCAAAAATAAAAGAGTACAAAAGATAATAACAAAGCGTCGCGGGCGTCGAAGTCGGCGAAACCGCAGGATCGAGCGCTGGGGCGAGACTGACTCCTGCTTGCCAGGCGGAGCCGCTTTTATACACGCGTTGGCTTCTGGAGCATTCGATGTAGAAGGTTCGACGCGTAGAACATTCCAACCTCGAATCAGCTAGACGGTTCTCGAATTCACTAGAACATCACATTACAGTGTAAACAAAAATCCGTAGCCATGGCCAGGAATCGAACCCTGGCCATTCGCGTGGGAGGCAAGCGCGATAATCGTTAGGCTACGGCCGCGCTGCCTACTTGGCGCGCGGCAATACTTTGGAGGCGTTCCCAATACAAGAACACTGGCTCCATTGAACGATGACTAGATGGACGACATACGCATAAAAGTCTCACTACAAGCGTGATATAGACCAGGGGTGGCCAGACGGACAAACACAAAGAGCCATAAAAAAGAACCATTATAAGTTATAACTGAAGAGCCGGAATAAAAAGGGGGCGCTTTATTTTTTAGCGTGGAGCGTTCTTTGGCTAGTTGCTCCGGATTTAATGAAGGCGGACCAAGTGAAGACGGACTAAGTGAAACTGAATTCAGTAAAGCTGAGGCCTGAGACGTAACATGACTTCAATTTCCCTGCTAGATTTAGCGGTAAAGTTGACGTCGCGTGATCTTCACAAAGCTTTTGTTTCCCAGCCAAATTTAGTGGTAAAAATGACGTCACATGACTTCATGTCAAAGTACCTAAAACATCATTTAGTTTCCCCGCTAAATTTAGCGAAAAACCTTAATACCCTTGATATGATGTCGCGTGACCTATGCACAAAATCAGTTTCCCCGCTAGATTGAGTGGGAAAATATACAATTGAAATTTAAATTGGCAATTGATAATTGAAAATTTACACCTGATACCATTTATCCAGATCCATGTGCGCACAGTGGCGCAAGGTCGCCAAAATGCAAGCTACTTTTATTATACAGGGCCTTCAATTTTAATTCGAACTGATTTTTCAAAAATATTTTGCTTTATCAAATATAACCCAATATAACTTTTCGATATCTGAATTATGTAACTGGAAATCTTCTTGGATTCTATCTGGAAACCTGAAATCCGGCTCTCAGACAAAGGAAAGACACCTGAAATCCTTATTGCCGACAAAGGAAATGAAAAGGAGTTGCGAGCTGCACTCTGATCAGCGAAAAGCCGGATGTGGCCCACGAGCCACAGTTCCCGCCCCCCTCCTTCCCAGATATAGACCTACATCCACATAAACTATACGCAATCTATGCAATATATGGAGCAATTTCGATATAAAAGTACTTTTGTTTAGATCTTTTTGCAGTGTAATGTGACTATGTATATGTAAAAGGGGCTCAGAACCAGCCAAGCCGCACTCTTGCGGCTTCTTGTCTGTGCTCCAGACATCAATTTGCATATTGTACTTGGTGATGTCAAATAAGGTTTGATTTGAATTGAAATTTTGAAACACATATAAAGTTATATTATATAAAACATGATAGATATATCGAATATATAAGACATTCTGGAATAGGTGGATAGTAGTTAAGCCGTTTTTGTTACAAAACTAGTTTATTTGCTTCCTTTCGCTTTCAGTTTTGAGCTAGTTTGACAAAGTGTTCTACGTCTAAACGCCAGGAGAAATTCAAGATGAAACATAAGTACATCTCAAGAAGCTAGGGCTGTGAAGAAGAAAGGCACAGTGGCTGTTTTCAACTCGTGTGTGTGTTAAAAGGGTGAGCGCGCAAGCGAGCTGGTAAAAATTTAACATAATTTAACCCGATACAAAAAAAAAGAACAAAGGATAACAAAGAGATACGTTGTTTCTTCGTTTTATCTGTCTTTCCTTTCCCTGCCCGTCTCAGGTTAAGTTATGCCAATATATTCTAGTCATTTATTTTAGTCTTGACTCGGGAGGGCTTAAGCAGAGGTGGCCAAATTACTTTCATATTGTAATTAAATTGCATTACAAATTACTTGGGTGGAAAAGTAATAATTACAATTACACATTACCTAAAAATAACAAGAAAATTTATTTCAAATTACTTTTTTCATTTCCCTATCAAAAATTAAACAACAGTTTCTTTCTACCAGTAATTGCATTTACAATCTTTACAGAGAAGTACAGGCGACTGGTATGCGAACAGTTTGCCTGATTTGATTCCTCTCTCCAAAATAAATCAAGGAAGAAAACAAAAAAAAAGAGTGTTTCACTCCTTCTTCTTTTGCGACTCAAAATATAAAAATCCTTCTAACGAACGCCTGGCAGTAACTTCACTTATGATGCCCTTTTTTTTCCTTTGAGCTCATCCTGCCCATAATTAGTCCTCTCTTGAACGCAACATTCTGATACTCGAAGAGAATGCGGAGTCAGTTCGTAGTATCCGGGAGTACAGCCCGCTCCACGGCTAGTGCCCAGCTCTGCTAAGGCCTCTTCGATCTTACGACACCCTTACACAATCAGATATGCCTTCTAGCTTTATTCTGTCAATATCTGCATCCGGAATTCCTCGCTAGTTTTTAACGTTTGCTCGCAAAGGGCAATCAGCTTGTTTCCTCTACAAGACGTATTTTGGAGAAATGCGGGCACGGTCAAAACGTGTAGGCTTAGGATAAAGTAGCATCTGCGGAAGGGTGCTTTTATCTCTGACCTCCACGGGACACAAGAATAAGCAGAGCCTTGTCACGAGTCCCCTTACAATAGTGGTCTCATGAGCAAAAATAGATTCAGTCTGTTCCCTCGTGCATAGATTTCCTGTTCATTTTTTAATGCATATCATTATTGTGCTTCCGAGTGCGCACGCTCGTGCTATTGTACTATTTCCACTCAAGAGGTTTGTGGTATTCAAGATGTGTCTCTCCATGAGTCGCCTAATGCATTTCTTTGATTTGTTTACGTTACCCTTCTTCCGGAACTGTATTTTCTTACAGGTGCCCTTCAGTTTCGCAGTTGCACACAATATGCTTGAAGCTAAGAAGCAGTCATTTAGAAATTTAATTAAAATGAGCGCTTCAGAGTAATTTATTAGATCTCTAAATTACCTAACCGAAAAAGTAATGCCTTACTTTACTAATCGCTGCCAAGAGTTATTAAATCACTGTAATTACATTACAGTAATTGCATTACTGTCACCTCTGGTATATAGTAATGAGAGGCTGTTCGCGACGCAGACGACAGCTGAAATTGGCAGCTGAGTGATCATTATTCTTTTGTGGTTATCACGAAGGCTAAAACACGCTGCGCTAGCCGTTTTTTTTTTTTTTTTTTTCTTTTTTTTACGCCAAACGTTCATGTGTTTTTACTTGTCCGTCGTTGATTTGGAAGGGAATTCAGGCACTCGACTCGACCGGTTTGCAGTCCTCGAACTTGAACGTGATCTGCTAACACACTTTCGACGTGAGTGAGCGATCTGTACACACGCGGCAGAAGTGGGAGGATTGGAGAACGTTTGACCAGACACTGCTTGATGGACAATGGAAGATACAAACCAAAACGACAGCGAATGAAAAAAAAAAATTGACCGTGACTCGGAGTAGCGAGAGGCTAAACAGTTAGCCAAGGAAGGCTGTACCTTTAAGCTGAAGTGCTCTTGGAACTACGAGCTCGACAGACCTATCAACCCCCCTCCCCCCCCCCCCCCTTCTTCATCGACTGACCCAGCTCTCTGTGGTGGGTGTGGTCAGGAGCCTGATCACATGGCAAACGATGGACCCAGGACCTGTGCAAAAGAGCACGTAGTTACCACCGCACTGCCAGATTGCAGGCCAACGGAGTACAGAGAGGTTCACATTAAGCTAACTATACTATGTACAAAAGTATTAACAAGATTGTATCTCTGTTTCAGTGTCATATTGGAAATGTAGAACTGACAAGAACACAAACTTTGAAGCACACAGAGATAACAATAAGTCAAACCTTAAAATGGCAGTCACATATTCTAAATATCTGCACAGCTGCTTATAAGCAATCATGCATGCTTAAATATAGACTTAAAAATAACTATAGGGAAATCAGACTTACGGCAAACGAAACTCGGATACGATTTACTCTAGAATACGCTTCGGTCGTTCGGGACCCCGCAACCAAAAGCGACATAAACAAGCTCGAGAGAATACAGAAAAAGGCAGTATGTTCGATAACTTCAAATTACGCATCAACGTCCACTGTGACAGAAATGTTAAATGTTTGTGGACTTGAACCATTTGAGGTTAGGAGAAAAATTGCAGGGTTAAAGCTTTTGTTTCGGATTTATCATAGCCAAGTAAAGATCAACCGTGACATTTATCTTAGAAACATTACCAACAGATCAGCTAGACTAAATCAATCTAAAGCATTGCAGTCGTATATGGCCAGAAATAATGTGTCCAAGTATTATTATTATTTCTTTTTTTTTTGCAAATACGATTAACGATTGTAATAATCTTCCTGAGCATATTGTAAATCACAACGATATTTCAATGTTTGAGGATGCTGTTAGACTTCTTTACTCTGTTTAAACCGCAATCATAACGCCTCGGTGTTATTTTCTCTCGTTTCACTTTCTTTGAAGTTAAGTATGTACAGTCGGGGACAAAAGTCTCCAGGACACGCGAGCTGCGACTGAAACGCATTGCTCTGCCATCTGCCGGTGGGTCGCCTGGTTTCGAGATCACAGAAAAGCGCATGCGCGTCCTACTATGCCTGCCAACATGTGCGCTTTCCCGCTCTTCTGCGGCGCGGCGCCTAACTCGGAATCGGGCGCGTGGTACCGCCTCGGAGATTGCGCTTACTGACATGGCACATATCAAGCAAGAAGTCACGGCATCTCAACTGAGCGATAAGCTCAACTGGTTATAAAGCAAAGTGCGCTGACACGTCACACGGCGAAATGCGGCGAAATGCCCCAGGTGGTGTCTCAAGTTTCGGAATGTGTAGCAGACGCCCGTCAGCCGCCAGCGCTATCTCCGAGGCGGTACCACGCGCCCGATTCCGAATTAGTCACTGTGCCGCAGAAGAGCGGGAAAACAGACATGTTTGCAGGCAGAGTAGGACGCGCATGCGCTGTTGTGTGATCTCGAAACCAGGCGACCCACCGGCAGATGGCAGAGCAATGCGTTTCAGCCGCAGCTCGCACGTCCTGGAGACTTTTGTCCCCGACTGTACGTATATATCGCGTCATTTTTTAATGTTTTATTGCAGTTTCTGTCTTTTTATATTGTCTTCTTTGTTATCCGCTCGAATGTATGCAATGCAGGTTCCTTAGATTATTGTTGCTTATTGTGGTCAGTATATTGTTATTGTTTAAGGGATTATCAGTTTTTTTCTACGTGCATTTAGTTCCCTTTTTCTGTTCATTTGTGCTTTGGGCGCGTCTTGTATCTAGTTTTGTAAATATGGTATTGTTCAAAATATATATAGGAGGTATGAACTATCCAAATATATCTAAGATATTTAAATTGTTTTAACCATAAATTCTGTTAGACGTATTTGTTTGTTGCTTACATACATTTGGTAGTTTTTATATATACACTTTAGTAGCCGTTATCCGCCAATATCTGGTAAACAATGAGGGAGCTCCAGCACGCACCTTCCTGTCGAGGGTTCTTCAGCATTGCAGAGGAAGTTAGAGGTACTTCCCTCTCCTTGAGTCCAGCATCAGCAGAAAAACGCGTTTAGCTGCTCCTATACTCGGAGACAATGCTCTTACCAAGAAAAAAAGAAGAGCAGCAGCAGATGTATCATTGTCAGGCGTTTTATAAACTTCCTTCCGTAAGGTATGTCATCGAACCTTGCGGTGTTATCAATTTTTTACTTTTTATCTTCATGTCTACATCACCACTGAAGCGACACGGCGCTTCAACTCCCATGTCGTCATAGAAGAGAAAAACACGTTCAAGTGTCTCGCTCCTCAGACTGAGGCCCTTAGCATTCGCTTTGCTCACTGGTAAGAAAATATCTAATTAATTTTGTATGTGCATCGCAGGTATATCTTCTTGCAGGATGTTTTTGAAGTGAAGGCGCTTTACGCCTAGTTTGGAATTTTCGAAGCGTTGGGTAGCGTATAGAATAACTCTGTTGGCGATGTACGTTTTAGTTATCATACCTGGTTGCTCATTAATGTCTGTCACTTTCATTTAGTGGACGTCATTTTTGTTGATGTGACAAGTCATCGAAACACAAACGCCCTCGGGTATTTACGGTAAATTCTTAACTGGAGTGAGGCCTCTAAGCTTGAAACTCCTTACTCTATAATTTACAAATAATGGCATCTGGTTCTTCTCCGACACACCTCCGTCGTCAGTTAGATCACCTCTGCAATTTTTCAGCAAGTTTAAGATTGTTACTGCATTAAAGAAACTTTTGAAGTACAGATTGCTTACAATTAACTTGTGCATGTCATATTTTTTTACGACTTCGGTAACCCTTGGATTGACCCTGTCACAACCTGCGCGTACAAAAGTTACCCGCTACCAAATTCGCATTGATTGCGACGCTCTAAACATGTCAAGTGGCACTATGCAGATGAGATGAAGCATTACCAAAACCTACCTCGGGTGATATTTATTGATAATAATTGCATATAGGTTCCATTTCAGAACAGCAGCTCTTCGAGCAAATGCTGCATAAACAACAAAGGTCCGATGTCAGCATAACTTGAATCCACACTGCGACTTTCATCGACGCATGGGTGAATGGATGGCTGCACCGTTATGAAGGGTGCACCCTTAATGGCTGCACCCTTCATAACGGCGGTAGCTTGCGCCACCTAGCATAGAAACCAAAAGTATGATTCCTCCATTGCCCTTCTAAACCAGTTTATCGCAATTCATAAACCTTTGGCCACAATAGTCGCTGACAGCTTAATTAAGCTTAATTAAGTAATGCGGGGGTGGCACATCTTGAGCATCTTATTATAGCTTCGCAGTTAATACAACTGCGGCAGTCACTAGCCTATAAGGCCATCCACGAGGGAATCACAAAAACAAGGACCGTCAAGAAATGAGCCATGTCGTCCGTTTCTTAAGGTATCAGTTGTTACAATAGCTACGAAACGGGGGGGGGGGGGGGGGGGAGGAGGGGGGGGCTATGGCTCATTACGTTCACAGTTCGTAATTCGTTTTGCGACGTTCTTATTAGCTAATCAAGTAAATATCACTGGTTGCGAGGGGCTATAATAAGATGTCGGGGATTCAATCACCACGTCCTCCGTTCCGTTCCTCCGCATTATGGGACATCACAAGCCGTGGCCTGTGAAGTCCAATAATGCAACGCGCGCAGTCTCTTGCTGGATCGCACTTCCTCGCTTGCTCGCTTCAGCGCGAGTGAAGCCACGGACGGCCGTCTTGCTCGGGTAGGATTTGTGGTTTTGCTAGCCTTTTGCTGCGTTCTTCGTAATTCGCCCAAGAAGTTTTTTAAGACTCTCTGTACCGTTGAGACTTGCCGTTGTGAACACGTGGAAAGTTTTAGGAAAGCGCAGTGTCGCAAGAAAAAGGCACAACTCGTCGAAAGCAAGTTTCGCCGGTCTGGCGGCGTGTTCAAAGCTTCCTTGGCACGCCGTAGTGCCGTGTCTCTGTGTCTTCGCACGCTTTGATACCGACCAAGAATCAACGCCGTGTGAATGTGTTTTGCAAGTGCAATCTGCGTGAAGCCGTATGTGCCTCTGGATCAGCGTCTTACTTTACTCTGACGACTGTATACTTGCGGCCGTCGCGGTTTAGAAACGAGCTTAATCCAGCGTCCACTAGCGACGGAAAGGGGGGGGGGGGGAGGTACATCTTTTTTTCTTCCTTAGACGATATACACAATACCGTGCACAACCTCTCCTCATCACTGATCAGTGCTGGCTCATTAACGACCTACTTAATTGCACTTGACGTTTGAGCGCGGCTCGCCTAATTGTAATTGGTCAACAGATTGCACACGACCATATCGGCCGCGCTTCAAAGATTTTCATTATCGCCGTCTTGTACTTTTGCTTTCGAAAACCCTCCTCGCTCCACAACTTTGCTCTATTCGTGCTCCCACGTAATCCATTAGAGTAGATTTGGAACATAGCCATGGTTAATAGTACATAAGAGCACGTACAGATCACCCCCCCCCCCCCCCACCCCCCTTTTATTGATAGCAACTCACCGAAACAGCTGGACGATCCGGAACTCCGTGGCCGATATATATATGATTTAAAGACATTAACGCTAGACACATTCTCAGAACTTTGGTGCGGTGTCGATTCTTGATCGGTATCCAAGCGTGCGAACGCACAGAGATGCAGCACTCGGCGTGTCAAGGAAGCTTTGATCCCGCCGCGAGACCGGCGAAACTTGCTTTCGACGAGTGGTGGCTTTTTCCTGCTGCACTGCGCTTTCGTAAAATTTTTCGCGTGTTCACAACGGCAAGTCTAAACGGTGCACAGAGTCTTAAAAAACTTCTTCATCCAATGACGACGAACGAGTAGAAAACGTGTCTACAGCACGCGGAAAAGCCACAGCGAAACGCTAGCAAAGCCGCAAATGCTACCCGAGCAAGATGGCCGTCCGGTGGCTTCACGTGCGGGAGCGGGAAGTGCGATCCAGCAATCGTCAGTGAGATCAGTGGTCTGGCCTTATGGGACGTAACAGAGCTACACACAAGTTCAGTTTCTCCGCTAAATTTAGCAGGAAAATTGACGTCACGTGACCTATACGGCAATCTCGTTTTTCCTCTAAATTTAGCGGAAATATTGACGTCACGTGACCTACCGACCCATTCAGTTTTCCCGCTAAATTTAACTTGAAAATCGACGTCATGTGACCTGACGTCACGTGATGCTAGAGCGTTTTACGTATGCAACACAATTTCCGAGCATTTTGCCTTGGAAGTTTTTTGCCTGCTGTTTTGGGTTTGCGTGCACATTTTTGCTCCGATGCGGATGGGAGATTTGGCTGGTGATAGCCGCGCTGCTATACCGTGGAATTAAACGAGAACGATCGCTAATCTTCTCGTATGAGCGTTCTTATCGTTATTTTCTTACGATCACCGCTAACCGCTCGCGGACGTTGGTCGTGCGGTTTTCGAGCGGCCCTTGGCCCCGATCGGCTCTGACCGTGACCACGTCGTCGCGGACAGTTTGAGCCGAGCAGGAATTTCCTCCTTTGGCATCTGGTGCGTCCGGATCACACTCGATTCGCCGCCTATCTTCGGATCGAAAGTGAAGTTGCCTCGAGCTCGGGTCGTTTTATGCGTGGGTCCCTCGAGCATGTACGCGGTGCGATGCAAAGCAGCCGCTTACTCGAAATTCCGAAATAATTGCGGCCTGAATAATCCGCAATGGTCGCGCACTAGAGCGATATTTGCAAAAACAAAAGATAGACTAATTTCATGCGTGCATTCTAAAAACAATCTTACTCTATAAGTAGATGCCTGCAGAGATAGGCGTCTAGTTTCCCTCAGTGCACTCGGGAGAGTCACTCGCTGCTATCTTTGGAGTGATCCAGCTCGACTACTGAAGAAGCTGAAATTAGGTTTACGCTTAAGAAGGTAAGCCTACGATGTGACACTAACTATGAAGTTTCACCACTCTAGCGTAGAGTATTTGTTTTTAATGAATACATGTAGTTTTACGATGGCGCTGTTGTCTTGCGTCCAACTTCAGCTATGCTCATTATTGCAGAATGGGGTCAGTGTTTCAATAATTACCCCTATTGATCTAAACGCTTTATTTTACCATTAACCTAAGTGTAACTGTGAAGCATAAAGGCCGGTTCACGCGCTTTAGAAGGCTCGCGACCGTGTTACCGTGTCCTAGAGTGGAGTAGTGAATGATATGCTGGCCGGAGAGGTTACTTTTTCTGTGGATGCTGGTAGAGGGCGCCATCACCGCCTTCCCCTGAAATTCTCCGGTCCTGCCGGCACTGCTCGTTTGACTTAATATTTCTTTAAAGAGAATATTTCCAAATTCATACGTGTGAAGAGTATCATAAAACGGCCTATTATTCCCGTGCTTTACAGCTGCTTGTGGCTCCCTAATTGGGTAAGCGGCACGGTAGCACCTTCAGCCGTTACGAAATACTCACGCTACAGTGCCGCCGAGACAGGAAATGACCACCCAATGACCCAGCTGAAGGCGGCATCCTCAAAGATTAACAGAAAACCCACTGACGTAATCCCCCCCCCCCCCCCCTCCGCATTTCTATCCTCATTGTAATCCGCTTAAACTTGGTAATCAAAACAAAACAAAACAAAAAACACCTTAAAAAAATACTTGCAGAAATTTGGATTTGCTATCCAAAGAGGGCAATGTAAATTACCTTGAACCGTAAATTTGGAACAAAGAGTCTGATTTTTAAGATTCCCGTTTTTGTTTCGTGTGGCGGTCATAACACATCAACATGTCGGGACCACATAGCACGGCCTATCGGACGGGATCTTGTAGACAACTCTTGAACGCAGCCTGGTGAAGGAACTTTTTTTTTTGCTTTAATCCCTGTTTATGCTCAAAACTGCGTAATCTAACTCATTCGGAAGCCTGTTTCAAAAGAACTGTTCGTAAAAAAAAATGCGCAGCAAAAGCTTTATTCTTTTTATTTAGGCGTGAAAAAAGGGAAGCAAGAAAGCACAATATTTATTTTTGAAACACTTCTTCTTTTTTTTTTAACAGTTCAAAGCTGTTGCGTCCCTTCGATTAATTGACCTTCAAACTGTAGCCAGCCCTAATCGCTCGTTTGATTGCTACGTACTTACACCTCTGACAATACATAGGAGATGTTTTAGTGCATTGCCTATGAATGACCGACACCTACTCTGACAGGCCCTGAGTGGGAACAATGCTGCTAGATAAAGTTTTCCTAGCATGCTTTCCCTAAGACGAGCACCATCCTCTATCGCTGTCCATAAACTAAATCTCTTTCCAGGTCACGAGTGCCGAGCCATTTATTATCACTCCGCAGCGAACGGGATTGGGGCAGGAGTCGATGAAAACGCCGGCAAAAAAAATCTCGACGTAAGAAACGTAAACTTAATAAACCACGCTGTCAGGGGCTAGATTTGACTTGACTTTTTCGCGCGCGTACTTCTTTCCACTTTCTTTTTATCGCGAACACGACATCACCCGTTTTCGGGGTTTTTATTTTGCACCTTCTTCTTGCGTGTAGGTATAGTGCCAAAATCAAATTATACCGCTCAAGTTGCCGCCCGACACTTTTAGACTTTAGTGCCCTATTAGTTTTAATGGTTTGTTGTGAGATAAAGGAAGAACAAAACGCTGCGATCCCATGTTCGTGTTAACTGCGCTCATTATGTTGTACTTACTTGCACGTTAAAGTGATAGAAATATGTAAATCGATAAAGGTGCGTAAATGAATCAGACCGTACCCTAAAAAATTAAGGTTCCAACAAGCGAGGCATATATGCGTAGAAATCAAAATATGTCCTCTCAAGATACGCGTGCCAAGTACCAGAGCAGTGGCGCGATTGTTTAGGGCGCCAACGATAGGCCTTTGCTTATTTTCCATTTTCACGATAATTATCTAGCTAGATATTACTGTTACCGAGCTATATTGTAACCGAGGCCAGGTTTCTGCGAGCGACTGTGAGTTGCATCGGGATCGTTATTTGTTGTATCTTTCTATGATCTCTGTTAAAACGTACCGTATAGCGATAAGCGGATGTGTAAACCACGCGACTGAACAATGACAGTCGGGCGCACAAACGTCGAGACCGAGGCATTTCGCATAAAAATAAAAAAATTGCCACTATGATGATTTATTTCATATCATCCAACGAATTTGTATTCTCAAGCAGACACAGAGCGTGGTGTCAGTCTTGTTTCTTCGCGTAAAGAATCGGCATCAATCGCCTCAGCGAACACCGCCCCCACTTTCGGACGGGTGACTGAAAACGTAGAGGAAAGGCCGCAGAGGCTGGCGCCATCTCTTGCACGAGTTTCTCACTGAAGAGACCGTTCTGCCAGTTTTTTTCCTCGAAAGTGCTGAAAATGAACAAGAGACGCCGCTCGCGCTGCTGCTGCAACGGCTGCAACGGTGTCAATGCTGCACTACCCAAAAACAGCGGATCGTTGACCGACAAACAAATAAAATCTACCCCCCTTTCCCTTTTCCTCTTTTTAATGATGCTTTGACGCACGTAAGTTTCCAGCCGTAAGAACGACGCTGATCTAAAGCCGCAATATCTTCGAGGATGGTGCACTTGCGCTAGGGCTGCTGCTGCAGGAAGGAATACCCTATCCATCCAAGGTTCATTCACCGTAGTTTTTATTTGTAATTGCAAACTGTGTCCTGGAGGTAGCGCACTGTTACCATCTCGTACGCTTCGCAAGTTTTTCTATCGAACGGGGAAAGTTTCGACTGGATTTGTCCTCTGTGGATATTTCGTACAGCTCATGACTTGGGGACTTCTTCCAATTCCCCTTTGAAACAATTCACTCCTATGATAATTTAGGACGAATTTATTGCTACCTTCTCTTTAATTCAGACCCCACAATGAGTCGAAGCGAACAATGGAATTTAATGATAGACTCCTTCCGAAATTCGGGGCCATCGAATTATTGGAGGCGAGCACAACCAAAAGATGCGTTGTGGTAAATCGCAATAGGGCAAACATTGACTATGAATTTGGTATTTGTAATAATGTTGCCTTCATCGACAAAAATAAAAATAACAATGGACAGTCAGCTCTCACGGTGTTGGTTTAAGAGTACGGTACGTCCAAGCTTCCGTCGTGCTTTTTACATACACCATTGATCTTGCAGTTAGCAATTGATGGTAACTAGAAGGAATTCCAAGTCTTAACGTCATGGTGAAGCAAATGCTGGTTATGAAATCAAGAACAAAAACCTTAAGAGGGCGACTTGCAGAAGCAGAGAAATGGCGGCTGCCACGTATGGCCAGCTTGCAATCGGAATACCCGAAGACTTCATCTAAGCTATATCAATTTCTTTCATTCCTACAATGTTCAGCACATTTTGCGAAATGTGCATATGCTAGCTGCCGAGGTCACACGTGATTCATTTTTCTTCGCATTATTGCCAAAATAAAACTCCGCTAGAGTGAACAAATGTTCAGCGGTCAGAAGTTTATTTGGGCCAGATTGTTCATGGTCTTAAAAGGTATAAAAGCGCCGAAAACAACAAGGACAAAGACAAAGGAAGAAAAACACAAGGCGATGTCCCTAAGTCAAAACGTCAAGATTCACAGTCATCAGTTTGGAAGGAAAGTTCCAACGGACATAAAGAAACTATAGTCTAAACAAACGGGCACGAGCGCATGGCTTCAGAAAGTTATCATGCAAAGGAAGCATTCTACTTAGCCAGGCTCCCATGTCTCAGAAATTGTCTGCACTGTACATAGATGTGAGATGGAGTGTAGTAGAAAATAAGTTTGAAGTACACCTGGATGGATGTGGATGAATGCATGTCTCCTTTTCCCTTTGCATCAGGTGGTCTCGTTACCTGTCGTTACGCTTCCTTTTCTCTTAAAAGACAGCACCTATGCTCGTATTTAAATAATGAATGCACCAAATGAACCACATACCGGCTGTGGCATCAAATTTCTCTCCGGACAATCTAAGAAACTTGATTGTCATGCCGACGAGTTATGTGATGTCAGTGCGACGTGTCAGCAAGATTGAGCTTCTGGCGTATGCTTACCATTTATCTTTGCAACATCTGCGGGTCTACGAACTTACCTCATCTTTACTTCCTGCTTTCCAAATACGGCTGTGGCAGCGTGTTAAACAGCCTATTGTCCAACACTTTACAGACGATTTCGGGAACCGTCTACTGCACGCTACCTTTATTATCTGCTGGGCTGGGGAGAGCGTTCTAAATATGCGCACTGAGGAGCGCCAGCTCGTCTGCTTCTTCTGCAGGGGTTGCGGTGGCGTCAGAACACCGAACTCTGATTGGCTTTGATGGAAGGATAGTGGGCAGACCACAAAGCAGGCTGCCTTGAGGTGTACCCACTATAATTCAAGCAGAACCAATCAGAGCCCGGCGTTCTAACGTCACCGCGACCCCTGCAAAAGAAGCAGACGAACTGGTGCGCCGCGTAGCTTTTTTACGTATTTTTTTTTGCATAAGATGAGACGGCGTACGTGCATCCACAGCCCAGCGACTATGCTTCTCTCCCCTTTCTGGTAGGCCCTAAAAAGTGTGGTCCTACTCGGTCTTCCGATATGCAATAAGTCGTTTTGTAGCGTGAACCGGACTTTTCTGAAGGCACGTGATACTGTGGTACGCTCGATAAACATATTATGTACGAGCAGAACCACGAGCAGAACTATGCTTCGTTTCGCACAAGATACGAACGCAGCCGACGCAGTGTTCCGATGGAGCCACTCAAGCAGCTCTAAAAAAGTATTTCCACTACGCTTGTTATCTTTGTGCGTTCCCTATCACGGGCTGCCAAGCACAAGGATAAGAGAACGCTGGATCGCTGCACAATCACTGTGTCTGATTGGCTGAGTCATTCCGTAGCGTTGGCTGCTTTCGAACTTAGTGTGAAACGGAGTAGTATTCACTGGCGGTCCTAGCTGTGTCGTGCGCGACTGCCGCACAAATTGTTGAGGAAGGGGAGCTTCTCCAGTTCTTTTGCAACGTGCATTTGGCATCCTCTTGCCGGCCGGTCCTTGCAGCCTGTTAATGTGAGCTCGTTTTCAGCATGTGCTCTAAACGGCGTCTGCAAATATGGCGTCCAGTGAATACCAGCACAGTGTGGGTGTGGACACCACGCCCGTCGTAGCTGCCAGGCAAAGTCCTTTCCTCGCCTTGGTTTCACCGGGGGCCACAGATAACTCTTCGATATGTGGCTAATTTTACGGCTGATGACAGCCTTTCGCGGACTCGGTCGCCTATACTTTTGTTTGCGAGGCATGCTTGTTTTTAAACTTGTTTTCTGACTGCACCTCGTCACGTAGAACTTGGCACTTCCTCTACGTGATTTTCTTAGATACTACTTTACCCTTGACCCAGACCTTCGT
The DNA here is from genome assembly GCF_016920785.2 of Ixodes scapularis. Classification (NCBI taxonomy): domain Eukaryota; kingdom Metazoa; phylum Arthropoda; class Arachnida; order Ixodida; family Ixodidae; genus Ixodes; species Ixodes scapularis. Next base: position 146,182,389 of record NW_024609846.1, on the reverse strand, counting down.
GCCTGAACGGCGGCAGCAACATTTTTATTAAGGTATTGCGGCGGAGAGATCTCCGCCGAGGTGTTTATGACAGCGTCGGTCAAGGTCAGAGCAGGCGCTCCGAGGCGAAGAACGCGCACCGGAACTATACATTTTAATTGTTTTTTTAGGGGCGGAGCTCCTTGTGGTCTAGCCTTGTCCGTTCGGCGTCCGTGCTCACATCGATTGCCATCCGAAAAAAATGTTTGCGCAGTCGGCAGGATTCGAACCTGTGCGGGGAGACCCCAATGGATTTCTAGTCCATCGCCTTAACCACTCGGCCATGACTGCGGGACGAGTAGGGGGCTCTGAGATGTGGTAGTAACTCAAGAGCTGGAGTTTCTGTCATGGATGAAGTGTTGCATGTAGCCGCTCAACGTCTATACGTTGAGCGGCTACATGGCTCTGCATTTAACCGACCATAAAGCGGTAATAATGAAGTCGAAACGCAATCCCGGACTCAGCACTACCTATGACCAATAAAAAAAAAAATCAGCACCATCAACACTACCTATGAACCATAAAATCAGTGTCATCAGCACCACCAGAGCTTCGCCCCAATCAACATCATTCACCACGTGGAGATGCGGTCATTTTTTTCTCTCTCTCGCTCTCGCTCTCAGTTGCGCGGTCTGGACGACGGAAACGCTGTCGGTTGAGGCTACTCGAGATCGTGCCAAGAGGACTTTATCTGGTCGATTGGGCCACAGCGTTCGCCGCGCTGTGTGCCATCACCTACATATATCTTACACCGTGACCCAAAGCTAGCCGCCTTGTCTCCACTGCACTAATCGAACGCGTTCGAACGCGAGAGGCAAACGACGTACGGCTGCGTTCTGCGTTCTGACGCGTTCGACGATTACAATGGACACAAATGATACTAGCGCTTTATGCCTTTTTAGGATGCCTCAATGGGTCTACCCACTAATCATTCGAACCACAGCTCGACCTTCTGATGTCACCCTCCCCCCCCCCCCCCCCCCCCCCCCCGCGCTATGGTCTCCTCCTCTCCTTCAGTTTCTGAGCGCATAGCTTCGTTGCAGGTAATTTGCCGGCCTTCGTTTCCTCCGAAGCACGCGCGTGCCCCCGTCACAAGGTGGATAGAGAGCTCACGCATGCACAGAACTTTTTGCGGAGAACTTTCTGCGTCTCGAGTAATACTTGCGACGAGTTTTTGCGGTGTCGCCCCACCTGCGAGCGAGTCAGACATGGAAAACATCGATATAAAATCAGTCGTGTGTACATATCGATTGGGTCGGTTTTCCCTCCGTGTACGCCAACTTCTCACACGCCATAATGTCATCGCAACAAGATGAGCACTGGATGCGTTTTATTGATCACACAGGTGTATTGCCAAGGTGGTGCGCATCGCAGAATTCCCTTGAGCCGAAAGTGCATAGGAGCGTCGCCGCAAATGCTGTGCGTTGCCGTCCGCCACAACAGACCAAAAGGAGCATACGCGTCCACGTCTTGGCCGCGCCGTGAGCTTAAAATAGTGACCCATCGCCTGGCAACCAATCTGAGCGCCTGCGGCAGGACGAAACATTGACGACTCCTGACTCGGTCGTAATATCCAGCGCTTTTGAGGCACCATGCTCGGCGCAACATTATTGATACCAGCGACATTAAGCGTCCGGTTATGCACAGTGTATGCCTGCCTTTTCATCATTTCGTCTCCTTGTCGGCGACGGTAATTTCGCATCGACACCACGTGTTCCCTAACCTGGCAACCGTTTTAACCTGCAGAGCGGCACTGTCTTTGTTTTTCATCTCATTCAAACTAGAAAAGAGACAAAACAGAAAATAAACGAACCGAAGGCCATCGTGAAGCAGTCCGCGAATAAAATCAAGAGGACAACGGACCAGAGATGGGCGCAGGCAGTTCTTCCTCTTCGCGATCTCGCAGAAGCGGAGCAAGTCGTTGCGCGAGTTCCGCTTCGCCTCACCGACATCGGAGGCGACCGTTTTTGTCGAAGTAACTCATCATTTCCCGGCTTCCTGCTGCCAGGGCCCATGGTAACTCCGGTAGAGGGCGTGGACCCGCGTGCACCGGTCCGCCTTATCTCTCTTTTTGCTCAGTCCACCTGGCAATGGTCGTCGCTCTGCTTTTTTTTTTCTTACTTTCTTTTCTTCTTTTTTTATAGATGTTCCCGATTCGTCGGCGTCGTACGCGCGCTGTTTGTTACGCGGAATTAAATAACTTTGCGATGTGCAACGGACATTTTTTTGACCCGTTTCGTAACGCGCGACATTTCGCGATGATGATGATCTTTGTTTCCTTTCTGTCTCGCGCTTGTGCACGTCTGATGTGGCCATCCGTGCGCGCCGTCGTATGTATGTATGTATGTGTGTGCGTGCGTGTATCTGTGCTTTTCTGTGCCTGTTTCAGACGGTGGTTGGCCTGCTTCTTATGTCCTAGTGTGCGACTAGTAGATACATTACTTTTTACAGGCCAAACAAAACACTGGCATCTCTGTAGCGAGGATGGCGGCCACAATGACATCATAAAAAAAAGACAGTCTGCTGACTGTTTGACTGTCCTGCCACAGAAATTACAAATATACACATTAGGCATGCTTCGGAGATGATGGAGGCGTGTCCGCGGATCTTTCTTTCATCATGTCCGCGGAGAAACACCGTATCTTTTGTATCATGGTGTGTGAGCAGCGCGGTACTGCGGCGAAACCAACTTTGACATTACCACGTCTTTACTATCTTCGAGTAGTGTGTGTCGTTTTTCTTTTCTTGCTCAAGGACGACGAGGACCTCTATTCTGTTTGTTGGTGAGAGAAGCGGTAGAAACGCGCGTTGAAATGCACGCGCCCTCGATGTCCCGTACACTGTGTTTCATACTTAGCGTGCAATGCTGTCAAAGCTACTGGCGTGAGCGCGTGGCTTCATCTATGGTTTTGTTTGCGCAAGAATGCGTGCAAATGATCAACGACATCAAGCCCCATGCTCGTGCCAGTAGCTTTGACAGCGTTGCACGCTAAGTATGAAAAAAGTAAAGGTATAGACCCGTTCCTTTTTCTGAAGTACCTATCGATCAAGCGAATTGCTCCGATCGCATATATGAGTGGGCCACGATGCGCAAATAGTTCGAGTACGATACTCGCACTAAAATAGGTTTTAAAAATGTTCGCTTACTGCATGTAGTTTTAGTTTTTGTTTTTTACTTTTGCAGCAGGGGTTTCACTGGGCACGTGAAACTTCAAGGTTTGTTTTCTTTTTTTCTGTTTACTTTCTGTAACATTTTTATTAGCGAAAAACCGGGTCCATAATCAACAGCCCCCAAAATTAGATTCTGCGTAGAAGGAAAAAGAAAAAGCGCGAGCTGTCTTCATATATTCGTTTAATGCTCGGAGAAAGGGGACGAAATGAACACTACCAAAAATCATCCTGCGATGCAAAAAAGGGAATATATAGGTTGTAGATTTCTTTGTGGTTGTCGCTAGTGCCACGAAATAAGTGACGCTTCAAAATAACGACACTCGCCCATATTGTGGCATAAAATCATGCTTGCCAGTTATCTGGAGGTTTATCTGAAATCTCAGGAAACGCTTTTCTGTCCCCCACATATGTTTAAACAGTTCGCGACAAAGCAAAGCAATATTACATGAGCTTCCTAACACCGAATCTAATGCTGAGGAAGTCCCACTTTTGAATCATGACTATTGGCAGTTGCGTCCGCTCTGCACAAGCACCAAAATGGTGGCGCCCACATCAATGTCGGGGAACGGAGTGCCAATACTCTAAGCGCTGCTCATTTAGTGGCTCTAGTTGTCGCTTCCTTGCACACGTTATGCGATTCAAATCGCCGCAATATTCGCGGTTTTAGTCACAGCCCTGCATGGTTCCAACAAACATAAAATTGTAGCGTGTTTCGCTATTTGTATCAGATTAAAAATAAGCTTCTTTTTTTTTTTCAACACATGTGTAGGTTACGTTTACGCACATAATAATTTTAACGTATATCTCGGGCCAAATCATCCGCGTAACATCGCGCGCCTGCGCGTTTTGTAGCTTCAACTTTTGATATACATATATTATATTTTACTCACTCCGAACAATCTATTTGGTACACCGGAAACTTCCCAACTTGACGCTGAACGCGGAAACTATCGAAATTGATTGATGGCTCCCAACGCCTAATTCCCGTTTGTAATATTGGGCAATAAACGAATCGTTTAAACTAATTCGCTAGCGTCACATCCGTCTCTCAGCTTACTTACAGACGAGGTAAACACCCGGAAGTACAAATAAGTTCCGGCATGCGACGTCTAAATCTGGAATTGATAAATGTTTCTCTGATTAATGTAATATTTATTCTTCCGTCCTTCAGTTCCTCTTCATTTCTCCACAAAATAACCACGACACGTCGCACTGTCACCAACTAACTGTCTCCGAACTGACTTCAAAGTTGAAATCTTCTACAGCAATGAGGCGTTCGAGTTGGCATCGGCAGTAAAAACGCACTGTATGAACATCTTGCAATCGAAGGTGTAGTTAATAAGTTTCAGCCTTCCGTTCTGTTCAACACCCTTATCTCTCTCTCTTTCTCTGTATAAAAATTTTGCCAAATTACCCAAGCGAAAACGCTCAGAATAGTGGTCCACGAGCTGCACGCACTCGCATTGGCAAAATGATTAATCTAATTTATATGATCAAAATAAGGCACTGCCAAACGCAAGTGCCGAGTGCAGAGTGCTTAGGATTTTATATTAGAAAAAGTTACTGCTGCACATGCCAGTAGATGCCGCGCGTGTAGCTTCAACCCGAGCTCATGTTCCTTGGTGTTTGGGGAATTTAGCGAAAGCTATGTCACGGCCAAATGACTCGTCTACAAACTAACATCAACGTAACTTTTTATTAAAGTCCGCTAATCAGATCTTGAAACTTGGCCTAACTTCTTCGTTCGAAGCGTCGGTTACCTCATTGTAATAAATAATACATCTTTATTTCTACGTGCCCCCAAACAACTTTACAGTCTATAAGGTGGTGCACACAAAGCAAACTAAAACACAACACTATAGCAAACATTAAAATACATGTCGCAATATAAATGTAAACAATGGATAACTTAAACTAAAAAAAAAAAGCTACACAAAACCCGCCTTACAAGAGGTGGTTTGAAGAGATCTACATTTACACATGAAGCAAAACTGGTAAGTACAAGAAAAACCGAATGGCCCTTATTAAATGCGAATTGAATTCTCGACAAATGAAACGTAGATTATATACAAGATTAGTAAAACGTTACCAGATTCCTGCTGATTCTTGACGGAACATAAAAATCTAAGAAACGCAAAAAATCAATTGAACTCGCTTCCCCGCGTACAACTTTGTAAAAAAATATGAAATCTCTTTGTTGCCTCCGCACGACAAGCCTGTGCGACGCAAACCGAACACGTAACGTTTCATGATAATAAAACTACTTTCTTCCACTATAACGGTCACACTAATCATTCATTTTTGTATATCTTCAATTGCAAGAGCCCTGAAGTGAATGAATTCCAAATGACCGAGCCATATCCTAATCTTGACCTCACTAATGCCTTAAACAAGTGTAGTAAGCAACGGGGCGTAGAAAACTGGCGACTTAATCGTGTAGTCGATCCCAGCATTCATTCTTTTCGGATTGGGCAGAAAAAAGAGCAGAGGCTGCTGGTCGGGGAGGTATTGTGCGCCTTTGTCTGTTCCGTCTGTGTTTCGTGAGTTTGGGCTGGATGCGGGAAAACAGAAATTTGTCGTAATAATAGCGTAGGTTTAGATTGCTCTGCGCCCCAAACCTCCACGGAACGTATATCCTTCTCGCAAAGATCATACTTCCAAGTCATATAAGACCAAATTTTATTTTATATTACCCAAATTTCTTGGTGTACGGAAAAGCAAAAATGCCAAAAAGGCATGGCTTAACTGAGTATATGATTTATATATTTTAAAGAAAAACAGTCTTAGTTGCGTCATCTAAATTATTTCATAGAGCAGCGAAATTCTATTTTATTTCTACGTTCTACCACGGAACAGATGATACCGCAACGAAGTCCTCAACCAATCGCTGTTGCCTCAATAAAGGTGTCCTCGAGCGCTGACTGACGTCACCTTTTCTTCTATAATACCAGGGTGCGTAAACGAATAATATATGAAGTCAGGCGCAACCGTATCTACAGCGCAATACCAATGGGGAAAGGAAGATACACAAAAAAAAAATCACTAGCACAATAGGTAAACGTGGATGCAAAGGAAATCACTAACACAATAGGTCAACAAAAATAAAGAAAAAAATCACCGACGCGCGGTGTTTATACGTGTAAGTACCACCTTCTATGAGTGTACACCGTTTTCCTGGTATTGGGGTTTTTACTATTTGTCTGCGGTCTCATTCTTCACTCAGCTCAGCAATATCGCGACAGAATATTTTGAATGCTGAATTTCGCAATTAGTTCTGCCAGTTCCTTGACGCTGAAGCGCTTCGCGCAAGCTTTTTTTTTATCGTTCTTTAGTTTTTCTTTAGTCTTTATTTGACTCTGGAGAGTCGCGGCACCACGGAAAGGCAGCAGCCCCTACCATGGAGGCTTGCGGTGCCGCGTCTAGTGAACATGATAATGTAATGAGTAATATACATGCAAATGTACGTCCAAATGCAAATGAGTATGAACATGGAAAAATTGTTCGCCGATTTTCGCGCAAAGGGGTGTCACCTGCATGCGATGATAGTTGCTGCCGTGTCTCACAAAAGTTAGATTTTTCAAGGTTTACAAAACAGTCCTAATACTACATGGCGGGGCATTCTGAAACTCACTGCATGTTTTCGTACACCCATTGACGGCAATTAAGAATTCTAATCATACACCCTAACGAATCGCGACCAGGTCGATCTAAGCTTGAGTCCCGGTAAAAGCCTCCCTTGTTTAATTCAGAGATGGCAAAATTACTTTTCAAAAGTAATTGACTTACAATACTCATTACTTTCCTCAGAAATACGCAAATGTAAATAAATTACATTAGAAATTACCGCAGACTAAAAGTAATTACATTGCTTTCCAATTACTTCTAAATTCTTTCAGGCAGAAATTCGTGCGCGTGACGACGTAATTATTAAAAATAATGTAGAGCTCCTTAAGATAGGACTAAAACATACAGCGCACCGGTTTCGCTGTTCTTTCAACGGTGGATTGATCGGTTAATGACTAATGTGATTGCGTCCTCTTAATTCTGGAGAAGTCGTCGACTTCGGTTGCACGAGACATGGGAACTCGTTTTTACATGAAGTTGTGTGATATTCTAAACTGCCCCTTATGTGGCCTTTGCTCCATCGTTCCCGAATCCACTTTTGCACGAGGTTGAGCAAATACCTAAAACCTTCTCACTCAGACGCAGTCGAATCGTTGTCTTTCAAGGGCACTGGTCGACGCATTACCGGAGATTCTTCTCGAGGGGTATTGTTACACAACACCAGAAGAGCGCGGACTATTGCCCGTTGTCACGCAAGGGGGCCGGATGTTTTCAAGGGAGAAACACGTCCAGAGAAGGAGAGGGGTGGCGGGCGCCTCCAGAAATGTCTTCTTTCACAACGAACCAGCGCGTTTGCTTTTCCCTGACTTTACTTGCGGAGGTGAGCCTGCTTTGCTCGCTTTTTGCCGTTCCCAACTGTATTCCGTTCACCCTTAAGCTGATGGGGCGGGGGTAAGCCACGCGCTCGCCGGACCGGTCAACCGCCTCCCTTTCATCACCAGACTTCGCTTTCCGCGCGTGGGTATTGGCGGGGGCGTGATCAAGTGGCGAAAGATTGACGCATGACTGCTTCAACAAGTGCGCAGCTTCCGCCACGCTGTCAGCTTAGGGGATAACGGAGCATATAAAAAGCATCTTTACCCACGAAGGACAAGGCAATTCACGAGAAGTTAGGAACCTTGGCAAGAGATTTAAAGGGATACTTCAACGAAATTTTGGATATACCCGTCGTATTCACAAATAGGCTGATTATGATCTACGATGTCCGTAAATGACAATCGCACGTTTGTATTTTGAGCCGGATGGCTGTATTTTTCGCAATAAACGGCCCACTCTAGCAAGCGCACGGAGAGCAGCCAGCGGAGAGCACGCCACATCCTTCGCAATCGTGACGTTGTTTGTCTCGGGATGAGCAAAGCTGCGGCGAGGCTGACGTCGTCAGGATGCCCTAGCCATTCCAGCCACCGAAGCGGCCGAAGCACGCAAGTGATCGGGCCACCGCAACTAATCGCAAAGCTGCTTTTGTGTGAATTTTGAGTGACGGGTTAATCTTCTGCAATCTTCTAGAGGAAGAATAGCGACATCTGGGCACACAAAAGAGAGTCGCGTTGAGTGGGGAGTTAAACACCCTCCCTTCTTCTCTTGAGCTGACCGTACAGCTGTCGGGATAACGCCAGGTTCAAAGCATGTATAGTTCTGGGCGAGACAGTTATCGTCGCCAGCTGTGAAGGTTCCTAGACGGGCATTACAAACGAGGCTTCAGCGACATCAGTCAAGTGCTCTTTGCTAATCGTTTAACTTGTTTTAAACTTATTTTTGTTGTCTTTTTTAACAGGATATTGGTGTGTCTGATGTGATACCACTCCTTTGAACACGTATAGACCAAAAAATAAGCGCCGAAATTTGGTTGTAGTATCCCTTTAAAATTATCTCCCGACTACTCATGACAGGTTTTCAAATGTGTTGAATTTCCTAGTGACGTGCCCTCCATAGTGTAGCCTGGAACGGTCCCCAATTACTTTTCGATGTGAATCCGTCTTAATGGAGTATCGTGAACCGTGGCATTCCAAATGTCTTCGCTCGAAAGCTTTTCTTCATCCGCTTCGCGTTTCGATCCCGTCTCGCTCTCGACGCCCGCGGCACAGATTTCGTTCTCAGATGGGCCGCGGAAAAAAAAAGTAATTACAGAAGTAATGAATACTTTTTCTCAGAATTATTGCCTGAAAAGAATTTATTACATAACTAAATTATCAACTAAGAAAAGTACTTCGTTACATTACTCATTACAGCAAAAAGTAATTTAATTACAGTAATTTCGTTATAGCAATGTCGTTAGCGTCATCTCTGGTTTATATACACCCAGAGATGTACGGAGCTTTGGTGATGTCATGCAGCCCCGACGCATAGCTGCTGGGAAAAATACCCAAAGAGTGGTTCATTTCCCTTTTGGGCGTTGCATGAGCCATGACTCACGAAGAGATGTTTTCCCGATTCCTCTCCGAGGCCAGCAGGGAGCTGTTTTCGAAGTATATTATTTGGCCCAAACGTCGGGATTCCGTTTATTAAATTTATGACTAAAGCTCTTAATTTCCGTTTATGTCGCTTATTAACCAGGCAGGGGGCTGCCGAACCTTTACCTTTGTACCAGGGTTGGGCAGAAATACTCAAAAATGTATTTGGAAATACAAATACTGGGATACATTAAAATAGTAGCTAAAGTACTGATACTAAGATATATCTGTAAAAATGTATCGCGATACGTATCGGAAATACATTTTAAAAAGAGGCAAAATGTATTTGGAAATACAAATACAGGAATACATTTTAGGGAGGGCAGAAATACAAATACAGAAATACTGATAGTGCAATACATTTTCCAATTTTTTTTTTTTTTAGACGCCAACTGAGATGAAGTTTGAAGTGGATGTTTTCGATCCCGAAATTACTTTCCTGTAGGCTTGGAACTTTGCCTTGAAGGTAGTGGTTTTGGACGACAAGGAGTCTTCAGTGGGCCCAAAAAAACGTTTGATCAAGGGCTGACCGCGGTCCCTTCCATGACATCCTGTCTGTCTGGCGAGGGAATCCTGTCAACATTTATCACATGATGTCACGGTGGAATGAACTAGTATTCTTTATCTGTAGATGTGGCCTTGACCATGAAACTTTACCACGCTGCTGTATGAAAGGACAATACGTACTTTCGTTGTAGGTTACCTAGTTGAAGATCGTGCTTGCAGTGTCATTTGTAATTTTTGAGAATAGTGGACCACCTGAAGCATCTTGGAATACATGTCTTATCTTCTGTTACGGTTGAAAAAACGATACGGTAGCATCCCGGTTCTGAAGGTCCTTACTACCGACCCTCCGCTACCGACGCACGGATTGCAGTCCTCAAGTTTTGCCTAGAATAATTCAAACAGAAGCCTCGTGAATTGCGAGCTGATATTGCCGGCACAGGTGCGAGCTGTCCGAAAAACAGCGGTCTCGAGACGAGTCGCGGGAGTACGTAGTCTAGGATGGCACAGCAAGGCCACTTCTGGCCTTCTTCTGGGTTTCGGATCACCAGAGCAGCGGGTCACGTTCACGTCGGCTGATGACGTACCCTTGAGCCGTGCAATGTTACGGGCGCAGCCGCAGATGCATTCGAAAATGTGTTGAACTTCACAGCGTGAGCCTTCCTACTATTTCAAGTCAATCACCGCCATGCTCGTGCTGCAACGGAATGAGACTTAGCTTTGCCGGCTGGGTGTATTCTATACGCTAAGGCGAGAGAGACAGCTAGCAGCGGTCATTGAATGCCAGCAAACAATGACTCAAGAAATCCCTACCTAAGGACCTGCGGCACAAGATCCTCTGACTCCACTCCTGGCACGCCACCTGGTTCGAGTCCCCAACTACGCAACACTTCTCAGAAGAGAGGAAGAGAGGACGCATAGAAAAATAGCTTGCAGAATCAAAATTAACCTTGGTCAGCATAGTAACAATGCCCCATCATTTCCTTGACTCTGGTGCCCTCAGAAGTAAAAAAAAAAAAAAAGAAATGCGTTGGGACTTTTTTTTTTTTCGGGGGGGGGGGGGGGGAGGGAGTATTTTTCAAGAAATGTAACGGAATACATTTCATCCTGATTGTATCGCGATACAAAGAAACATTCCGAATGTATTTCGATACAGGAATACAGATACTGGTGAAAAAAGTGTATCGCGATACAGAAATGCAGATACGAAATTTATTTCTCAAATACTATCGCGATACATTTGTATCGCGATACTGCCCAATTCTGCTTTGTAAACACATGTACGAAAACATGCGCATTTGTACATACATGGATGCCGAAAGCATGCGTATTCGTGCAGGTATACACAAAAACATGCGCACTCAAACCAATATAGAAAAAAGAGACTTTACAAATATAAAAATCCAATTCAATTGCACAACTCACCTTTTCTCAGTTTTATGTGAGTATTAAAATAATATTTTAATATAGATTTGAAATATATTTAGTGGGAACTCTCCATGTGCTTAAAATCTGCCGAGTGTGACAAAATGCATGCTTCTTTTCGTGGTGTTAACAATGAAGCGGGAGTCGCGGAACACATTGGAGAGAATGCAGATGGCAATGTTATCGAATTTTAATTTGGAAGAATTTAGTTTCACAAACTATGCGCATCTAAATATTTGTACATAGTTTGCGATTAGGACATCATTGACGCACGGTGGAACGCTCAAGTCATAACGAAAAATCGAACTATTAATCTTGCAGCTCTCCAACTTCTCTAGACTTTCAACTACTTTACCTCTCCTCAGAAAAAAAAGGCTAATCACTTTATTCCCGACTGGTGCCACGTGACAAACTTCCGCCTGATAATCGGCTGGCAGACAACATAAACATACTCCGAGCCTTCAACTACTACTACACACCAAGGTGTCGGAACAAAATACGTTTTTGGTTGTTCTGGTTTCAATTTTGTTCCATAAAACGAAGTCACGTTCAGATTCTATTCCGAAACAAAAAAGCGTATTCGCATCCAAAAAAAAAAGATTCAAAACTAAAATTAAAGAGAATCAAACGCTTATTTATATTAAAAAGTAGGTCATTAAAAAGTTATGGCAGGTGTGCGCTCTTGCAACGATAGAAAATGAAAGAATGTGGGTAAAAGGCAATGTGAGGAAGAACGGCCCGAGGTACTGAGCATGGTCTCAAAGGCAACACATCCTCAAGTGTATTTGGTGAAATGCGAGACCTCTGTTCCGACCAAATCAATTTGAATGCCGAGAATCCCCAATCTACGCTGACCTGTCTGGATGTTATACCAAGGGCTACTTGCGCTAAAGTGTACAGTTCCGATTGGCGTTCATTTTGTTCGTCCCAAAATTTCAATACATTTATGGTTCTTCTAAGGTGTGCCCACTTATCCAGCATTTCGAGCTATGCCAAGAGGGCCAAGTTCAGTTCTGAAATGAGAGTGCGCGCTAGCCTCAGCTTCTTTTTTCTTTGGGAACGCTTCGAGAGCTGCTGGGGGGCTCTGTTGCACGTTTTGGACTCCCAGGGGACTAGGAAGACGGAAGTGACGTAGGTGTGAATGAACGTATCTTAGCAGCACCACGCAACGCGTCATCAGCGACTCCACCAATCAACATCCAAAGAGCGTTGTTGACGTCACTTCCTTGTCCCTAGTCTCCTGGGGGTCCAAAACGTGCAGCATAGCCCCCTGGTTCCTCGGGGGGCCAGAAGATGCTTAAATACCTGAACTTACTTCTTAAACCAAACACTGCTCAAAAATATTTTTAGTTTCACTGTGGAACACTTTGGGGGCATCTTCTGGTCCCTCTGGGGGCCAGAGAACCTCACTAACCAAAACGATTTTCCACAATTAGTGGACCCTTCCTCGATATGAATCAAATGCCCATACCTCATGATGCGTTTAGGTGCGAGAAAGGCTCGTAAACATTTACACGTCACTTAAAACACGCGTCTCGTCTCTTGTCTCCCAGCAGGCCGACGGAACGGCGTCGGCGGCGTCGGCGGGCAGGCGTGGCCGGTCTCTGAGCGCAGCGACAGAGCGTCCGGGTCTCTGCGGTCCCGCGTTGGACCACACCGCCCAGAAGGACAGGGGACTGCTGGCATTAAGGGGATCGCTCAGCCGTCGCCGAAGACCCACCAGGAGCAGCCTGCACGCGCTGCTCGCGGCCGTGCACTGGACGCCGACGCCCGCCACGCCCTCTGGTCCCGAAGTCGCTCAAGGACCTCAGGACCCCTCAGCCGCCCTCGCTGCTGACGACACTGCCGCTGGAGCAGACCGCCGTCCGACGACAGTTGGTACGCTCCTTCAAGGATGTATGCACTATGGTTTTTGTAAGGCTGTTGACCTTACAACGTACACCAGGAAGAGAGGCACTGGCTTTGAAATCCTATAGTCCCTGACATCTTAAGAAACGCATGACGTGGGTTATAACGTTCCCGGGTCTTGCTACGCGTTTTGTACACCACAGTCAATGAGAATGCCGCATTTTCGTTGACGGCGGAGCAACAAAAAAAATGCTCAAGCTAGCCACACCCTGAATCTCTTAAGTTCTCGGAAACTATAAATAGAGATGGCATCACTTTCCCACGAACGCACCAGTTTTTTGGCGTCACGGGAAGACGAGCATCTCATCAGCGCCTTTTCTTTAAAAGTTGACTCTTTGAAAAAAAAAAAAAAGACTCAGGCGAATTTTTATTGCGCATGGGCCAGACATGCACGTAGCGCATTATTAATAACCAGTTACTTTTACCTATTTACGTTTTTCGATAACGAGTAACGTATTTAGCTACTTATTTTAGAAAAAAGATCGAGTAACCTACGTAGGTACTTCTAAGGCCAAGGAACGAGTAACAGTACTTTGTTACATTTGAGGAGTAACTTGTATAACAAGGTTTAAACAGCAATGTTTTGATTTTAACCTTACTACGCGCCTCTTGCGACAAAAGCAGATTGGCAACCCGAAAAACAGCTAAGCAGTATGAGAGTATTGCGACGATTATCGCTGAACACGCCAGTTGAACTGTACAGCTGGGAATGTCCAGCACCCTGCGAACACAATAAGGTTCGTTGGTTTAACCTTCTAGAATCGTGTATAGACCGAATGTAAACACGGTGGTTGCCAATGCGGGCAGGCACAGAACCCATCGTAAACTTGGAACTTTTTAGAAGCAGAAAGTACAAAAGAGAAAGGGAATCTTAGATGCACCAGCTCTTCCTGAAGCGCAACACTGCCGTTCCTTCGAGCGCGTCAGTAGAACGTCTTTTCAGCGTCGCCGGACATGTATTCTCAAGAAAGCGGGGAAACATAACTGATGGAAATTTTGAGAGGTGGCTGCTGCTTATGTGAATCGACTACTGAAAAGAGAACGATAAACCTTGAAACCAAAACCGTGGTTTATTTGGTCGTGAAAGTAGCTAGAAATGTAACCCGTTATTTTTGAGGAAAGTAACGCGTTCCTATTGAGAATCGGCAACGAGTAACGTATTTAGTTACCTTTTGAGCGAGTAATGGGTAACGGTATTTAGCTACTTTTTTGGGGTAACCCGTACATATCTTACATGGGCATAGAGCGTTATTTTCTTAGGGTGGAGTCTCTTCGGCAGTTGTTATGTAGGAACGTAAATAAAAATCATTTTTAAAGAAGCTCATCCTTTTCTCGCAAATGCTTTGCCATATGTCGGAGAAAAAAGTACAAATATGAGTTTGTCGGCCGAAAATCAGGCTCGGATAAGGACAAAGTACCCGGCACCCCTAATGTAAGAATGTATGCATGATCAATCTTGCATGACTTCCGAAGGTGAGAATCAAGTCTTTTTTTTTTTTATCGTAAAACATTTATAGGCTAGGTTTTGGAATGAAGTGAAGCCTTAAAAGGGCGTGACCGTGAATTTACTCGCCATATTCAGCGGGGAAAATGACGTCAAATAGATTCATGTCACGTGACCTATACACATATTCAGTTTCGCTCTAAAATTTAGCGGAAATATTGACGTCACGTGGCCTATAGGCAAATTTAATTTCCCGCTAGATTTAACGGGAAAATTGACGTCACGTGACCTAAACAAATTCAGTTTACCAGCTACATTTAGTGGGAAAATTGCCACCTAAAAAATGGAGTCAGCACCACTAACTCCACTAACTCGAGATAACACTAACTCTAAATAATTTTATCTGTAATTCAAACTCGCTAACTTTCTCTGGCTATTACTAACCATAACAAACTATAAACATAACAAACTCGAACTGACTCTAACTCTCACACATACACTAAATAACTCTAACTCTAACTATAACCTAATCTAACTCTAACTCTAACCCTAACAAACTCTAACCCTTACTGCAACTAGCACTAACTCTAACTCTAACTGGTGCTAACTCTAACTTTAGCTAACACTAACTCACCAGTAACTTCTATAAGCACTCTGTTTAGCGCTAGTGGTTTAGCACCACCAACGCTAAACCAAAAACGTTTCACGTAGCAAAACTATTGCAAAGCAATTTGCGTCACTTTTTTTAAATTTCCGAATGATTATTTGAGTGAAAACAAAAGATTCGTAAAGTGTGCGCAGTCAGGAGCAATTTTAAAACGAAAGCCTTCACAAAATGCAGGCATCAAAGGCGTTTGTCCGCGAGGTACCCCAAGCGCGCAATAGAAAATCTCGCGCAAAGCAACAAAAAAAATCCTTTAACGCGACCTTAGAGTTTTAGAATAAAGGGCTGCAACGCGTTGTGTTTCTACCATGCAGCGCAGCTTAAAGGGGCCATGAAACGAATTTTGGGTTGGGATGAATGATTTTAAATTGGGACTTTATTAATCGCATATCGTTTAGTTGGCCAAAAGAAAGAGGCTAGAGAGTCAAAAGCCAGCGTTTCGGTACGAACATTTGAAAATATAGCGGACTATTTTGTACCTTCTTGCCTTCGAAAGCTCTCCGCCTTTTCACTATGATACATTCGCGGTTCCCAAAGCGCGTCACCGGCGCCAAACTGACGTCAGCAGAGCCCAGCTCACGCATTGGACACGAGAACTGCGTCACTCGGATGTATGCGCTCGTCAACAATTAATCCGCCGACGAATATTTGGATTCGCGTTTGTGGCCAATGAGTGCCCTGACGGAACTTATTGTCACTGGGGAATGACAAGTTCTATGGTGTGCAAAAAATGCACGGTGGAAGATAGGAGTCATCGCACCGGTGCCGAAGGATTGTCACGACCACGTGATTTCACATTTCGCATTTGAGTTGAGGATTAAAGCTAAGGAGGAAGAAGGAGGAAAATCGTTTCATGACCCCTTTAAGGAGCCGTTCTGGGCACGTGCAATGCTTGTGCGCTTGCGCACTGTGAGGTCCCGAGCTGCTGGGAGAACCAAAGTCACAGGGTCCTCTATTCTAAAACACTCTACCCAGAGAGCAGGCTGTAGAATATATCTAGAATTGACCGCCTTCGGATCCTATCCCAAAGGTTCATCGCCACTGGTATTCGAAGCTCGAATTTCCGGGTGTAGTCCGCAATTGACTGCACGTATATATTGGGATCTCCAGGAGAGACAAACAATATTTCATGAAAGGATCAGCCGCGGATTGCCTTCGTGTAGGAAGCGGAAAATACACGTGGGACCAGAAATGGTGCACGCGCTCGAGTGGCCTCCGGCTCTGTGTCTAGGAAAGCGAAACCAGCTTCGTTAACGTGGATGCATGGACCTCTTTTACTTGTATTCTTGTTTATAGTTTATTTTCATACTCCGCATTTATCATTGGTCTGGAGAAAAACAAACCGGCAGAGAATGTTCGCATAAAACTTGCTTTCCAAAAGCTGCGGCAGAAGAGATTATGCGCTGTTTAGCGAGTCGTCCGCTTCTTTTCCTGAACCGGGTGTGCGCTACTTTTCTTCTCTCTGGATGTAGTAAGATAAGCACTAGAATTTTTTCTGCCCCTTGGATGGTGGGCTCGTTGCAAGTTGCAACTCTTGTACATCGAGCCTCCTCGCGTAACGTTAGTTATTCCATGGATTTACTTTTGTATAAGAGGTGATGCCTTTATTTTATAAAACGTTAGAAGCATTACTGGGCATTTTACCTATGATTCCGCTACCTGGCAGCTGAAATGTTTTCCCCGAGAAAGTAAGTGAAAACAGTTTTTCTGTGCTAATTGTGTCCGGTCCAGCCATCCTTTGGGCGAGCTGCAAATAAACATTTTGCGTCCTAGATGGAAGACTTTATTTCTACCAAACCTCACTATTAATCGACTTGGATTTACTGTAAGGCAGCGTTTCTTTTTTACCAAGAAATCGTTACATGCCCTCGACGCCGTATTTGCGTTTCTATTTACAAGAATGCCGCCAGTTTAAAAACAATTAGGCATTGTTATTTTAACGATTCGTTCTTAATGTTGCACGCGCCAAAATTAAGAGTCAAACTCTCTTCCGTCATCTTGCTGCATCTTTTAAGAAAGTTCAAACGTGCCCAACGCAGCAGCTGATTCGTGCCCTGCGGAATAAAATTGAGTGCTGTGTTTGTTAATTTGTTTAGAAAAAAAGACAACTTGCTTACTTTCGTCCAAAGCAGAGAAAGAGTCACTTGTCGAAATCCACGCAAAGTTCAAGGAGAACGACGAAGCAAACCAAAGGGATTGACCTCAAAGCGAGTTCGGCGTTAGAGGTCAACGTCAAACGCCGTTCTGTGCATCTCGACGCAAGGCATTTACGAGTACGGACATTCTCTGCGCCACGTCAGTAGCAGTCGTATCCGGAAATAATGCTAGAACTTTATGCACAAAGCTATCGTTAACTTGTCTTTTCTTCTTATTTCGTCGTTTTCAAACAAACAGCGCTGGACATTCTGTCCGCTATGCGGAGCGCCAGTTCGTCTGCTTCTAGCGCAGGACTTTGCGGTGACATGAGAACACCGAGCCCTGGCTGGCTCCGATTGGAACAATAGTGGGTAGACCTCCAGGCGGCTAGCATTAAGGTCTGCCCGCTACCTTCTCATCGGAGACAATGAGAGCTCGACGTTATAACGCCACCGCCACCCCCAGACAAGAAGCAGACGAACTTGCGCTCCGTATAGTTTCTGACAGCTGAATAAGTAAGGACGCGCGCGGTTTATTGCAAGTCTATGCGGCTCGCTCCGTGACTAGTTAACCGGTGTTTTTACTGGCTAGTGCCGCAATCCCATTGTCTGCGGAGCACTATAAAGCTTTTAGGACTCGCGACGCTCTGAGCTCCTTAAGATGTCAGTGACCGTACAGTCATTTGGTAAGGTGAGAAAATTCAAATAATAAAAAAATATATTATCCTCAATCAGTAACGCCTGTATAGGCACGCCTAATTCAAAGCCAATTCGATATAAATGAATTGGGTCCTTGCATCAAATGAAAATTCCACGGTAAAGTCAATTTGGGAAGAGAAAAAGGAAAAAATTGGAATGGCCAAAGGAATAGCCCAGGGAAACCCAGCGAGGAAGAGCCCTTCAGTGCCCGACCCCTGTCCGAACCCGCTCTAGGTCATAAGCGTGCATCACGGCGGGTCCGACGGTCACTGCATGGCAGCCGTGAACCAAGCAGGCCCGCCGCATTGATTAGTTTCGTATCTCTCGGCTCCCACCCAGAGGTGGCCCCACAGTGGGGGCCCCTCCCAACTCGGGAAGACACAACAGGATATTCCCCTTTATGTCAGTCTTCGCCCTAAAGACACCGCCCTGAACCAGGGGCACTAGCCCCACTATGTACCCCCCCCCCCCCCCCCCCCCCGCCCCCCTCCTCCTAACGATAAGCCGCAGAGCCAGAGCTCGCGATCGTAGCCTCGTGATTCGTTCTTCGACTCTCTCATCGATTCATTCTGCGATCTCATTGGCTGCGTCGCAACATATTAAGCTAATCAAAACTCGCCACACCTTGCGTTTCTGCTCTTTTTGTCTACTGGACTGCGGAAGTCGTTCTAAAGGCCAGTTCAGACACTTGCGTTTGACTGCGGTGCGCTCGGCTACGGAAGCGCGACTGCGGACCGATGCGGACTACGCTTGCGGAGAGCTTGTACACACAGTTGCGTCGAAGCGCCGTCCGCCGCAGTCAAGAACCAATACGCCTCGCAAGTGGGCTCATTTTCGTCTTCTGCGCATGAGAAAGGAAGTAGCGGTGACGTCAGAACGCCAAGCCCTGATTGGCTGATCGCGACCCCCTATCTCAGCGTCGTCTGCTCCTTTGCAACGTCTTCTGCTCGCAACATCGTCTGCGTCTGTCTTACCTTTCCTGCGACTTTACAAGCGAGCTCCACTTCGCCTTTCAGAGAGGGCAGACGAAATAACTCGAGCGGTACGTTGTTTTTGTCTAACAACTAGCAGACGCGCATCAAGGAGAGTAGTCAAGGGTAGCGAGGTGTCCTGAGGCGCCGAGGTTTGTTTGCTGAGAACCGAGAGTGAGCGTGTTAGTGTCCGCAAGTTCCCTCCCAAATACTTTTTCCGTCCTTTCGTGTGCGGCGAGACCCCTCATTCTTTAATGGGCGTCTGCTTTACGTCTGCTAGTCAAAGCGATGGCTGCTTTACCTTTCCTCCGTCTGTCGGAGATTCACCGCTTTTTCACCGGCGAGAGTCACCGTTGCCTCGGGAAACAAGGAGATAACAACAGGAATAAATTGACCTCTTAATCTAAAATTGAGGTCAGCAATCAAAGCATAATACGAGAAGGGTTCACAAGGGTCGCGCGGGCATATTCCATTCAGCACGCCAGCCGGTCGTGGGCAGACGGTCGCCGAGTCGCGGAGTGACTGCTAGGCGTAACTGCCGAAGCTCGCTTGGTCTCGTTCGGTGGAATCGTGGCCATTGGAGCTTTTCCTGGGCGTTTGTGGATCCAGCGTTCTTGTTCGTCGTGGTCTGTTTCAAGTACTTTTTTCTTGCTGCTTGAAGTCGGGACGCGTGAGAAGCGCACGTAGAAAAATAAACGCCCGTGGGTCGCGACCGCGACGCTGTCGTCCATGCGAGCTTCGGAGCTGTCGTAGGATTTCGTCGTAACCTGCGCAAAACTTACGAAAATTTCGTTTCGTGAATACGAATTTGTTCTTAAGTTCTGTCTCACGCACATTTTTGGCGTAAGATCGTTTCGTGAATCTGGCCTTCCGAAAGTCGCGGGAAAGGTAAGACAGACGCAGACGACATTGCGAGCAGACGACGTTGCAAAGGAGCAGACGACGCTCAGATAGGGGGGTCGCGATCAGCCAATCAGGGCTCGGCGTTCTGACGTCACCGCTACCCCCTGCGCAAGAAGCAGAGGAACTTGCCCTCCGCATAGGAGCTTGCTATCGGCTCTTGCGGCGCACCAATCGAAACCGCGACTTGCAGAGCGAATGAAGTCAAGCAACTATGATCACAACGAACATGGCGGCGTCCAGCGGTAGCGTCGCGACTTTTCCGTGTCCGCCGGGGTTGTCGAGACTGGAACAAACAGAAAACCTCAGGAATCTCTTCCTAGACTGCGTGCGGGGCTACGTTGCACAGGCCGGCAGTGAGACGAACTGGCCCCTGGTTGTGCGGGCTACCACCGCGACAGCTCTGCACCGCGATGATCTTGCTCCAGCGACGGCGCCACCCCGGCCGCGAGTCTGACCGGCTCGTGTCGTAGAGCCAGGGGTGCGATTCGACGTGCATGATGAGCGCCTCCTGGTCGCTCACCGTGGGCTTTCCTGGCTTTTGTTGGGCTCCTCTTGATTCCATTCTGCAGGGGATGCTTGATCTCGACTCGACTACGAACACACGACCCTCACCGGCGCAGCAGACGTCCCCGACCGGAAAAACGGGACGAACCGGATGTAGTTGCCAGCGCCGCGCATGCGCTTCGGCGTTCTTTTTTTCGCGAATTGTGATTGGTCCACCGCAACCCACCGCACGCCCCTCCGCACTGGAAAGTTCAGCCTGGCCCAACTCTGCTGCGGTGCGTTGCGGAACGCCAAGCGTCGTCGGTTGCTAGGCGACCCGCTTCTGCAGTCGACCGCAAGCATGCCGTACCGCACTGGAACGCAGTCAAACGCAACTGTCTGAACTGGCCTTTCTGATGCGCGGTAGTTCTCTTCTGCGAAATATTCCAGACGGCGCATGTGTACACAGTCAAATCACGAGGCACTTTTTTGGCTCAGGTGCTAAGTGGTCGAAAGGTGTATAGCATTGCTCAAAACTCTCGTAACATCACTTTTTTTTTCTGTCCTTTTACCTGGTTTCCCCCGACACCCACAGGCACCGCCGTCGACACAGTCGTACCGGCGCCCGAACGACACGACACTCCGAAGCCGTTCTCCGAGCGAGACTCCGAGCCGGCGCGATTCATCCACGACGCGACGCCCCCGAGCTCCGAGGCCGAGGTTCCCGGCGCTGACATCGACGACGACGTCGCGTCCAAGACGGGCTCAAGGGGGCGCCGGGCCAGCCTCGACTCCGGCTGCAGCCTCGACATGTCCTGCTCGTCGGGCTCGGGCACCCCAGACCCTCCGTCGTCCACGCCCACCGTGACGCCGCCGCCGGAGTTCGCCGACACCCCGATCGCCGAGCGACGGCGCCGGTCGCGTCGCCGCACCGCCACCGACGCCATCGTCGCACCCGCCGTCTTCCCGTAAGCATTCGCGCCACATTGCACTTGTATTGCGGGGTGCGGTAATTTGAACTGGCTCGGCGGCGTTCAGGCTGATATTCGCGCCCGAATGTCCCCGATGTGTATTCGAAAAATCTCGTGAAGTCAGTCAACGCGGAGCGTAAATTTGTCTGCTTCTTTTGCAGGGGTTGTGGTGACGTTAGAACGCCGAGCTCTGATTGGCTCTGATTGAAGGACAGGGGGTAGACCTCAAGGCAAGCTGCCTTCAGGCCTACCCACTATCCTTCCAAGCGGAGCCAAGAAGAGCTCGGTGGCATTCTGACGTCACCAGAACTCCTGCAAGAAAAGCAGACGAACTTCCACTCCGCACACACAAATTTCGGCAATGTGATTGGCGCTTTTTCATGGACATCACATCACCTGGTTTACCGGGGGTGGGGGTCTTAGGTGAGAAGCTAAGGAAACACAAGTATAAAGCTAAGCTAAGGACGGTATAACTTTCTACACCCTACGATAGAGCTGCACTGCTGTACAGCCTTTGTCGGTTCTAGGCAGTGTCTCTTTGGAGACGACGTCGTTCGTCAAAGCCCCTATAGCGAAGACTAGCTAGCTAAATTTGAGTGAAGGTTTGTTGTCGCTTTTCTCTTTGGAGTTCATATGTTACTCAATGAGTTAATATCAACTACTATAATTTCTAAGCATATAGTTTTATATACTGTAAACGACTTAATTTTCGCGGACTCAAATTTTCGCGAATCGGGCCAAAGCTGCAAATTTGAAATTATTCGCGGGTTCTAATTTTCGCGAATCGAGCGTAGCTTCCGTAGTGTTCACATATTGCCCGAATTGTTCGCAGGACGTATTTCTCGCGTTTGTAGGCGATTCGCGAAATCCGCGAAAATTAGGTCCTCGCGAAAATTTAGTCGTTTACAGTATTCGTTATATGCATTAAAAGATGCCAATTTTGGTATATATTGAGTCGTTTTATATAAAGTAGTTTGCCGGTAAATATTTTGTGGATGTGCCTCTGAAACGTGTTTACTTGACGTGTTTTATAGTTTTTGTTTGTATAAAAGTTTTATATTGTAATGTTTAATATTCTGTGTCCACGTTGGAAACATTTCATGAAATAAGTAGGAATAACTATTACTCCGCGAATGCTTCGGTGTGAAATTGATTGCTGTGCAAAGTACCATAGTGTATCCTTGGCAATTACCAAATCTCGTACTTCGAAATTTCGTATCTCCGAAAATCAAATTAGCTTCTGCGTTCATATATAGCTGAGTGCTCCTGACAAAAACATGGCTTTAACATATTTCTTTTTTGTTTTACATAAATATGAGGCGTATGACCCGGACCATTATCGTGCGATCTGACGAGGAAACAGCCTACAGCGTGTTTATACTGTACCCAAACTTCAGCCCCCTCCCCTACCCCCCGTGAAGCAGGCGACGTCACGTTCCATAAAAACAAGCAAATTAGAGTGCCCAGATTCACCCGCTGACTTACATCGCAAGCTTTTCCACACACGCGCCCTGAACACGTTAAGCTGTTAATTAACGGTTCGAATGAATCAGCATATTTTCCTATCGTCTCAATGGGGCAGTCGGTTTCTTAGCTTAGCATGTCGGAGCCACCCAGTGCGGCATTTTGTCCCTTTCGGCTAAAACTAAACTGGGCCAACCCTTATTGCTCGCTGACTTTACACCGCGCGACATTGTCGTCGCTAACACAAAATCGGAGAATGTTTCGCGTATTACACAAAAAAAAGTTGACAGACGGCAAATTTTAAATTTTGGTAAGTACCTCAAATGAACTTATCCTACTACAATGAGAAAAAAAAAAAGTAAAGAGGTCGATTGCTTATTCGTGTTAAGAGTGACTTTCCATGTTCGTACCTGTTGACTGGTTGCTGCGATCTGTCTAAACAACTGGGAGAATAATGCAAAAACAGGATCTGTACTATATGTAGGTTTATGGCCTAGCCTCGCTTAGCAAAAAAAAAAAAAAAAAGAATGCTGCTCGCTGGTAATCAGTAAGTACACATTTACCATAGGGGGCCGGGTCATTTGTACGCGTAGGACTAGACCATAATGAAGGCAATATGGTACGAAGGCCATGGCACGGTGCGATTAATGCCATCCATGTTTATTTTTGTTATCTTATTTTATTTGTCTTATATTAATTTTGTTTAAACGCGCTGTGTTGCATGAAAAAGAGGATAAGATAATATTAACCTTTGATTGAACCAAGAAACTAATGAAAATTTAATACGGCGTGGAGGAGGTAGTAGCATGGTACAGAACAATAAACACTACTATCGTCTATTGCATCAAGGGTCTCCAGAAGACGACCCGTCCACTAAACATCAAAGCTCCGCCCACAAAAAAAAAATGCTTCTGCGCTAGTGGCTTTCCTCAGGTAAACTGCTCCACAGTGGGAGCTGCTAAACACCATACATCTGACATTTTCATAAAATACATACTGCGTTAATTCCCAACATGGTTAGAAAAAGGTCACTGCATCGGGGGAAAGTAGCGCCAAGCTCCCCGTGTGGTCGCCATTTTGGTTCTTGGAAGAAGGAGTTTTTCTTTACCTCTTCAATTTTGGTGACCCGATCTAAATTTGCTGGTGCCGGGTAGCTTTATGCAGATGTTTCTCGAAGACCGAGATTTTGTTTTTCACATACCGGCGAAACCGGCGCACATCTTCGCACGGCCACCACAAACAGCGTCAGTGGTTTGCGGCCTTGAAAAACATTTTTTTTCTTTTTTTAAATGAGCGAGAATAACAATACCATTGCAGGAAATCTTTGGAAATAAGCATGATTGATAAGTGGATCACATGCACACCGCCAAGGGAGAAGAACGATTTCAGTAGGACGATACTCCTCAACGATCTTGGTGCGAATGGTTCAGAACAATCCCTTTCAAAGCTTCGAAGATTTGAATGGACCGAAATGGCGATTGGCCATGGCAACTGAGACCGATCAGCAAATCACCTTGCGAGGTTTGGTCGCCCGTACGTTAGTATCTGTTCCTTTCCGCCTAGCAGGCAGCGAAGGCAATGGCGCTACCTTCCCATGTATCCAGAGGCTTTAGGATGCCGTTACAGAAGAAGCGCGTGTTTCGCGCTCTCTCAATTGAAGACGTTAGCAAATATTGCGCTTCTGTAGTTCATGTTTCTCCGAGAATAATGGGGCCCAGCTTCATCTGCAGATCTTACGTTAGTTACTAGATACGGTGATGTTGTGAAGCTAAATTCAAATGAATCTGCAAATATCCCATTCCTGGCGGAAACAGAGCGGCCCATATGCGCCGAGAAAGTGGGGGAGGGGAAGAGACGAGAGCGCTCGCGGGGACGTGATAACACCGAGCCCTGGTTGGAAGGATTAGGGGGTAGACCTAAAGCTAGCAAACTTTGTCTCCATTGCATTCGTCGAACGCGTTAGGACGCAGAAAGCTGGCGTTCGACGTTTGGCTTTCGGGTTCGAACGCTTTCGAGGAGTGCAGAAGAGCCAAAGGCAGCCAGCTGTAGGTCTACCCACTAACCCTTCGAATCAGAGCTCGGCGTTCTGACCGTCCCCTCTCGTCTCCTCCTCTCTCTCAGTTTCTCGACGCATAGGAGTATTCACTGGCGGCCATAACTGTGTGCGCGACTGCTGAGTGCGTGGTGACGGCGAGCTTCCACGGTTCTTTTGCAACGTGCATTCCGCATTAACAAATTGTAGGTCTTAGCAGACTATTATTGTTTGCTCGTTCTGAGCATGCGCTCTAAACATCTCCCCCGAATATGGCGTGCACTGAATGCCGAATACCTGCAGCATTTATCTTAATCTCGTCGTTTCACTTGACGATACTCGAACTGCAGTGAATGTATATATATATATATATATATATATATATATATATATATATATATATATATATATATATATATATATATTTTACGCAGACAGACGCCAGCTGTTTGGCGATATGCAGCAGCTATTGTCGCTTTTTTGCTTTTTTCGGCTCGTTTTTTCACGACTATCCTATGTTGCATTTACACGTCGCAGATTATTTCGCGGAAGCTCTTCCGTGCAGTTCTAGTATACGCCAAAGTAACAAACGAATAAAAGCCTGTTCTAGCTCAAGTCGGACTGGTTACACTAAAAATCGTCCGCGGTAGTGCACAAGGAAAGTAGCCAGCGTAATCATTCCACATTCGAGCGAGCGGTTTCTTAATTATTTCGGACTAAGTCTGGGGTGGAACACAAAAGAGTCTAAAATAGTATATGCACTTAATTAAGCTTGGCTTCCTCTCTACTGCAGAGACGAACTGCCAACAGTTTACACTGCTTAAAATTAATCGTTTTATTTCTTTATAATTTGTTTTCTTTTTTCACCTTTGTAAGTTGCTGTTTTTTAAGTTTATAGCTAAATAATAAAACAATATCATGTCTTAATTTTACGTTATAAATAGTTATATTTGTTCTGTCGCTTTGGAGAGTTTTATTTGTAATAAACTATTGCCTATTAACAAGTACAAGTTAATATACGGTATGTTTAGTTTTAATTCGAACGATATTTTTTGAGAAGGGAGAAAGTTAGACGAGCGCCGTCTTCACAATGTATTTATCAGACTCGGCGTTCATTACATGACATAATATTTTTCAAGGTAAGTTGGCTAATTAAATAACTTTTTAAAGTAACTTTTTAGTTATTGGTTTAAGGGGTCAGCCTACAATTGCAGTATTGACGGCAGTTACTATTAGTGGCCAAACCAATTCAAAAAATTTGCGACTGGTTATATTTGTAGAGATATTACAGTCCTGTTTCGTTAATATGGACCCCGTCAATTTGGATACCCCGCTGTATGGACACCACTTTCGGGGACAAACTGGGAAAATACATACATTTTTGTCTCTTTATTATGGACAGCTTACATTATGGACGGTTTTTTACGGGAACAAAGGTCTTTATACTAACGAGACATCACTGTATTGATAAATTTTCGCACTTTTAGTGCGATTTAAGAATTTGAAGCGAAAAGAGACCCCTCAAGCCCTGCCCCACAAGGACATCTAGAAATATACTAAAAAATTGATGTTAGCTAGTCGGTTCAACATACTGAAAATATCAAGCGCAAAGCGAGAGACAAGGGCACGAAGTAGACGGGACAACACAATGCACACTTAGAAGAGTGACGTACTCGTTCAAGTCACGTCGTCTCGTATGTTATCGGCGCCACCACCAAGGAATCGCTGTTGAGATGGTGCCGACATAATTGAAAGAACTTCGCCTTTCTTACAAGCGTCATTGTTGGCAGGTCTTGTGGGGTTCTTATAGCGCACTTTTTTTAAATCGGGCTAAAAACGTGAAAATCTATGAATTTCTCGATCAAAACCTATTACTTTTTCGCAAACATTTTAATTGGTCTCGCCTCTAATAACAATTGACGTCACTTAGGTCCCTATCACACCGAGGAAACAGTAGGACAACTCTATCCGGCAACACGAGAAAATCGTGTTGCCGGCGACCCTGTCGCATCACGGCAACAACAACAGTCGGGCAACACGTTGTTGCCACACCACAACCGTGTTGGCCGATTTGTTGCCCGACCGCCCTGTCACACCGCGCTAACGGCGGGGACAACACGGGGAACACTCCGCCACCTTGATTGTTTACCTTCGTTCCTATGCGGCGCGGCGTCGCTGGAAAAGTGACTCTACAAGGTGGAAGCGCTTTCAAAGGGCCGGAAATTACCACGGGACGACATCAACCAGTGACTGTGATTAGAAAACTAGACAGAGGAAGTATTTTGCACCCTTCACTTTATCAAAATGTTCTTCATTCGCTAACAAAGGGGTTATTATTATAATACAATTAAATGTAAAGGTGCAAGCGAGCTGGACAAGAATGACGAAAATAATCCCTGGAGAAGGCGAACAAGAGGGACAAAGGACAAACACAAATCTAAGCGATAAAAGTGAGTTCGCTGATATATGTTCCGGTTTTACGCCACTGTAGAAAGTGTTCCTGTCCGGTTCTTTCTTTCATGCAATTCTTATTCCTGCCGTAAAATTGAATTAGCACCGGCATTACTCCAAAGCGTCTTTTGTAGCGTGGTGTAGAGCTGAACTCACATTGGGGGGGGGGGGGGGGGGGGAGCTTAGAAACCGCGATACCGAAAGGATTCGCCTTCATAACAATCGGTGGCATAAATATTTTTCAACGCTGCCTATTTGCCTACTGCCTCCTATGTGGTAGCTTCATTCCCCAAAACGTCCTGAATAGTTTTTAAACAAATCAAGTGTCTGGTAGCGACTATTTCCAAGTTCCACGCATCAACAACCACGATCAGATTGCTCATTTAAATGCTTCGATTTTTTTTAATCTTTGCGTTCATGGCGTTTCTTTATTATATTTTATCAGCGAGCGAGTTGGCATGCGATTGTATTTCACTAGCAGTCATTTTAGCTGGTCCTTCGGCAGTTCTAATTTCAAAACCAGTCTCAACGTTCACGACCATAGCTTTGACCATTTCTACAATCGCTTTCCGTTATTACGCAGTAAAAACATTCATCAAATTATTTTAGCTTCACGCCAGCCTTAATTATTGTGAAATATACGTTACCCAAGCCTTTATTTCTGTAAGACGTTACTGATAAGGAACTAGCTCGGCCATCGAAGCTATGTGTGTTGTAATGTTGCCGGCCCGAAATTCGCTCAGCCAGCGATCAGGGCAACACACGTTGCCCAACACAGGTTGCTGCTGTTTTTGTTGCCGAAAGCTGTCATAACGAGGCAGCATTTTTGTGGTCGTTTATGTTGTGCTGCTGTTGCCGCGATGTGACAGGTTTGTCGGGCAACACGGGGAGCAAGCAACAAGTTCCCCGACTGTTGGATAACGTGTTGTGTTGCTGTTGCCATCGTGTTGCCTCGGTGTGAGAGGGCCTTAATGCAATTGCAGCATGACCCCTAAAGCCAATGAAATAAAAAGGTAAATAGCAGATTTTAGTTAGTTAGCCAAATTATCATGACGATTACCTTCTCATCTAATGCACGCCCAGACTGATAAATACATGGCAAAGACGGCACTCGTGTAACTTTCGCACCCCTTTTTATTGTGTTGAAACTATAATTAAACTCTGAATTAGTGATTAGCGTTGACTAACAGACACACAATGATTGCACAGTCATATCCGTATGTTACATGCTAGTCTGTTAAGAATGCATATCTGAGTATTTTTTATACTCTTATGCGTATTTCGCTCTCTGATCCCTGAACTAACAAATAGAAACTTCAATCCTGCTCTTTCGGGTTTTCTTTATTCGTAAGTAAAACGAGGTATGGTGTGCCGTGCATCTCACTTCCTCGTTAGACTTATGCTTGACTTAACGTAATCCATCTGAGGAAAACCAACACTGAAACGTGTCGATTTTAATCCTTGGCCCGTCGCCCCCGTCTTTTATTCACCTTGGCGACTAACTATAAAAAGGATTGGACTTGTGATTGAAATTTCCTTGTACTTAAGCGCGTGCGAACGCCATCGCCCCTAAGTTCGTTTTCTGGTTCAAAGATCACGAGGACGAAACCGCCAAATCTCTTCACAGATGAGCTGGTGAACGATCAATGCGATCGTCCACTAACTTGCCTGTGAGTTAACTCCTATTTTACCAAAGCCCTTCAATAGTCGGGCCAGAAGTAAAAAAAAAAAATTGAAAGGATTAAGAGTCTACTGAACGAATCCGAGTCTCCAACTCGCTTAAAGTGACCTTGGAGTTTATTTAAAAAAAAGTATATACGTGCACATTCCACGCAAACCCGACTCATTTGCTATCAAATAATGAATGTGCAATTTCTATCTTTAACGTGACTAGACGAAGTCATGCGTACGTATAAAGAAAGTGTTTGCCAAAAGCACAGTGGGTTCTATGCTGATTGTAGATTCTTCAGAATAAATGTGATTTGGGTGGATATCGTATTGCCTTACCTTTTCATGCATGTTTCTCGATATTGTTCTTTGAGTCGAATTTCCGTTCGCCAAGCCAGCACATTTGTTAACATCAAAAACAAGACATCAACCCCCCCCCCCCCCCCCAAGACATCAAAAACAAAACAAAAAATTACTCGATATATTTCAAAGCAGTCTTGACCTAACAAAATATACGAGGAAATAACATCGCGATTTAATTTCGAGATATCACGGCATTGGAGATCCACCGTCCACAAGTAGACACGAGTAGAGAATCATACGGATCCACAACAATCTTTCTTTCGGAAGACCGCCTTCCCTCTTATCGGAGTCGCAATCCCAGCTGTTCCTTTACATGACCCCACGTTGTCCCAACCCCCGTTGTTTCTCCAGTCCGACCAAGACGCAGATCGCCACGATGGCCCCGACGCCCCGAGGCTTTCCTCCGCGCAGCCCCCAGGGACCGCCGGTGTCTCCGGCCAAGAAACCATCCGGCATCCCGAGGCCCCGCACCCCGGACGCCCCCGCCGCCCCCTCGAAGACGTCGGCCCCTTCGGACTTCAGGGTCAACTTCAGGATCGTGCCGCGAGGAGAACCCAGGGGACGAGGGACGGCGCAGCAGTCGAAGCCAGCAGCAGCGAGTTCACACGGCGTGTCCCGCTCGGAGAGCTGTCGGACTGCTAGGGTACACGGGTGAGGGACTTTTAAGCTGCGGCCGCACTGCAAACAGAAATCCTAAGTCGTACAAGACAGTCCACAGACACCGTCTGAGGCAGGTGTCTGCCTTCTATATGACGGTCCCTTGTCGTACTGGTCATACACACACTTAGAAGAGTGAATAGTTGGGCGAGTTGGTGGGAATTCATCGTAGGAAACAGCGCGAAAAACGGAAGAAAACGAAGAAGAAACACACGGGGCGAGAGCTGACTATCAACTGAAATCTTTTAATAGGAAAGCATACGAAAGCGACCACTCATCTTTGGTAGTACGTCCCGTTCTACATATCACGAGACAATTCATAGCAGCGTGATGGCACGTCTTAAACGCGATAAAAAGTTATATGAAGCTAGCCCAAAATCCAAAAAGGCCACACCACTATCCAGCAGTACCAAAGGCGGTTGGCTGACACAGGAGGCTCTCGTCTTTTTTATTTGGTAGGCCTATACTACCTCTTTAAACAATTGGTCCTTGTACTTGAACATAACTTCGGTGTCATTCCATCTTGGCTCACAGCCACTCATGCACCGTTGGAACAGTGCATTAGATACCTTCCTCATGCGGGCGGGTATATATTGGTCAAACGGGGCGCTGTTTGAATACCCGTTTAAAAAAGCAGCGGAGTTCATTGAAGGGGTGTGCATACTTCATCTTGCGATGCATTGCCGCGACTGTGAGTGTGAGCCAAGATGGAGTGACAAGACGGAGTGGCATACTACCGAAGATGAATGGTCGTTTTCGTACGTTTTCCTATTAAACTATCTCAGTTGATAGTCCGCGCTCGTCCCGTGTGTTTCTTCTTCGACCTCGACATTTTTCAGTACTGTTTCTTACGATACAAACACTGTCTGCAGACATGTTTGAAGCATGCATACATACAAGGCAGATATGTTTCGAACTCGCTCGAGTAGAGTCAGCAGATAATTAGGACATGATGTCTACAGCAAACACCGTGTCGCATGCGTGATGTGTGAACAGTGGGACTGCAGGGTCTAGGGCGACGCTTTGGTAAATGGCTGCAAGGTACTTTCTTCCGGAAGTATACCTGCATCTGCGTAGGAGAACATAGTTAAGAAAATAGACCGATCTCACCAAGCGCTCGGCGCATGCATGAAGCCGCAATAACTTCAGTTCACGGCACGCAGGCGGAGTGCCCGAGGCTTCGCTGCTCTGCGTTTTCAGAGCTCCAGCGAGGTTGTCGCACGTGCAGGAAGACTAAGGTACCCTCGATGTATTTCTGCAGCGCTGTCGTAGCGAAACCGACTGGTGAGATCGGTGTATTGCTACAACAATTTTAATGATGATTAGAATAGAGAACTCTAAAGTCGGAATTCTGCATACAGATTCTGCATACAGAAGTCTGCATGCAGATTCAAACGTGAGTCACCACGAGGTCCGTGCTTCGAATGCCGACTGGCAATGAGTTCAAGGAGAAACTTGTGCACGCGGCATTCGAACCACGGATGTTGTTGTGACTCGTCTTTGCGGACTGTATTTTGTATGGTGTATGAGCAGAGTGACCGCGGCTTTAGGGATTAGGTCAATCAGGGAAAGAGCAATCATGCGGGAAAAGGAAACCCTGTGGTGTAATAAACAAAATGCGAAACGGGAGAGCTTATTTTAGGCTTCCCGTTTCGCACATAATGCAGGAAACTTATTTCTAACAATGTCTTACTATTAACATTTAATGTAAGAACATTGGCACTATTTACGCACGCTTTTAAGTATTAGTGTTGTTACTTCACGCTTGCTTCATTGGGTGACAAAAAGCAGCATAAATGACATTGATAATTTTCATTTAACAAGAAAACATGTGCCGAATTTCCTACAACAGTTAAAAAAAACACTAATCTATGCCTAGCGGTCTGCCTGGCATGAGGTACCAACATTGGGGTTTGTTTTTTTTTTTTTTTTTTGCAATGATTATGTTAACATTTTTTTCCCTTTTTATCTTCTCTCTTCTCCCATTAAAAACGCAAAAAAGCGAGTAAACTCATTTTAATGTTATGGTTGTTTCCATTCATCGAGATTAATTATATGACAAAATCCTCATACGTATCCAACATTCTAACACATGGGACCAAAGAGGCCAAAAGGACACATATAAGCAAGGACACACGCACCGTTTCATTATTTTTTTTTGGTTTGAAGTTTTTGTTAGTTTTTTATGGCGAGCTCACCTGCGCGCCTGCTTTTCTCACGAAGTTTTCTTTACTCGTAAAAAGTATTTTAGATGTAACCAATACTATCGTTATTCGAAGGGCAGTTAATAAGCACCCTGTGTCCTTCCCTTCCTAAGCGCGGGCCGTGGCGGGGTCGGCGGCGGTGTCCTCCCGACGTCGTCGCTCTCATGGGACCGGAAGATGTTGACGTCCCCCTCGGACCGCTACCTGGACGACGCCGAGCGAAGGTGCCGGTCCCTGTCCCGCTCCGGGAGGCCGCCCTCGGAGCACCAGGTGGACCCCGAGTGGCTGGAGATCGCGCGCCGCAGGAAGGCCGCCGGCGTGGACTGGGAAAATCTGGGTGCGTGTCGGCAACTCGAGCCTTCGCAGTAAAGACACCATGTATACGCTTATTCCTGGAACGCCATTTTGTTGGTCGTTGCACGGTCGCTTGATCACTGCCGCTTCGTTACGGCCCGCCGCTTCGCCAGAAGACGCAGACACGGGCAATACTTTTGTGTTCCTCGGGCCTCGCGACGCTCCCGTTTGGTAGCCGCTAGTTGCACTGGCCAAAGTCACTCGATGTGTTTGTCTCACAAGTAACGTAAAATGCATAAAAACACAAGACCAGTGCCTCGGGTAGTCCTTGGAAGCAAATGGCGGCAGAGCACTCGGTCGTGGCACTTGTCTTGCGTGTTTAAGCAACATTATTTGGCAGTGCATGTAAAGGCTGGTTTATAAAGTTGGTATTTTGTGAAAGTGGCCAGCTGAACAGAGCAGAGGAAAATGCACTCATAAAAAAAGATATAAATCCACATCGCCTGGCTAACAACGCTTTAATGCTTATTTGATTCTTTTTCATTTCTGATATGGTCTTCTTTATTTTTGCTAGTTAGTCTTCCTCCTCATATTTATTTATGGTCATGTGCCCAAGGTGTTGACGCAATATTCTTCTTTCTTACCAATGGCTAGGGCTTCAATCAATGCTCGGTAAAGTTGGTTTAGCGTTCACTTCAAAAATAATGAACCAACTTGCTCAGCTTAATGGGCCATGAAACGATTTTTCTGTTTTTCCTAAATACTACTCAGAATCAGTCCCTAAAGTTGATAACCGAATGAACTTGCCTTAGTTTAACTTTCTAAGCAATGTCAGTCGGCAAATAAATTCGAGAAATATGAGCATCGTTCATCCCCTCAACTCGGAGCCAGAACAAGCGATCCCGCGGCCTGGATCTCGTCCCATGCCGCCAAAGTTAATCATACACACGCGATGGGGTTGGCAATGTAGAAAACGCGTGCTGAGCTCTAGGCATTGTTCGAGTTCGGCTGTTCTCATCACCACACTGGTTGTACACGAGATACTTATTACCCGAGTGTCCATCGAGAAATTGATTGTTACGAGTCGAAGTCGATAGCTCACGCTGTTCTCCTGTCCAATCCATGAACCGCGCTTGACTGTCGTCCAGGCAGGTGGTTTCGATCCCACAATTACGGCATTAATCTTTGTAAAGGCAAGACTAAAAGAAATAGTCCCCTTTTATCCTCGAAATTTCGCCACTGATTCCGCTTCTGAATAAGTGGCGGCCCGTGCGAATATACTTGGGCCAGACTAGAACCAGTACGCCTCTGTTAAGTTGTAAAGTCATGAACATTTCAACCCGATATCGTTTCATGACCGTTTTAAGCCCGTAACATGCTTTACACAGTTCCGTTCGCTTACTTTATGGTTTGTCACGAGAGCTTACGTCTGCTTACGTCGAATGTCACCGGTACATCCGTGCTTCATAATGACCGTGGCAACCAATAGAACAGGTAGATTTGCGCGCGACATACGAAGCTCGGATACCTCGGTTATTCATAACGTAACGTAAAAAAAAAAAAAAAAAAAAAAAACGTAAGCAGGCGGCTTTGTGTGAATGGGCCTGAAGAAACGCCAAGGGTGAATTTTATCAAGGGATTTTTACACTGGCCGCAGGTCAGCGCCGCTAGGCTAAATACTACTCACTCCGGCTGACTTGAGCACTCTCGTTTCTTATCTGCAAAGTAGCCACTGGGCTGGCCATCCCCAGCGGAGCTGGAACCAAAATCGAGCGACCGTGGTCGTTGTGAACAACGCATTCTCGGTCCTGATTGGGTCGAATGCACGATGAACTCTCATAATCGTGCATTCCTTGCAAAAAGGAATCGGTTTTCGGCAGAAAATAACAGGGGGCTAGTTCCAAGCATGTGGTGTGAACAACGACCGGCATGATTGCGTTTTGCGAATACTCCATGTAGGCTAAATACTCCCTCTTGTCAGCAAATCTGTCGAAGAATGAGAAGTGTGAATGGAGCTATGCTAAAGGCTTGGTATCCACTCGCACGTGTGCATGTAAAATACTTTCTAAATCCCCGTCTTTGTAAAACACAATTAATTTTTTTTATTAATACTAGCCACCATTGTTTGAATTTTATACGGACTAATTTTTGTTTGTATGAAGGTACTTATGTTAGTCTCACATACTGTGCACCCGTATAGTGAAACCACTGAGCCCGAAATTCTTTCTTAGAAATGTGTTTTGCGCATACTAGTCAAGAAACAAGACAGAACTAGAGCATTAAGTTTACGCCATCATTTAGAGACAAGTCGGACGAAAGCAAATCAGTGGACCACGCCCAGTATCTTTTTGAAAAGCGAAGCTGTTTTAAAATTCAGCTCGTCTCAGTCGTCACGCCATTTGCTTGGCTCTATCCGCATAGGCGTCATCTTTCAAGTTGTTTGTGGTGTTATCAGATGCACAAACGCGAGAGTGGATCTATGCAAAACACTTAGTTTACACGACCATTCGTGCAAAGAGACATCTCCATCCTTCGAGCAAAGCCACACAGAGCACCTGAGAGAAAGCATATCCTCAAGGTATGCATGGCTCGCAATAACATCATATCCGCTTCCGCTGCGGTAGCCTTGCTGCTAAGCACTTATTTCTTATGGAATATATTTTGCTCGACCGATTTCGTTGTTCTGGAGAAGAACAAGCAGTGATGACCACCAGCATGGCGAGGCGACGTCAGGTGAAGCCATGTAACACTCCTACCACTAAACTGTACACATAAGCTGACTACATCAAGTTTCCGGCAATGTAACTTATTATCTGCGAAGGGCTAACCTTAGTGCTGCAGTGCCGGCCGCAGCAAGAGCGCTGCCCAGTGAGGTGAGCGGCCCGCGCGTGCGCCCCCGGTTGTTGCAGAGGCCAAGATGAAGGAGCCGCAGAGCATCTCGTGTAGCAATTTGTCCGAGAGCCACATGCTGGGCAGGGTCTCGTCGCTGGCCTCGGCGGACCGCCTGGGGCTCCGCCTGGTGCGCTCGGCCAGCGCACTCTACCCGCGCATCAAGATGTCCCGCTACGAGCGCCGCCTCAGGAGGGACAACCGGAACCCATGTGAGTGCCCTCTCCTTCACCCGCGGGCGGGACCTGATCTACGCATGCGCGTGACCCGTGAATGGCCTCTCCTCGTGTTCGCTCGTGACCCCAACAAACTGGAGAACTGTCGTTATAATATTAATAATAAGAATAATATAATGTTCTTTATTTTGGTGTACAAAAACAACCAAGAAGGCCTTCATTTTGGTGCAGCATCACTCTAAAAAAAAAAAAACGTGCGTTTACTTTCCCGCACAACACTCGGAGAGCCAATCACCGAAACTTATGGAGGCAGCTCAGCGAATGACGAGGCCGAAAAATACGTTTAGACCAAAAACGCAGTCTGAGTTGTGACATTAAGCAATGCAAGAGTGACGTTTTGCATAGCTTAATGTCATAACTCGGACTGCGTTTTTTGGTCTGAACGTATGTTTCGGCATCGTCATTCGCTGAGCTGCCTCCGTAGGTTGCTGCGATTGGCTCTCCGAGTGTTGTGCGGGAAAGTAGACGGACGGGCTTTTTTTTAGAGTAATCGTCAACAAGCAATAAAGCATGAAAACGAAAACGTTTACCATGCAACAAATAGAACAAATTAAGAGGTAGATAAGTGTTCATTCAATTGGCAGCGGTAAAAAGTAGTTGATGACGAAATGTCCAGGGAAGGTGGAGCGGTGGTCTCATGCAATGACTGGATCCGAGAAAGTGGTGAAGTGTTACAGGGCAAGTAAGCATAACAACTAACAAAATATCTAGTTGCATGTACAGGAACATGAACAATAATTTTCCCAAGAAGCTGCGCAGTATCAAATGCCCGATTTTTAATATTATGGAGAAACACAAAGTCTCGAACAGTACTTCTGGTACACGGTTGCATACGAGTGCATTTATCTTTAACACCGTTACGCACTTTACAAATTTTATACTGCGCTGCCTTGGCAATGGCGACTTTTATGAGGTTCGTATGCGGACTCTACAGAAGGCTGTGTATTAACTAAAAAAAGGCTAGCTGAGATACAATTGCGTCTGATGAAATGTCTTAGTAAATAACCGGATACAGAATCATTTTGTAATAGCCTTGTGCTACCTCTTGTGGAAAATACTGTGGACTAGACTCGTCGTGAAAAAGCCGCTGTGAATAAGATTTATTCCATTTCATCTTAGGCTTAACGGAAGGCGATTACGATTTGTTTGCTTAATATTGTACTTTTCGGGCTTGCGAGTTCTTGGGTGCATCGGGCAAGTCCTGTCTGAAACGGAGAGGAGTCGCTTAACAACCCGAAACGGCTTGACCCTATATTGATAGTGAGGAACAGAATTAACCTATTCCTTTCAAGTTCCTAAAATTCTGTTCAATTCGAGGGTGATTCATAAATAAGATGCACAAATGTGTTTCCAATAAAGCACCTAGGTAATTAACTTGGTCAGCATTGTTCAGAAAGTGCCCCCGTGGAAATAAATTATCCACGGGGGCACTGAGTAGGGACGTCGGAAGACCGGTCTTATTGCGTAGGGCTTAACAAATCATACAGGTAGTACGCTGGTGCTCCAAATGTCAAATAACCCTTAAAACTGCTAAACGCAAACTTGTTTCATTTACCCGTAAACGATCCAACTCAGACTTCACATATTCACTTAACGATTGGCACAATCGCAGCTGTTTCTGCTTACCCCTACCTCGGTGCTGAACTAACCCTTAACCTTTCTCGAGTAGCCCATATTAACATGATTATCGCTAAAGCATACCTTACACTAGGTTACTTGAAGCGCAATCTATAATCTGCACCCCCTCACCTTCGTGAATTATGTTACACAACAAATGTCCGCCCGAAATAAGAGTATGCATCCGCCATCTGGTCCCCTCACCTAACCTCTCTTATAATCACATCGTATCTATTCAAAATCAAGCTGCTCGTTTCATTTCACCATGATACTCGCGTTTTCATATCATAAGTAAAACAAAATAATTCAATTTCATTGCAGGAAACCCGCCGTACAATTTCTCTTGTATGCTTAATCAACAGACTATTATACAGCCCCGGTGGAACTCGCTGCTCTCCTCTAGAACCACCTAATTAATAAATAATCACGGAACTTTAACACTAACAGCTTCAAGCGTGTTTTTGGGACAACATTTGCATTCAACAATTCTTTCTTACCCCGTGTCATCAAGCTCTGGAACAATCTTCCCGAAGCCACAGTGTCTATTGCTGATCATAACATTTATCGTTCGAAAATCACAACCATTATTTTAGCGCAAATAACTGTGTCAGATCCTTTGATTCATTCGATCATTTCGGGTAGGTGGAAGCCAGCTCGTTGTGTTTTTGATTGAATATTAACTGAATATTGTACGTCCCTGTTTGCAACATTTGAGATAATATTAAATATATGTGTGTTTCGTTTTTTTTTTTTTTTTTTTTGCATAATACCTACTTTTTTGATAATTATAACTTCTACTGATACCTGTGATATTGTATTGATGTTAAAGTTGCCACGCGCGTCGCCGTGTGAGCATGTGCGTGGTCGAATGGTTACCGCCTTTGGCTGTTACGCGGAGGCTCCACTTTTGATTCCATGGAGTGGAATGTTCTTTTATTTATTCTTTCAACTTGGCGTTCTTGTAAGTTCGAGAGCATGGTCGTTTGATTGAGTTACAAATGTTTTACGCGACAAAAACCTGCAGCGCTCGATCCTGCTGTTCCGCCGACAGCGATGCCTACGACGCTAACCTTTCTCTATCTTGTTTTGTGCACAGGTTCGCTGCAATAAACGTTTAGGTCCTCCAGTTAATTCGCCGCCCGATTATTTGTCATTCCTCACAATATGCAGTGCGGTATGTGCCGTACTTTTCTGTTCATGTTTTTATCCAACTGTATTGTCTTCTCCCTCCCCTCTCATGGATCCGTCAAAAGACCTTACAGGTATTTTGAATAAATGAATAAATAAATAGAACTGCGAATTGTATCATGGAAGTCGGCTAGCTTCCCGCGTAGACGGTACCCGAATAGGAGCATCATGATCTGAAAACGGTGTGCATGCTTTCTGCCCTAGAGCGTTCACTGATCAACTCTCGTTTCGACTCACTCCAGAACAACTTTCCGTAGCAATCTATGCTTGTCTTGGCGCACAACCAGCTGGGGTGACAATTCAACCCACGCCCTCGCACTTTCTGCAATTGTGGATTGCCTCAAAATATTTCTCCTGGTTATTTTTTTTTTTTCGTTATTAGTGTTTTGGGCAAAGCTCACCACCGCATTGTTGACGCCATTCAAGTTCTCAGAGAGGCTCCGCTTTTTCTTCCTTCCTTTTTCCTTCATTCCGCGAACGAAAGGTCGAAAGGTGACGTCACCGCAGCGTCCCTTCATGGCGCGCATACGGAAGTACTTGGCCACCGTTCCCACACTTGATGCACGCAACCTCCGCACCGGCGGCAAGCATCGTACACACGCAATACCCATCGTACCCCCTTCACACTAGCAAACGGTTGACCCCCAAATGACAGGGCAGAAACCCCGAAACGACACGGCGACTGTCTCACGTCTTCCTGTCGGTTTCGCACGCTGCCTTAATTCTGCTTCGTTTCAATTCTTTTTTTTTCTTTTTCGTTCTTTTCTGGAGAATGTGCTTCTTCGTGTTTTTGTGTCTCCGCTATACTTTGAGAAACCGGCGTGCAGGTTCTAGGAGGCGACCGGTTTTGGGGTATGGTACACTCTCGTGCGTGGAGACGCAGCTGCTGACTTGTGTGAACCGTTCATCAGAAGACGTACGCCAGTTGCACGTGGGCATGGCTGTACCGCCATCATTTTTGAAGGGTAGGGGGTGAGGTGAACGCGTTTGTCTAGCTTATACTCGGAACGGGCCAGAAGTTTGGGCGCGTCAAATTTTTTGTCGTATTTTGATGCCTGAAGACATTTTTTTTTTAAATATCAGGAACCTTTGCATGCATCCACGTAGATTTTTCTGCTTCTCTTTGAAACTCTGTAGATAGCTACTAGCGTTTGCTTAGGTAAACCTTACCGAAAAAAAGAAATCAAATGCTGTGGTTGGCTTCCTAGAAAACATGAGATCTGTACGAAAAGCCCAGAGTAACCTCATTGCTAATTAGCAAGACTATTAGGTCATCAGCCGTGAACAAATAAAAAAGAGAGCATTGCGAAGAAACCACCCTGTGCCTATATCCCCGCAATCAATGTGTGTGTGTGTGTTTGGTTCAACATCATTCTGGGGGGCGGTCCCCTTCAATTTTTGTAACACTCACAAAAAAAAAAAAACCCTGAGTGATTTAAGTTTATATATATATATATATATATATATTTTTAACAAAGTAATTGACTCCGACGCCTTCAGGCTGTGTGAAATCTGCGTAGCCTGCGCATTTTTCAGAAAACATCTTTAGGAAGTTTGCTTGTGCTGGATACAAAATCTTAGACTAAAGTATTCTTTCAATCCGCAGAACCTCTTATGGTTCGCCAGCCTCGAATTAATAGTGACTTAGCTTCAATTAAAATAAATAGAATATGCAGAGTTAAAAATAAAAACATTCAATTCCGGTTTTTCAACGCTCCGCTTCAAAATGTCCCTGCTTAGCTTCTGCGGCCATCGCCTGCCCAAACAAGGAAGTCCCCCGAGACATTTGAGATCGGAAACAGGACGCTGCCGTGGATAACAATCGATTAAAAATGCTAATGTGCAGTATTATCTTTATCTACTGGGTTGTCGGTAATAGAGTGAGATATATTCTGTAAGCGAGGCTTGCGCTGGTGTTTCTACTAAAAAGATTATCGTTTAAGGAAATTTTGAAACTTCCCATCAACTGAAGAGAACAGCTCTAATGATGGTGATGGCTAAAATATAAATATAATACTTAAAAAAATGTATGTTACTTGAATAGTAAATTTATTTTGTGGATCTCGATGGAATTTTTCATAGTATATATGGGGATTTTAATATGTGTTTTGCGTGCTACCGAGTTACTTTTTTATTTAGCTAACCACGTAAATACCTACACACAGCATGTGATAATATAATCGATGTAATTACCTCGTTGACACCTTTCGAGGCAATTAAAATAAATAACGGGGGAAGAGTGGGCTGCGCATAATAATCTTGGATTTGAAATTATTTCCTGCTCAAATTAACGCCCCTCCGCTCTCGTGCATGTGGTGCGTCTGGGTGTGTTATTTCAAGGATGCTGAATTTTTTCTTGATATTACGCGAGTTACTTTAGTTCGCATAGCGCTCTGCATGAAAGCAGACAGCGCATTTCTTGCCTTTCCTTTACTTTTTAATTGGGTTCATCCTTTGTCTTAGAGTTAGCAGATTGGGTTCACGACGAATAGAATTTGGTAGTGGGGCATGGTGCTGCCTTCCTTAACTATACATTATAACGTACGGTTAAGGAAGGCAGCACTATGACCCACTACCGAATTCTTTTCGTGTCACTAACTATACCATATCTTGTACAATTACTGACACCTCATTAGGTTCGTGGCCCATTAGGTTCACGCTTATTGTATCCTGATTGGCTATTCGGCCGTCCTGTCGGCTAATGCTGCTCTCTTATTGGTTGCCAAGCGATAATAAGATGCTCGAGAGTTGCCGACTATAGCTTGCGCTCCAATTCGTGTCAGCCCACCGAAAACGGTTTGCTAAGCCCTCTCTACGTCCTCATTTCATGTTGATGGTTTTGAACGTCTTACGGGAGTTTGAACATCATTTAATAAGGTGTCACGTGAAACATGTTGTTAAATCCATCAGTCATATACGTGAGAACTTGGTGAAAGCGTAGCCCGGCTCGCTAAATCGATTAATGAAAGATAATCTACATAATGTATACAGATATACGACAGAGACTCTATATTCCAGCAGGGGGGAATCAGCCGTAATGCTGCTAAGTTATGATATTGAAAAAAAAGGTTTTAAAAAATCAAATTACTCCTAGCGCGAGTGATCTCGCAAGCTGTCCATCGTAAACCCTAGACAGAGGAATAACGTAACTAAAACGGACATAACAACAAAGTCAGAAAAGCAGCTTTGAAGTTTTATTGTTCAAGAAAAATAGCCTTATCTAGACAAACACACATCCTTTTAAGATTCAAAACACCTTTTCGCGCAAACTGCAGATTGTACCATGACCTCAAACATCAATATTGATGGAGGTTAGAGTACACTGTGTGGTTTGGGCGAGGAGGTGTTTAGACTCTGTGAAGAAGGTGTGGACGTGTATATAAGGCGATCTTTGTGACTGTCAATGTACTCGTAACATTTGCTATACAAATAAATGAGTAACTAGGGAGCATGTTCCTAAATACCTTTTTAATGTAGGACCTTTACTATTCCTTTTTTAAGAACATCATAAAGAAACAACTGATGAGGTATAATGAGAGGAACTATCCTTGAATACTCACTGGGCTTTTTTATGAGCTACAGTGACCATTTTGGCAACTTATGATTTTGTGTTCAATAAAATCTACAGCGACGTGAGAGTAAAAAAGCAAAAAAGCGTTCACTCACTTTCTGGCGAACTTAATTTGTAATATAAAAAGGTAAGTAATGAATTACTTTTCCACGACTGTAATTAGCAACTCCCACACCTTTTATAATATTTCGTACGTGTACTCGATTAGTTTTTCGAAGGAAAGAGCACAAGTCGGGTTTCTGCAAAAGGCGTCAACCCACTAGTTCCCGATGCCCACCTCACATCGCATTTCTATACACGGTCGCCTTTGGTTGTCTATGGCATAGGAGCTGTGAGCCTCTTGAGTATTTGAACGCATCTTGATTCGTAACAATGGTCAGAATGATTTTCACTCCGATTTTACGTCACCGGGGGAACATAAACGTCCAGATATTTCTCCGAATGTTTACCCCCGAGTGACCTAGATTCCGCGAAGAGAATTCGTTCCTTGCCGAATCTGAACCGACCACTGAAGCTGCATACCCTTCCGGCATCCCCGGCTTGGACGCTTCGACCGCCGCAGCCACTCGTCGGCGCTGCATTCGAACCACTTTTCGTATTTATGTGTTTGTGTCCTTCTCGTCCTTCGCTCTCCACATGCAGCCATCTAGCCAGTCCCCTTCTCCTCCTCCTCCTCCTCGGTGTGAGGAGGAATAAGTGTGCCTCGCATGTAGAGCGAAACTGAACTCGTAGTAAGCGCGGCGATGTTTAGGCGCGTCAAATCGCTTTTCGCGTCCCGCCGCCCTGCCAGTCCGGGAGCAAGCTCCTCAGCTTCGCCGGCGGCTCACCGAGAAGGCGTGTTCGCCTAAACTGGGAAAAGAGTCTCGCTTTTACGGTTAAAGTCTCTACTCCGACCCGAATGCCTAAACAGTCTGCGCTTCGTCCGCTTTCATCAACTTTTAATCGCGGCTCAGCCCAGTAGTCAGCGGCAGAAGGCGACGTCAGTGCAGCCTAGTTTCGGTTTGCAAGTCAAAGCAGACGGCTGCAGTTTTTTTTTTCTTTTTTTTTTTGGTTTCGGTTTCCGCAAATTAACAAAGGACAGTGTTTTTTTTTTGTTTTTGTTTTATGAGTGAAGTCTGCCTTTATGTGTAGTGTGGCGAAGTGAGCGTCGAGAAATTGTTTAGTTCCGAGTGTATCAAGGATTGTGCGCCAGGTCCCGGTGATTGGATGAAGTTTGGTGCGTGTTAGTGCCTTGAATGCGGATCGCTTGGTCACGGTATTGTGGTGGTTGTGAGCACGACTGAATCAGGATGACGCTCGACGACTGTGCACCTTCGCCATCCCCTTCAGAAACAGGTGAGTGACGTATTAAGCCGTCCTTTAAACACATTGTTTGACTCGAAATTGGTATCCCCTCGTTTATCGCGTAAGGGCAACCCCAGATAATGTATCAATGATTTTGATACCTTATGCAGAGGAAGTGTTTCAGGGTGAACAGGTGGTACTGGAGTATTTGAGTCTGCCGTATTCAAGTTCGCTTGGGAAGGGGAGGTCATTGTTTGTAAAAGTAAAACATCACTGATTAATTTATTCATTCAGATCTGCTTATTGTAGGCTCCAGATTTTTAGTATAATATATAGTGAAAATGTGGCGTGTATTATATACTGCAAGGCAAATGATTATGCTCATATTCCAAAGAAAGCCCGCGCCGCCGCTCCACCAACTCATTTCTCATTTATGATGTCTAAATGATCATGGATACCTACATGAGCAATATAACCTTATTACAATCATCTGCGTACACTATTCCAATGTTCATTGATTACACCAAAGCCTACAATTTCGGCAACCTGGCTTCCACGTGTTCTTTAAAGAACAAGCTATAAAAAACCCTATGCACGAGCAGTGAAACCGGCACTGCCCAGAAGTTCTTTAATGGGACTGACATTAATATTTAGCATTTAAAAAAGAAAAAAGAAGACCGTTGACACAATCACGAACGAAAGGTGTAGGCGTCTCCCTGTCC
The DNA here is from genome assembly GCF_016920785.2 of Ixodes scapularis. Taxonomy (NCBI): domain Eukaryota; kingdom Metazoa; phylum Arthropoda; class Arachnida; order Ixodida; family Ixodidae; genus Ixodes; species Ixodes scapularis. The sequence goes on along the minus strand of NW_024609846.1, from coordinate 146,138,379 downwards.
CAGGTCTTAGTTTAGTACTTCTTAAGGTAAACAGCCGCATGGTCTTGTCTAGCATAATTTCACTTGTATACTTAAATACTTTGCGATGCATTGGTTCTGAATTTAGGATTATTTAGGCCCTTATTTTGACTACTTTCCGCGCTTGCCCTGCGTCAGCTTGGTAGTTTCTCATCATGAGTTGTCGAATAGGGGAAAACGGTAAACTTTCGCAGAGAGGCCGTGTTAGTATTTCTCTGAATGTTACACAACCTGTTAGCCTAACAGCGATTGCGGAAAACTACGATACTTTAAGAACATAAAGTATATATTCCTACCCCTCTCTTTACGGGAATTAGTTTATTCGGGGATAAAGAACGAGTGCCCTGGTCCTGTTTCAAATTTGACTCGAAGACAAAATGTACGGGCAAGAAGCCACTGTCAGGTAAATTTGGCTACCATAAAACACAATCTGTCCAAAATATTACGCATGCGGTCCGTATCTGTTGCCCCATTCAATTTGATAAAACGCGAGGCCTCTTTCATTTACACTTTTAAAACTGGTCACACACGCTAATGAAAGTTTAAAACAATTGTGTAAATAAAAGAGACAAGTTTGTCGATGATACCATCAAGAAGGCAGAGGTTTTGCAGATTCAGTCTCTTGCGGATTTATGACGTTGCGTAAAACATGTACGAGTAGAGTGGAATATTTAGGGGTGCTTTTGAATAAACCAAATATAATGTAGCATTGCTCGATTTATTATGTGAAACTGTAACGATTGTACGGGCAACAAATACTTGTAAGTATTTCTCACAATATACAAACTGCAAATAACCTTGAGCTCAGCATCCTAAAATATTAACCATATACGTGCATGCTGATACGTTCTCCAGGCACAAAAATACTAATGCGGGCTATTTTCATTCTTAAGACGCGTACCCAAGTTTGCATTACAAAACGCCAGCAAAGAGCGTTTCTGTTAAGAAGTTTCAGTGTTAGTTGCAGTGCTCGATGCAAATTCCAAATATCTTCAAGACACCACTGCCCTTCTCCCCGAGCACACCGAATTAAGGTGCCTACGATTATCCGAGAGTGAAACTGTGCTTGAATCTAATCGCTGGAAGAGAACTAACACTTGTCAAAAGCATATATCAAGATCCAGTGGCATCTGAAAACTGCCTTCATCGAACCCCTCAAATCCTAATAATCGTTTTCGCTTCCCAAAATTACATGATCGAAATGGCATCCAATGAAAAGAAACCAATTCAGATAGTGTTTGCCATTCGGGCCTTGCTCTCTGAAGTTTGCTATTCAACACAGTCCAAAAGTGGGTCTCTTTTTGTTTCGTTTCGACGTACAGAAGAAAAAAAAAACGGTACACAGCAGCTAATCTTTCGAGTCGTCGTGCTAGTTTTTGAAGGTACTCCTTTTCCCCCAACGGCACCCGCAATTGATCGCATCGGTTGCAGTTGTTTCGCAACTGACGCTCCGAAAGCAAGCCTCGGGGCGTACACTTTCCTGGAACGCCCGTTGAGAACTTACTATAGCCGTTGAACCCTGTTCGTTCCGACCTTGTGCTGGAAAAAAAGAATGACGGCGCGGGGCGATGACACTTGGTTTGCTAAGAGGCTGTGAGAATTAGCATAGTCAGCTTCTCCCATCACCCTGCGATAGTTTTGGGGCACGGTTATCGGTTCAGAGAATCTGAGAAAGGGTCTGTTATGCGGAGATCAACTTCGTCCGCTTTCTGTGCGTAGGGGTTGCGGTTACGTCGAAACGCCGAGCTCTAATTGGCTCCGATAGGAAGGGTACTAGGCATACCCCAAGGCAGCTAGCATCGTTATCTATCCACTACCCTTCCAGTCATAGCCAATCATAGCTCGGCGTTCTGACGTTACTGCAACGCCTGTGAAAGAAGCAGACGAACTTGCGCTCCGTATAGCCCCGTACAGCTTAAAACACACGAGACGTGACTTATTAGATTGCCCTTTCTCGCTCAGTGAGTCTTCTTTTCGGTACTTTAATATCATTGGTTGTGAATCCGATTAAGAGGCTCAGGATGCAACACGCCCTGCCTTTTTTTTTTTTCTAGTTGTCATTGTCTATGCGGAGCGGAGGTTTGTCTACTTCTTTTGCAGGGGTTGAGGTGACGTCAGAATGCCGATCTCTGATTGGCTATGAATAAAGGATAGTGGGTAGACCTCACGGTAGCTTGTTTTGTAGTCTACCCACTATCCTTCAATCAGAGCCAATAAGAGCTTGGCGTTCTGACGTCACCACAACCCTTACAAAAGAAGCATACAAACTTGCGCTCTTCATTACCGCCGAGGTGTTTCGATGGCGCCCTCCTATGGTTTCTGTTCGTGACGTCACGACAAGAACGTGTCTCGCCGTAACGTCACGAGTCGTTAGCTTGGCTCCTTATCATCAGTTGCGGTCCGATGATGTCCGCGAAAATAGCGATGGAAGATTGGAGTCGTCGTATTCTTAGACCAACATCGTCGCGGTTGACACTCTGACATTGCGCTAATTTCCGTCGATGACAAAAAAAAATCAAATAAAGACGTCAAAGGAAGCAATTCGCCAATGGCGAATTGCGAGTACAGCGATACTTTTGTTCGCGCACGCCGGTAATGGCCATTTCCCATCTGAATTTCATTCGCCGTGTTTATAAAAGCGCAAACCATTCGTTTTAGCGCTACAAGGTTCTACATATAGCTTTTACTATGCCTCATCCCATGATGAACGTGATACTGTGGAAAGTAGCAGCGCGAGAACAATTTCAAGAGCTACCTGCAGCATGCCTATGCACGTATCTTGATAATATTCCACACAACTTCTTAGATAGAGTGTATTGCCGTATTTGTTCGAGTAATAGTCCCGGTTCTTATGACCGAGGCCTGTGGATCTGCTTCGGCGGAAAAATGGCAGTGATTTACGGGACAGAGTTAGCGTCTTCACGCGAAATTGCTATCTGCTCAGATCTCATTTTAACGGAGAATCGTGTTCTAGACCTCGTTATTCGCTGCGCTTTTTTATGCAAAACGCGATGATTCGCTCTATGTGTGCTATGCAGGTAAGTAGGCACAAGTGCCTTGATTATAAGAAGTGCGACTAATACTGGAAGAAATACGGTATTTGTATAATCCTTCTAATTTTAGGGGTCTGTTTCTTCGTGTCCTAATGTCACTGTATGATATAGTATGTACATTATCTTAAAATTTGGAAATAATATTTATTTGCAGCGACTCCCTCGTGGCAACATATACGTATAAAGATAAATACTAACACATCAGACAGACTGCAAAGGAACTTGGTGGCAATAAGGGGTAAGAATTTAAAAAAAAGCTGCAAGAGTTGAAGGCATTAGAAAGAAATAGACTAGGTGAATGCGAATGAAATAGGAATATGAATTGTGATCAGGCCTTCAATTTAGGGATAAAACCATGGAAAACAGAAAGTGGATAAGCAGAAAATTCAGTCGAATCTCTGCAAGAGTTCGGATATTTGTAACAGGTAGAAGCAATATAGCGCACTTTTTAGTGGGTACATGTAAACCGGCTTAGTTTCTCTTCCCTAAACATGCCGCGGCTGCTCTCCTTTAACTAAGAATCATGCATATATTACTAACTGTTCTTTGTATGAATGAAAATCAATTTAAACTAGAAAAACAGTCAAAATTATTGTTGGTTGTCTTGTTATTCTGCATTGAACGACTGTTTCTTCTTTTCGGCTTGCCTATTTTGCTAAAATCATCAAAAGTTACAAACAAAAACTGTCAGTTTTTTTTTAAATTTAAGATGTAACGAAGACCAATATGATTATCATAGCATGAACTATATAATTAGCATCAAATCCCCTATTTGTTCAAAACACGCATTTTTTTCCGATTCTGAATGTCTACTTTTGCTGGCACAAAATTATATCGACACGACATCCACAAATAAATTTGCTAGAGCTGCATCACGAAGGATTCGAGAGTAAATGGCGAGCATGTTGGAAATTAAAACAAGCTTAAGAATACTAACGTAGAAGAAGAATGCGAATATGAAAGAAATATAGGGAAAGTATATAATGAGATAATATTGATATTGGCTTTATATTCTTCAAGCAGTGTGTCCGTATTTGGTCTGCGCGGCGAAAAAAATAAGGCCGTAAGCGATTGTAAAAACAGAGACCAAGGATCGTTTACCCATTGGCGTGATTTTTTAAGCTACCAGTAATATTCATAAGTGGAACTCACTGGTTGGTCAATCACTGTAACAGTCTCATTATGCAGTGCAAAAAAAAAAAAAGGGGGGGGGGGCAACAAAACAGCACACTTTATGCTAGAGTTTTTAACTCAGTAGAAAATATTTGGAGCGAGATAGATTTAATCGAAAACAATTATAAACAGTTGTACTCAAGTAGGCAAACAGAGTGCAACACGTTAGCATGTCGCTGGAAGATTTTAAATGCATTGCTAATATCTAATATTTTCTAGACACTTTTTTTAACGTCTCCATGAAATGTTTATATTTCTACGAATTCATCATTTCCAAGACTTAACACAAAGTAACTTCACTTAATTTACTTTATGCAGTCGACTAAAAAAAGAAAAAGAAAGTCTGGCTATTTATACAGGCGATCCTCCAGCTGGAAGTTTCATGGGTGATAGGCTTGGAAGGTAGGTCCATTACTCAATGTTACAGAGAAGTTTTGGTTCGCAAAAACCAAGATCAGTTGGTCAATTCCGTCACATTGCCCTGGTAGCAGAAATCTCCACTCTAAGCACCGAATCACACCCTTAATACACCGGTGGAGACGATTTTATATCTGCCTCATGAAAGACAAAACTTTTAATAGGGTGGGCTGTGTTCAGTAGCCACCATCGCTGTAAGCGTTCCTTCTGAATTGTGGGGAGGGTTCTGTTAAAATAAAGTTGTAATATCAAACTTGTTGTTTTATTCGAGCTATGGACCACGTATAAATATCACCTATAGGAGCAGCAGCATTATGCAAACATAAAAAGATTACGAATGTTGCCATTGCAATTTTTTTTTTTCGTTAAGAAACAACAACTTGCGCTGACAAGTTGTTGTTTCTTGATGCGTCAAGCTGCCGAAGCTTGGCGAACCCGGCAATCCCCATTCTGCTCGCTAAAAAGAAAATGTAATATAAAATAAAAATGGGGGACTCCGATTTCACGCGGCTTTTCTCAGCGACCGCTCACTTTGACACTAGACCCGTGAGGAGCAAATCTATTTATTGACCGGACGCAAGTCCCGTGCAGCCCGCTCTGCCGGTTTAGTCGGCGGCCGGGGCGTGCAGGATTATTTTCACCTCGACGTTGTTTAGCTTCTCTCATTTTTAGCTGCACAGCGAAATCACGTTTGGGTCAGGTTTTCTTGTTTTCCTTTTTTTTTTTTATTTTGGTCAAGCCCGACCCGGTTTCCTGGACCGCGGAGATTTAGTGCTTGTTTGACGCTTCGGTGTGTTTCCGCCCCCGCACGCTCAGATTTGCTTTCTATAGACCGACACGCTGGTTGCAAACAAACCCGCGTTGACCCACATCAGTTGTGGGCACTGCGCGTGCGCACAAACCGAATTCGCGTGAAGTGAAGCGTCTGCGCATGCTCAGTACCGTCGACAGCCCCACTGCACCTCCGTGAAGTCAGGGCCGCGTGTTGGTGCCGTCGCACGCCGTGCTCATCCGTACCCTTACCGCTCATTCACACTAGAAGCGGATGCGCTTTCGCAAAGCGGTTGCGAACGCGTTTGTATAAAGACCCAGTGCAATTGCACGCGCACTCGATGACATCAAGTGCGCGTGCAATTGTACTGGATCTTGATACAACCGCGTTCGCAACCGCTTTGTGAACGCGGATCCGCTTCCAGTGTAAATGAGCGGTTACACTGCCATTAGAGTCGTTCTTAGCCGGTGCTTGGCGAAAGTGTTCGAGCACCGTGCCCCAGCTGGAATTATCGGGTTACTCGAGTCAGCCACAGTGTGTGTTGCATTTGGAGTGACTGATCAGACATGTGTGTGCACGCTCGAAGAAATCGGGCGGGTTATACCTTCCCTTAAACCAGGTGAGAGAGCTAATTCCTGGGATCTAAGGAGGAAGCTCGGCGCTCAAAGTGCGTTTTGTACCTACAAGAAATAAAAAAGAAAAAAAAAAACAGCGTCCGTTGTCCCATTGAGCGTGACGTTTCACTTGCTCGCCTCAAGCTTAGTGTCATTGAGCAAGCTGCGTTCTAGAACTAAACATAGTTCTAGCCTCGTTATTTGGCCAGCTCCGTCTGTAGATTGCGGACATTGGCTGTCCTAAGTGTTTCGCGGGAAATTAGAGGCACCATCTTTTTTTAGGGTGCACTCGGATAACTGTATGTTAATTAGATCAGGAGTCGGACCGTGTGTCTCCACAGCAGGCCATCATTTCAAGGAATGATTCATTTAGGGGCTCGTTTATTTGCCGTCTACGGCACAATAGTAACGGAGATGGGCGACACGTCTTTCACGTTTAATTTAACGATAAGTTTTCTCGCAGACACAGTTAGTTCGCAAGACGAAGGACAAGTAGAAAACTGAACTAACTGTCTTTGCGATGTTTAACCAATTAAACCATCGTCTTAAGTAGAGAAGTTTTCTCCCTCCTAAATCTACGAAATCCTCAAAACACCATAAAGAGCATCACGTATAAAAGGGGTCTAAAATCGCTAAAAGGTCACGCAGATCGTTACACATCTCAAAGTCTAGAGTCACTCACAAGGTTTTGAACGGCGGGGAGTGACTTCAGTCGTCGAGCCTCCACCGGGAGCTTACTTCCTTCGACAAGGCTTCGGTGTCTCGTTCACCTCGAGCGCGCCCGCAGCCAAAGCACGGCGGAAGGCGTGCCCTGTTGTTCTCACTCTGCCAATGCCTACAGACATTTCCAATGTTTAGAAAATCGCAGTCCAGCGTGCGATCTTTACAGCCCAGTACGTGCGTGTTCGTCGCTTCGGAAAGCGAGGAAAGCACGCGCCATGCGCACGAACACTCAAGATGGCGCTCAAGATGGTCGATTGCGCCACCTAGCGTTAGGCTAAGTGGCGCAAGCTACCGCCCGTTACAAAGGCACCGGCCACACGCTCTTTTTTTTTTCCGGAAAGGTCTATAAAAGGTACAAAAAGCCAAAGAGGCTGATAGACACAAAACGCACTCTGCATCTCTCAACTTTCAGAAATATTCCAAATATATATTTATTTTTATGTTAAGGAACCGCTGTGAGGTATCTAAAGTTAAATTTCGTGTGGGCGAATCTTTTTGATGAGTCGGCGAATAAAGACGCCGTCGCTGTACCAAAAATTGTTTCTAAATAATTATTTTTTTAAAAAATGCGCGGGAAGTTGCCTGTTGCCCCTTATTTGAGGAATGTGCTTTGGCATCTCTAAAAGTCTGGCATCTGTCCTTCTGCTGAAGGAAAACAGCCATTCGCGCAACGGAAGTAGTTTGTCGAGCATTGCTGAGCTATTAGATTTCCTACACTCGTTGCCTCAAGTACCGATCCGAGACGGAACACAAACAAGAAAAGAGAGACGTTTTATAAAAAGACTTTCCTGGCCTAAAACGGTGGCCACATTTGTTCGCTCACTGTCGTCACCTTCCCATCGTTGCATTCCTTTCGATCTCGAGCAAGGCCGGAATCGCCGCGTTAGAAGCCGCTCGCGGTTGCAGTGAAACATTATTTTTGTACGTTCTAAACTCTATTTTGTGTCTCAACAAGGATACGCTTCACTCCTAAAGAGTAAAAAAAAAAAATAAAAGCATGAAACACGGGCGAGAGATGCAATTTATCCCTTTTGAAAAGTCTCGCTTTCTTAGCCGTGCTATAGGCTCCAAACAATTTCCCTCTCCGCGGTATTTTGTTGTTTCAAAGAACAACCATCCGTCTTTCTTCTTTTTTCTAAAAACAAAGGGGGGGGGGGGGGGGGGGGGAGAGAGGAAAGGGGGTTCGCGACACTCTATTGCCAGGCTTCCTTGTAGGAAATAAAAAAAATATATATATTGTTACTTGCCGGCCAAAGACTCCTAAATGACCAAATCGGGCGCTTGAATAGGGGAGACAAGCAAGAAAGAAAATGTCGAGCACTTCCTTCGCCGCTGCTTCACCCACTTCCTGCTGGTGGGTGAAACGCCTTCGCTGAAGGAAGTGGCGGAAAATGAGAGAAAAAAAAATGTGTGAGGAGGAGTGTTTTCGGTTACTCTAAATGTGTCCCGCGACGAAGTAAGTGGCTGAATAAGATACTCAAATGGCACGGCCAGCATTCGTGGTCGGCATATGGACTACACTGAGTTGCACGTGGGCGAGTGAGATCATTAAAATAGCCAGTTTATAACTTGGACTAGTTTATATATTTAATAGGTCTTTAATCTTGATATAGGCTTAAACGTGCCTTAGTTCTGGTGCCTGCTCTACCGCGCTCCGGCGGTTGTGTTTAAATTCGAGGGATTTGCGCTGTATTATCACGCTAAAGTTTCCAGTAAAGTGAACGGTCCGCGGTGTTGCGACAAGTTCAATGCACTCTTTGGACGTTGCTACGTGAAGAAATTTTAAGAATAATATAGTTAAGAAGTATAGAGCACGATACAGTTAGTACGAACCTTGGATAGCCAGTCTTTTGTATTTAACCTTATCTCACAGAATTTGAAGGCAGATATCAAAGGTACTAGGGCACTCGAATGTGTTCAAGCGCTTAGGTAGTGCCCAAAGTTAGGTAGCGAGATGTACAGTTAGGTACCAATCTGTAGCGAAAAAGTATGGCAGTCGCATTCCCTCTTAAAGTGCCGTGCAGTGTGTGCAGCCCGACATCGTTTACATACACATTAGATAACTGTTCTTTTTTTTCTTTTTAGGACTCGAAAGGTTGTCATGCAAACTACCAGCGCAGTGGGAAGAGCTAATTTTTAACACTAACTAAAGCGGTACAATGTGTGGCCCGCTAGTACCTTTTAAAAGTAAACGGTGGAAATGGTCTTGATGTCGACCTTCCGCTAACACGCTAATACGTTGTTGACATGACCCGTTTTGCAGTATAGCCGGCTGTACTTTTTTTTTTCTTCGTGATTTTCTATGTTGTGGCTATCAAAAGATTCCCATATTACCCAAATTTCCATTTCATCCATCTTCGACATCTCCGATTTCCAAACTTAATTAAAAGCCTGTATTTTTTCGTTTGCTTTTTTTACACTGGTGATTATTCGGTTAGGGTCTCCGCCTACCGCCAAATGCTTAGAACAACAATTGCCTTTGTGCATCTGGTCGTTAGCGATTGGGACAGTTAAAGAGAATCGTGGAGTCTTGTGGATATACCACACACATTTCGAATGTAGAGTGGAGGATGCTAGAAAAACACCAGTGTTTTTCTAGCATCCTCGAAGAGTCACCGAAGCAGAGTTTTTTTAATCAGTGTCTAAAAAAGAAGAATCGCACAAAGAGAGTTACTCCGAGTTTACCCTCCCCAGATAGTAAGAAGGTTCTTTCATTTTTTTCCGTTTGCATGGCTACGCAACTGAACGTGTTAGTGCACCTGTTTGATATCTTATAAACATTCGGTTGTTTCAATACCTATGAATCTTCGCAAAACTTCTACTTAGCTTTCATCCCGGCAAGATGTGTCTAGTCAGTGGGCCTCTAACGCATGCGCTGTTTACACAGATTATTAAAAAAAATAACTACGGCACACGCTTTAAATGCGACCACAACCGAAGAGGCGAAAGTGATAACATGCAGAAGACGATTATAACGATGTTTTAAAGGGCGGTGAGGTCATGCACAAGCGTAATTTTAGCCACCATTTCATTAATGGCAAGCCGAACCTGATGCAATTGCGATGGATTAATACCGCAATAAGACGGGCACATTAAATGCATTCAGAACGAACTCCTTTAAATAATCGGCAAATTATCTCGCGTTCTTGCGCTTCTCGGTGTGAGCAGTCTCGCCGACCCTTTAAAGGAGTTCGTTCTAAAGGCCTTTAACGTGCCCGTCTGACTGCGGTATAGGAATACTTGAAACTTCTCCAATGCCTTCCTTCGTTTCTCGCCATATCATAGAAACGAGGGTGGGGGGAGGAGGCACAGACAGGTAAACACACTTTCGATTCGCGAATCACGTAAAAAGGAGCTACGCGACTATCTGACGACGACGTGACCTTACCTATCCCTGAGCCCCTGACCTGCGCTGCCACGCATGTGCTGTAGGTACAACAGAAACAACCCACTACGTCGATGTAGCGCACCTTGATCCTCATGTTATCGGACACCCGTGGGGCTGAAAGACCTTGTTCTGCTCCCGTTTGGACATGTGGTCATCTTGTGCCAGATATGTTGGACGAGCTCGGGCCTTTTAGGTTGGTTACTCTGGAGGCACGCTTACTTAATGCAATACCGTCAACAGCTAATAACGTTACGGGCTTTAGTTCAGCTGGGTGGTTTGCACTCGTTAATGCTGGCGGCTAAAATTCAATGAGAGCAAAAACAGCGGTGTCTTTTTGTCCATTCTTTGTCCCTTTGTTATATCTATACTTTTCTGTGTGTGTGTGACGCCGGGTAACCTTTGTCATATTCACTTGTGATACCATTCCGCCGTACTTCTGTAACTTTCTGTAACTTGGGGAACTTCTGGCCAAAACGCTTTTGCCTGTCAAGCGGGGACATCGAGATCTTTGTGCCTGTCGATGGCGTACCTCAAGCACAACGCTAACACCCTTTTGGCCACAGTTCAGATAGTTTTTCTTTTGTAAAAAACAAATAATAATAATAATAATAAATAATAAACATACTTTTAAGCAAGCTTTCTTTACTATCGTTTCACGGGTTTCGTGGAATGCGGGTAGCTAAACACGTCGCCGAACGCGCAAGCCATAATACGAGGGTTATGAGTTCACTTGCGTATGAACAATTTATTATCTCGTGCGATGGTATTTTATATGATTTGAGGCAATTTTGCGAATGTCTCTTATTGCAGTTCACAAAGAATTACAGGAAATTACGTAAGTTCTATGAAAGACGTACTCTATGCGAGTTCTGATTAAACGTTTAATCCGTATCTCACATATCTCATCTCTGAAGAATATAAACTGAAGAATACGAATACACATCGAGTACTCAGAAACTACGCGTGATTGTGCCTTGTTTCTTAATCGCTAGAAACGCATAAACTTGCGGAGGCTACGGAATTTTAGATTCTTCCTCACCTAATATCCTCTTCCCTTACGCGACAGGCATGTAATAATTCTAACAAAGCAATAAATCCCACGTCAGCTAGCAACACGCAATAAAATATCCACTGTAAAATTAATATTCAGTCGTTACCGCGCAGGCCATGTCAAGGTTCTTCTTTACATGACAAAGAAAAACGAAGAAGAAAAAAAAAAAAAACCTCCCACCGAATCCTGTTCTTCGTAATTTCGAGCGATATCGAGGCATCTTAATTGCACCCTTTAGCCTTTGACACCATTAGCCAAAGCCAGAGTGTGATGGGTCATCGCCGTTTGTGCCTGTGAGAGTGTGACGTACGCCGCGTTCTCCACCCGCGGGGCGACCGTTACTCGCCGGGAAACGCGGTAAGTCCCGCGCTCTTGGCCCTTCTCCGGCGATACCTGGTCGGACTCGTACACGCACGCGCGATGGAGGTCAACAGCGGTGGAAAGTGGACGCGCTGGAGGCGAGGCGGCCGAGCCGGGAAGGTCGGTCGACGAACCCGCTCGCGAAGGAACAGCTTGGCCTAACAGCTACCCAACACGTGGCGGCGATGGCTAACGAGACAGGGTGCTCGAAAAAAGAAAAAAAGATGCCTACTTTGTTTTATCTTTCGATGAACCGAATGCGGGCGTTACACCATTGAATGAGGTCGCGGAGTTAGCCCATGAGAATGTCGAACATCAAATTTCAAAAAAGGAAGTTTTTTTGTTTTTTTTTTAATCATAGGCCACGCCCCGCATATCTTCAGCTTTCAGTGACCAAAAGAAATCTGGTGTGTCTTCTTTCACTTTAAGCACTTGGGAGTGCCGATCGGCGCCATCTACGGAAAGATCCTGGGTGAGTTCCTTACGAAGCTGAAAATGAGTTTAGGCCCAAATAAAGGCAGACTTGTACGTAGTTCAACTACTCTACTCAAGTTACTGTAGTTTAACTACTTTTCTGACTAGTTTAGTAACTTTCAATTACATTGTTATTGCGGTAATTAGGATTTTACTTTAATTACTTTTTTCAAGTAACTTCTACTTAAATTACTTTTCTTTTTACATTTTAGCGGTAGGTTTGCTGGTCAACGAACATTCCTGCACAAAAAGAGACAAGATGTTGGAAGATCAGCTGATATTTGCAAAGGGGGGCGCTTGTGGCGTAGGCATGGGAGAGGGGGAGGGCGGCAGTTGTTTGGAGGGTCCGAAACCGCCTAAATTTTCACGAGCCCCCCACTGCTACAACCCTGCTATGAGGCGCGGGGAGCGGACAGACACGTCGCAAGTGAGGCCCAGTAAATGCCGGATTAGCGCTGAAGACTGGCATTTCTTTCTGTCCCCAAGCTTAAGGAGACTTGACGTATTTGAAGAGAGGGTTTGTTCCCGCTTCTCTCTAACGTAAAAAAAAAAAAAAAAAATAATAATAAAAACTCTTGCCCACTACACGAAATAACCCATGAGCTGCATTTCATTTCATTTCATTTATTTCTTCTTAGGGGCCCTGTGGGGCATTACATTACATTACATCCTCACTCAAAGGAGGCAGCAAAATGCAACACCCGCTATGAAGCTCATCGGGTGTTCCCGTAGTTTGTGCTGTACTTGAAGAATCGCGTGCTAAAGGGGAGCGCAAAGGTGATCTATTTACGTTGCCTTTCCTCCCAAAACTCAGCATATGCAGGTCATGAAAGATCCAAAGATCGTTCGAGTAGCTTAATAATTCCCTCAACGTTTAAAAACAATACTAGCTGAAGTGGGGAGTATTTTAGGACAATAATCCTTAAAGTACTATTTCAAGTAGTATCAGAAAACTTGTCCTTTACTTGAAGTACATTCTCCGATCCTCTACTTGTACTTTACTAAAGTATTTTTTTCTTGTAATTCCTGAAAAAAAGTAAAATTCCCGACTGCAAAGACCATTCCTCAAATTTACAAACAAAAAATGGTGTATCGTAGTGCAAAAACGCGCTGTCGCCTTTCGAAACGTCAGCTTGTCATTTCTCTGAGTTAAGTTATTCCGGCCATAAAACCGATACAAGTAAGTGCCTTATAAGTGTATTGGGTTAAATAGTTCGTCAGCGAGAGTAAAACAACGACTCTGTGGCGACAATATTTGCGGCCATTTTCGAAAAAAACGGATGCTCCTCCGATTACCTTTGGAGCAATACATACCAGTTAAAATAAACGAAAAAGAACTAAGGTATGAAAGGGCATCATGATAGATTGTGTTAAAAGTATATGTACTTTACTTTAAAAGCATGTTGTATTTATAGTACTTTACTTCACGTAGATTGCACCCTGTGTACTTACTATACTTGAAGTATATATCCTCTAATTGACTTTGTACTTTACTTCAAGTACTTTTACGCGACACGGTAAACAAGTAAACAGTGTCTGCAAAATCAAGCTCAGGCAGTGCTAAACCTCAAAGTAGAAATTATACATCCCCGGTACATCACTGACCAGAGAACACAAAGTACAAAACAATTAATTACGCAGAAGCAGAACCAGCTATTAAAGCAGTTATGTGAAAACACAAGCCGCTTTATATTTGGCTAGCAGAATTTCGCTAATGAATCAAAATATTCATCTACTTTCTTGTTACTATAAAAATATAAATGTAACTTCAAAAGTAATTCGCTACTTTGTTAGTTTGTTACGGTAGTTAGTCATTTACTCAATTACTTTTCATTTGAGTAATATCTACTCTACTCAAATTACTTCTGAGGGCAATACTCAGTAACTTAAATTAATTACTTTTTTTAGTAACTTGCCACATGTCTGAATAAAGCACAGTCCGCGTAGGCGGTGACACCGGGAATGGCAAAACGGCAGTGCCACATCGGAGACTCTATTTGTAGCGTCTAAACAAATTTCCAGCCTCGTCTTGGTCACAATTCCCACCCCCAAGTGTTGTGCAGGAAAGTAGTAGCTCCGGAGTTTTTAGAGTGTATACGAGCCATCCCACCCAATCCGCCGACGTTGCCACCTTACTGCGCTATGCGCGCGCCTCTCCTGAAGGTCACGTCAAACAGCAGTGGAGTGGCTCCGATGGCTCATAGCGTTGAGGGCGCTCCGTGATAAGGTAAAACTGAGTACTATGGCCAATCCACCCAAAGAAAAAAAAAACCCCGAAGATTACCTATCTGGTGTGAAAAAGGCAATATCACTCTCAAGGACAAGTTGTCCTATATTGTTCAGATATATAAATAGGATTTTTTAAACCGTTGTGTGCTGATTCTTTGAATTCGTGACATCCGTCGTCGTGGCCGCCATGTGTTTTGTGATTATTTTTTGTTTAAGTAATTAACTATATTTTCTATCCGCTGAGTTGTAATTCCTTTGGCAGTGCCGTACAATATCATGGTGTTTTGTATCATGTTAGATCGACGAAGCACAGATTTACCATTTCCTACAAAAATAAAGCGTCTGAGACGCGAGAGGCTAAACTCCGAGAGCGCTTCTCAGGAACGCGATCTCCAAATCTAGCGTCGGGTGGATCACACACATTACTTTTAGATGGAACGACAAACCTGGTGCGTCGGTCGAACGCACAGTTTAAAGGTAACAGCTAATGGCGAAAAGTAAATGCCTATAACGTAACCTCTAAACTATATCTGAAGTATGTATACCTACAAAAAAGGTACACAGCTATAGGTTACAATGTACCGTATAAAATAGAGGTATACTAGGATTTGAAAATTCGCACCTATACTATAGTTCACCGAGCTTAGAGTGTAGAAAGACTGTTCAGCAGCGCCGGAGATGTATTCCCATGAAAGCGGGTGAAACATAACTGATGAAAACGTCGAGAGGCACTTACTGCTTAAGTGCAACCACCGATGAAAAGAAAACCATAAACCATGAAAGGAAAGGAGTTGCGCATTTGGCCCCCGAAGTAACGAGAAAGGTAACTCGTTACATTTGAGGTAAAGTAGCGTGTCTTTTTTGAGAATCGGTAACGAGTCACACATTTATTACTTTTTTTAGAAAATAAACAAGTAATGTACTTAGTTACTTTTCTGGGGTAACGTGTGCACGTCTGCCTGATACACGGCACACATTGGGAGTAACCAGGGACAAATAGTTTCGAGACACTTATGGTAATTCGAGTCAATGCTCATAGTCGAACGCTCGCCGACCGTTGCTGCAACGCTACACTGCGCGTATTGAGACAACAAACGCCACGCTGCCACAGAAACAACAACAACAATATGCAAGAAAGGAAAAACACGAAAAGCACAATGCCGGTGTCCACACGCTCGCGACTTTTCCTTTCGGACGCAGGCAAAGAAAGCGCCCGACGGCGACAGATACGAGTAAAGCCAGACGCAACGGGAAACAACACAATGGCCCGTGTCCGTAATAGAACAAACAGGCCACGCTGTCTGCTCCAACATTTTTTTTCTTTTTTTTTTTCTTCTTTAAATGGACGGCACTTTAGTCCGGGCAGGAGGTCCCGTTGAAGCTAGTTTGGAACAATCCTTTCTCCCTCCCTTTCTTCTTTCCCAAACTTGCAACACAGGCAGCCGCTCTTCGTTTTTATCTCCCACACACACTAGCTCATTTATTTCAAAATAATTGTGTTGTGTGTATGTTTATACAGCGGTCGTTTAGTCTGCCAGAGAACGTGGAGACATTGTTACTCACTGTAGACAAGAAATTTAGCCAGTGCGGAACCGCTAGCCTGTGGTCTTTAACCTGCATCACGCAGTAGTGGTACACGACCGCACGCCGCTGCGATGCTCATCCAGATAGAACGGGCAGGGGTGGGTATTGAGCCCAGGATCCCGGGTTCTGCAGCGCGAGCATTCGCTACACGTGCTCCGAGCTGGTGTGCGCCAACCCACTCAGCCGCGGATCCCCCCCCCCCCCCCCCCCCCCCCCCCCCCCCCCCCCATCTCTTATATTTCATTTCGCCTTACCTTGGGTCACAGCGAGGAAAGATCGGTGGCCGAGTGGGCTAGCGCATTCTAAAATCGCTGGATCCAGGGAAAGTAGCGCCATTGCCTTCCCTACCTGTTAGACGGACACAAACAGATACTGACATACAGACGAATCAAACCTCGCAAGGCGATTGGCTAATCTGTCTACGTAGCCGTGGAAATCGCCATCTCGGTCCATTCAAATCTTCAAAGCTTCCAGTGGGTCGTTCTAAACCAGTCGCGTCAAGATCACCCTGGAGCATCATCGTACTTAAAGCGTTCCTCACCAATATAAACGTCTTTAGCACTGTGTATACAACCAACTTATCAATCATGCCCATCTCCACGAATCTCTTACAATTTTATTGTTCTTCTTGGGTATTTAAAATATTAAACTTATTTTTCAGTGCCCCCAAGCACCGACACAGCATGTGGTGGTGGTACGAAGATGTACGCTTGTTTCGCTTGTCTGTGGATAGCAAACTTTCGGTATACAAGAAACGTATTCATAAAGCTACCCGTCCCCAGTGAATTTAGATCGGCTCACCAAGAACGGAGGGGTCAAGGAGAAACTGGTCATTTCACGGACCAACATATGGCGACCGTACGGAGAGCTTGGCGCTAGTTTCCCAGGATCCAGTGACTTTAGCGGACGCCATCTTGGAGGCCGTCGAACGAAAGCCCGCACTGCAGAACCCAGGATCCGGGGTTCAATCCCCACCCCTGCCTGCTTCGATCTTGATGGGCAGCGTACAGCCGTGCAGTCGTGTATCACTGCTGCGTGGTGCACGTTAAAGACCCCAGGTTAGCGGTTGTACCGCACTGGATAAATTTCTCATCTACATGGGTAACAATGTGTCCATGTCTGGCAGACTAAACGCCCGCTGTAAAAACAGATAATGACTATTTTTTTTTTTTTTTTTTTTTGGGGGGGGGGGGGGGGGCATGGCGGATGCTACGAGAGTTTTCTGATGCAGTTCGAGTGTCACATGACAAGGAGAAGCGCGGGGCGCCGAGTCACGTGGTACGCTTAAGCCGCATACACACTCCTAAGACACAATACGCAAGACAGCGTGCAGAGACTGCCTGAGCAGCGTTTCTTGCCTCTATGACGTTCCTGCGACCTTGGTGCTACAAAACTTGTCGGCAGCCGCGGCAGGTGGAGCTGGTGCTCTTTTCACGAGCACTGCTTAGCCTCGCTCGCGTACGACAATCATGATCTGCGAGCCTGTATCAACAGTTACAAAACCGTTGCAGTTTTTTTTTTTTTTTTTCATTTTAGCGGGCAGAGCAGGGCAGCAGGGAACAGTGCGAGCAGCAAGACGAACTGATCGGAATTTCAACACCAGGGCCACGCCCGGCTTTCAGCATTTTTTGGCTTCACACGACCGACGCGGCACCGCCACTTCTTTTTTTTTTTAATGCGTTAGCAACCAAACACTCGTTTTCACAAAAACCCGCCAGTGTCAGTCCGTGCGCTCTTTTGTCAGCGCCATTTATGACGTCGCGGGGAGAGTGGGGTGGTGAGGAGGCATCGTGTTTACCAATTCAATGCCTCAGCACGGCGGCGGGGAGAGAGGATGACGCGTGCTGACGTCAGCGCTTCGGACCAATACGAACGTCGAACAGCTGGCGCGAAACATGAGACACGAGCAGGCGCCGCGCCGCTTTGGAATGCGGCCCAGCTCAGTTGCCGCTCCGGCGATGGATGTAGTTCTTTCCACGAGTGATATGACTGACCGTATCTAAGAACGACGACGGAAGAAGGCCGAGACCACGCGTCGGCGACGTCAGGCCGAGACAGAGAAAGAGCGTAAGCGTCCTTTGGGTGCTGCCGCAGCGGCAAGGCGACGGAAGCTAGCAGCGGAAAGCGAGGAGGAAAGGCATTAATAAACGAGAGGAAAGCGGTGATAATCGAATGGCAAGGGGCCTAACCGAATGGAAAGAGGTGAGAAAGAACCAACGTTAACGCATTTCCATCGTACGAATCCCATTGATCGCCCAACAAATTTTTCCCAATACTTCTAGCCGTACCGGGGCCTCCGTGTGATGTACGAGCAGTGCGACTACGGCTTTCAAGGGGTGGATTGGCCATAGTACTCAGTTTTACCTTATCACGGAGCGCCCTCAACGCTATGAGCCATCGGAGCCACTCCACTGCTGTTTGACGTGACCTTCAGGAGAGGCGCGCGCATAGCGCAGTAAGGTGGCAACGTCGGCGGATTGGGTGGGATTCCTTGAAATATCCAGTGTCCCTGGATATTTCAAGGAATATCCAGGGACACTGCACTTTGAACAAAACGCCTCTTGAGGTAGAATCAGTTGCTGATCATTGAAAGGGAGGTTGACGTTCTTGATGTAATAGACTGCACCCAGACATCACGATGTCTTCATCACGGGTACATCAAGCATTCCGAGTGCGACTTCTCTCGACCTTCCATCCTGAACCGCGATCTTCTCGGTGTCCGTCTACAATAGTGAGGGCCGGCAAAGTGGACCTCGTCTGGAACTTCTTTGAAAATGAATTTAAAAAAATGTCCTCGCTAAGCGTGTGGGGCCCTTAAATATCGGGGATATGTCGACCATTCATAAAGTGGTACAAGTGTGGAATGCTGCCGCTCGTGTCTCGATGTAAAATACAAATATTTCTAGGGTGAGATGGGGTGGAGGGAGGTGATGCATAGATTCCTAAACTAATTTTGGTTTTCCTTTTTAGTAAAACCGATAATGTTTTTTTTTTTTTTTTAAATATGTACTGAATACCCAGCTCTACCCTTAAAACAAACAATTTCTTAAAACGAGTCCATATTGTTACCAAAAACGCTCGAAATAAAATGTTGTCGAGCGCAAGCTCACGCCAGCTCCCATTTTATCTTGACCTTTGGTTATTAAGAGAGGGATTAAAAGCGTGAAAATGAGGTCTGATATTATGTCAAGACAAATTAATCAATCCAGCCTACACAAACACCTATCGTACACGTCCCAATATTCACGAGCACAAATCATAAGCACCCCCAATATGTTCAGCATAACTTCCCAGACATATCGCGGTTTCGGCATCAATTCACAAGTGTTTGTTTCTAAACAAGGTTCACCACCCATTGTCGGTGAACCTTTGATTCATTTTAGACTTTTAACTTTCGCTTCTCGTATTTTTTTTTTTTTTTTCTAAATTCTTGCTCTCGGACAGATAATGTTTTGTAAGTACTAGTTTCTAAATAAACATCGTTTTTTTTCTTCTTATCGTAGCGCGCTGTGGAAGAGCAAATAAATGCGCTACTGGACGTCTACTGGCGTACGAGATTTTGTGACGTCCTTGTGCTATCAATTCCCGCCAAACCCTGTGAGTAGAGAACAACGTGCATAGCCGACAGAAACACCTGCAACTCCGCCGTAGCAAATGACACACAGAAACGAAAAAACAAATTCGAGTGATTTGAAGATATCAGTAGAATTTCCTGCCGTCCCCAACAAAATATGATTATTTTACAATGTATACACAACACTCGACGGCTATAAATACGAGAGTCCAGATATTATTTGTGCAGACATAGGAACAGAGAACGCCATACACCACCAAACGCACTGATCTCTATGACAATTGCTGGATCGCGCTTCCCCGCTTGGTCGCTGCAGCGCGAGTGAAGACACCGGACGGCCATCTTGCTCATAGGCAAATTTCGGTTTTGCTGGCTTTGCAGAGGCTGGCGGCAGCGCGTTGAAGACATGTTTTCTACTCGTTCGTCATCATTCGCCGAAGACGTTTTTCTAGGACCCTGTGTAACTGTTGAGACTCGCCGTTGAGAGCACGCGGAAACTTTTACGAAACCGCAGTGTCGCAGGAAAAAGGCACAACTCGTCGAAAGCAAGTTTCACAGGTCTCGCGGCGTCATCAAAGCTTCCTTGGCACACAGTACTGCGTCTCTGTACCTTCGCACGCTTGGATGCCGATAAAGATTCGGCGCCATGTGGATGTGTTTTGCGAGTACAAGTGCGTGAAGCCGTATGTGCCTCTAAAGCAGCGTTTTACTTTACTCTGACGACTGTTTTTGTAACTTGCGGCTCTCGCAGTCCAGAAACGAGCTTAATCCAGCGTCCAGTGGCGACGCAAGTGGGGGGGCAGGTACGTTTTTTTTAAGTCGGTAAACAGCTTACAGAATATCGCACACAGCTCCTCATCACATGATCAGTGCTGTGGCTCATTATAAACAATTGCACGTGAAATCAAGTTTGAGCGTGGCTCGCATAATTGTGTTTGGTTAACCAATTGCACACGACCATATGGGGCGCGCCTCAAAGATTTTCAATCTCGCCGTCCTGTACTTTTGCCTTCGAAAACCTTCCTTGCTCCACAACGTTGCTCTATTTGTGCTGTCATGTGATCCATTAGAGTAGATTTGGAACATAGCCATGGTTAATAGTGCATAAGAACAAGCTTACAGATTGTTTTCTTCCCTTTATTGATAACCAATCGCCGGAACAGCTGGGCGATCCAGAACTCCGCGGCCGATATATGATGCAAAGACATCTACGCGCGACACACCTCCAAAACGTTGCCGCGGCGCCGATTCTTGTTCGGTATCGAAGCGTGTGAAGGCACAGAGACGGCAGCATTTTGGCGTGCGAAGGAAGCTTCGATCATGCCGCGAGACCGGCGAAACTTGTTTTCTACAAATTCTGCCTTTTTCCAGCGGCACTGCGCTTTCGTAAAAGTTTCCATGTGTTCTCAACGGCAAGTCTTAACGCTTAAACAGGGTCTTAAAAAATGTCTTCGGCGAATGACGACGAACGAGTAGAAAACGAGCCTTCAGCACGCTCCCGCCAGCCTCTGCTACGCTAGCAAAATTGCGATTCGTCTACGAGCAAGATGGCCGTCTAGTGGCTTCATTCGCGGAAGCGGGAAGTGCGATCCAGCAACTGTCATAGAGATCAGTGAGCAAACGCAAGCAAACGAATAACTAAACTGGTCAGCGCCCCAGATATCAATATCAAGCTGAAGCCGTGACATATTATACCATTATGTTATCGCAGATAAAAATTTGCACCCAAGAAACTTAAACATGCAGTAACTTTCGCCTATCGCATTTAGAAAAGGGAGAATCCACTCACCCAAGATGCCCTAATTTGCGTGCACCGATAGTCCAAGTCGACAACGACTACATTTCAGCCGCGGAAAGCAAGTTCCAGACGAAGCAGCTTCCCCGAGGCGGCCCATGCATTCAGATGCTCCGGACGTCTTTGTTTGTTAGAGCCGCCTTGCCGAACCTCTGGAGCGCACAGTACGAAAGAAGACCGCACAAAAAGAACAGAGTAAGCCTGGATACCGCCATGTCCGCGCTAGCATGCCGAAGCTAATGGTTCCAGCGGTCAACCCGTCAAAATTTTAACATCGCCTCCGTCGAAGATGGTCGAGGAAGCCGAGATCACGTGTGTGCTCACGTGAGCATAGTTTCGGAATTTGTTGAACTCACCTTCTTCTTATGCGCCTTCTCCCCCTTTTCATTTGGTTTATTTTTTCTTTCTTTTGCTCCGAAGAAAATAGTCTCGCGTAAAGATTACAGTGCAGGGCTGTGTAGATTATCGCGGTTTTTATGGAGGTTACATGTCGCTTGCCATTCAAATAACCTTTAGATCGGCTTTCTGGCTTCCAATTTCGGGCCTTGTAACCATTAGCCTTGTCGAAAATATTGTAAACATCAAAACGACTGCCGTTGTAACCTTTATATTATAGGTTCAGCGGTTTAGAAGTCACATTACAAGTTACCGAGATTAAAATATTCTCACGCGCTCCAAGGAACGGCAGTGTTGTGCTTCACAAAGAGCTGGTGGGATTGCCCTCTCTCTTTTGCTCTCTCTCCTTTTGATGTTCCAATTTGACGATGGGTTATGTGCCTTACCCCGTTGGCGACCTCCGGGTTTACATTCGGTCTGTACACAATTCTAAAAGGTTCAACTAACGAACCTTATTGCGCTCGCTGGGTGAGGGACATTCTCAGCTGTAGAGTTCGAATGACGTGTTTAGCGATAAACGCTGCTATTCTGTCATAGTGTTTAGTTGTTTTTCGCGTTGTCCATACTTTGTCACTACAGACGAATACAGAGATTAGAATTAAAACGAGGTTGTTTAAGCGGTGTTGTACACGCTTCCCTTCAAAAGCAACGAAACACCGTAACTCGTTACTCGGCCTTAAAAGTAACCAAGTACGTTACTCGTTCTTTTTTCTAAAAAACGTTACTATATACGTTGCACGTTACCAGTAAACGTAACTAGGTAGATGTAACTCGTTACTAATGATGCGTTAGGTACATGTCTGGAAACAGGGCTGGGCACTATTGCGTTACAAATGTATCGCTATCATAGACGCACTTGGGAGCATCTGTATCTCTGTATCGAGATGCATTTGAAAAATATATTTGTATCTCGGTAGTGGAATACATTTACGATGTATCGATTGCGTTGTAGTACTCGGCCGGATTTTGGTATCTCATTCTCGTTATATTTGCTATAGAAAATTAACTGACGAGCTTCTTCGATACATTAAAAACCAGCCGGTTCACCTTGCAGGTGAACCCGCTGCATCACCCAAATCTACACATCTGCAGGAGGGAAGCTTAGATATGAAAAAAAAAACAAAAGTATAAGTGGTGGCAAGAAAAGTTACTTATAAAAAGAGCAGAAAAAATTCCTCCAACAACGCCCTCCAATCTTTCGATTTTGGCGTACCAAGTTCTGGAAAGGAAGTTAGTGGAGAGAAAGTAACCACCAATCATGGAGGGTAAAGGGCTTATAAGGGCTTCTTTTCCTTTTATGTTCCCAGAACTTCCATAACCCTTAAGGTGCCGTAGTGCAGAGAGGTTCGGCTCTGTTGTTCAATCTCTCAACCCGACCGACTCAGAAGCACTTGACGACAGTCTGAGACGCACCTTCTGCAAACCAGGGTTTGCATTACAGACCATTCAAAATCACAATGCTGGATGCTCTTGGCGTTGCTGTTCTTCCATGTCACGCTATTCCATTCTACATGGTGGTTTTCCCCTGTCATTAATTGTAGTTCTTTCTTCCTGCTCTAACAGTGGATCGTTCGATCGTTCGAGCTTTCTTGATTTCCCACGCGTTCGTTTACAGGCTATCTCAGGCACCCGATCAACGCGATATTAGTTAATGATTATTTTGAGTACATCGCTTCATAATTCGGCGTGGAACACACTGGGATCCAGTTCTGTGTACAATTAGCGATGTGTGCCACACTCTGACGGGTGATTGCTTCCGCCTTCCACCCTTTCGCCTTCCACCCTGTTATATATATTTTTTTCTCTTGACGGTACCGCAGCGAAGGTACCCCGGACACAAGGAACGCGTAAAGAGCGGTCGCGTCACGCCCCGAATCGCTTTCGCCCGTTCCGGGTTTCTTTCAAACCTTGCATCGGCCCCCAGCAGGAAATATTTTTCGGCGTTGGTTTACAAGCAGGAGTCCGTCGTTTGCTCTCTTCTTTTCTTTATCCGTTTTCATGTAAGCAGAGTTCACGGAAAAAGCCAAGGTGGAGGGGGGGGGGGGGGGGGGGGGGAAGGAGACGTATATTTGAACTGAAATTAAGGATTTCTTTAGTGAACTAATTGGTACGGAACCTTACAGTAATGACCAAATATTACACATTATGTGTAATCTGTATCGCGTCAAATTCTAATTCAAGTTGGTTTCTTTCAAATATGTTAACGAGGAATGTACCATATAATGCGAGAAAACCAATAACCTCAATGCCCGGAATACAATATCATAAATATAGTAGAAAAAACACTAAACACCTCCGAAAAACAAATATACAAATATTAACGAGGCGCACTAGATCACTGGTGGGTGATAGCACCAACCAATACCAAACATGCTACAAACTATAACAAATATAAAGCACGGGATTGATGGTTTTGTCGGAATGCTTTAATACATGCTGTAATATAACAAAATCTATTTTGCTCGAAGGTGGTCTGGTTAGTGCACGTATTTGCTCATCTGAAAGCCTGCTCTCGGCTAGCACATCAAAACTTTTCATTAACATATAAACCTCATATCATCGCAGCCGATGCCACGAATCGATGGGGTTCCACTCCGTTGCACTTTAAATACGACCGCAGCCTAAGGTATGATGTACAGTGGAGGTAAACTCGGGAACTGTTTTTGGAAATGCAGTTAAAGGAATGGGCGCGCGTTCCCTCTCCCTTTTTGAGCGCGGATTAAAGCTTAGCCGTCCGCTGTACTCTTCTCCTCAGAAATGCCAAGAACATCTGTACCCAAGTGTAAACAAGCATGGCCCAAAGTGCATCGTCGCTCCGTTCGCTATAATATGGGGTTTGCTGTCAACGGCTTCACCAATCAAGTACAGGAAAAGAAAAAAAGCGCAAGATCGCCGCGCATTTAACTGTGCGTGATTGGTTTTGTAGGTGATAGCGAGCGCAGAAAGACAATGCGGAGCGCCAGTTCGTCTGCTTCTTGCACAGGGATTGTGATGTCAGAACGCCGCGCTCTTTTTAGCTAATTGAAAGACAATAGTGGGTAGACCTCGAGGCATCTAGCATTGAGATCTACTCACTATCTTACGGTCTCAGCCAACCGGAGCTCCGCGTCGTTCTGACGTCGCCCCAACTCTCGCGCAAGAAGCCGACAACCTTCTCTCCGCATACTTTTGGCGCTGTCTGATTGTCTTAAAATGAAACGGAGTATAGTAAAGCAGCGCCGAAAACAGAACGTGATGGTATCCCTCGTCCTTCTGTGCGTGTGTCACCCCGGTTAAACGAATCAGGCACACTACATGCGTCGCCTTTTGAATTGGCGCATTTAAGTTTCTCCGTGTACTCTGAGTCTGCTTTGACTTCGAGAGAGACAAAGTTGTGGGTTTCCCCTTTTTTACGGGGTACCACGTACAGAAACACAGTATGTCTGTGTGCCCGTAGAATGCCGTGTTCATTGACGGACACGCCAGGAGCTTTTGCCCGTCAGCTAACGACGAAGAGAAACTAAAAGGATGAGCCGCTGCCTTTTTCCTAAACAGATTCTCATGGAGGGGCCCATGCTACCGTACTAGGCAGATTCTGGGAAGGAGAAAGATGCAAAAAGGAAGTAGAGGATCCGAAGACCTCCCCGGGGGAGGTTCCGCCGGTCACTGTTTTGGGGCCGGCTTATCTGGCCCGCGGGAAAGGGACGCGCACGGGGTTGGTAGTGTGGCTTAGCCCGGAGATGGGTCGCCTTCACGATCGTTCCGAGGGGTGTGCCGGTGGCACGCGTTCGCCGAAAAATGCGACGGAGACACCACCCTCCTCGCCGGTCCTTTATAAAAGTTAGTTTTGGGGACATTTTAAGTGCCCGTCTGGCAGGAGTAGAACTGTCGAGAAAGCGGAGCCTGTTGGTTGTATTACAAAAATCAACGATAAGCAACACGAAGGTCAGAGGCAGGACTAGGTATCTTTTCATATATTCGTGTTGTTTTTTTACATAACATTATTCGAAGAGAGCCTTCCACAATGACATCCCGAAGTGTAATAACTGGCCAATGGGGTTGAATGAATGCCTATGCAGAGTTTTACGCTCGAACGAATCGGAGGGGGTTGATAAAGGTTTGGTCTCGGGAACTTGTATTAATAACAGCTGACCGACTTTGCTTACGCGGTTCATTCTGAATATATATATCTGTCCTATAGCCAATTTGGGATTCGTTACACACCTCAGTTTCGCGGGAAGATGCAAGTGATGACAACGGTCTGAAGAAATTGTGCTTTCTCCGCCGGAGCTCCGGACGATGCCTTTCGTCTTCTTTCATTTGACCGCACACGGGTTCTTCGACGCAGTAGCAAGTATAATAAGGTCTTTTTTTTTTTTTTTTACTTTTTGGCTAATATGAAACGAACGAAATGAGGAATAAAAAGCTGCTGTTGTAGGTTGACAAGAACGTGAGTGTTTATTGGGTGTTATATTTTTATCTTTTGAAGATACCACGAGCATGACTTCTTAATCATCACCATACCAAACCGGTGTTGTAGCCTGGTTCCTTGGCTTTTGAAACTACCAGCGGAAAACCTGTCTCTGTGGATTACGATGAAAGTTGAGCTAGTCATCAGGCGCGAAAACTCTGCTTAAAAAGTGTTGTAAACTGCGACACTGATCACTCGGGTGTCATTCCAGGCCAAAGGAGACGCGACAATTTTTAATGTCTGGGATATGTTCGAAAAATTAATTTAAATAGAAAAGCTTCTGAACTCCAAGAAAAGTATTTTTCTAAAAAACTTAATCTTATTTTTGTTGATATCATGCTCTGAACTTCTGAAATTTGCATAAAATACACGTAGTTAAAAAAATTATAAACAACGGTCACGTACAACAGAAATTAAGGTGCGCGCCTAATTACTCATTAATATGCCCTAGCTTACATCAACATACATATTTTTTTAGATTTCTTCATTTTTTAGTCAACTTGTATTTGGGTGTTAGGCACAATACTTTTTTCTTCCGTTCTCTTAAGACTTTTATTTGAATTGCTTGTATTAAATTTTCGAAGCCTCTTTTTGTTGCGTTTTACATAACTTACAAAATCTCTAGTTTATGCAGAAAAGGCCATATTGAGAGCCATAGAATGCAATGTGTGCAGCGGTGCCCGCAACTTTTGGAGTAGACAAAGGTTCCATTTACCTCATCTGTTCAACATATAAAAAAAAAAAAAAAAATCGAAAGATTATTTTTCTTGTTGGCAATTTTTTTTTTTTTTTTTTTTAAAGAATGGTTTTTTTTTTATATAATGCGTCCAAGCGCTAGCCTGGTAGGCGAGGCACGCCGACGTTCATCAGCGAGGCGTCAACGACGCGAAACGCCGCCGCAAAATCTTCCACACCCTCCCGAAAACACGTTTTAGTCAGTTGAAGTGGACGTTATCTTGACTTCCATGCATAGGAATCCTCTTTGCGTTACGTATTGATTGATACTGGCGTCTTAATTTTAGTCTACTTCTATCCAGCTAACTGCCGACGAACAAAGGCTTGCATCGTCTGCTTCCTGAGCCTTGGGAATGCGTAGTGCCCGACGGCCTCGTCTGACGTATGTAAAGATTTAAAAATAATTTGGACCGGATTGCTCTTCACCGATGCTAACTGATAACAGTGACGTCGCTTCCCCATTGAACTTAAATGTATTTTGAAAGAACTAAGATCTATCGAAGTTCGTTGGCGCATCCACCAACGACGCGCTGCCGAGATAGTGTCCGCGTCATGGGAATGACTACGTCACTCTTCTAAGCGTCATTGTGGAAGGCGTGTGGTAATATTTATGCGCACAATATTGAAATCAGAAGTAGAAACGCGAAAACTGATCGATGAATATTAGAGAAACCATTGCCTTTTCGCAAATTCTGTCCATTGGTCACGCCTCTTATAGTAGTTGGCGTCAATACCGGAATTGCCACATGAGCCACAAAACCATTAATTAAGAATTTAATAAATGATTTCTTTAATAAACCCACCTACCGTAACGGTTATTGCCTCATCTAACGTCCGCCAATTAAGCCTGACACTCAGGTGACGAATACGGCACCCGTGTAACTTCCTCACTATTATCAAACACACTTCCTCCAATAATACTAGTGAGTTCAAAATTTGAGATGTTCTGATGGCCCCCAGTGTATTCCGGAGTCTAAAATACTGCATATCAACGGAACCTAAGGGGTGTGAGGCGTCCGCCGCAAAGAAAGAAATGATTTTTCCATAATTACATTACTTTTGGTAGCATTACATATTCTTTAAAAATACATTTAAGTTCAATAGAAAAGCGACATCATCGTTATAATTTCTAACCGGTGGAAATCTATCCGATCTGAATTGTTTTTATATCTGGAAGCACGACAAACGAAAACGACGCGCAGTGCGGATTCCCAAACTCGGGAAGACAGACGGTGCAGGCTTGCGTTCGTCGGCAGTTACCTGGGCAGAAGTAGAGTAAAATTAGGACGCCAGTATCATTATTTAACGTAAAGAGAATACGGATGCATGGAACTGAAGATAACGTTCACTTCAACTGGATCAACCGAGTTTTCAGGAGAGCGTCGAAGACCTTGCGCCCGCGCCTCACACCGTTGACGCCTCGCTTGGAATGCACGCCGGCATGTTTAAAAAATAATTTCTCACCTACAACACAAAATGCTTTTCTAATTTTTTTATATGTTGCACAGACGATGCGAATTGAACTTTTGTCTATTTCGAAAGTTCCGTGCACCGCTGCCAACATTGCTTTCTATGGTTCTCAATACGGCTGTTCCTGCATAAACTGGAGATTTCGTTTTTTAATTGAAACGCAACAAAACGAGGCTTGAAAATTAATTACAACCAATAAAATGTTCAGTATTAAAAGAAAGATGAAAAAAGTGTTGTGGCTAACACCCAAATCCAATTGGGCTAAAAAAATCAAGCGACCTCATAAAGTATCTGCTTTTTCGAGCTCCTATTTCGACCCAAAATGGCAACTTTCATGTATGTATTGTAATGTAAGATAAGGCATATTATTAAGTAATTAGGCGTCCACCTAAATTTGTGTAGAACGCAAACGTTTTTTTACAATTTTTTCCTTTTAACTACATGGGTTTTATGCAAATTCCCGGAATTGAGCGCATGATATCATCAAAAATAAAATTCATTTTTTTCCCAAAATGATTTTTTTCTAAAGTTCAGAGGCTTTTTTATTCAGAAACTTTTTTCGTGGATATTCCAGACATGAAAAAATTGCAGCGTCTCCTTTTGCAAGCAATGATTCGTAATAATTTATTCTCCTAAGACCCGAATTATTTCCGGATCATAGGCACTTTTCACACAGCCATTTGGAAGGCTTTATTTGTTATTACAAAATGTTCGTCGACTACACCTAAGCTGAATTAGTCGCTTGACATTTTAATTTCGAGAAGCTTTAGGGTTGATCTTGTTTTAATTGGTTTACATACCTTACCCGATGTAACGTCAGCGCCTCCAAGAAACGTAAGGGGATTGCTCTAAGAAAATCTCTCTATGCACTCGTGCGCGTCGAGGTCAGCAAAAACCCTTTGTTTGTTTGTTTTTTTTTGTTTTTTTTTCTTGTTTTTTTTTGGGGGGGGGGGGGTTTCCTGCGTTATGAAGGGTAAATATAAACGTGTACTCGTTTGAACGACTGTCATTTCCTGTCTCTTCACAGTTTGGCGATTTCAAAACTCCCTGGACATCTGTATTCGGCCTGTTTTATTTTTGCATCATCTTTTTTCATTGCGTATCTAGCGACCTGACCCGGCACTGCCCACTCCAACCTCGATGTTCTTCTCAAAACTCCCCCACGCCCCAATTCAGACTTGACCGTCGTCCGTCTGATCAGACCGGTTGGAGATTAGCCGTCATATCGTTTAATTCAAAATGCATCTAGGACGTGCGACCCAGAGGCGCCGGTAAACGAATCATGAAGACGAGCAGGCTCAGATGATCTCGCACCTGTAGCTTCCTCGGAGGTTCTCTTCATCCGGATTCTGCCTTCAATTCCCAAAGCCATCGCATACGATGCCAACGCCGTAAAAACCGGAAAGCCTACTTTAACCGGAGACCAACTGTATCTTGGAAATGTATCTTCGACGAGTGGCTATTTCCGAGCAAGGAGACTCGGCCAGCCGGAAAAACAGAAAGAAAATAATAAACTAGGACCCGTAGAAAACATCGCGACCGACTTCCTCAGATAAGCGAATCTGGGCGGCTCGCTTCTCCGTGTAACTTCCCTTCATCTCGCGCAGCCTCGCGCCGTCACACGCAGTCCGAACGTTGGTCACGAGGGCCGAACGAGTTCGGCGCCCCAAGTTTAATCCGCAGCGTTTGTTCTGGTTCGACGCAGCACCGGACCGGCGCCGTTCGTCGGACGAGTTCTGCGTGGTGTCTTCGGACGGCACGTCCCCGGCCGCCAGCAGCTCGACAGAGGACGAGAAGCCGAGCTTCCTGAACGTCCAGCTGCGGCACGTGGAGCGGGCGCCTCCTCTAAACGTGGTCTTCCAGACGTCGGGCTCCAGGGCCGAGGCGCCGCCGGCGTCGCCTAGTCTCACCTGGAAGAGTCACCGGGAAGTGGCTGAGCCCAGGACGTTGCCGCCGCCCAGGAGTCAGACCGCCAGAGGCAGGGTATGACATCGCAGGATCCTCCGAGAGAGTTTTGACCTTCCTAGAGTGCGGAGTGACTATTTTCTGTTGAAATATCAGACGTTACGCATGTCTCCACAGCTGAATGACTCGTTTTTCTTTTCTTTTTGCCAGGGGGATAGGTGCAGAAAAGGTATATATTGCCGCATTACGCTTACTTTTGTGTATCAGATGACGGGTATAAGACCGCTTTATTATTCCCGGTGGGAATTGCCACGGTTGCATCAATATCCGTGTTTCGCTAGAAGCGCGCTGGCACCGAGATATATCCTTAGGTGGTCCTCTTTGTTGTGACTTTCGTATACGGTGTCCTTGAGATCTGTACGAAGACTGCGTCATAAATGTTTATGTAGGGTGGAGTCTGTCTGCTCGACATACTTCGTGTAATATCTTTGAAAGCGAGTGCTACCGTGCAGTTTTTAACATATACCCAAACCGTGATTTCGGACTATGCATCCTGTATATGATATGCTGTCAGAGTGAAAATTCGTAACAGCTGTTATAGAGCGCAGCTCTTAGGCGCCTGTTTTCGGGTTTCGCCGGGTCGGCGTTGGCGTAACCGCACTAAATATAGCGGGAAAATTGACGTCACGTGACCTCAACACCAGTTCAGTTTCCCGCTAAATTTAGCGGGGAATAGAATTGATGATGAGGTCACGTGACGTCAAGTTACCCGCTAAATCTAGCGGAGAAACTGAATTTGTTCATAGCTAACGTGCCACCAAGTCATGTGGCGTCATTTTCCGCGCTAAATTAAGCGGGGAAACTGACTTGGTGTTGAGGTCACCTGGCGTGAAATTTTGAGCTAAATTTTCCGGGGAAGCTGTGGGAGGACGGGAGGGTATGCAGGAGGAGGAAGGGAGGGTACGGATTAGAGGGTATGCCCCTCCTCCTCCTCCGTACCCTCCCTTCCTCCTCCTCAAGAGCTGCGCTATAATTCCGTATTACAGGCATTTGTAAACGTTTTTCATTAATACTATAAAAGAGAGGGGTGGAAGGGGGCGGGGTCAAGGAAAAACTATTTAAATTTTATCTTAAAGACAGGCTTATGCAATTTCGTAGAAATAATGCATAGAGAACATATGTAAATACATTTGTAGCATTGAGATTTTAAGTTATTTCCTTCCATATGAGATGTCCGTAACATAGCATTTAAGTATTTGAGCCTGCAATGTCATACCTACAATCTTATTTCACAAATAAATCCGCCAGATCCTCTGCTTTTTTACGGAGGAAGACATATTACTTCACACTGGTGATACCTTAGGTAATATATAGGGTTTAGCTTAGAATTAAAAAGTTTTTGTAGAACGAAACTGGGAATTTTGAAATATATGTTTATTTCTTTGTCACGGTACATCAGACAAACCATGCAAACTTTTGTGGGTAGCTTCTCTATGTTTTCTAAAATATATCGTCTGTAGCTGTAGTGTGGTACAATTACCGTAAAACACGGATTCGTCTAGATACTGATTTATGAAATTTGTTTCCACGTATATTTTTCCCGCATTCAGGTAAAGCACCAATCAGGTGTCTGAAAACACAGTTTACAATTAAAACTTCTTTCATGAAAAGGTGCCAGAACACTGCCTAATAAGGCTTCTCGAATAAAAAGGTATACGTCTGATCACAGGGTGGCGTGAACAAAAAAATTGTAAATCGACATGTAAAAAAAAAAAATTAAACGGAAATTTTAATTTTTAGTTAAAATGATGATTTGATTTGCCCAGGTTGACTGGCGCTTTTTATTCTTGCGTTTGTTAAAACTTTTCTGCACTTTAGAATATTAAGTTAAATATATGCTTTAGTAGAACTGATCATTTCGATTGATAACTATTGATAGAACATAACAAGTAACTTACCTGTCTTAGAACATTTGGCGTTGTTTCGTGTCTTATGAACTGCGGAGTGAACTTGCCGCTGTACTAAATTTTAGACCTTATTAAGTTACATTCGGGACACTGTGTGAAATTTTATGACATACATCTCGCAGGTATTCTTCAAACCAAAGCATTAATCCAATACAGCTACCTACAAACTTTTTCGGTCACACAATTATATAGCCCAAAATGCTTCTCCTCTAATCTGGAGTTTCACCTGTGCCTTGCCTTCGGAATTTAATAGTTTAATATTATTCTTTGCAGAGTGTATCGGAGACAATAGGACCAGCTGAGTTCCTGCTGCCGAAACCCGTGGAACTTATTGAATCCACTCCTTCCAAAACTACCGACCGTTCTGCAGATATCAAACGGCGAGTTGTCAAGAACGAAAGCTTCTCAGAAGTGCAGAGAAAAGGTAATTAATCCTCTAATTTTAGAACTTAGCAAAGCCATCAAGCATTTTTTATCATTGTGAAGATGCTGCTTATGGCAGTTTTCCAATAACTTATGCAGTTAATAGCGTATGTTTATTTTCTCGCCTTTTTAAGTGAAGAGCCGAAGGTAAACTGACAGGTATCGTGAAATATTTTGTTTGCTGCAAGATTGATGGTCACGTGGGCCATTCTTGTGGCACTGTTGTAATTCCCTATTATTACGTCGTAATTTCTTTAATCTGTAAATCAATTATTCATTTAATCTATTTTATTTATTCGCATGTCTCAAAACAAAATATAAATCTCTCCATATGCCTATCTGGCTTGTGCACAGGGCCGCAAAAGAGCTTAGTCAGATTTGAACAATTTTAATTATACACCTTCGTATTTACGTATTGTGTTATAGACTCTTTTCAATCAAAATGAAAGAAATAACAAAACACAGGCTGTTCTTGTAACATAACCACTGGCCTCCTCGAGTGCCACTGTGGCAGGATAGGGGGGTGGACCATAAGGTAGGTCGTGATTAGCATAATTACGTGCATCTGTATAGAGTTTTATTCCCACAGTGAGTGACCATCTCTGTGATGCCGTGGTTTAATTTTGCATTCCAGTCGCAAGGTATAAGGCGATGCCATTTTTATTTCAGAAGTAAGATTTTGCTCATCTCCATTACTTTTTGGTACTCTTATTACAAGTCACGAGGAAACGACTGAGCATTTCAAATCTCAGATTTTAAGGGCCACTCGAGTACTTTGTCCATCGGTGGTCATTTAAGCCCATTCTAAGATATACTATCGCCATATATATTATTGCCAGCTCATACTCACAAAGCAGGGAATGAAGGCCCGTAGCCTGCAGGGAGCACTCTTACGTTTTTATTTTTTTGTGCGTAACGCTTTCCTCGGAAGCACTAAATCGCGCTATTTGGAGGAAGAATCTAGTTGCCGAAGGATAGAATAAACACAGGGGCATAACATAAAGATACGCCCGAGAAGGAACTCAAATGCACCCTGAGTCTAAGTAAGAAATCTAAGGAGGTGCATTGACTGCTTAGAATGAAGTTCTTCCGCCTAAACTTATCCTGCTTTCTCTGAAGTGGACGATCTAAAGCCTCGATGTCTGGGCCCAATTTGCCTCGGTGAGCTCCTCCCTGTGTATGTAATACCGGCTGGACTTGCATCAGCGGATGATTTAACATCCCATGACACCCTCTAGGGGACAACACTGAATTCATTTTCTCGATTCGTTTGTTTCGAGTACGACCAACAGAATATTTAAGGCCTGCGATCACCTTCCTCTTTCTACGTGCAACGTCATCACATTCGTATGGCGCCAACTCTGCAGTTTGCCTCAAGCCCCTTGCCGAGCGTGTTCGTGTTCATTCGTGTTCAATGTGTCTATTCGCTGGATCCCACTGTGAAGACGTCCACATTTTAGTGCACAGGCTTTGATAATTCTATGTGGCGTTGGTACGACACAGAGGCTTTTTCGCCGCGCATGACCTACCTCGTTTGTTTCCCCTACACTGCAGAGTCAGCGAGGTCACGGATGTACTCGCACGGTTCGCAGCTTGTTTCTCGTCCCTTTCCGTGCAGCTGGCAGGACGCAGCTGAAGCGTAGCGCCAGCGTTCAGATGAGGACCGGCGGCACAACTTCGGCGGCGGCAGGGACCCACGCTCCGTCGCCGTGGCCTCCCGTCGACGGACTGTCCAGCGCAGAGGACCTCCCGTCCTGGATCCGCGAGGCCGAACGCAAGAGAAACTGCGGTATTGACTGGGCCAATTTGGGTGGGTGCCCCGGAAACGGGCCACTCACGGGCTTTGCCGGGGACGATGACATCGGCTATCACAAGGGGGAGCTTCCCCTGACGCCGTCGCTATACGACCCGAGAGATCCAATGTAGCAGTGCCAAAAGTGTATCGTCACCGCGCTCGTTGTTTTTAATGCGAAAGCATTAACGGGGGGGTCCCATGGAGCGGAGCCTGCGTTGTCCGTAACCGCGAAAAAAGGGCAAAGAAATTCCCTCCGCGCCGTAACCGCTCTTACAATGGCTGCGGCGTGGTCCGTGCGTCGGATAGTTCCAAGGAACGCCACCACACACTCTTGGCGCTGCTCCCGCGCGCCGCCGCAGCAGCGCACAGCCGCGGCTACCCGGAGCCCGGCCGGACGGCGTCCACAGAGGCTGCCCGGCCGGCCTCTGCAGAGGATAGCGAGGCGCGCAGCTTTGTAGGAGTACGCTACATATACGAATGCTTTCGCATTCCTACACGCAAGCAGTTTTAAGTGTCCTCCTGTATTTTTGTGAATTCAATGTCACCGGCCAAACTAGGCACACTGTCACGACGTCGCGAAAGCGCGTGATGCGCCACTAACACCTGCCGCTAAAACTATTTTCCTCCGCGTTCACGCCCTTGGTAAATTTTTCCGCCAAATTTAGCGGGGAAACTGAGTTTGCGCATTTCACGTGATGTCAATTTTTACCGCTAAATTGACCGGGAAAACTAAATTCGTGCATAGGTCACGTGACGTAAATTTTCCCGCCAAATTTAGCGGAAAAACTGAATTTGTGTACAGGTCACGTGACGTCAATTTTTCCGCTAAATTTTGCATGGAAACTGAATTCGCTTACGCTCAGGCCGTCGCGAAGCACGAGACCGTAACGGGGTGGTTATCATTTGGGCCCCGTTTCGACCTTCTCGTCTGGACTCTCTCTCGAAATGACCATTCTCAAAACGTCCTTCTTGGTGGGGTCCGCGGCATTCGATCTGTTCTCGTTACATGCATCGCGTTTCATCCTCCAAGAAAACAAACAAACAAATGGGGCACTTCGAGGTGTCGGTGTTATGGCTCGGGCACCGCATATCCCCGAAGAAGCTTCTTCAAGTCCGCCCCAACTCGCCTATACACAAGCGCTCAAATACACACGCACACGTGCTTTAGTCCCGCGGTTTCGCTAGTGCCTGAAGTACGTCTCTCATCTCTTGTAACAGGCAGCAAAGGTCGCTCTGGACAGTAAAACACCGAAATTATTTTCTGAGTCAAAAGACGGCTTCGGATGTCTATTTTTTCCCGGGTCAAGAAATGGTGCACCCAGAGTGCCCGCGCCCCTTTTTCCGTACTCCATTTTTCCTTAAAGTGGACTGCAGCGTACGTTGCTGAGGAGTACCCCTATCATTCGGTCCTAGTGCGCATAAGCCCAAATGCGAAAAAAAGAACTGTTTGGATGTCTTTGAGAAGGTTCAAAAGAAAAGGTCCAAATGAGAATGGGCCGAAACGAGAAAGGGCGAAATCCGAATGGGACGTTTTCAGATATACATCCGAACGCCCGTGACAGCGGCCGCTGTAAAAAGTGCAGGATCGCGGCGCAGTCACTAGAAAGTTTTAGGGAACCGTTTTCGCTCCTCCGATACGGTACGATGGGCCCTCCGGAACGAACTGCGCATGCGCTACCGCACAAGACTCGCGCATGCGCAGTGCGTACCGGAGGGCCCGTCTTACCGTATCGGATACGGAAAAACGGTTCCCTAAAACTCTGCACTGCGCGCGATTGGTTTAGCTGGTGATTGTACACGCATAAAACGACGAGAGCCATGACGATGCACGTCTTGGCGCTGGTTCTTTGGCTCCATCGGATCGGAGAGTGACTGCGATCCAACTTAAGTGAAACGGAGTACAGGGCCCCTAAACTCGTCAAGCACAAAGTTGGAGCCGAAAGTTCGAGGAGCGCTCCAAATGGACGTCGGTGAAAAAAGCGCGAAGTCGTCGTCGTGATAGGCCAATCGGTGCGCTCCGTAAACGTCGGCCCCAACTTTGTGTTTGACGAGTGTTTGACGAGTTTAGGGGCCCAGAATGTTGTTCGTAGCAGCGTAGGCTCGGAACTATACTCAGTCCACCACTACGTTGAGAGTGCGGTGGAAGCCGCGCGCTCGTCGGACCGATCCAGCGCCTCTTTTTCATCACCGGACCCCGCTTTCTCGGCAGGGAGAGGTAAAGGTAGGACTGATCCCACGAGCGCGTAGCTTCCACCACAGTGCCAGCTTAGCGGTGAGCGGGGTGCAGCTCCTCTTGCATCGTCTGCCGAGAGCGACGACCCCTATTGGGTGGAATGCGGAGTGAACGTGTGTAAACGTGCCTTACGCTTTGTTTTTGGCAGACGATAAATGAGAGCTGGTTCTGGGCATGCTTTCTGAACAACGACCGAAAATATGGCGTCCAGCGAAGACATTCTATGATTGTTTTCGTGGAAATCAAGCCGCCAGCTAATTTGGGGATGGTTCTCCAATAAAAGTTCGCGGACCTTAAAAAAAAAAGAAGAAAAAAAAAAAACAGTCGTTCGTTACTCCACTTCGTCTAATCGGGCACGAGTTTCCCTAACTCACTTACAGCTGAACAAGAAGAGTGGCCCACTACGGCTTATATCATTATAATTCAACGGTACATTAGCGCGGTATTGCCGTAAAAAGACGGACACATGACCGATGGCAATGACACGCCCTAAAAAAAACAATTTGCAAGTTTATTTTCTCCAATTCCAATGACGGCGAGCAACGAAACGATTCCTGCGAATGAGGAAGCTGATAATTCCATTAAATATAACGTTCGCAGGTGCACATGGAGCAAATCAGATGTCATGTTCATCGTCCCTGCGAACACCGTATTCTCGGGTCTACTCCTATTCTGAGCTTTGTCATTTCTAGGATCTTGGTATTGTTCTTAGTGATTCGTTGTTCAATGTGCCGCAGGAAAATGAACTCACATTCCTGTTCCTTAGAGTGCACGAGCTCCTGCACGATGCGGAGAGCGAGTCGTCTGGTTCTTTTGCAGAGGTTCCGGTGACGTCAGAACGACGCCAAGTCCTGATTGGCTATGATTGGAAGGATAGTGTGTTGATTTCATAGTGGGTAGACCTCAATGCTAAAGGCCTCGAGGCCTACTCACTATTTTGTTTTTTTTTTTTTCAATCGCCCAATTAAAGCCTGGCGTTCTGACATCCTTGCAACCCCTGTGCAAGAAGCAGACGGACTTGCGCTCCGCAAAGGTCTCGCGCTCTGCCGTTCTTAAGTTGTTTCTTGTAAATTTAACGTAATGTCTTTCGTTGAGATGGATCGGGATTTTTCGAAAACCCAAATAATAACCCATTCGCCATTTCCTATGCGGATCGCAAGCTCGTCTGCTTTTTGAGCACGGATTGCGGTGATGCCAGAACGCCTAGTTCTGATTAGTTCCGACTGGAAGGATAATGGGTACACCTTAAGGCAGCTAGCATTGGAGGCATATCCCTCCATCACTGAGCCAATCAGAGCTCGCTGTTCTGACCTGAGTGCAGCTCCTGCGCAAGCAATGCAAGCATGACGCAATGCAAAGCGTTATGTTTAATGCCGCAGCGCGGACTTAATTTTGAGGTCTAAACGGATGTTTCGCCTCATCATTTCCTGAGGTGATTCCGTAGATCGCAGAGATTGGCTCTTCGAGTGTTTTGCGGGTAAGCAGACGCGCAGGCATTTCTTAGAGTGTATTACATTGATGGAAATATATTCAAATTTCAGGTTGAACTTAAAATGTAGAGGTCATGTAAAAAAAAATAATGTAAAAAACTGCTTCGTTGCAAAATTTAACATAAAAACACAAAAAGCTGAAACTCGTCACGAAGTTAATTCTCGCAAAGATAGTAAGAAGCGAATATTTCAGTCCAGTGCATTACTGAAGTAAAGCGTCTAAAGCAATTTCTTAAAACATTCTAAAATGGCTGGCGCCTCTGTTATCCGATAACTAACCTCATGAATGAAGGCCCCGAATTTTAAAGCAGTGTAATTGGATTTTCCGCTGAGCCTCTGCCCGTGGTTTTGGTTCGAGAGGATAAGAGGGGGGGGGGGGGGGGGGGGGGTTTAACTGTGCAAAGCTCACTATTACCAATGCATAGCGTAATATGCATCGGTGTGTGATTGATCTTTATAGATAATAGCAACCTAAAACGTTTACAACAAGACAGGCGGTGTTTTCCCCGAGAACTACGAGGCGTGCCTCAAACTGAGAACTCACCTCCGTGTGGACGGTTGCTTATAGCTATTTTCATTTTACATAACCGCAGCATTCCGTATTGTATGCACTTTTTCTCGTGAGTCTCGTACATACTTGAGTGGTTACCGCAAGAAACGTATATTGTGTCTCGCTCGTTCCCTTTTGTTCCTGGTCGCAGATAAATCTCTTTCGCAAGCTTCCGACGGCAGAGCCACTTACCTTTCGAGCGAGTGCCTGCACCAGCCGACTTCGGAAAGCGAAGT
The DNA here is from genome assembly GCF_016920785.2 of Ixodes scapularis. NCBI lineage: Eukaryota > Metazoa > Arthropoda > Arachnida > Ixodida > Ixodidae > Ixodes > Ixodes scapularis. Next base: position 146,099,504 of record NW_024609846.1, on the reverse strand, counting down.
GCCGGATTGGCTGAAGGAAATACGACGCAAAAGGGAGGAAGACGCCAGGCTGAGGCTGTCGAAGAGTTCAGGTGGGACACCTCTCTCTCCCTCTCTGTCTTGCCTCAGGGCTTCGTCCACGGCGCGAGGTAGGCAGCTGGGGGAACCTGCGATATATGATGTACTCGGGCCGGCCTACGTCGTCTGTACTCACTGAGAGTTTGAGAAACAGAGTCCCCGGTTTATTGTGTTCGCATTTCTTAGCTCGTAATTCGTTTTTCGGTGGTTTTTATCAGTTAATGTTGGAATTTCATCGGTTACGGAGCGATTATCAGATGCTCGGGGATCATCACGATTTTCTATGATGCTGAACAATTTCGTAATTGAAATCGTAGGTTCATTCGCACGAATTTAGAAGTTAATTATTAAATGTTAATTAATTGTTAGCTAATGAATATCTTCCTTCCTTCCTTCACGTCCACCGTGGCTGACAGTCTGTTCGCGAAAAGAGCTGATTTTTCTTTCTCAAGCACCCTATTTTTGTTTTTGAAAGCTTCGCTGAAACACTCAGTATAATTATATTATTTTTGTTTAAGACAATAAAGTAGCAAAACAAAAAAATTATTTCTACAAATAACTGGCTTTTAAGAGGTTGTTTCCGGTAGTTAACGACACTTTTCTAATAAAAACAGTGTGTCCATTTGGTCGTTCGCTGTCAGCCTCAATATTCCGTCCTTAGTTCGCCATGTGGTTCAAACCAGCTGCTTCTTTACGCCGTGGTCGGACGGGTGAGTTGCAAACGCATCTAAAACCCGAGACTACGGCAGGAGAAGGAAGGTACAAAATATGGACGCACATACGCCCATCGTCGCCAACGTAGCTTCTGTTTGTGTCCTTTTCAGGCGTCATCCTTCTTTTTCTGTTGCCTCAGCTTTCACTTACGTTACGTAACGTTTTTTTCTTGGTGCGGTCTTTATGTGTGCGCCTGTTCCGAAGCAGGTAGCGGATCCCCAGACATCGTTTCGCCTGTTGCGAACGGAGCCGTGCGCTCTCCGTCTCGGGCAAGTTCCAAGCAGAGTATGACAAACGGCGACAGCGGAGACGTCGCCAAAGAACTCGGGGCCACGACGTACGACGCACCCGAGCCTTGTGCCGAGTTCATCGACTCCTTGGAAGGTGCCGACAGAAAAAGTCTGTTTCGATATGCCTAACCTGGCTACATTGTGGCATGGCACCGTTGCCCTTCTCTGCCATTGGTTCTGTGGCGCATGACGTTGCCGGGAGTTGCTCTTCTTCGTTTGTATTAACACGCGCGCAACACTCATGTCTCGTAGACATACATTGTTTTTTTGCGAAACATTTATTTTTACATAAATTGAGTTGTACCATGATAAAATGAATACTGAGGACGCGACTTGTAGGGTTTTTTTTTTGTTTTTTGTTTCTCTATTCCGATTTTATTTCTTTTTGATCCACATTGCAGCTATAGTTTATCACGAACCACATACAGTTTGAGTGATTACCACTAAGTACATCCCTCTTCTCTTTAAACAGGGTAGATATGTTTCTACTAGAACCTATACTTATTTCCCATTTCGGGAAGTAAGCTTTCCTGCGGGGTTTCGAACTTCATACATCCCTTTGCTACCATCGGGACGCCTGCTCCTGTTTAAAGGAGCTACAAAACCTTGAAAGTGCCTGCATTCAGGCAGGTTACCTCTACACCGAAAAGGTTATACTGTGCCACGACGACTGTACTGATGTTAGGAACAAGCTTCTGTTTGGCATCGAGACATGTTTGCGTGTTCAAACGGTGACGGTGACTATGGCATGGGCGTGGATTTGACCGTGGGTGTGGATCCGCGCGCTCCTGTATTCTATTTTTGCGGAGACAAATAACCAACCAAAGCATGTCGCTGTGTGCACGGTACGGGCTCTCTCGCTGGACATTCTGGTGTGGTCACTTTTTTCGTCTGCTGTTTTCCTCTTTGTTACTTAACGCATCGTTGTGTCTTGTTCTTTCTGCTGATGTTATTTTTGTGGTTTTGTCTTAACAACTCGGACAACTGTTGGTCGATAAAGGTCCGGCTATCTTGAATAATCAGCCTACGGTAATAAAACGTGCTTGATAATTGAAATAATAGTCCACAGCTTAAACTTTAAACCAAAATTACACGTATAAGCCATTCGAGTTTCACCTTGGCACTTTACTGCTCACGTGGTTATATTCAGTTTTAAGAAAAATACTACAGGGATTATTTTAGGGCGATAACTCGTTCAAAGGCAAATTTAGCATCATGCACGACCATTAAAAACGCAATAAGAAATCACGACACGGCCCTTTTTAACAAAGCAAGGCATATTGCGATTTTGTTATAAGTTTTTAATAGAAAAAGAGGCCATTCACGACAGTAATTTGGGGTACTTTTTGTACAATTAAAACTAGAAGTTACAGGAAAAAAATATTATTCGAACATCGTCGATCGAGATGCAGTTATAGTTTAGTTTTGTTATTGCTTCCGGCTTATGGATGTTAGTCAAAATTGAAATTCTACCACAACCTCTGACTCAAATGTAAAGTAACAACATTCCCTGTTATAAATTTTTATTTGACTCGTGAGCAGTAAAGGCATAAATTCTAGCATCCACTCACGTCTTGCGTTGCGGCTTGCCATACCCGTAGAATATAAAACAATACAATAATTGGTCGATGAACTCCAGGTTAGCACCTGGGACAGTTACGGCCGATATCTGAGGCATAATTCATAAGAAACCGAGATTAGCTGAGTGTTTGAGTGTTTTGAGCCTAAATCAAGATCCAAAAGCACCGACTAAAACTTATCCAATATGGAAACGACTTCGTTTATATGAGATTCTGATTTGGCAACCGCCAAGAGGCGCGCCGCTCGAGTAAATCATTAAATAAAAAATGCGCTTTTCCTTTAAACGTAACAGGGAACCTGAGTAGGTTGCAAGGGTCACGTGACGTCACTTTTCGCGCTAAACTTAGCGGGACACTAAATTGGCGTAATATGTCGCGTGTCATCAGGTCATGGCACATTAATTTCCCCGCCAATTTTAACGAGGAAACTGAATTGGTGTACGTGACTCGGATTTTCCCGCTATATTTAGTAGAGAAACTGAATCGATATATAGGTCTCGTGACGTCGGATCACTTGACATTAATTTCCCCGCCAAACGTAGCGAGGAAACTGGACTGGTGTATAAGTCACTTGACGTCAATTTCCCAGCTAAATTTAGCGGGAGGCGCACGGACAATAATAAGCATGCCACGCTTAAAAGTAGCGCTCCGATTGCAAAGAAGGTAAACAGTAAAGTAGCAATTCGATTAAGTATAGTCGCAGACAGGGTGAGAACTGCAGGGAGTCTCTACTTTAGATGCCACAGCAGGCGCTCGTTGCCTTCCTCCGTGCACAATTGGCTGCACGCGCATTCTCGAAGCTCACGAGAGGCCGCTATCGAAGGCAAGAAGCTCGCGTTGGAGGAGGAATAGCAGAAAGACCTACCTGCCCTCGTCTTTCCAGTGACTGTATATGGAGACAATGAGGGAAAGGAGGAGAGGAGAGCAAACAGATATCAGAGCACCCAGCTTCGATTAGAAGGATAGTGGGTAGACGCAAAGGCTAAGCTGCCTTTGTTTCTTCCCCTGGTTCCAACGCGTTCCAACGCCGAACCGGGGGGGGGGGGGGGGGGGGGGCGGCATATGACGCTTTTATTTGCTCCGATTGGAGGAAGAGAAAGAGTGGTGAAAAAGGTAGCTAGCCTTTGCATTTACCCCCTAATACTGCGTATCGGAGGTCCGCGCTTTGACGTTCCCGAACCCTCTCGTCTCCTCCTCTCTCTTTCTCTCTCTCCCTCTCTCAGTTTATCGGCCTATAGCTCAGCCATTTGCCAAGTTCTAAACGTTAACCCGACAAAACATCAACAACAAAAAATTGCCTTCAACCACCAGAAAGCCTTCCCTCCGTCGAGCACTGCTTCCTCGACGGCGACGAGTCATCAGCACGCTTCCTGGAGCTCCAGCGTCCGGACGAGGACGACGACGACGACAGCGACGCCATCCTTCTGAGCGAGAGTCGCCTGGCCACACTCTTGGACGAGATCTTCAGCGAAGCTGAGGAAACTTGCGCCACGCCCCTTCCGACGCTGATCAAGAGTCCCAGCAGTCAGTTCGACCGCCACGTTGTCGATTGCGCAGACGACAGAGATGATGTGACCGGAGCCGATGGTTTCAGCTCTCCGGAAGTAGCAGCGTACGGCACCGGAGAGTCGGCAGAGCCTTACAGAATTACCTCGCCAAAGCAGGCTCTGATGGAAGAACTCAAGCACGTGCTCAGGAAGCGGAACTCCATGGAGCTCTTGAGAGGTAACTCGCGTCGACGTGTTTGTGTGTGTTGGTCGATGGGTTCGACCGGTAAGTCTGGAACACTGAACTGCGAGTGTACTAAAGAAATGCGCGTGGTTTTACTTTCCCAAAAAGCTGGCATGGAGTCGTACGACTTTAGCAAAGGGCTATAAAGTCTGATGCACACATTTCCGTATGAGTGTGATGGACTGTCCCGAAACCGCTTGCAACCGCTTACACCGAGAGAACACTAGAGAGCCCAGAGGTAAGAGAGGGGGCAACCGAAACCAACGACAGCGTTTGCTATTCAGTGGCGAACCCCTTTCGGCAACTCACGGTCGGGCATGAGCAACCAACCAAGTCGGTTGCTCATGCCCGACCGTGAGTTGGCGCGTGTCGAGGAGGATTGCGGGCGGAACCAACTTGAAGACGCTTGGGAACGATAGACGCTTCCGCCTCCCCCTCCTCGCAGCTTCTATGGCAAAGCGGCTCACAAACCACGTGACCCCACGAGAGCAGTTGGAAACACTCTGAAATCTAGGCACACTAGAGGACACACCGGCACACTGGCCGGTGTGCCGGCACAACGGCACACCAGCATTACGTAGGTCTGGAAAATTTACTGTGTGCGTGCACCTGAACTGAAGATTTTGCTTAGTATTTATTTGAGTAGATGAAATCTACGTAGTGTGTAAATCCAAGAAACAGTTTTTTTTTTAATTTTTAACATCGTTAGAATAATTTCGAGCGCAATGTAGAAGAACGATGCTTAAAAATAATACGCGGACATCGGATGTGTTCGGGGTTCCCCGATAGATGATTCCAGTTACTTTTCTAGCCGTAAGCGGTTACAATCGGATGCAACGCAGTTGATAACCTTCAAAGTGAAACGTATGAATAATCCTATACGCGCAGTCTCTCAGTGGTTTATCACCCAAAGTAGAGTTGGTGCGCAAAATTTAATCTATCCATATTACCCGGAGGTTGCTCAGAAAAAAACATTTTAATGGCACCTGAAGTACCTTTCATGCCGCGTTCAAAATTTCGAGAAGCGAAATTACTTTTTTTTTACGTTAATAGTATCTGAAACTTAGTAACGTCAAGCATAGTTTACTGAAATTATTCCCTGCGAAAAAAAAGAGCAATTAGTGGTACGCCACTCTCTTGGTTGTATAACAAACCACACGCACAGAGCATGGCCCGAGTTTAGAAAAGGCAATATAATAAGACTAACTTTTATTGTGTAAATTTGAAAATTCTGAACGAGGCAGTAGATATTTACAGTTTATTTCTTGATCGGCGAAATTTCCTTTTCGTCATCCTCAAAATATTTGTATCAAGTTAAACAAAGAAAGTGCCCATACGTAGAGATAATCGCCGTCAGCGTTGGCAACAAGTTGAAATGGCCAAGCGTTTTCTTTTGCTTGGCACTACCAATTTCAAATTATGGCTATTTGAAAACAACGCAGCTAAGCGGGCGTGTTGGTTGTTATAAGACAACCTACAACCCGACACAGAGGTTTTTCGAGGAGGGACAAACACACGCGTCTCAACGTTTGTGTTTGTCCCTCTTTGTAAACCTCCGTCTCGGGTTGTAGAATGCCACGGCTCTAGTCCAACTCAAGAAGGTAGGGCGAGGGAAAGGGAGGCCGGGGAAAAGGAACCAAACGGAACGCTAAAGAGAGGAGGAGGTTCCCCTCTCTTCTCCAGCGTTCCGTCTGCTTCCTTCTCCCTAGCCTTTCTTTCCTTCGCCCGATCCTCTTAAGTTGCTACGGACTATTGCTTGGTGCATGATATACATGATATAGAGAGAACTCGAGGGCAGGCTACACATGCCCGCTTACGTCGAAGACTGGTTCAGAGATCAGACATTTCCGTAGGCCATAGGAAAATCTCCGAACTTCGTCGGTCATACACTTAAAGCGCGGACGTATGGGGCAGCCTTAACTTGCTGGTTGTCATTGAGGGCTGCTCCCCGCATCAAGTGCATCGAAAAACGAAGAAATAGTCAGAGTGCAGGCGAGCTGGTGTAAGTTGAACATGATTGTAAACCTGAGACTGGGTCAGAAAAGACAACACAACAGACGTTGAGACGTTGCCTCCTCTTTTACCACCTTCTGTTGTGTTCTCTTTTCTGCCCCAGTCTCAGGTTTACAATCATGTGCATCAAAAAACCGTGACTCCTGCTCGAGAACACTTTGAAAGGCTCGAAGACATGCTTCAAACGCCATCAAGCAGCACTCGCTGTCGTCATTATTTCGGCGCGAAGCGTGCCATTGAATTCAAGTCACCACCGAATCGTAGCATTTTGTTTTCCAAAGTGAACTTTGGAAAGGCTTGTAGCCCTGCAATAACCGAAAACAATCTTAAAAAAAAAAAAGACTGGTCAGCCTGCTTTGCGGGAAAGTAAATATACGTGCATTTCTTGCAGAGTAGGCCAAGAAGGTCAACATGACGTGGGCGTTGGTTATGATAATGTTGGTGTTTTTTTTTTTCGACGTACAATTCACTTGTTACTGTGAAGACACAGGAATGGGTCGTGTTTGAATGAGATTGGGGACATGAACCGTACGAATTGATCTCAAGGTACCACTTTCAGAGAGCCGAATTCCAGCGCGAGGTTATTTTAAACAGGACCTCTTCCGCGCGCAAGTAAAATAGAAGGCGAAAATTCGTCGCGCCGGAACGCGCATAGATGAAGGACAGTTTCCCGTCTTTCCAAATATTTCAATTGCAATGCGTGTACGTCTACAATGAAAGTAAAACAATAAAACAATATGTCTATTCTTGTATTTTCACCAAAGAGAACGTGTTTATACGTACTTTCAATGTCTATCTAACTGGCTTCTGAGATTCACGAAGAAAATGTCAATTAATCCTGAAATAGCTTGATGTGAGCTGGATCAAAGCTTAATTTGTTGCTTGTGGAAAAAGTTAAGCGCAATATGCTAAGTGCGGTGAGATTAATATATGCAACCGATTTTCTGTCGCTTCCCAGCCTTCCTTTGAGTTGAATGTTTTTGGTTAAAGGGACAGAAGACAATGCCGTGGGATTCGAAAAACTTCCATGTGCAAGGGGACTGCAAGTGCGACAGAAATACACGTGATTCTAGAGTCCTTCTTGCTGAATATTCAGGGTAAAAATCTTAGACATTTCGGCAAGGCTCGCTGAAAGTGGGGCAGACACCTGATGAGGTAAGAATGGAATCTAAGACCCTCTCTGCAGTGGCGACGGAACAGAGCAAAAGGGGGAGGAGGGTAGATTCCGTCCCCAGCCTTTTCAGACATTCGTAGAAAATAAATCGGGGGAGAGAAACAACCCCCCCCCCCCCCCCCCCCACCCCGCCTCCTTGAACAGTTCGTCTTTGAGACTATGGTCTGTTGCACGTGAAGAATAGCAGGTCAAACCTCTTGCACATAGCTCTCTGCTAGTCATGATTGGTAGTTTCCTTCTCTCCAACGTTCGCTCTGCTAAAGTGAAAGGAGTGGAGGGTTTTTGTGGGAGTATCTTGTCCTGGTATTGTTAACCTGAAACAGACAATGCCCACAGTCATCCGGTGCATTTACTCACGTGACCTCGAATGATAATGTGTTTCGGCACAAAGACAGCCTTTGTTAAAGGTTACGAGTTCTCAAATATGAAACGATGGCTCAGGAACCTCTCTCTCTCTCTCTCTTCCTCTGAACAGTGAATACTTCCTTAAAATGAGAGGGGGACTCAATACTTCAGTGTTCTGATGCTCAATGGTGACATGCTTTGGTTGGTTGACTGTAACCGTCCCAGTTTGTTGTAGCCGCCACAGAATCTTTTAGAGGTGGCCGGTGTATTTTAAACATAAAAAGATGATGATTATAGAATTGTTGAGTAGGCGAATGGCAAAAATATGTCCTATTCGCTATACCTTCAATTGCCTTGCAGATTATTGTGTGGCTCAAGTATGTTTCTAGCTCTCCAACAGGCGGACAATGCCGCAAGTTCGATGAGTTTTCAATTTGAAGGACACTCTCTAGCAACCAGCTCTTTTCTTTTCTTCTTTTTTTTAATTTAAGTTTGCTAATTTTATTGAGGTCACTCTTTTTTTTATTAACCACTTCCCAAAAACGTCCTAACGTAGTAATAGTATTTAAGAGCCACCTAACCCTCCGAAACACCAGAGGCATGTGCACAATCATCGGATAACGAATCGCAATCCAGCATCTCAATCAGAAACAAACGATTGGTTAACAGAAGAAAAGAAGGGAAACGATTAAGAGCCCATCCACACTCCTTTCTGCCACTTTAGGAAACGACCCTCTCGAGATTTTACGACGCGTTGGGGTGGCACTGCGGCCTCAATAAGGTTCTTTTTTTTTTTCTGCATTTTTCTTTTTTTGCTACGTTATTGCGTTATGTCTGTTATTCTTGCTTACCGAAATAGACCTCGCGTTTGTGACCTGCCGTCGTTGCGGGATAATGGAGATTGCGACGTGAGGAAACAAGAGCATCCGGGAAACTGCCGGTGTCACGTGGTTACGTAACATAAATGATGTGAGCCAGTCTATTTTTTAATACGTTTTATTTAAGTATATTTTTTACCAAATTCGCAGGTTTTAATTTTTATCTGCTCTAAATAAAGTTTATTCACAGCGTTCTATTCAACGACAGTTAGATATATAATGACCAGCTGCCTAAAATAAGACCAGGTACCAACTTCGTCCTTCAATCGCAGAACGCAAAATAAACAACCAATGACAGACGTGCGTCGTCCGGCTGACAGAGGAACTCTTCGCTGGCACGCCCTTTCACGAAAGTGCGTCAACGTTCCAAGAAACCAAAAAAAATAATTCCGTGGCACAGTGCGGCTTAGTTCGCCATGAATTTAAATAAAGCAATCAAAACGGGACATTGAGAAACAAGAGCATAGTCTTCCAAAAGCGGGGGTCATCCTTTTCATTCTACTCGGGGAAACGAAACCAGAAAACTTGACTTCCGTCACATTTGCGTTAGACAGCGCGCCCACGGCGCCAAATCCTCCCCTAACGGTGTGGGCAGCTAATATTCGAAAGAACGCATGTGTGCATCGGGCTATTCGTGCTGTTTCCCCGTGGTGCGGTGCCGAGAAAGGAGGCTGCACCGGCGGAATGTGGGAGGAAGCTGCCGCCCGCGCACCGAGATAAGGGGCCAGCCCACAACAGCAGAGATGAGCGTTTCGGCTGGCGCTCGACATTCCCACAACGATGGATGGCGACAGCCACTTCTCCCAATTCAGAAGAAAAAACTCCGGGGCTGCGGAGAATTCCACCGTTCCAACTACGCAAAAACTGTCCACGCCAAAGCCATTGGATTGTCGCGGAGTGACGTCTGTTTCTTTAAATCAGGGTTGGGCAGAGATACTCTAAAATACTGATACTGAAATACATCCCTACAAAGGTATCGCGTTGAGTATCAGAAATACATTTGAAAACTAGAAAAGTATTTGGAAATACAAATACAGGAATATAACTTGCCACGGCAGAAAGAGTGAAATAATTTTTTCTAAAATAAAGAAAAACTATTTCAGATTTTGGTATTTGAATTACCGGTCGCAAGTTAATATTTATAAGGACAGCCCTTCTGCTACATATATTATTACCCTTTTATATGGTAGCCCTTCAAAGAAAAATAAACGTACGACTTTGCTGCTCTACTCAATTACATTTGAGGAGAAGTAGCTTTTCAAATAGCTTGTCGGCCTGCCGCTGCCCATTTGGCCAAAGCGTCATATTAGCCGACGAGATTAAGCTATCCACAGGTGCCGACGATCACAGGCTCCATTAAGACGAACAAAAACCGCATTCACACTGGGAATGTTTTGAAGCATGCGAAGGTCCTTCCTTCTACTTCTAGGTATATAAAGATTTTGCCTCAAAAATGGCATTGGGTAAATAAAGTAAAAAAAAGAAGTCACCTAATGCAAAAAACGAAAACGGTTTTTATTCGTGAGATGTAGCTTGAAATTGAACGTGGGCGTTCTCGAGCACGGCATAATTTTAGCGTAGAATTGACATTTTACTTTTAACATAGAGCTGTGCAAACCAAGCGAGTGTTCACTAGGTTGGACGTTCCGTCCAAAATGGAGCGCTTGTCCTTTTTTAGATATCTTGCACCCCAACAGGTCGGCATCTTCTAATGCGATCCCGGCGCCTTCCTTTGTAGTAATTTCAAGACGTCGCCTTCGAATGAACTGGTGTCTTTCATTTGATGATCTGAAGGCAGAATGTTTACCCTAATCAAAGCGATGGGCTCAGGGAGTGCAATGCACGCTGGTGAAGCTCGTGCCCACTGTGTCTTTAACGCTTTGAACCTACATAATAGTCGACCCACGGAAGCACCTTGGAAGAGATACGTTATAATTGCGCAATAGGGAAGGGGCCCTCGGATCTCAGGGACGTAATGTCCAAAATAAATCATGGTCTGCTTGATAGCAAAGCCGGAAGGTACCATTCACTGCACCCTCCACTTTATTTGAAGCACATAAAAAAAGAAAACAGTCGCTTGAACTTTCTCGGGTGTGTCATTGATTCCTCAAAAATGTTAATGAGATACATTGGTCCTTGATTTTATCCTGATACAAGGAATACACAGAAAATGTATTCTGATATTCAAATAGCGATACTGTTTGAAAGATTATATCGCGATACAAAAATATAAATACAAAAATTGTTTCCCAAATACTATCGCGATAGTATGTCCAACCCTGCCCCTAGTAAATTATTTGTTGGAACCAAGAGTGGTTGAGATAACGAGGAGGAATGCTAACGCCTGCCAGCCGGGATAAGAGCCGCGATGAGAGGCCCGTGGTGACGAAGAAGACAAGGATGGCCCGAAATCCTCAATGCAGCAGTATGAATCATCTGTGATGTAATGTTAATGCTACAATAATATGTTTTATCGCCCGATGTCAAAGCCCGCTTGGGTCCTTCATTGAGCAGCAAGAACCGTGTCGAGCGGCCCTTATGGTGCTGTGCCGTGAGGACACGGGGGAAACCTGAGAGAGGAGCCGAGACACGTCGGAAGCCAGAACAGAAGTGATGGATGAATGGATATCGGTTTGCCGAAACCATACAAGGAGAGACGGTTGCTGCGCGGCATGACTCTTTTCGGGGAACGGGACAGAGGGTGTTGCTACTGCCTACAAGTATTCAATAAGGATAAGTAATATACCGTATTCTAGCACGGACGTAGTATTTTATTCCTCGTCGGCATCGTGATTTATAGGAAACAAGATATATGCATTTAAAGAGCGAGATGTCGGCACTGACTGGCGGTGGAACTGTAAAACATAATTGATGGCGACCTTTTGCAATCTGTACCGAAATAAGAAAAGGAGGTGAACAATGAATCATTACTGAATTTATAAAAACTGCTTCGTCGCAGAGGTACAAATGTCGCATGCCACGGAACGAGGCGTTTGCAGAAAGTACTTATATTTAAAGTTTTACTTGTGTTCGGGACAAAAAGGAAATATTACGCAAGCGAATGTGAGACTACAGTGTCAAGACGTTAAAATCGTTCTATATAATTGCGTCCTGATCAAGCAGGAGGGTACAACACAGGACACTAGGTGGTGGAAGCCGCCGCCCGATTCTAAATGTTCCGCCGTGTTCATCCGTCCATCCGGCCTGGCTGTCGCATTGCTGAATATTAGGGCCAGCTGATCAAATAGTTTTTTTCTCTGCTTCTACAAACTTTAAAAAATGCACTCCTTGCTTGTGATCTGGGTACGATGCGAGACATATGAGAGAAATAGTGAATCCCGGGAATACTTATGTGTAAAAGTGTGCCTCACGGAGCAGCATACGTCAAAATAAGACAAAATAAGTTATTGGCCACAAAGTCATAAACTTTTCCAAAAAAGAACTTGTCTCCTTGGTGATTTTGTTAATCTGAAGATTCAAAAGGTATTGTTGCCGAAATAAAATGCTTAGAAGAAAAGAGGTAATGTATCTACTGCAAAATGAGTGAAACGCCAATTTTTGAAAGTGAATAACAAACATCCTAGATCTAGGGTTCAATGAAGAGCGACATTCTTTTTACGACGGTGCTTTCAGGTTTATAGAGTTACACGCCGGAATGTCACAGGTATGCTGCGTAACACTGAGAGTTGGAGAATACTTTTATAATTTCAAACGATTAACAAGAGCGAATGTTGATATTTGTTTCGGCAATGATACCATAGCAAGCCGAACTGCGTAAACCTTACCTTCAAAGCACATCGAGTTGTGAAGTCCATCCATCTAGCCGCTAAGCTTCTAAATTTACATATGCGTACGCCTCGACCCTGTCCTATTTTTCACTAGAAAAACTTCAGTGCTATGAACGAATGCTGTTATCTCCCTGTTCTTTTGATTTTTCACACCGTCCCTTTTTTTTGTACCGTAGGCTGCCGTGGTGTATGTACGCTACATGACTTTCGCTTTACATTTTTCATGATGTCGGAATCAACACCTGAGAGAACTGTTAAATGTGTGAGCAAGTCGCCTTAAAATCGCGTGCATGACTTTTTATGTGTGCAAATGTAAGTCTTTCATGTTGCTTGGAAGAAGAAACATTACTCTCGCAAAGATACCCTCGCTTAAATAATTTTATCCGAGGCGCACCCCGTTTCTTTTTTTTGTGTATCTAAAAATCTTGATTGTGTTCACCAGCATATATTTTTAACGGGTGCGGGCATTCGTTCGAATTGTATAAATCAGTCGGTTTTATAAAAGAAAAGCACTTTCCACCAATATTTGTTGTGTTTTGTGAGCCAATTAAAGCATCTAGTTTGCTTATGCAGCTTGGCTGGATGCGAAGCTCACAAGATGGGACCCACATAGGCCCCGGGAAGTAGCGGGAGCTCAGAGTGGAGCTCCATCAACACCACCTAGACAGAAGGCCTCCGCATGGTTTCTTCTTCCTCTATGAAACGTCATCACAGTCGGATCGCGCTCGGTCGGCTATTGGACCCGAGCCCGACCTTCGACGCGCTGGTTGGCCACGAGCCGCAGCCGAACACTGACGCAGCACTCGTGCCCAATCTCTCGCCTCGATCGATCTGACTATGATGACGCGTGTGGAGGCCTTCTGTCCAGGTGGTGTTGGCTCCATTGGGCCCCATTCAAGTGGATCAGTCTTTTCTACTGGTGTTGTCATTGGAAAGGCGTTTAATTACCTCTCTTTTGCAGACGACATTCTGAACGAGGCAAACGTTATCGACAGTGCGACGCCATTGGTTCGTCCTGGAAGCCCAGCAGAGATTACCGCAGATTCTCCGCGTCCGGTCGAGCCATCAGAGGAAGAAAAGGAAATGCAGAACACGGGTCTTCCAACACCGCCGCCAATGCCTCCCAGCGATTTCTGGAAGAAGCCTAGCCAAGAGCGCTGGTCCAAGCCGGACGCAGCTAGGCGCACCAGAGCCATTCCCGTCCTTACCCCAACTTGCCACAGAGATCACGGAACCCAGACTGCAACACCAGATGCTGTCGCTCCTGTGCTGACTCAGGCTTCTGTCGTGCACCATATGACGCCCGTGACTTACACGCACCAGTTCGTGTCGTCGGGTCCAAGCCCAGTGCTTCTCCTTCCCCATGTGGATGACACGCCGCTTCAACCCAGGCCCTTTTACGCGATGCCAGTCTGCCAGCCGGTGTTCGCTCGCACAGCCGTGACTTCTGGGGCTACTCCTCTCTATCCCAATACGACGTTCGTAATGTCAGGGTGTGAGGAATTGACCAGGACTCCGAGCGAACCGAAGAAGATAGTCACTGCATCGAAGTCTACCTGGACAGAAAGTGGCGTGACGGCCACCCCTACGCCCGGGATGGGGGATGAGACCAAAGCTTTACTAGACGAGTTTGGAAAGTGCCTCGAAGAGGACAGGGCTGCCAGGGCTCCTTCCGACTTGTCTCGTCCCAGGACAGCCACTCCGGTGAAATCAAAAATCACCGTGGAAACTACGACGATTCTTCAAACGGTAGAGTCATCAACGCGCCTAATCCGAGGGGCCGACCAGACTTCTATTAAGTCCATATGCGGTAATTCGGAGAAAGGGGACATACTGTCGAACTTGTCGGATTCTCCCATTCCGTTCGCAGATGATGACGATGTCATGGAAGAACTTGGATTTTCGTCTCATTGTGAGTCTAGATCGGCATCGCAGAATGGTATCAAACGCGACATTGTGACTGATGAGCACCTGACGGTCTACACGACAACAAAAAAAGCAGCCGAAACCCCCAAAGATTCAACCCCCCAGCCTTCCACTTCTAAACAGGACGAGGACGTACGTTCGGCGTTTTCACCCCCGCCGTCGCGGATTCAGATGACGTCCCCTTCTGCCAGCCGCAGCCAAATCCCAGTTGCCAGCCGTAGTCCAACTCCAGAAAAGACGTTCAAAGCCAACGGTGACATCCACGGCGAACTTCCTCGCAAGAGTCGCCCCAGTGGTGTGACCGTGCTGTCTGCATCAAAAGGCGACTCCATTAATTCCAAGTTTCAACGAGGCCCATGTCCAAGCCCCGGCCAGAGTTCAACCGTGACCACGGGTCCTGGTGGCACCGTAAGGGGGAATCATTCTAGGCCTTTTCTTCACTCAGCCACAACGGATTCGGCAGCCGGCGACCTTAGCAACCTCGACGACGTCTTTCGGAAAACCAAGTCTATTAGCGTCCCGAACCTTCTGACGACTGGTAGGGAAAAGTCATTTGCCAAAAAAGTAGTCTCACAAAGCACACAGACGCCGAACGGACTGGTTACAGTGGACAAGTGTCGCGTGCACGGAGGACGGGTCGCAGGAGCTCAAACTGAGGACAGACTGGATTCGTTCCTGAGGGACACTCTCCGCAAGTCCACCAAAGAGGTGGAGTTCGTCACCAAGGTGGACAGCAGCCAACCATCCAAGACGCTGAGGAAGAAAGTGACCACGAAGATACTTCGCGGGACCAGCGGAAAGAATGGGGACGTCCGTGAAGTCATCGAAGAGTTCTACGGTAACGTTGCATACGCTTCTCTTCAGAGAAATGCTTTGGCGTCCATTCTTTAGTCTTTTTAAAGCAATACGCTATGCAATTTAGGATTGTGATTTTTTTAGTTGATAACCAGTTACCTTATACAAAATGAAAATAATGGCTGGAAGACGTCAAAGACGACCTTGCGGCTATTACAAGGCGTCCTCCATGCACCGCTTTCGTGCTAAGGATTTTTATGTTGACGTCCATAAAGTCATATTTTGCAGAGTATTGTAGGTTGTCAAGTTCAAGCTCCTCCTAAACTACTTGACTCTTCATTTTCAGAGACTGACAGATTCGTAGAATTGAGAGGTTATTTTAATTACTCCATTGTAGCGACAAAATAAGCTCAATAAGTAGCGCATTTCTGCAATGGTAAAGTAATCCGTTTCCCATCGACGGCGGCCCTGTTATTAATTTACCGAACACTAAGCTAAAGTATTTAGCTACTTTTTTGGGGGATATGTTTTTCATTAGTGGCAAAGTGTATCACATAAAGGCGCACAGTTTAGTGAATATCGTGCGCATTTTTGGCTGCCTTACATAAGCTGTAACACACATACCTGCTAGCTCTCTAAGTTGCCAACTTGTACACTTTCGCTTATGACTAACGGCGCTTGATCGTACACGCAGATCAGTCTTCGCTTGTGCTGAGGCCCAGTAACGGAATCAAGAACGTGACGAGGAGCGTCCGTCAGGCCAGTGACGGCCACAAATACCTGACCACGGTCATCACTGAAGCCCCCGCCGCCGGCCTCTCCAGGAGGAACCGCAGACGAGGCTTTGTGAGTAGTCTTCCATGTAGAATCGTAGAACATTACTGGAAAGTTCAATGCAAGCGAGTTCTGAAATATATGAGCGCTCGGTATATTACCTGGACGTTGACATAGGTCACGAGCTATACAGGGTGAAGAAACTTGCAGAGTTTGGCGTCAATCGGCTCACTTGTTGGCAACTCTGGTTACCATGCAACTCCTTTAAGGAGATCAGACAGATCAAAATAAACTTAGAAGAATGGATAGTTGGGCGAGTTGGTGGGAATTCATTTTGGGACACAGCGCGAACAACAGACGTGGACGAAGAAGAAAGACACAGGACGAGCGCTGCCAGCGCTCGTCCTGTGTGCTTCTTCTTCGTCCACGTCTGTTGTTCGCGCTGTGTCCCAAAATCAAAATAGACATCACTTAGGCGTTGTTTATTTTTTTATTTTTTTTACTTAAAAGACTTACGATATGATTCATCGCGCTGGGTCTCGCTAAATTTATATTAGAGGGTGTTTCAACTGCTTTGTATCAAAATTTAAAGGAAAAATAATAAAAATAAACAGTAGCACGCTACGCCTGTCGAACCAAATACAGCGTTGTTCAAGCGTATATAGCAAGTCAAGGTATGTTTTCCAATGTCCCAAACTGGCTAATTAACGCAGATTAATTAGATTCGTTTTAACTACTAATTTTTGCGCAACCCTTCCATACGAAATTTGTAGAGAGCGCTGAAAAACATCTAATCATGTTATTTCTAGAAAGGTAGCCTTTGTGTACGTGTCTATTTCTTTTTTTTTTTCGAGCTTTAAAGAAAGTTTGAGAATATTTCGTGAGATATAAATGATTCTAAATGACTATTCGTTAGCAAACTGCGATGATAGTGCCCTTAGTCACGTAAAATAGCTTAAATCTCACACGTGTTTTTTTTATGTTTGAAACATTTAGGCAGACGAAGGGTATCTTGGTGAAAACAACTCATTGGGATGTATTTCAACACACTCTACAGTTCTTAAAAGGAACGGAGAACGGTGGGGGGCAAGGGCGTTGCGCTTGGACATATTTATGACGTTTGCTAATTAGTCGGGGTTCATTAGCCAGTTTGGCAAATTTGCAAACGATGTATCTTGACTTGCTCGATAGGATTACGGGCGATACTGCGCTGGTTTGACACTGGTGGCCTGCACCAGCTTTCTCGAAGTCTTGACACAAGTTACCTGAAACAGCCTGTATAGACGTTTGCAAGTATCCGCGCTTCGAGAGCTACTCTTGCCACTGTGAATGGAAAACGCTTTCTTTGGGCGTCGGTCTGGAAACGATGGGCACATCTCAGCAATGCTTGATCACAGGTGATGTACACACCCCAGCAGCAAGATGGCGGCTTCGAGAGGCCGTACTTGCAAACGTCTGTAGCCACCGAGGGCTTAAGAAACACGGATGGTGAGGAGTCCCCGTGAACATCTCATTGTCGCACTGGAGTAAATGAAATTGTGGCATTCGACGAAAAAAAAACATGATTGTCGTTCTTCCGCTTTCTTAGTTCGTCAGTGGCGTACTAACGTGGACGGCCATGTTTCACTCCTGCCGAGTCTCTGGCCGGCGGCCGAGCGCTCGCCCTAGTGAAGTGGCTGCGTCGCGCTGAGCTCGGCCGTGCAGCCGCTACGGAGTCTGACCGTTAGGGCTGTGCTGGCTCTGCGGCTAGCCGCTCCCTCTTACCGGCGGCCGAGCCGCTGCGCCGCCCTGGAGAGGGCTTCTTTCTGGGGTGGCGTTCCTTGGAACTACGTTGCGCGGCTGCCAATAGGAGCTTGTTCCTTGAAATTATGACGCGCGTCGGCCAATGGGAGTATATTCATCAAATCGCCGCTACAGTCGAGAGCTTCGCTCCATTGGGACAGGAGAGTTTAGGTGCCGCTTGGCGCGGCTTCAAAAGCTGATAACGCCGGTTCTCTCCATGGGACCCCCCAGTTAATGCTTTCTCGTTAAAACGGTCAATGAAAGAAGTGTGAACACAACAAACCGCGCCCGGCGTTTGTTTAGCCGTCGCAGAAATAGAGCTGAGATCTCGGGAACTGCACGATGATGCTGAGAACGCCGGTGACGGTGTTCTCTCCGATATGTGCAGAGCAAGACGGACATTCATTAGGATATCTACGTTAATCCGGGCCGCGCATGCGTACTCGGGCAATAATTATTTGCAAAGTGATCTATGGGTCTTGAGAACGCCCTGTGATAACTTACTGGTTAAAAGGCTGATTGTTCCTGTTTTTGCCCGTCGTTACCTGATAGATGACTGCGTTTCTTTCACGAGTTTGAGATTTTTGGCGAGTTGCGAATCATTGACGATGGTGTTCCTTCGGAAGGCTTTCACCTATTCGCTACGCGAGCTTCATACTTAATTTTATCGGAAAACTGAAACATTAAATGCAAACAAAAAAACTTTCAGCCTTTCCACTTTGGTGAAAAAAGAATACCAGCGAAGCTGTACTATGGTGGGAATGAAGTAATGGCCGGCCGCAAGTCGGCAAGCCAGAGTGGAAAGGCTCGAAAGGTTGCGCCATCTATGAGGGTCGGCGGCAAGCGGGCAGCCGGCAAACACAACACTCTGGACAGCTACCGCCATCTATGAGCGACGGCTGAAACCAGAGTTTTGTGTCGACATTTCTTTGCGGGGGACACGATCCTGGGGAAACTAGCCCTTAACAGCTCCGCTATAAAAGCTTGGTTATCACTTTTAAGATTTTCACAGCACTCCTGTTGCACGTGTCGGGTTCTCAGAATCAAGTCGGCTGCTACCATGAACGTTAGAAATCGAGAGCTTCTCTTATAAAACATAAATTATTTTATTTCTAAAATTTCTTTCTGACTGAATATGAGAGAGGTACAGTCTGAACCTGATACACGCTAAGCTGAATCCCTCTCAGGTTCAATTCAACCCGATAGAGGAGTGGTTATTTACGTACTGGACACTTATCTGATCCTTGGGGTTCCAAAGTACAGGGGGTTTTCTATAAAACAACTTGTGTATTTTTCAGTATAAATAAACCTTGTGTGGTGGAAAGCTCACGCTTGCCCTCCTGTAATACTAGTGGTTGAAAAAAGATGCGATAGCTTCGGTATATACAGGGTGTTTCAGCAAAGGCTTTCAAAAATACTTAAAAACTAAGGTGGTTGATAAAAAAGTTTCTCTTTCCGGGTACAAACTGCCAGCGACAGCGGACGTCAGAAATTACGAAAAACATACTTATTAAGTAAATAATCAAATAAAATTGACTAACTAACGTGTTAATTGGGGAAAATAAGCAAATCAATTAAATGAGAAACCTGCTAAGCATCTTCGAAAACAATGAAATCAACTCATTTTAAGAAGATACAAGGGAGGGGCTGCATTTACGGTCTTTCCAAAAAAGCAGTCCATTCGGACGCGTTTCTAGATTTCGGTTTCCTTTCGAAGTGCATATTTGAGCCAGCAGTCCTACTCCCCAGTGACCAGGATGCGCAACACACGTGCACCATACTTCCCTCCATTTTACAACGGAGGCGAAGCGGTGGCTCCGCGCCTTGGGCATTGGGGAGCTGGACCGCTGCAGCAAAGATGCGCTCCGATAAGAAGTTGAAACCTAAAAACACGTCCAAATGAAGCGTTTTTTCGGAACGCTGAAAAAAAGCATCACCTGCCTTATATCTTTCTAAAATGAGTTGATTTAGTGGCTTTCGATTATGCTTAGCAGGTTTGAATTTGAACGGTGTGATTAATTTCACTAAATAAAATTTGATCAGTATATTTAGCTCCTTATTTAGCTAATTATTATTTTTTTTTGCAATTGTTGACGTCTGTCTTGACTGACAAATTAATCCCGGAAAACGTTTTTTTTTTTTTTTGTCTTAACCACATTGTTTTTATGAAATTTGAAAGCCTTCGCTTAAACATCCAGTACGATCAGAGTGCCAAACCGGAACCAAAACGAGCCAAAAACCGCAACCGAACCGTTATTTATAGCCGAACCAGAACTGAACTGAACCAAAATCTTCGCCGCCATCTTGGAACTGATCCGGAGCCGAACAGAAAAAAAAAATATAACGGTAAACGGTTAAAAACGATTCGCGGACTTTTTTTTTTTTTGTTATTACCACAAGCTGAATATTTGAGAATAAAAAGTTGGCAGGTGTATCTCTATGTGTTAATCAAATCTTCATATACAGAATTGCAATGTATCAGAAATTGTGTGTTCTCGTGGCGGTTTTGTATATGCACTATGATTAGTCATGTGCCACGTGATCACGTGAGGTCATAATGTCAAGACATGCTGTCTAGCAATGTTCTATCACGTGGTCCTGTGACGCATCGCGACGTAATTACATGACTCACTGCGTCAAGTCGATTTAAATTGAGAACGTCTCTAGATTCATTAGCGTCGTTGAAACCGTGATGCCGAGTGACATCACGACTTGGCACCGCGAGTCGCGTGATACCATGATGTACTCGATAATCATGAGCCTGAGTCGAGTGCTCGGCTTCATGACAATCAGCATAGCCAAACATTCGGGTAGTGGATCGCGTTCAATCAAAGTTGAGAATAGCCGCCCTCTAACAATGTATGAAGCTCAGCCCATTCTCTATGCTTTGCTGACCCTATCGTCCATGATAAACGCTCACGGTATATAATTAGCGTCAGATCATGTGGCCACGTGTTCTAATTCGAGTTAAGGAGGGGAAAGTTGTTTTTTTCGTCATTTGAGTGAGTGAGTGAGTGAGTGATTTATTTGCACTTAAATTGGTGCGCACACGGCGGCGTGCCAGGCAAAGCAGATAGGCAAAAACCCTTACGCGTGTGCGTCTGCCAGCCTGCCGCCGTGTACGTTGGGAGTTAGGGCTCATTCACACTGGAAGCGGATCCGCGTTCGCAAAGCGGTTGCGAACGCGGTTGTATAAGGATTCAGTACAATTGCACGCGCACACGATGACATCAAATGCGCGTGCAATTGCACTGGATCTTTATACAACCGCTTTCGCAACCGCTTCGCGAACGCGGATCCGCTTCCAGTGTGAATGGGGGGTCACAGCACTACCCAGCTTTAGAAGCGTTAAAATTATGATGGAAGTGATGATGGAGGTGGTGGTGATGACGATGATGTTGCTGATGACGATGGCGATGGTGATGATTATGATTCGAGAGGAAGAGGGGGTGAGGGAGTGAAGATCATGATGGCAGCAGACGCGAAGGCATTAGTCTAGCGAATACCTTGCAAAGTTCCCGGGATTCATCGTGCGACGTGGGCAGAGGGCTACGAGAAGCTATAGTGGTATGGTCAAGAAGTCTCTAATGGCGGCAGGCAGCAGGGATTCAGTGTGACGAACAGTCCTGCCTCGAAGAAGTTCGGGCTGACCTGATCTTCTACCGAGACGTACGGCTGCCAATAGGCGAGTCCCCGAAAGAGATCCGTCGAGCAATCGGCACAGCACGCGAGCTCGAGAAATCCGCCGTCTCTGATAGAGGGGCCGCCAGCCAAGGGTTCTGAGCCGTGTGTGGTCCGGCACGTCGGTCGTGCCAGGGGACCAGGCGCAGATTTTGCGGGTTGCGCGGCGCTGCACATCCAGTCTCTCGATTAGGTGTTGTTGAGGGGGAGACCAAACTGCAGAGCAGTATTCCAATGAAGGCAGGACTAAGGATGTATATAGTGCCTGCAGGACCGCCGGCCCACCTGGCCTTGCGACGCGGGTGATGAAGCCAAGCGTCCTGCGGGACTTCGCGGTAACGCCGGCAATATGTACGAAAAAATTAAAGTTTTGGGAAAACGTGACACCCAAGATGGACAGGTGGTCTGATGCGGGTAATGAAGTGCCTTCTACAGTATATACAGGGCTTGTCGGTATTTTGCAGTTCGAGAAACGTATCACGGAACTCTTTGATGCGCTCAGGCTTAGGTGTTGTCTCAAGATCCATCTTTCTATATCTTCTAGATAGCTTTGCAAGTGACGTGCGTCAGACTGGGACGAAATTGTCGTCGCGATCGATGTATCGTCCGCGTATTGCACTAGAATACACTTGTCGTTGCGTGGCATGTCGTTCACGTACATGAGAAAGAGCGTCGGAGCGAGGACAGAGCCCTGTGGCACTCCTGATGAGATGACCCTCTCTGTAGAGCGTGCCCCACAGAACACAACTTGTTGGCTGCGGTTCCGCAGAAACCTTGATATCCAGGTGAATAGGAAACCCTGTATGCCTGCGTCTGTGAGCTTCTCAAGCAGGAGATTAATGTCGAGCGTATCGAACGCATTACTTAGGTCAAGTTGGATTAGATGTGTCATGGTTCGATTATCCATGTGATCACTGATAAAATGGGTAATAGTTGCCAGTGCTGATTCGCAGCTGCGAGCTCTTCGAAAGCCGTGCTGACTGTCGGAGAGATAGCCGGATTCTTCAAGGTGGTTGAGAAGCTGGCCGTTGACTATCCTTTCAAATGTTCGACAGACAATCGAGGTGATTGACACAGGACGGTAATGTTTTGGTTCATTCGTCGGCTTCCCTTTTCCTTTGTGTAGCGGAGTGACCAAAGCTCGTTGCCACGTTCCTGGCACAGTACCGCTGTCGAACAGCCCTTGCAGAATCTGGCACGTGGTCGGTAGCATTAGCGGACAGAGCCGTTTGAACCACGTCGGCGCGATACCGTCTGGACCGCAGCTGTGAGAGGGCTTGATTTTGGAGAGCGCCTCCTGTAAAGACTCGGTTGTGAAGGACACAGTGTCAAGTTTCGACTGGGCGAGGCTTCCCACCCTTGTTGTCGAGGGTCGCGCTGCGGGGATGTCGGGGGCATCAGCGTAATGTTCGTTGAGCGAAATCAGTCCAGGGTGATTCGGGGATGGGCCATTGTTGTTTATAGGGGGAAAGTGGTCGGCGAAAAGATTAGCGATCTCTTGTGGGGAGTCAGCCATCTTGCCGTGGACGACGAAACATGGTCGCTGGGATGAATGGCGTAGGGATCTAGTGTAGTTCCAGAAGACTTTCGGATCTTTTTTAGCCCTTTCAGCAATATCGCGAATGTAGTTTTGGTGGGAGATGTAGATCGTAGCCTTAAGTGTCCGTTGGTGATCTTTTGCAAGTTGTAGAGTGGCAGGACACTGGGATCGGCGTGCCCGCCGAAACAATGATCGCTTGATTCGCGCGGCCTTGATGATGTCGGCTGTGATCCACAGCGAGTGTTTTCGCTTTGATGAGCGGACGGAGCAAGGAACACATTCCTTCTGAATGGCGACCATGAAGTCACACCACAGGTCATAGTTGGATAACCAGTCTGATCCTGCGGAGGTCATACACCATGGTGCCAGGTGGGCCAATTGCACCATATGATCAAAGTCAAGTTGCCGGAACCCCCACAACATTCGAGCGTAATGCCCTGTGCGCGGCAATAAGACTGCGTAGCGAAGTTCCACGGCTTTGTGGTCACTGCCGTGGAGGCCTTCCGATACGTCAACGGCTTCGAGGCTCGTCTGGTTGGAAACGAGCACCAAGTCAAGAAAGCTTGGTGTACCGTCGTGGGTCGTATACGGTGGTTGTTGGCATGCTTGGGCCAGGCCAGCGGCGCTCATAATCTCAAGGAGGACGTCGTCGGAACGGTCGCGAGGGACTGGGTCCCCATAAGAAAGCCAGTCAATGTGCGCATTGAAGTCGCCGAAAAGAAGTATGTTTGCATAAGGTTTAGATGCGGCAGATTGCACGGTTTAGATGCGCCTGCCATTGCACGGCGAGGAAGACTAATAGGTTTTTTTCGCAAGTTGTAAACGTCAGGGATTAGTTCTTAGCGGTATTTACTAAAAGTAAGAAAATTGTTGCACGACCCATTTTACACGTACGCGTCATTTTAGGCACCCAAACATGTTTTCGTTGCAGCTGAACTGCTTTAGAAAGTTGTCCTTGAGAATAAAAGCATAGAAAGGACCAGATGGTGACTTATCAAACCGACGTTACATAGAACTACATGTGTGTACGGGAGGGACACCTGAAAAGAAAAATCCTAGTGACTTGAGAGGGACAGCCGAACGTTGGCAGCCGCTCTAAGTCTCGGAGGGGTGTCGTTCTCAAGTTCTTCTCCAAACTCCGACCACCTCCGCATTTTGTTTAAACTTCATAGTTTAAACAAAATGCTCTTAAGAAGTGGCACAAATATAATTGTCGAATTAATACCCCCAAACGTAGGAGAAAGTCCTTGAGGAATAAAGAGAAAAAAAAAAGGGGGGGGGGGAGTTTTAAGAGCATACTGTGTTGGAGAAGTTGCTCGGCCCCGTATCTATATACGGCCCGGACCAGAAAGCGTGGTCGCGGAAACTACTTTGTTTACAGAAACATTCTTGCTACAATGCGCGTTTTCGTGGTGCCAGACCCTCACGCCATTCCTCACGACGCTGCACTGAGCAAGAATAATTTGTCATTCAAATATATGGCTTGCACTGAGCGCGAACCCTCTGCAGCGTGCATTTTCCGCCACCGGATTTGATTTTGTCAGCAAGAACATATCACAAGGACCACCAGCATATAGTGCAATGACCGTCACGTGCAAACAATCCTAAACAGTTCAGTTCTCTGGTGAAATGCAATGTTCTCAAAACTAGCAAAAGTAGATGTTAAAAACAAGCTAGAGGTACAGTCAGCACGGAATGAAACCCGAACGAAGGAACGCGTGTCCATAAACGCAGGCTGCTCCACATAGAGGGCCCCTAAGGACTAATGAAAATGCGCCGGTGTGCGAGGGTGCGGGTCCCACTAAGATGTACTCGATTCTCGCGCGGCGCGTCTGGGACTTCCGCGTTTCGCCGGTGGCGCGCTGTAAGCGCACGCCAAGAAGAAAAGACACCATGGGCGTGATTCACTGTCTCGCGCGCAAGCAGCTTGCTGCTACTCCATAGCATCGACCTCCTCGCGCCGAGCGCAAGCCGCAGGTGCCGACCGGGCAACAGTACCGCGACACAACAGCACCCGAGTGACGTGAAGCCCCTCTACAGCGACGTAGAGTAACTGTATAGGCTCTGCTTCCAGAGCCAGAGTATCGCGTTCCTTTTCTTTTCGCCGCCATCCCCGTATTGGCGGAGGAGTGGTCACGTGGGCAGAACTGGATCCGACCTTCGTGCGGGAAAGCGGCCTTCCAGAGCGCCGAGTTTCGGGGGAGCATATTTTCCGCTTTGAGTTCGCCAAATATAGATCCTAGACCAAAATCGAACGAACCGAAAGCTTCCTAAGTCATTGAACATTATGTGCGTCAACTAAGTACAATATAATCCTGTTTTTTTTTTTTTTTTTTTTTTTTTTTTTTTTTTTATAACGCGAGCGATGTTTTAGGACGTCCGTTTCCAAGGTATGGGAAGCAGACGACACGGACGACGATCGCGTTGCTCGCGTCTGCGGCTCTCGCGGAGTGATACGCGATACGCGACCGGCACATCCGGCCATCTTGGCGAGTCGGCGAGCTCTGATGCGGAAGCGAGGGGACGGCGTTTTCGTCAGCCGCTGCGTCGTTTACCGCAATGAATTGACGACTTCACTTCACACGCGACCCCCAGGATCCGCGGGTACGATTTGTGCAATCGAGGGGGAAACAGGAAACGACGGGACAACGCTGACGGCGCCTGTGCGGCTCGTCGCCACACGCCGCACTATTTTCTTTACGCAGCGCGCCGTAGCACGCCACAGCACGCCGCCTCGCATCTGCGCCTTCGCGTCCCCTGCAAAAACAGACCGTAGCTTCCCGCAGTGCTTGGCTCCAGAATGGCACCATTGCGGTACT
This sequence comes from Ixodes scapularis, assembly GCF_016920785.2. NCBI lineage: Eukaryota > Metazoa > Arthropoda > Arachnida > Ixodida > Ixodidae > Ixodes > Ixodes scapularis. The sequence goes on along the minus strand of NW_024609846.1, from coordinate 146,073,617 downwards.
CTGCTCCGCAAGCGGAGCATATACAGTTACTCTAGAGCGACGGCGCTTACAGCGTGCCACCGGCGAAACGCGGAAGTCGCAGTCGCGCCGCGCGAGGGACGAGCACATCATAAGGACCCGCACCCTCACACCCCGGCGCATTTTATTTAGTTCTTAGGGGCCCTCCAGGTGGAGCAGCCTGTGTTGATGGCCACTAGGGACTGAGGCTCTAGTGAGGGTGAGTGCAACTCAAAACCTGGAGAGCGTTTGCAATGTAATCGCAGCGCCTGAGAGAGAGGATTCGCGAAAGGATATGCGGCAATGTTGCCTGCACGAGAGCAGACGCCCGCTCTGTTGCACCTCTGTTGCTCCAGGCGCCTTTCCTCCTCTCGCCTCCCATTGCAAGCAAGGAACGCCTTCGCGCAGCCTCTCTCGCTTCCTTTTCGCTCCCAGAATTGCAAATGTCGAGAGGAGAAAGCAGGGTTACCAGACAAGCAGCGACGTCCGAGATGGCGGAATTCACCATTTTTTTCGCGTTAAAAAGTACTTAACCTATCGCAACAAAACGTGTGGCTAAGGAAAAGTAATCATTTAAACCTTGTGTAAATTATTCAAGCACCTTAATGGGCTCTTATGACCTGAGTTGCGAAATAAAACGACCCTTTGCCCCATACCAGGGTGTAAGATAGACAGGTGGGGAAACGGCCCATAGAAGTCTACCGCAGCGCCGTGACCGGATTGTGTACTCGTCTGCTTCCGGGTACCCCCGATTTGCGACAGATGGCGCTGCGGCGAGAGGAAAAAAATCGGAATCGGATTTGCGCGGAACTTTATGGGAGAGTGCGGAAAATAAAACGGGAACACGAAAGTCCTCCATTGAAAATCCACGAGAAACCATCTCCGTCAGTTTAGCCGGTCGCCATCGGTCGCCCACCCGGAGTGAGAGTTCGCGGTGCTCCACATAGATGGCGCCACAGAAAAAGAGAAAACCGAGGGGGACACAATGCGGTCGCTCATTCGGCTCTCGTTTCCCCACCTGTCTATCTTACACCCTGCCCCATACACTCCCAGCAAAATTTAGCAATTAAATGGCGTCCATGTCCCGTGATCCCCGATCTAGCAGTTGCACCCACCCTCACTTGAGCCTCCCTAATGGCCACGCGTTCCGGCGTTCGGGTTTTATTCCGTGCTGACTGTACACCTAAGCGCTTCTTATGAGTTGTGAATGCGAAAGCGTGCGTGTCGTTCTTCCGCTCCCGTGTTTCGTTTGCAGCGTATTTGCGTCGGCCTTGCGTGCGTTCTGTTAGCTCTCCTCACAGCTCTGACCTTGGACGCTTCGTGTTACAGGCGCGCTCGCGTCGCGGACACGCAGCGCCATGGGGTGGCGATCATTGAAACTGACGCGCGCAGTGGCCAATGGGAGCCTCGTCGACGCGCGCCAGCCAATGGAACTGAAGGCGAAATCCATCATCTTTACTCCGCTCCTTTGGGATCGGGGCAACTATACTTCGTTTCAGCTGCGGTCCGAGCGCGGCCGATGTTACGAGCCAAAGGGCCAATCAAACACCGCAGAAAGCGCACCGTCATGGCGTGCTCTCTGCGTTTGGTAGGACTAGCCGGCGGAGGAGCGCGCACAGAGAGACGGCGAATAGCGGCTGGTCCTATCAACTGCAGAGAGCACGCCATGACCTTGTGACTCTTTCGCTGTTTGATTGGCCCTTCGGTTCATTACATCGGCCGCGCTCGGATCGAAGCTGAAACGAAGTATAGGTGCCGTCGTCTGGGGTTTTCGCGTGGTTTCATAGCTAGGAGCTGGCTTAACTTAGAGCACATTTTTGAAAACCGGAGACGACGGACGAAGAAGGAGACAACACACAAAACGTCTCTATTGAGACGTTTTGTGTGTTGTCCCCTTCTTCGTCCGTCGTCTCCGGTTTTCAAAAATGTGTAACATCAACCAGCTCGCCTGCCTACTTACTTTAGAAAGGATTTAAGGTTCCGTTTGGCGCAGTTCAAACTGATAACGTCGGCTCGCTCTATGGGACAGTTAGCGCTTTCGCATTAAAATGTAAAGTTTTACGGTATATATAGCCGTTTTGCGATGATATAACGACAGCCTTATAATGTGTTAGAGCGCATGACTGATAAAGCACATACTTGTAAAGTACGTGCTTTATACATAACAAGGGCGCGCAAAACAAATACAGCGTTAGCCTCCCGAGGCAGTGTTTCGCAGATATTTGAGTTCATGGAAGCCGTTTGCCAAACATAATGTATGTTAGGATGATACGAACATTTGCCTGTTCTTTACGTTATTCGCGCGTAACACATATCTGTATTCTTTCAGTATAGCGATGTTTATCAGAGTCTTTTGAAGAATACCATTTATTATCTCCCTCTTGCTGCACACTTCGCGTATTTTCCTTCAGATCTATCATGTGAGCATAAAGTATTGTTAACACATGCTGCAACTTGGTGTTTCACACTGCCAAGCGGTGAACAAAAAAGCACGTTTCCTCAGATCGGCTCAACAGCAGGCGTATTTACAGCTCTCCTCCTTTCGTGTCGGTCGGTCTCAAGCGGTTATGTGAACTTCATACATTCAAATTTATTGATGATAATAAAAATATGTGAAATTACTGACTTAAGATTTGACAACATAAATAAAGAGTTGATCACCTTAAAGATATACATCATAAGTAAATGACACCTCGAAAATGATCTGAAAGATGATCTGCAAATCTTTTTTGGCGTTTTTATCTTCGATTGGCACGTGTCGAAGGTGATTGAGAGAACTTTAAAAAAAGTTCTAATTTTTAAGCTGATTCAAATAACTGTGTTTCTGGAACATATACGTATAACTTAAAACATATAGAAGTCTGTTATTGCCTCTTTTATGTGATGAACAGCAATTTTATGTGTTTGTGGGCTGGAGAAAAAAAAAAGTACACAGGAGCGAGTGACGAAACTGTGGCGATTATGCACGCAGACCGTCACAAAGTGACCAATTATGTTGCTGCCAGGTACAGTAGAGCATGGAATATTAGTTTGTTCTATTTAGAAAAAAATATCAATTAGCAATGGTGATGCTTATTTGCAAATTGAATTGACCGGCATCTTGTCAAGTACAAACCTCAAACAGCCAGACTATGCCAGCTTATCCTATATAAGAGAAAAAATTCCCTTGGGTACGCGCAATTTTAGGTTAGATTCGATCTGAGTACGACGGCATGTATAGAATAGAGTGAATGAATTTGATCACTGCTTTCTGATTCCTTAGCTTGCATCAAGGTGCTGAGTGTAAACAATGTTGGCTAGTAAAAAAAGCATTATGATTGCCGCTCAGTGTTTCTGTAAAACGTAGACTGAAGGCTTGTCCTAACACTTCTATGACATATTGAAATTAATATAGCTTTAAGCCCAGTTTTATCGTCATTATATATTTCAAAACGTATTTCGTAATCTATACTTCACGGTAGGCCCATTCCATGGTTTCATGCACTATAAATAATTCCTTAGTTCAAAAGCACAACTACGGTTCAACTTTTCATACTGTGACTCAAAGTTGTACCAATCATGGCTATTTTGGTCGACCTATTAGACTTCGTGACAAACTTTTGATGCAGGTAAAATGTATGTGACTTGGGAAAAAGATGGATGTTGTGTCGTATTAACACGACGTTGTGTATGTTAATAATTTACTTTACTGTATCGTTGAAATTTAATGACGCAACTTCTTATTCTTGGTTAGAGATAATATTTTAAGGTTGCCGGCGAGCTGGTAAATGTTAACCATGTTGAATAAACCTGAGACAAGGGCAGAAATGAGCATAAAGTCGAAGGAACAAAAAAGGACATGACGACGTCTCAAGCTCAGCTCAACCGGTCTCAGGTTTATTCAACATGGTTATTCTTGGAATTTGAAAATAAAAGTGCATTATGCGAACGACAAAAAAAAAAACTATACAGTATAGTTACTCGTTTCACAACGAAAATACCACGTATATCCAAAACAACGCGGAAAACAAATGACCAATTTAGCGGTTCAAACTGGTTACAATCGGCTTGAACCGTTACTTTTGCTCCCCGGAATGAACCGGAACTGAACCGAAAGCCGTAAACCTGAACCCAAACCGAACAACAACAAAAAAAAAACAGTTTTGGCACTCTGAGTATTAGGTTATCTTGATTTATGGGCAGAAGTGATTTCGGGAGCTTTTTTGAAAGTACACAGGAGCGAATAGCGTCTTCTGTCATAAAGGGCCATCTACGTTTTTACTGTGAATATTTTTAAATGACTTCCAACTTACGATTAAGATAACGCTGAAAGCGAAATTTCTGTGAAACGTAAGACAACCGCTGTCACCTTTACCAAGTATAAAAAAAACTCTAAGATTGTTCTCGAAAAAAGCACGTACATAGCAGACCTGCGAAACGATAGCAATTATCAGTGTCTCGCAAATAAATATTTTGGTTATCTTTTTCGCAATTTTTTTATGAACGCCCAACCCAGAGGGGTTGCTTCGTACGTTTAAAGCGGTATGCTCATCGAATTCTATTAAACGTGTTGTTTCTAAAACTGCTTTACATTCTTCTCACAGGGGGATCCTGACGGACACGTCATCATGGTATGACCACCGGACATGAAAGGTGTGCTCGTGGAACGAAGTTCTTCAGGGTCTGGAAACAAAAGTCGTGCTCGATTGTTCACCATGTTCGGTATACGCTTTGTTTTGCTTCCGACAGAGTGCTATTTGGTTAAGGTTTTAGTCTTTCAACCAGATGTGGATTGTCACATATGCAAATCTCTGCCTACCCTAGGACTTTTCTTTCTTATGTCTCGTAATGCTACTTCGTCGGCGCTGTTGATCTGGAGACAGTAACAAGTGGAAGCGGTGAAATATGCATTCTGTCGCTACAGTGAAACGCTCGGTCTGAATAATTCGGTGCTCGGGGCTATTCTGCTGTATATAAGTGTAAATTACAATTAAGTAATATATACATATATCTAACTATATTGTCTTTATCCTGTATTAGGAGAGTTTACTTAATCTTTATACGTGAAGCAAGCAGTGTTGTTCTCTGAATTTACCCCAGAACCTTAAAGCGACGGGCCCACCCGACGTTTCAGGGGCCGCCCTTCATATTCGCATGCGATGCTTTTACAGGCTTGAATCGAATTGACGTTGAAATTGCAAAGCGGGAAATCTTGACGGTATTTATATGACTTAAATTTCTTCGTCGTCGATGCTTAAACCCTTATTCGAGGCACTCTCGGTTCTGTACAACAAGCGAAATAAATAATTAATTTCGCTCTGGTTTGGCCGCCTTTTTTTTCGTCGTTGTGTTTCTCTTCTCTAGCGTTATCATTTCATTTTGCTTATTTCGTATTGTCGGCCCAACCCCCTCTCTTGAGGTAAATAGGAATTTTTATCAGGTCATTTCAATCACTCTGATAATTATACTCAATATTCCGCGGCGCCTCTGCCGATGTATCGTATTGTTATCAGAAATATTGAAATAATCTAGAAGAAATTTCTAATATTATGTCCAAAGCATCGTGATACAGGTAGGAAAAAAGTGAAAGCCGCTTACAACTCCCTGTAACGCCGAATTAGAGCGCAGCTCTTGAGGAGGAGGAGGGAAGGGCGCTGGGGGGGTTAGACTAACCAGGGGGGTGACGATGGTGGTGACGATGATGATGACGTCATCAGTAACGTCACTAATGACGTCATCGGTACCCGCATCGTCATCGTCACTGATGACATCATCACTGACGTCACTGATGATGTCATCAGTGACGATGACGATGCGGGTACCGATGACGTCATTAGTGACGTCACTGATGACTTCACCAGTGATGATGACGATGACGATGCGAATGTCGGTGACGACATCAGTGACGTCACTGATGACGTCATCAGTGATGATGACGATGACGATGCGGATGTCGGTAACGTCACCGGCATCCACATCGTCATCGTCATCATCACTGATGACGTCACCGGCATCCACATCGTCATCGTCATCATCACTGATGACGTCACCGGCATCCACATCGTCATCGTCATCCTCACTGATGACGTCACCGGCATCCGCATCGTCATCGTCATCATCACTGATGACGTCATAATCAGTGATGACGCCAGCGGCATCCACATCGTCATCGTCATCATCACTGATGACGTCACCGACATCCACATCGTCATCGTCTCTGATGACGTCATCATCATTGATGACGTCATCATCACTGATGACGTCACCGGCATCCACATCGTCATCGTCATCATCAGTGATGACGTCACCGGCATCCACATCGTCATCGTCACTGATGACGTCACCGGCATCCGCATCGTCATCGTCATCATCACTGATGATGACGTCATCAGTGATTATGACGATGACGATGTGGATGCCGGTGACGTCATCAGTGTCGATGACGTCATCGGGGGGTCACGCGCCATCGGCGGGGGTCACGTGACCTCGGGGGGTCACGTGACCTCAGGGGAGTCACGTGGCTTCGGGGGGTCACGTGACCTCAGGGGGGTCACGTGCCCCCCCCTACGAAGTCACGTGACCCCGGTGGGGGGCTCGCGCGGTGCATTATGGGGCATTTCCCATGATGCACCGCGCGGTTACGCCGACGCCGACGCCGACGCCGCTCAAGCCGGAAACGGGCCCCTAAGAGCTGCGCTCTAAAAACAAATTCCTCACACAACTGGACAGTGTAAACCACCCCCCGGAGCATATTAAAGAATGAGGGGAGGAGGAGGAGAAGGAGGAGGGGTCTACCCTCCCATCAGTACCCTTCACTCCTCCTCCTCAAGAGCTGCGCTCCAATTCGACGTTACAGGGATTTGTAAACGGCTTTCACTTTTTTTATTTCTCACGACTCTGAAATGTCGTTGAAAAGAAAACTTATTTGAAGCATTGCCAACCGACTCTGATTTTTCAGCATTTGAGAAGGCCGTTGAAGGACATAACACCATAATTCACATGAACATAAGAACATTCAGATGGATTTAATTAAGTAGGAGTTGAATTCAATCTGAAGTGTTGTATGCTCTGACTGACAGGTCAATGCTGCTTCGAAAACTCTTGGGAGGCCGATTCAGTAGGTATGCTTTACTAAACATTAGACGTCTTTGTATTGGGGAAAATATATAGCTGAATATAGCTGCCAGAGGAATGTCGTTTACACAAATAACACAGGATGGAACCTTCGTTACTTAGCGAAACGTCGACTTTCGGTCTGAGGCTTCCAGACTATGTCTTGCTTTCAAATCATGTTGCGTAAGGCTATTGATAATTTGGTGATTTGGAGATCAATACGAAGAAACACATCTATAACAATAAGTGTTACTTCAATGTTTATACAGGCACAAAAACGTGAACACTTATGGAAATAAATAAAACTTGGAATTCAGCAACTTCGCAATTTTGTACACGAATTCTAATCGACAGTCTAGAACAATAGCAGATGTTATTATTACGATGTAATCTTCCTTACTTTGATCTCTGTGGTGTCCAATACTGCGTGACCTTGAGCATCATTTAAGAGCGACAACCTCCAAAAAGTCCTGATTAGGCACATCTCACGATTAGCTGAGAGCTGAATAGAATTCAAGAGGAATAAACGCTTACACGACTTTGGTAAATACTTAATTCTGGATACATCATTTTGTCGCTCTCTTATACCCGTTTCCTTCCAGGGCTTTCTACATTGTTGCACATTGTGAACACCAACAACTTTAAGTCACACGCACAACAAACACAACACGCACACAAATCACTTCTTGATTGTTACACATCGTACACATACACAACACAGGTTACATCCTCCGTCGATAGCACAAGCAAATGCAATACAACACTTCTGATGATTTCTGGGAGACTTGTCCACCTAATTTACGAGTTTACGCGCACTTTTCCCCGTGACGTTCCGCTTGTGCTGCTTCATTGTTTTGATGACGAACGTAGCCTGAGATGATCGACTGTGCACCAATAAAAAATGCACCACACATGTAGAGAGGAGTGATGCAGCATCATGGCCCGTCGCAGATGGTCTTCCTGCCTTCACGTAAGTTTGTGAACAAAGTTCGACCCGCAGGAGGATGTCACTACACTTTATGGTCAACACGCCTGTGTAGCAACAACCGTAACTGCCACTCTGCCGGGAGGGTCATCTGCGGCGTGGTTTTCCGGGGACCTTCCGTTCCTGTGGCACAGCGTGCGGACGTCCGTGAGTGGAGCCGGATGCTTGCACCTGAGAAGCCTCTGAAGGGCCTCCCTGAAGTCCTTCATCCGGTAGGCGTACAGGAAGGGATTCAGCGCAGAGTTCAGGTGTGACAGAATGATGAGCGAATCGAAGACCCACTGGGGAGGATCGCAATGTGCACAGAAGGCCTTCACGCAATTGAGGGTGTACAGCGGGAACCAGCATATCATGAAGAAGATCACGACTGAGAAGAGGGTCTTGGCGGTTCGCACTTCGCGCCGAGTCATATGGTGATGGTGGTGATGGTGGTGGTGGTCATGCGTGTCATGCGGATGATCACTGGTCTGGTGGTCGTGCAGATGTAGCTGTCCCCTTAGCACGCTCACTAGGCTGTGTCCGTTAGCTTGTTTGAGTCGGAGGTTCTCACTGCTCTGATTGGAATCTTGGACACTGGCGTGATTACGTAAAAGGTCGCCATTGGATTTTGCGCGCTGGTCTTGAACCTGAGCCTTGATGGCGTGCTCATCGTAACTTGGATCTGGTTGGCGTCGTAGCTCGCCGACTTTGGCTGATGAGGTAATGTGACGAAGGTTGGTGGTGTCCGGATTCGAACTTTTCAAGTCAGTCTTGGGTGGTGCAGCTGGCGGCACGTCCGTGTGGTTGTTATTTTCAACGGGTCGGGCGGGAGGCAGGTGATCCTGAACGGAGTGCTGGAACACCGCAATCTGTCGTAGCTGCAAAGAGGTTGAATAAGGTGATTACACTAACAATATTGTCTCGCCGTTCATAATTTAAACAAACGCGACACCCGTTTTGGCGATATTTGAAAATTTCATTATGCCTCATCGCGACTTGAACACCATACAACGAGAGTAAAACAAGTAGTCGGCGGTCGTTTTCTTCTCCTAATTATTCGTAACGGTTGGATGGTTCGTGTTTGCCACTCAGAGGAGCTCTCATGGTTAGCAGCACTTTCTATGAAATTAAAAAAAGGGGTTCCCGACGTAATATTAGGTTATTATTGAACCAATTTTGTTTGTAATACTGTTAGGCGTGAAATCGATTTCTAAGTACAGCTAGAGCTTTGGGAGCTTCAAAATTACATTAAATCTCCCTGAACCATGTAAACCTTCTTTTGGAATGACTTGATTTCACTCTGGCCCTACGCATTGTTTCTAAGCGAGATTTTATAGTGAAAATTGAGGAGTGACTTCGTCTGGTATCAATCTTGCACGCAGCCGCATAACAACAACGCTTAACAACGCAAAAGGAACGCCATCCAATCTGAGCAAGCTGAAGCAATTGGCCCTCCGGGATCTTAAATCGGTTCAGTCGATCATCATTCTTACGGCTGACAAGGGAAAAGGCACATTTGTACTTGACAAATGAGTTTTTTTTTTTTTTTTTATTAAAAAATGCAGGTGGTTTTTCATGACACAGCTAATTTCGGGAAGTTGCCACGGGACCCCACTCCAAAATCTGAGAGATGCCTCATTAATCCCCTCCGTGATCTAAAAAAGAAGAAACGCCTAGACGACTCAACGTATCGTCGTCTTTTTTTTTCTTTTAACAGATCTACGCCCAAAACTTTATGATATCCCGAAAGTTCACAAACCCGAGTGCCCATCGTGCCCGATTGTTTCATTCTTTGGTTTTCCCACTTACAGCCAGTCAAAATATCTAGTTGAACTCATCAATCCCGTAACTGGAACAAACGATTTTACAGTACGTAATTTGGTGTGTGTGGGCCACGTTCGATGTCACGTCCTTCACGAGCATGACGCAATGGTTTCTTTTTATGTTATGTCATTGTTTACAAATGTCCCCAGTCCTCTAGCTATGAAAGTAGCTGAAACGCGCTGACGTAATGATGGCACGTTCCACTCGCGCACATCCTTAACAATCGAGGTCATTATGGAGTTTCAGAATAGCGTACGCTAAAAATATGAGTACGCAAAGAATACCGTCGTGACCACTGCGCATGCGCCGAACGCTAACCACGGTTCGCGCTTTGCGTGCGCTATTTTAGCGTACTCTATTTTCCGGTAACCGCGAGCGTGCGCAAAGAGTCTTTGCGCTCTTCCAAGGGGGATTCCTGATGAGAAGTTGGCCAAAGCCAAGACGAGCACAGTGGAAAAATGGCGGCTCCCAGGCGACAGCGGCGGCATCCTCGCGTCTGCGATTTTCAATGCGGGACGACATTGCACTCGGAGTGGAAAACTCAGTAAGGTGCGCAACGATCGCCGCCACTTGATGCTTGCGACGCGCGAACATTTCTCGGCGAAGGTACGGTGTGTGAAGGGAGAGCGCCTTTAGAGCGCGCGACATTAGAGCGCCGACGTTAGAGCGCGCGACACGAGGGCGCTGCGACAGTAGCGCGCTTGACACGAGAGCGCATCTCATTTGAGCGAACACCGCAAAATGCGTGATGTACCCGCGGCTCCACAGACAGAACAAAATTGTGCGAGTCATCCGATCGGAGCAGGGGTGATTTTTGATTGATTGAATATGCCTTTAATAAAATTAAAAATAAAACGGATATAACTCTTTCTAACCAATTGTTTACTGATATTGGAGAGAAAAGGGCGCAGGTGAGTGTGCTGGGGCATTTAGGTACCGGGAATGTCTGCAGTTGGGTGGAACAGCGAGTCCAAAATTTCTTCACAGTGCTGCGGTGTGCCTCTCGGATATACTCTAAGGGCCGGTTGCACCAACGCCGCTTACCTTAACTCAAAGCGGCACTTTCCTAAGCCGGCTTAGCGCCCTAAACCGAGCTTAGGTAAGCACGGGTTTAAATTCCGGTTGCACCAAGGTTAAGCCGGCTTTACAGACGCGCCCCTAGCTAAACGCTGGATTTGCGTAGGGAATCTAGGGACAAACAGAGCAAACTAGGGAACGCTCAGAGCGACGAATACGATTGGCGGAGAGGAATCACGTGATGTAAACAAAAAACAAAAAAAAAACTGCCGTAGTAGTCGTCGTCAGCGTCTGCTTTTCGCTGCATTTCTTTGGTGAGTAACAAATTAAAGGTCTCCAAATTCAATCATTTTTTCGTTTAACTTTCAATAACAGAAGTCAAAGCTTCAAATAAACACGAACGCTCTTTACATCTGTGATTGTGTGTTTAATATCGGTTGATAACAGGATATTTTGACAGTGGTAGTAGTTTTCGTGCTCACATTTTGAGGCGAAGGAGCCATCGGGGGCCCCAAATCTCACCGAACGCGAGAAGGACACTCTACTCGCTACATCGCTGAAGACAAAACATCATGGATATAAGTAGGCAGGTAAGATGACTACTAAAACCAAGTCAAGCTTAAGACCGATGAAGTTCAAAACAGTGACGAACTCGCCACGGCAGCTGCGAAAATGCCCGGAAATCGTCGAATAAAAGTCGTCGAGAGGTCAGGTCCCGAGACCTTGCATCGACGGTACTCGTTGCTATCAGCAAGGTGACAGAACTGCACTGTACTGTCGTTGAACATCCGCTGCAGCCTCAAACGGACTTCAGTTTCACACTGTCGAGTTCAGAAAAAAAAAACTCCCACTAGTACATCACATCGCGCCGATAAGAACGGTCGTCTCTTCGCATCACCTGCCCCAGCCTGCCCCGATACAGCAATAAACGAATCTAACATAGAAGTCGTTACGATTTGTCGTCGCCACGAATGAAAGATATAAAGCAAAATATTCCTAAAAAATCGCGATCACCAAAAAAGTTACGGAGGACACAACAAGGCGCAACTTTCAACTGAATTTTATTGAAAACGTGTTCCGGTATATTGAGGAGTTTCAGCGAATATAGGGGGCGCTCCGATCGATCCAACATGGCGGACAAGAGGGGGATAGATTTGCGACGCCCGTGGACCGGTAGCGTATAAATAAAGCAAAGCGTGTCGTTCTCTGTTTGTTGCCGTGTGCGAAACGATCATCGTTTCAACCAAGACCTGCCGTGATGCTACAGATGAAGTGTTCAAGCCAGTCGAAGGCAAGAAATCTTGCCATAGTCAACAAATATGTGCAAGTGTTCGACGTGAGCTCTCACGCTGGTGCAGCTGTCATCAAGTTGAACCGAATGCACGCGGGTTCAAAGAGAGGTACATATCAACAATGTTCGCGCGTTGAAACTATTACGCGCACTTTATCTAAAACTAAACTTATCAGTCTGCGGCTACAAACATTTTCGTTGACGTTGCTTAGATGATGTAACCATTTTGGCCTCGCATTAAACGGTGTTGCGAACTCTTCGGTTGTTCTAGTTAATTGTGCTAAAAAGCGGTTGGATGGAAAGTATGACAACTACAGCATACAATGGACGATTGAGGTCTTTATCCTGCGTTCTATGTTTCAAAACATCGGTCTTTGGTGTTATATTACGATCAGCTGGTCGCCGATCGTCCCGTTCGAAACATGGATCGGTATCCTTGGTGTTATATTGCGATGAGCTGGTCGCCGATCGTCCTGTTTTTACGCATAATGTAAACAAGCCCCGGAAGCGCCAATCTCATTTCAATGTGCTTGTGCACCCCTACAAGCCTCGTTTTGGCTCTTGTGCAAAGCTTTATTGTAATAGCAATAATCTCATCGGTTATTCGAGTTGTATGTGCCACGGTGATACCTGCTGTGTGTGATCTGCTGACAAACAAGTCTGTATTAAATGAGAGAAGGAGAACGAAGGTAAAGCTTTTTTAACTGTTTTCTTTTTACAGAACAGGAGAAAGCTTCTAAAACAAGGGCAGCCTAAGCTGATATTTGAGTGTGCTCAAGAATGAATGGCAAAAGGTGCTTATGCTAAGTGGTAGATGTACGCAGCTAATTTTCTGTTTGCCTCTGCATTGTAAATTGGAAGATATGTATCAGCAGAAGACATGTGTCCTTTTGAAAATGTCTTTTATTAGGGCAAAAATAGGTTTTCATACACAACCGAAGAGTTCGCAACACCATTTAATGCGAGGCCTGAATGGTTACATCATCTAAGCAACGTCAACGAAAATGTTTGTAGCCGCAGTCCGATAAATTGAGGTTTAGATAAGTATGCATCATATTTTCAGCCTCAAACACGCAACATTGTTGATATATACCTTTCTTGATGACAACTGCACCAACGTGAGACAGCCCACGTCGTCGAACTTTGCACACATATGTTGACTATGGTATGGCAAGATTTCTTGCTTGAAATGAAGATCATCTTGCTACGACTAGCTACGACCACCCACCGCAGTGATGCAGGCGTCGAAGGGGCGGTAACGCAGTCAGTCGCCGTCACCCGACGCTGCTCGTTTGGCAATCACGGCTTTCCGCCCAGGTTTTTCGTTTGTACTTGGCACCGAGTGTTATTTTCTGTGCGTGTGTGTGCTCAGTGGCTGGATATAAGCCTAAAGAGAAGTTCTTCAGGCTATATAACGTTCGCCGAAGAACTTCTGAAAAAATGCCACCCAGAAAAAAAAGCACGAAGACGCAGCGCACCAGCTTGGCGGACAATGCACTGGGCGCGGAAATCGGGCCCTGCGAATTATACCCTAAACGCAAACTATCTAAAGACAACAAAAACATTTTTAGGCTCAAATTGGCTTCTGCGGACCATACGCCTGGACACTGGTGCCTGTTATTATGCATTGTATATTCACTGCTGTTTGTTGTGGCTTGAGACTGCCTTCCTGTAATGATGCAGAGGGGTCCACTGAACCTTGAAATAAAGATATTTAAGCACATCTAGATGCAATGTCCCTTGAAGCCAGATGGTCAGGGAAAAGGTGTGCCATTACCTAATTTGCCAACAGCACACCAATGGTCACAATCAAAACTCACCAAGTCAATGGGCAGTACTCCACAACAATATTTATTGCCGTCTAGTCACCAATTTGGTCCATTAAAAATCTTGAGGCTATAGCACATCCATTCTGGATCTGCAAAGCTTATGCTGTAGACATGCATCATCACATGAGCATGTTTCTTATCAATCTTAAACGTAAAACGCTAGTTATGCAACGAAATTCCCATATCATCTATCATCACATTTTTAGCAAATTGAATGGTCCCACCTGTCACACTGTTAGCTTTCGAAGTAAACCAATTCACAATACCACCAGTGGCATACATCGTGCCAAGCATTAGTGCCGCATGTGGCAGCAAACTGCCTTAACTAGGGAACCAAACTTAATCGATCGTGTTGATTAAAGCACTTAAATACGGGAGAAATTATCAATCAAAGAAGGTCACTCGAAAGGGAAGTTTTCTCGCTGAACGAATATGACTTTTTATTGGGCGTTTCGCAGTGTAAGGCCGAAGACATTCACTACGTGATCGGTACAGAAGCATTTGCTTAGCAGTCGGTCGTGCGTGCTAAAAACAAAAAAACAAACAAAGGTGGATTAGAAACGCGATAGATTCGCCTTTGCACGGAGTACTTACATTCAATATCGTGTCAACATAAAGCGACTATGGCCCACCTTGCAAGCAGCAATCTTAAAATTTATCCGTTTAGTCGTCGCACTCGTGCACCAACCGAAAGTGTTGCTGCAAGCCCCTCCGCCGTCAACTTTGAGTCGGTGTTGAGTCTGAAGAACAGCTCTATGAGGTCCATATCCAGCCACTGAGCACATACACAAGCACAGGAAATAATAATACTCGGTTCCAAGTACAAGCGAAGAACCCGGTGCGGAAAGCCCTGAATGCCAAACGACCTACGTCGGGCGACGGCGACTGACTGCGTAGTGCACAGGTTGCGCGTTGCACTCCTTCAACGCCTGCATCGCTGCGGCGGGTGGTCGTAGCTATAGTCGTAGCAGATCGTGTCACCTCTGTTGCTCGTACCGGAACACTAGAGCCGCGTAATATTTTTGCTGCCGAAGTTTATAAGCCTACGTTCGCGGCCAACGCATTAACCCAAAGCCAACGCCCAGCGAACCTATCCCCCTCGTTCTCTTTCGGCGACCGGCCGCCAGGGCGGTGACACCGTCGCTGAAACTCCTCAATAGTCTCAACCATCGTCACAATGACAAAAAGTGACAAAAGTAAAGGGAAAACACCATCACAAAGCACAACTCGGAAACCACAGTATCTCGTTCCCGGGAAACGAATGAAAGATATAAAGCAAAGTATATAAAAAAAATGCGATCACCAAAAAAGTTACAGTTACGATACAGTTTTCTGTATCGTATGTCGTCCCGCATTGAAACGATACAGTTTTCTGAAGCCAAGATTCTACTCGCGAGATAAGGAAAATTCACTGAAGATTGTCTCAAAACTCAGAAAACGAAAGAAATTGAATTTTCGCTGTTTTATCACTTAAAAGCGCCGCAATCTAATGCAAACGGCAGAGGTGTCGACAATCAGCTGATCGCCGAGATCATGTACTGCCACTATTTAACGCGCTGATCAGATTGAAGGATACTCGCTGCAAGTGTAAATAAACAAGGTGGTAAATAGCAATACGTTACAGCTATGCGAAAATTAGTAAGTACATACGAATAAGCTCGTTGGCAGAAGAACCAACATGAATACAGACGTGAGCCCCACAGCTCCGTACGTTTCTCGGTTAGGGCTAACACGCCCTGAAAGTGGAGAGCCAACTTGAAAACAGGGGTCGATAAACACTTCACGCGACAATATATTGCATCCTTATCACAATCGAATGTCATTTTGTCGAGACTTTCACGCTGATGTAGCCTAAAACACTTTGCACAACCAATTTCGTCCACCGCGTCGACCGTGACAAACCAGCCGCCATGTTTTTAATCCAGGATTAAGAAACAACCAGAAGCAAAGCGCCCAATGTTGAGCGCTTAAGTTAAGCGTAGTTTAGTGCTAGGTTTAGCGATAAGCGAGTTTGGTGCAACCGAACGACACCGAAACTAAGCTTAAGTTCCCGGCTAAGCTCCGCTTTGCGCTAAGCGACGTTGGTGCAACCGGCCCTAAATAGTTTACTTTTTGCAATATTTGGTCTATTCTTGACAGGCATTGGGGCTCCGATATATTCGGTGGCTATTTAGATGTCCTTAGCTCTCATTAGCTTAAATTGTATTCTGACGTCCATGACCGTAATGAAGAAAGTTCACCGCTAAAAAAGTATCAGTAAAAACTCATCAAAGAAAAGCTAAGCGCCATTTTATCGGATGCAGATCTTTCCAGTTTTTTGACGGATACACGAAACCCTCCCCTGCGTATCTGCGATATACAAAATCAAAGAACTAATGAAGCTAGGTCAGCTGCAATGTTTTTTTGTTTTTGTTTTTTTGCAAAAATGCACGCTACAAATATATAGATATATATATATATATTTTTTTTTTGTCAGCTTTTTGTAACACTTCTTGGTTTGTCACATGCAAAACTTTCGTCGATTCATTTCGGAATGTCATTACTGAATTCCATGGCACAAATCTCCGCCAATTTTACACAAAACACGCGATGTCCGAACAAGCGGTCGGTCCTGTAGAGCCACTCGCGCTGGACTGGCTGTGCGCTCCCGTGACGGGCGCTCTAAAGCGCAGACCGCATGGAGCGTTTTTGCTCGCGATTCAGGCGCGTCGGCGTCAAATCGACGTCATTTCCTGCGCGCGGCCGCGCGTTTTCGCGGTAGCGTTGGTTTCTAGCCGACCCAGAACAAGACGCGCGCTCCGAAGCGTTGAAGCGGATCGGTCAAACTATCACGTGATCCTGCGCAGTACACTGTTTCGTATTCAGCACATTTCAAAGTGTTTAAAAGCATTTTTATTTTCCTATAAAAATTGAAAAGACGTTCCTTTTGACACACAAACCCGTTCGTGTGTCATTTTGTAGTATTTGTGTCAACATTTACATCGCGTGTTGAGAATGCTGTTATCTGGCAACGCTGATAACGCGCGGCCGGCGGTGCTTGGCTTTGTCTGCATGTGGGTGCCCCTGCGTCAGCTTCCGCGCGAGCGTTCATAGCGCGTTGCGTTTTCGCGTGTAGAAAAACGCGCCATGCGGTCTGCGCTTAAGGACGCGCGAGCTATGTCGCTGCGCTCTCGTGTCGCGCGCTCTAACGTCGCAGCGCTCTCGTGTCGCGCGCTCTAACGTCGCAGCGCTCTCGTGTCGCGCGCTCTAACGTCGCAGCGCTCTCGTGTCGCGCGCTCTAACGTCGCAGCGCTCTCGTGTCACGCGCTCTAACGTCGCAGCGCTCTCGTGTCGCGCGCTCTAACGTCGCAGCGCTCTCGTGTCGCGCGCTCTAACGTCGCAGCGCTCTCGTGTCGCGCGCTCTAACGTCGCAGTGCTCTCGTGTCGCGCGCTCTAACGTCGCAGTGCTCTCGTGTCGCGCGCTCTAACGTCGCAGCGCTCTCGTGTCGCGCGCTCTAACGTCGCAGCGCTCTCGTGTCGCGCGCTCTAACGTCGCAGCGCTCTCGTGTCGCGCGCTCTAACGTCGCAGCGCTCTCGTGTCACGCGCTCTAACGTCGCAGCGCTCTCGTGTCGCGCACTCGAACGTCGCAGCGCTCCTGTGTCGCGCGCTTTAACGTCGCAGCGCTCTCGTGTCGCGCGCTCTAACGTAGCAGCGCTCTCGTGTCGCGCGCTCTAACGTCGCAGCGCTCTCGAGTCGCGCGCTCTAACGTCGCAGCGCTCTCGTGTCGCGCGCTCTAACGTCGCAGCGCTCTCGTGTCGCGCGCTCTAACGTCGCAGCGCTCTCGTGTCGCGCGCTCTAACGTCGCAGCGCTCTCGTGTCGCGCGCTCAACGTCGCAGCGCTCTCGTGTCGCGCGCTCTAACGTCGCAGCGCTCTCGTGTCGCGCGCTCTAACGTCGCAGCGCTCTCGTGTCACGCGCTCTAACGTCGCAGCGCTCTCGTGTCGCGCGCTCAACGTCGCAGCGCTCTCGTGTCGCGCGCTCTAACGTCGCAGCGCTCTCGTGTCGCGCGCTCTAACGTCGCAGCGCTCTCGTGTCGCGCGCTCTAACGTCGCAGCGCTCTCGTGTCGCGCGCTCTAACGTCGCAGCGCTCTCGTGTCGCGCGCTCTAACGTCGCAGCGCTCTCGTGTCGCGCGCTCTAACGTCGCAGCGCTCTCGAGTCGCGCGCTTTAACGTCGCAGCGCTCTCGTGTCGCGCGCTCTAACGTCGCAGCGCTCTCGAGTCGCGCGCTCTAACGTCGCAGCGCTCTCGTGTCGCGCGCTCTAACGTCGCAGCGCTCTCGTGTCGCGCGCTCTAACGTCGCAGCGCTCTCGTGTCGCGCGCTCTAACGTCGCAGCGCTCTCGAGTGGCGCGCTTTAACGTCGCAGCGCTCTCGTGTCGCGCGCTCTAACGTCGCAGCGCTCTCGTGTCGCGCGCTCTAACGTCGCAGCGCTCTCGTGTCGCGCGCTCTAACGTCGCAGCGCTCTCGTGTCGCGCGCTCTAACGTCGCAGCGCTCCTGTGTCGCGCGCTTTAACGTCGCAGCGCTCTTTTGTCGCGCGCTCTAACGTCGCAGCGCTCTCGTGTCGCGCGCTCTAACGTCGCAGCGCTCTCGTGTCGCGCGCTCTAACGTCGCAGTGCTCTCGTGTCGCGCGCTCCAACGTCGCAGCGCTCTCGTGTCGCGCGCTCTAACGTCGCAGCGCTCTCGTGTCGCGCGCTCTAACGTCGCAGCGCTCTCGTGTCGCGCGCTCAACGTCGCAGCGCTCTCGTGTCGCGCGCTTTAACGTCGCAGCGCTCTCGTGTCGCGCGCTCTAACGTCGCAGCGCTCTCGTGTCACGCGCTCTAACGTCGCAGCGCTCTCGTGTCGCGCGCTCTAACGTCGCAGCGCTCTCGTGTCGCGCGCTCTAACGTCGCAGCGCTCTCGTGTCGCGCGCTCTAACGTCGCAGCGCTCTCGTGTCGCGCGCTCAACGTCGCAGCGCTCTCGTGTCGCGCGCTCCAACGTCGCAGCGCTCTCGTGTCGCGCGCTCTAACGTCGCAGCGCTCTCGTGTCGCGCGCTCTAACGTCGCAGCGCTCTCGAGTCGCGCGCTTTAACGTCGCAGCGCTCTCGTGTCGCGCGCTCTAACGTGGCAGCGCTCTCGAGTCGCGCGCTTTAACGTCGCAGCGCTCTCGTGTCGCGCGCTTTAACGTCGCAGCGCTCTCGTGTCGCGCGCTCTAACGTCGCAGCGCTCTTGTGTCGCGCGCTCTAACGTCGCAGCGCTCTCGTGTCGCGCGCTCTAACGTCGCAGCGCTCTCGTGTCGCGCGCTCTAACGTCGCAGCGCTCTCGTGTCGCGCGCTCTAACGTCGCAGCGCTCTCGTGTCGCGCGCTCTAACGTCGCAGCGCTCTCGTGTCACGCGCTCTAACGTCGCAGCGCTCTCGTGTCGCGCGCTCTAACGTCGCAGCGCTCTCGTGTCGCGCGCTCTAACGTCGCAGCGCTCTCGTGTCGCGCGCTCTAACGTCGCAGCGCTCTCGTGTCGCGCGCTCTAACGTCGCAGCGCTCTCGTGTCGCGCGCTCTAACGTCGCAGCGCTCTCGTGTCGCGCGCTTTAACGTCGCAGCGCTCTCGTGTCGCGCGCTCTAACGTCGCAGCGCTCTCGTGTCGCGCGCTCTAACGTCGCAGCGCTCTCGTGTCACGCGCTCTAACGTCGCAGCGCTCTCGTGTCGCGCGCTCTAACGTCGCAGCGCTCTCGTGTCACGCGCTCTAACGTCGCAGCGCTCTCGTGTCGCGCGCTCTAACGTCGCAGCGCTCCTGTGTCGCGCGCTTTAACGTCGCAGCGCTCTCGTGTCGCGCGCTCTAACGTCGCAGCGCTCTCGTGTCGCGCGCTCTAACGTCGCAGCGCTCTCGAGTCGCGCGCTCTAACGTCGCAGCGCTCTCGTGTCGCGCGCTCTAACGTCGCAGCGCTCTCGTGTCGCGCGCTCTAACGTCCCAGCGCTCTCG
This sequence comes from Ixodes scapularis, assembly GCF_016920785.2. Taxonomy (NCBI): domain Eukaryota; kingdom Metazoa; phylum Arthropoda; class Arachnida; order Ixodida; family Ixodidae; genus Ixodes; species Ixodes scapularis. The sequence continues at coordinate 146,053,613 of NW_024609846.1, read as the reverse complement.
TGTCACGCGCTCTAACGTCGCAGCGCTCTCGTGTCGCGCGCTCAACGTCGCAGCGCTCTCGTGTCGCGCGCTCTAACGTCGCACCGCTCTCGTGTCGCGCGCTCTAACGTCGCAGCGCTCTCGTGTCACGCGCTCTAACGTCGCAGCGCTCTCGTGTCACGCGCTCTAACGTCGCAGCGCTCTCGTGTCGCGCGCTCAACGTCGCAGCGCTCTCGTGTCGCGCGCTCTAACGTCGCAGCGCTCTCGTGTCGCGCGCTCTAACGTCGCAGCGCTCTCGTGTCGCGCGCTCTAACGTCGCAGCGCTCTCGTGTCGCGCGCTCTAACGTCGCAGCGCTCTCGTGTCGCGCGCTCTAACGTCGCAGCGCTCTCGTGTCGCGCGCTCTAACGTCGCAGCGCTCTCGAGTCGCGCGCTTTAACGTCGCAGCGCTCTCGTGTCGCGCGCTCTAACGTCGCAGCGCTCTCGAGTCGCGCGCTCTAACGTCGCAGCGCTCTCGTGTCGCGCGCTCTAACGTCGCAGCGCTCTCGTGTCGCGCGCTCTAACGTCGCAGCGCTCTCGTGTCGCGCGCTCTAACGTCGCAGCGCTCTCGAGTCGCGCGCTCTAACGTCGCAGCGCTCTCGAGTCGCGCGCTCTAACGTCGCAGCGCTCTCGTGTCGCGCGCTCTAACGTCGCAGCGCTCTCGTGTCGCGCGCTCTAACGTCGCAGCGCTCTCGTGTCGCGCGCTCTAACGTCGCAGCGCTCTCGTGTCGCGCGCTCTAACGTCGCAGCGCTCCTGTGTCGCGCGCTTTAACGTCGCAGCGCTCTTTTGTCGCGCGCTCTAACGTCGCAGCGCTCTCGTGTCGCGCGCTCTAACGTCGCAGCGCTCTCGTGTCGCGCGCTCTAACGTCGCAGCGCTCTCGTGTCGCGCGCTCTAACGTCGCAGCGCTCTCGTGTCGCGCGCTCCAACGTCGCAGCGCTCTCGTGTCGCGCGCTCTAACGTCGCAGCGCTCTCGTGTCGCGCGCTCTAACGTCGCAGCGCTCTCGAGTCGCGCGCTTTAACGTCGCAGCGCTCTCGTGTCGCGCGCTCTAACGTCGCAGCGCTCTCGAGTCGCGCGCTCAAACGTCGCAGCGCTCTCGTGTCGCGCGCTCTAACGTCGCAGCGCTCTCGTGTCGCGCGCTCTAACGTCGCAGCGCTCTCGTGTCGCGCGCTCTAACGTCGCAGCGCTCTCGTGTCGCGCGCTCTAACGTCGCAGCGCTCTCGAGTCGCGCGCTCTAACGTCGCAGCGCTCTCGTGTCGCGCGCTCTAACGTCGCAGCGCTCTCGTGTCGCGCGCTCTAACGTCGCAGCGCTCTCGTGTCGCGCGCTCTAACGTCGCAGCGCTCTCGAGTCGCGCGCTCTAACGTCGCAGCGCTCTCGAGTCGCGCGCTCTAACGTCACAGCGCTCTCGTGTCGCGCGCTCTAACGTCGCAGCGCTCTCGTGTCGCGCGCTCTAACGTCGCAGCGCTCTCGAGTCGCGCGCTCTAAAGTCGCAGCGCTCTCGTGTCGCGCGCTCTAACGTCGCAGCGCTCTCGTGTCGCGCGCTCTAACGTCGCAGCGCTCTCGAGTCGCGCGCTCTAACGTCGCAGCGCTCTCGAGTCGCGCGCTCTAACGTCGCAGCGCTCTCGTGTCGCGCGCTCTAACGTCGCAGCGCTCTCGTGTCGCGCGCTCTAACGTCGCAGCGCTCTCGAGTCGCGCGCTCTAAAGTCGCAGCGCTCTCGTGTCGCGCGCTCTAAAGTCGCAGCGCTCTCGAGTCGCGCGCTCTAAAGTCGCAGCGCTCTCGAGTCGCGCGCTCTAAAGTCGCAGCGCTCTCGTGTCGCGCGCTCTAACGTCGCAGCGCTCTCGAGTCGCGCGCTCTAAAGTCGCAGCGCTCTCGTGTCGCGCGCTGTAACGTCGCAGCGCTCTCGTGTCGCGCGCGCTAACGTCGTGGCGCTCTACTGTCGGCGCTCTAATGTCGGCGCTCTTGTGTCGTGCGCTCTAATGTCGTGCACTCTAGTGTTGTACAGCCGTGTGCGAAGGTCACTTTCGTAATTTTGAGCGAAGACCATGTTAATGACTTTTTTCTAACTTTGAACAGCGTTGAACCCTCAATCCGATTCATACTGGAAGCGGATCCGCGTTCGCAAAGCGGTTGCGAACACGTTTGTATAAAGATGCAGTACAATTGCACGCGCACCTGATGTCATCGAGTGCGCGTGCAATTGTACTCGATCTTTATACAACCGCGTTCGCAACCACTTTGCGAACGCGGATCCGCTTCCAGTGTGAATGAGCGGTCAATCCGATTCACACGAGAAGTCGAACAGAGCAGCACTCTGCCTTTCCTAGATCTTGATTTATGGCAAAATAGCGCCGGACACGTAGGAACAAATAAGTACCGTGAAGGTTGCGACACAGGTAACTTCTTACACTTCAAGTCACATCATCCGGTTGAGCACAAGAGAACAGTCGTAAAAACCCTGCTACATTGGTCCGAATACATTTCTTTAGTCTAGGACTACGAGCATCTAAAGATACAGTTATTGTCAACTCGCTGTTGAAGCAGGATTATACTAGATGATTTATTGAAAACACGCATATGCAGATGCGGCAAGGGAGACGTCAGGATAAAAATCGTAATAGAGCAAGGCAAGCAACAATGCCGTATATTAAAGGCGTTTCTGAGTCTATTCGCATCCGCAGTGCCCTCGCTTCTTTAAGCATCCAGACAGCTCTCAAACGTCATCTTAAGCTACGCTAACTCATTTCCAAACCAAAAGACAACACGATCTGAAAGAACAATCATGACGTGGGGGAAAGCCACGCATGCCACTAGGGAAAAGACGGAGGTGGTTGATCGTTGTTGGACAGTGGTTAACATTTTTTTATTCGAGTACGCATTCATGCACCTTCTTATAGGTGACGAGTAACAACGGTAACAGTGTGCAGCTCTGAAGGTCAAGGGTGGTTCGCCGTATAGGGCACTATCTCGCAAAGACAACGGGTGCGAAAACCAGCACGAACGGCTAGGAAATGTGTATGTCCGCGGAAGAAATAAATCTCAATATCTTACTGACCTTCAACCCTGTTTTCAAAGGTTAATAAACGTTTCAAAGAAAATTTCAGGCACCGCGTTGTTGCTCGTGTGCTTTCGAATTTTCCGTATTTACAGTTTTGTTTTTTTAGGTTTTAGGCAGACATTATTAGGTTTTCGAACTTTTTCCAGTTTTTCAAGTTTATAAAGTTTTCAGTTAGGCTTTTGTTGCCTACAGGATAAACCACAAAAAACACTTGGCCTCAATTATTGTTTTTGGAGTAATATACCCTATACGCTTCACAAATATTTCAAAAAGGGACATTTTCTTTTTACAAAACTGACGAATTTTAATGATAATAAATTGATGTACGCTGCCATGATCCGACAGCCTCCATATGACAAGAAGAAAAAAAATTGGTGAGCTTTTCCCCGCATTGACTGCTTTTGCGGTGAGCTTTTCTCCGGTGAGCTTTTCTCCGGGATTCTTGAATTTGACCGAGAATAATTTTATGTCATCGGTAAAAATCCCAACTGCTTGGCACGTTCGTATAATCTTCTTTTTTACAGACACCGTAAGTGTCATTGTTCAATGTTTGCCCAACAGGCTGGCAAATGAGCGGCATGAAAATATCTTCTATATCGTTGTTTATTGCTCTGTGAAGCTTGGTCGAGCACATTTAAAAGCGGTAATGCCAGAACAAAACACTGAATCACACATCAGACGATATTCAAGTGTCGAGTCCTGAACGGGCTTTCGCACATCTTAGCAGATTTTAGAGTCAGACCTCAAGAGTAGCTCTCCTTGTCGAAAACCAAACATGTAACCATTGCATCATAGCGACATCGTTATGGCAATAGTTTCTATATGAGATAAATAATAAACCTCATCTGGAAATGGCTAGCTAGCTTATATTGACTTGCAGACAAATTGATTGATTGATGCTTTTATTTTGTCGTTTCCACTGGGAGACTTGCTCCAAATAAAAAGATTGCTGTTCAAAAATTGCCAGTTTAAAAATATTTTGGGGAGCTCGAGTGCACACCATGCACGGGCGAAGGCCTACACTCTCGCTTAAAAGCCCGATATGGTTGCTCGTAAGTTTGCAAGATCTGAGCACATTTTTATACCAAAAAGCTCCTAAACCCTGAGTCTAGAAATAAGAAAAGTCCGAAATGGCAAGCCTAACGACTTAAAAGTAGGGTATGGAACATCAGTTTGACGAGAACTCCGACGTCATCCTAGAAATCGTCTTTCGCAAAGGTTAAGTGTTACTTCCGTTGTTATTATATGGGCTTTCTGAAGATTTTTTTTCCGTTTTCTTGCAACTCGAAACGCAGTCCGCAAGGATAGACCCAAATCCCCTCGTCGGGGGTCTCAAAAGCGCTCATTCGTAGATTGCCTTACCCAGCTTAGCTATGTCTGTATGGTCGTTGCAGAAATAGCTTTAAATGCAAAGAACAAAAAAAACAAAATTAGATGCTCGTTTTAATTTCATTTGCTTGAAATTTTGTCAATGTGCCTGTTTAATGCATACCATCTAAAGCTTTTTTTTTTTGTCTGAAATTTTTTAAAAATAGTTTGCGCATCGAGTTTACCATTCAATCAATTCAATTATTGCGGTCAAGCGATCATGAACAAGCCAATGGTTTCTACCGGTTGCTACGAGTCTCACTGTTTCGCGGCTTGGCTTGGTTCTGTCTTTCAGTCCTTAAATCAAGACGAAACTTCCCAAAGAAGCAGTATGACATCTGCGAATAGAAGCCGTTTTTGGGAAAGCGGGCTGCGAAAGAAGAGGCAACATGTCGTTACGGACGTTTATTGTGCTGGAAAACGGAAAGAAAGAGAGTTGCTCTGTCTCTCCAATTTTCGTTGTTCTCGCGAAGTATCCGCTACGAGCCCTCCAAGCGCCCTGCAATTTGGAAAAAAAAAATTACGTCGGAACAAATATCGGGCATTGGTAAGACTGCAAGTACTACACTAGCGGCGCACAGGCCTGTCGTCCTTTTGGGTAACGCCGATGTAAAAACAATAGGGAGTTTTCGTACAGGGTGATTCAAGGAGACGTCAGGCTCTTTAAATCGACCGCAAAATTCGGTTTCTTAACCTATCACGCTACAACTTTGTGCAGCGTTGCCCACAGATGGTGCGTTTTTGTTTGTTTTTTGTTTTTTCTTTTTTGTAAAATTTGTAAAGAGCGAATTTACCTGAGGAATAAGTGAAGAAAGAAAAAGGCTTAGCTCCTATGGAAACGCAGCGAAACCACCGATCTTCAAACAACACGGCGCCATTTCGCACGGGAGACAAGAGATGGCGCAAGCGGTCGCGTCGCCAACTGCCGCCAACTAACGAGCATACGGCGCTGAGAGCCGGCGTAGCAGACAAGGAACTGCACTTCCTTTACAGTGGCTTAAAGGGGGTAGTGTAACGAACGAAACCGGAGAAGCGGCAGGGCGTTGAAAGACGGCCGCGGGTGGCGCTGGCGCTTGCAGCACCGTCGTTCCGGCTATGGCTCCGGCTTGGCCGCTTGGTCAGCTTGTCTCCGGCCACCTCCGGCCAATTCGCAGCTGTCGACTACAGCTTCATCTGCTAGTTGCACATTTTTATTCAACTTCAAACACAGATCATGTCGTTGGACGTTCACTGGAAACAAATCATTGTTTTTCATGTATTTACATTAGTTACGAAGCGTGTTAGGGTGCCTCTATCCGCCGGCCGATTGAGGCACCCAACGGAGCTGCGGATCGAAGCGCCACCTACATCGTCTTCCAAGGAGTGGCCGATCCCGATGCATGGTGGAGGCTACGCGATAACCACACTACCCCCTTTAAGCCACTGTACTTCCTTGTTGTTACCGCGCCTGTTTTTGTTTCTGTGACTGTCGCCACCCGCGGAACGCGCGCCGCTTTTGAATCGAAAACTTTTGAGTCGGCTCTCGGCGCCGTATGCTCGTTCGTTGGTGGCGTTCGTTGCCGCATCTCTTGTCTCCCGTGCGAAACGGCGCCGTGTTGTTTGAAGACCGGTGGCTTCGCCGCATTTCCATAAGAGCTAAGCCTTTTTCCTTCTTTACTTTTTTCTCGGATAAGTTCCCTCTTTGCAAATTTTACAAAAAAAAAAAAATGCACCATTCATGGGCAACGCTGCACGAAGTCGTAGCGGAATAGGTTAAGAAACCGAATTTTGCGGTCGATTTTAAGAGCCTGCAGCGTCTCTTTGAATCAACCTGTAGATCGAGTTTGCTCCTTCGATAAGCCCTTCGCAACGAAGAAGCCGCAACTGCGCCTGCGCACCGATGGCCTTGGCTGTAGAGTTCGGGGAATCGTAGCGGGTTAAGGAAAGCGTTCCCTACTGAAAAAAAAAAAAAAAAAAAAAAAAATTTGGCGCCTATATGAAAGTAAACGGGTTCTTACCGTTAACATTTTAGCCATACCAGCCACCAGTTTGTGAAAGTGGTCGCCCGTATGGCTCAATGGGGTCCCCCGTATGAGCCATAACGGTCACCTATTTTGGCAAACAGGTCACTTCTTTGGCAAACGGGTCAATTGTCTGGGCAAATGGGTCACTCGTTTGGGCAAAGTTGTCGCACGTTTGCTCAAACCGGTGACCATGATGCACAGACGGGTGACCGGTGACCGGCAAGCTGTGCCGTTTTCATCGAACGGCTCTCCGGAGCCCGTTTAATACTGAACGTACAGATCGGGTGCATGGGCACGCCAGTTTCAGCAGTGGCAGCCTGTTTCGGGAAAGCCGGGAGCGCCGGTTCATCGATTTACAATCGTCCGCGTAATGCAAGTAAATATACCAGTCGAACCTCGATATAATGAACTTCAATGTAACGATATCCTCGATTTAACGAAGTATTTTATTTTTCATAATTTCTTGCCCATAGACCCCATGTATTTTTAGTCTCTATATAACGAAGTCTATTTTGCTGCTATTTCAATATAACGAAGCGCCATTGCCATAGAAGGCAATAAATAAATTAACTCTAAAAAACAACTTCGCAAAAAAATTGTGGTTAAAAAAGAATATTATGCGCAAACGCGAGCGCTTGATAGGTTACTTCACGGGGACAGGCCTTCCAATGTTCCTAGGCTGCCCGAGGATGCGGCGCCGGTAGCGCCGGTGAGGCATGCGGCAAAGCGGATTCCGCGGGGCTGGCGAGAAAATGCTGAGCAAAAAGTTAACACGGCATAACAGCATCACCACTGACATTCACTGATCATCATAGTCCACTCTACCGCGGGTAGCGCGGGAGCCAACTTGAGCGGGGGAGCGACGTGATGGCGCGACCGCGCGACCGCACGGGCAGTGCCATCTTGAAAAAGACCGAGAAGACCGATTATCGTCTTGCGAGCGTGATGTAAAGCAAAGGCGCAAGCACACTGTGGGCGCAAGGGGGCAAGTAAACTGTGCGGTCAAGAGTGCTGTGTAGGTTGGAAACATTGGCACCGCCTAAACTAAACAACTTTATTTTTTAACCGGCCGCGGTTCACTCACGTGCTTGCTGCCATAAGGAAACGTAAAGTTCTTTCTTTGGATGAGAAAGCAAACGTTTTGGACGCCATCCTGAAGAAACTGCCGCGATCACGAGCACTCGGGAAGTGCTCGACGCAGTGGACGTACTGAGGAGGTACACGGCGTCGCATGGGCAGCAAGATGCCGTGCAAGCGCTCTGGGCGCTCGAACGCCGTATGACGCCGCTGCTACTGTCGGACAAGGCGCAAGCAAAACTCGCGGTCTACTTTGCCCCTAAATAAATGTCATTTTCGGTGAGTTTTCATACCCGTAAAATGCTTCGGAATTTTTTTTTTCGCATGCTAAAGTCAAATTTCGATTTAGCGAAATTTCAATGTAACGAAGTAAATTGCGAATTTTACCGACTTCGTTACATCGAGGTTCAACTGTATTTATATTTTGATTGGGCTGATGTTCGAGCTTATAGTGCAACAACAATAAACAATTTTTTTTTACGTAAACATGCGACGTTGCCGAGCCGATATTTTTGACAGATCTTTAAAACTTTGGCGTTCTTTGTCGCCTCAATTTACTTATTCAGCTTGAATCTCTCCCGCGTGAAAGAATATACTTCTAGACTCCGTTTCGCCTCAATTCAAAACTCAGCGAAGGTAACGCGCGAACACTTGGCTGCACGAACATCCAGCATTGCGAGAGCAGGCCCGCTGTTGCAGCAGTCAAATTACGAGCTCGCGCTGCGTGCTTTTTTTCGCTCGGGCGCAAGCCGAGGTTCTGGCAGGCGCGCGCCATTTCCAGCGTTCAAACGTGCTGAAAAAATTCGCCTGCTTTCCGAGGCTGCAAACGCGGCGCAGTCAGCTTTCTGTGGCCATCCGAAGAGAGGGGGAAAGCGCGTGTACAGCGGTTGGTGCACCTTCTCCCCTAGCATTGACTTCACTAAAAAAAAAAAAAAATCTAAACCGCGAGTTTTTTTTATTTATATATATATATATATATTTTTTTTATTTATTTTTATAAACGGTTGGGGGGTGTTCCAGTGTCCTGGGCCTCGACCCGCTTGACCTCGCTCCCTCCCTCCTCTCACGTGACCCGGGAGAGGAGGGCACGCTGCACGCTGATAAGCAAAGCCTCCGAGATCCGGCCAAAGGCGCGATGGCAGCCGCTTTTGTTTTTTGTCTGCTTGTTGTCCTGTGCATTTCGAAATTCGTTAGTCCTACCTGCTTCGATCGCCTTTCCCTGCGGTATTATTAGGATGTCTCTCGACAACGTATTTTATGTGCACCAAAGCTATCAGTGTTCGAAATGTCCTACGCGTATATCGGCAACAAGGGATTCTTCACAGAAGTTAGGAATTCTTGCGGTTTGGTTGGATCCGGCCAATGATATCGTGTGCGCCGCATCGTGTTGAAACTTCAAGGAGCCTTCCTTCTCGGTTTTGCGTTTGTGTGGTTGTCCTGCTTTGACTGTGTCGACATATATCTTGGATTACATCTTTCAAGTCCGCTATTATTATGGTAGGTGCACTGCAACCTACTTGTTCGCAACGATTGACCGCTCTTCTACGCGTACTCTTCCAGATTATCTATAGAATTATGAAGCGTGTAATCTCGCTGCAGCCGGGAGAATAATTTCCCCCAAAGTCTGCAATTGTAGTCTGAAATTGCCTCGGCTGTATAAAAGCTTAAAGTGCATCTTCGCATTTCACAGATCGCTCGCACGTTCGTACTTGTCTACAGAGTAAGTTGTATTAAACTTCTATTCGAATTGAAAACGATCTTTTATGTTTCTTTTCCTGCACATTTGCTAGCACCTGCGCGAGCACGATTCTTTCCACGTGTTTCCTCCATGTTAGAAATAGGTCTATCAGTTTCGGGATGTCTTAAATAAGTTTAACATAACAAACCTTCCAGACAATACCCATTTAGGGCTAGCGAATAATTTGCCTATCCGAATGGCGCGTTCAAATGTGTGGTCACGTGCCTTGTTGAACGGGATCCCGTATCAAAAGGGTATCGTTTCAAACGGGTACCGTTTCAAACGGGCACCCGTATCCCATAATCACATTTCATTCAAACGGATCGACAGGTTTGCCACCCATATGATTCAAACGGGTCGACCAGTTTCCCACCCGTTTGAATTTCAAATATTTTTTCAATAGGGTTGCGGGACGGCGAAAACTATCTACGAAAACTCCCTATTGGGGACATTGCGTCGATCGTTTCGATAGATCTGATGACAACACCCGGTAACAATACGATGCATGCGCAAAGCTGTCTGCGGAGTATCGGGTATCTTTATCGGAGGTATCCAAACTAGCTACGAAAACTCCCTGTTAGGCAGTTTTAGATTAGCTTGCCGAAGGGCTGTGCGCATCCTGTAAAATAGTGTTGTCGCCGCTGCGCGCGTGCCGAAGGCATATAGTGCACACCTTGGGTGATGGGCGCGCACGTTATTTTTAAAAAAAATTTTAAGGGTATGCTATCCAGAGATGGCATTAATCGCATTACTGTAATAAAATTACAGTAATTAAATTAGTTTTTGTTTTAATGAGTAATGTAATTAATTACTTTTTAGGCTGGTCATTTAGTAATGTAATAGATTACTTTCAGGCAGTAATTTCAAGAAATTATTCATTACTTTTAAAATTACGTTTGTCCCAAATAAGAAAGTTCGTTTGCGAGCTTTAAATATAAGAGAAAAATTATTTTGCATGGTGAAATGGCGTGAGGGAGGTTTGCAAAGCAAATAAACGTCGGCCATTTGAGCGCCGAGCCTCGTACGGAGAACCCGACAGACACACAAAGCCGGGCTGGAAAGGTGAAAGAGAAACTCTCAGCTGTAAACAAATCGATCTAAGGCCACGGCTAATGAACTCCAGGCAAGACAGATTCACGGCGTCACGTTATCACGACGATGCCATAATTCGTTCATCCCTAAGCTGACAGTGCGGTGGGAGCTACGAGCTCACCAGAACCAATCAACCACCTTCCTTTGATTGCCTGACCCCTCCCTTTCTCTGCTCGTCGGTATGAACGAGGGCGTGGTTACGGGCCGAAAGATAGACGTGGGACTGTTGCAACGAGCACGTGGCTTCCACTGCACTGTCAGCTTAGGGATGAACGGCTTATGAGCTGCTAGGCGAAAGGCACATCACCAGTGAGGCCAGCACGTTTTAAAACCTGAGAGGACAGGACAAACAGATCCCCAGCCGTCTTGCTCTTTCGTCAAGCAAGGTCAAGCTGCAAGCTTCGACGATTGTGAACGACCGGAATAAATAGTTCATCCCCAATGACTTGTCAAGGCCCCAGAACTTTTCGTGTGTGTCCTTGTCCGTGTTAAAGGCCGACGTACATCCTCGGTTTTCTGCAATGAAGATTAACCCCTTAGCGCTCCCTTCTCCTAAGCCGGGAGCGGAGCCAACTTGGGGCAAGGTAAAAGATGGAGAACATAAAGGAAAGGAGGAGGTGAGAAAAACTGGAAAGCGCAAAGTGTACGTCGACCTTTAAGTAAGCGTGCTTTTGTAGTCGGAAAAGACGGAAATCGAGCAAAGCTGGTGCCGCTCGCGGTATGCCTCACAGCCTTTCATTGGGAAGTTTATTTGGAAATAAGCCTACGAGCAAATATCGACACCCGTTTGTTGGAAAAGTAGACAATTTAGGAAGCTCGCGCATCCCTCTCCTCAACTGGCGATGCTTCTGCGTAGGAGATACCCAGCCCCTTTGTTGGACAAAGCGCAATAACTTGGATTCTTCGAGTGTTTGCGAACCGTACTCCCTGAAGGCCCGTTCACACTCTTGCGACCGACTTCGACCGAGAGAGACCAGACCGGTTTTTAAGCCTTTTGCGACTTCTTAAGACCGGATGCGATGCAGCGGAGCTGGTCCTAAGAAGTCGCAAGAGGCTTAAAAACCGGTCTGGTCCCTCTCGGTCTAACTCGGCCGCAAGAGTGTGAACGGGCCTTGAGAGGAATGAGCGGGAATACGTTGACTAGTGAGAAAATAGGATTAGATTGCGTCCGAGGCGGAAGGAATACGTTTCACGTGACGACTCCTTCTAAGAACGAACTCCCGTGGTCCTACTTAACTAACTGACACGGATTCTAACGTCTTCTAAATCAGGATAACGGAAATATATCACCCTATAACTAAGGACCTTCACAGTTGAATGAACAGTGAAACTGGTGAGTCGACTGTACAGCAAAACGACCGTTCAGTATGGTTCACTTTGAGGCGCATAAGGCTGTTGCGGTGTAAACAGGAAGATCTGAGTTTTCGTACATAGGTGTTATACTGTAAATAATAAGAGCTCGAGTTACTGCCCCAAGGTATTGAATAGTAATGTCAAAGTAATTTCATTACTTTTTGAAAGTAATTGTAATGCAATGTCATTACTTTTAGTTTGCGGTAATTTGTAATGCCATTTAACTGCATTTTTTTCAGTTTTCAGAAAAGTAATTAGAAATGTAGTTTAATTACTTTTTGAAAGTGATTTCGCCATCTCTAATTTTAACCCTCCAGAATGTGAGCTTACGGTGTTATCGCAAGGCGAGAGAAGTTGCGGGAGGGCTAAAGCCAATGCAACCTGCGTTCGAAGGCGGAGCGTACTCAATCTCGTGGTATAAAACAGATTTAAAGGGCAACTCCGCTCAATTCCGAAAAATTTAGGCTTACATGTGATTCAAATTCACAAAGCATTACTAAACAACTCTACGTCTTCGGATTCGCGAAATGTGGAATATTATTTGTGTAATCCTAATTCAAACATCAGGTGATACCGAAACCGAAACTTCGGTTGCGTCAGGCAATATTGGTCTCGGGTCGTCAGAGTCATGGTCACGTCACGTCAAACCACGTGGTCTTGTGACGTTCGTGGGGGTGAGGGACAGGACACGCGACGCCGGCAGGTCACTTCGCATGGCGTGGACGGTGATGGCCCGGGGGAGAGGGGGAAGGGGAGAAGACGAAAGAGGAGAAGGGGAGCGGAGAAACAGACCGATAAGCGCGCAGGGCAGCGCAAACTAGCGCATCCGCGTTACGGTGATCACGTGGACGCCGTTCGGCCAACACCGGGAGCAGAAACTCATGACGTCATCGTTCAATTTCGCTCTGAGAAGTAAAAGCAAACAAAACGTGAGAATGACGTAGACATGCCTCTGACGGCTCAACGTTTGCCGCTCAAACTCCGTCGCATTGACTGCGCCGATGATTGCGCCTCGCGCCGCACGTTAGAGTTGGCAGATTTCGGCGACTTGGCTCGCTTGAAGGTTTGCTGGCCAGTTTACTAAATAAATAAATGGAATTAGATCGTAATATTTGACGTGGGGTCTTCCTATATGATACTGAAGAGGGCTACATAGTTTTCTAAATACCAAAAATGAAGCGGAGTCGCCCCTTAAAAATATCGTTCCAGACACCTCTCTCGATTTTTCTATCTAATTCTATTATTTTTCATCCACAATCAAAGCTTCGGTTACACCTTGATGGCGCTGACAGCGTGAGCGACGTATGAGTTTTGACTCACGATCGGCAATAATAACTCAAACTCTCTGGAGTTCTCTTTGCTAACGGCCACCCTATGTTTGTACCGCCCCTTAACGTGGCATAAAATGTGTAACCTATTTCAGACCATACGAAAGTACGAACTTGAACACACGCGTGTTGCTATAAGTGCGAGCTTACACATTCGGGTGGTAGTCTCCAACGGGGACTTTCAAGAGATGATGCTCTACGAAAAATCCATGCTCGTGTCGTTATCATAAAGCGAGCGTAGCCACTTGGACGCGCGGGTTGAAGCGCGCGCCCGCCGTTGTATCGGACATTTGAAAACGTTTTGCTAAAACTCTCTATCGTTGTACGCACTAGCTGCGTTCGATTGCCCCGCACCTCCTGCACCGGTGCAGAAAAGTGTAGGACAGTGTACACTTCCGGTATGTGTATTCAGATACGACTGGAAGTACACTGCTCTACACTTTTCTGCACCGCTGCATAGAGGTGCAGGCAAATCGAACGCAGCAAATGTTTACAAACAGGGCCGTGTTTGCCCACGCTGGGTGTGGGGACACCTGAGCATGCGCAGTGCCGACCGCAGCGACACTGTAATGGAGTGACGTCAGAGAGTTTTGGAAACGCGGGCGTGCCGAGTCTTCATCATAGTATTGCTCCGCAGCGAATGAGATTGCAGGATTGAACGATAAGAGCGTCAAAGAACAGGTCACGAGGGATTAATCGTTTTCATGAGCAGCCACATTCTGCGTTTCTTTATTTGTGTGCAGTGACTATAGTAATTCAGATGTCGATGCTCCCTATATATTTCAGTAGATGTTTGAAGCTCAGTCAGCGTGAAGGGAGCTTGATCGTGTAATTTGTCCACTTTGTTTAGAGCGCAGCTCTTAGGCGCCCGTTTCCGGGTTTCGCGGCGTCGGCGTCGGCGTTACCGCGCTAAATTTAACGGGAAAACTGACGTCGCGTGACCTCACCACCAAATCAATTCCCCGCTAAATTTAGCGGGGAATCGAATTGGTGTTGAGGTCACGCGACGTCAATTTTCCAGCTAAATCTGGCAAAGAAACTGAATTGAAGGAGGAGGGGAGTGCAGGGGATGGATGAGGGGGAAGAGTAGAAGGAGGCGAGCAGGAGGGGGGGAGGAGGGGAGCGTACGAAATTAGGGGGAGGGGCATACCCTCCCCTTCTTAACACCCTCCTCCTCATCAAAAGCAGCGCTCTAATATCGCATTAAAGAGATTTGTAAACGCCTTTAATTGTTTTGAAGCGCTGATGCGGAGAAAGAAAGCTTTATTCGGCCATCCTCAAAGATCACTTCTTTTTTATATCGTCTTAGTTGTTTTAGTATAGAACTCTGACGAAACGTTCATTATCCCGGTACTTTAGGATTTATCTGGCTTTTGGTCCACTGTAAGGGTTCCAAATCCTTCCCACTACCAAAAATATTAAAATATATATATATATATTATGCAACCGCAAAGTTACCCTTCGACTGTATATATATTAAACGCCAACTTATCAGCGCCGCCTGGAAATGATAGAAGGAAAAAATTATGCGGAAGTTGCGATAAATTGCTTCCCCCTCCCCCACCCCCCCCTCCCCCCCCCCCCCCCCCCGAAAAAAAAAGAAAAGAAAAATAAGACAAGACGAAGACTTTTTTACAAACGAAAGAAAAAGAAAAGAATTTCCGTGGCAATGCGCCATTCTGTTGTTCGTGTGCCTATTTCCTAATTTTTTTTTAACGTAATTAATCTAGATGTGTGTAAGTTCCTGACAAACTAATCGCTCACTGACGAAACCGGATTTAGTGACGACATCGAAACACTCTTCGTCCTCGGGGGATACACGAGCGGAAGAAAGAAGTAAAAGACTTTTTCGGTACAGCCTTCGAATTTTGCGTAGAAGTTGCGACGCTTCGGCCCCGCTAAAGTCGCTGGAGACACTTGATGATTGCGGAAGAAAAACGACGCCCAGGCAGGCTCGTCATGCACGACACGAAAGGAGAGAAAGAAAGGGACCGGGTTCCTTTTGAGGGCTTTTACCGGCTCCCTTTTATACGCCGCTGGTCGAGTGTTGTCGTGCCCCGTGACGACAGCTCCCACTCGCGTGAGGCAGCTGCGGCTCGTACCAGTTGATGTGCTAACGCGGAGACCCGGGCCTTCCTCCTTTGTGTCTGGCCGGGTTCAGGCGCTGCAACTGCGTCCGTCGCGAGCGCCTCAGCAGCCGAGATACGTTTCATGTTGCTCGGCCGTCCGTAAAATTTATTTTTACAACTACGCTTTTACGGCCTGCTTCTCCGCATTTTTGGGCCTCTATCTGTTTCGTTTCTATATATATATATATATTAAGGGATTGAATTGTTCCTTAAAATGACGATGTATGAGGAAATCTCATTTTTATTCAGATCGTCTACCAGCCTAAAGTTTCGTAATGGTGCCGAATCTCGAGTGTCTAAGATTTCCAGCAAACGCTTTTATTGTTCTTTATCTTTTGTTTCTAGTCGATCTTCGAAATTTTTTAGTGTGTGCCTTATTGTTCGTGTTCCCGCAATGAAAGCGATTTGAAGCGAAGAGTTTCAAACTTTATTTTCAAACTTTATCGAACTTTAATTTTACCGTAATTATTTCTTCCGCATTATTATTTATCATTGAACGAACTGAACAATTAATTCACCACGTATAAAAATGCATCTTGCATAAAGAATCATTATTTAGAAGCTGCAGTAATTTCAATCGAGTAAATTTGATTTATATCAAATAGATCTAATTTAAAGCAAATCAACCTGATTTATTAATTTAATATTTATTAATTTTTTTTCTCACAAAGATTACTTCTTTTTTCTCTAATTGCAGGTTTACAATAGTAGGACAAGCCCCATCGACAGAGATCTCTGCTCCTAATGATTGGTCGTTTCGTTTTCTGCACACGCCGCGCCTCCTCTACAGCGTTCACTTCTGCTAAAGCGGAAAGAAAGAACCGCCTTGTGAGAAGAGCTTTTCCTGCTATTCTTAACCTAAAACAGACAACAGCGGCCGATGGAATCAATCAAAGAGTGTCAAAAGCGCAACGTCACACCGTTTCTCATGATTGTGCGTTTAACATTGGCCTTCTAATCAAACAAAACGCAGAAAGCGAGCCGTGACTTTGCGATCTTAGTCTGTGCGTGTCTGTTTTTATCTCATTTGGCCTTTGACCACGCCTTGATTTAGAGCGATAAAATGTATATAGTATATGTACTTCCCCTAATTTAAGGATGCGTTATATTAGAAGAATCTTGCTTTACCAACACTATGTAGAATAATCAAAATCTGCGAAGAGTCTTCTTTACCTGCATGTACTTCCTTACACTCGAAAAAGAGCAGACTTTGCTCGAGACGTAGAAACTAAAGCCTTTGCTGCTGCACACAATTTTCTCTACGTCCATGGAAGCTCATCGCATTAAGATGGCATCAACTCAGCGATTCGTCCGAAGCTAGACACCGAGTGCCCAGCATTGATGACACCCCGGCCCCAGCCAAATGCTGACACATCGCTCGCGTCCAATTTGTGTCGGCGCGATCTCACTGTGATGATGTCAAAGGTTTAACGCACGGGCTTTCATAGCTTAAGTTAGCGTTGACACCACACGACGACGCAAGAGCGAGCACTCCGCATGAACACTTTTTCTAATTCCATGGGTTTAGACATGAACGCGAATGACCATACGTATATCGACAGACGTTAGTCACGCTAGTGCGTGAACGTTCTACGTAATATAAAAAAAGTACTATCTTTTATTTTATTAGCTTTGTCTCGCTAATATGAACCCCGTTATTATGGATAGCCCGCTACTTCGACAACATATTTTTGGACGAACGGGATAATCCCATGCATTTTTGTCGGCTCATTATAAGCAGCTCACAGCAGGGATGTTTTTGTGGGGAATTGAGGTGTCCATATCAATGGAAGTTCCCAAAATAAATAGAACAAGCAAGAGAAGTAATGTTTCTCTCCAAAGCAAGATGATGTTAGCTTTCAAAGTATTGCGCTTTATTAAAACTACTTGAAAAAAAAACTTTGGTATTGAGAAAACTTGGTCAAATATTGTTCACTGATGTTCTTCAAAATTGGTATAATACATTAACATACACATCTGAACTTGAAACCCAAAAGTAAAAGTCACGAAAGTTGCTCCTGTTTTTTTCTCAAAATTGGTTCATATGCATATATGAACTATAAAAACCAAAATTACACGCATAGTTTTTTAGTTTTTTTTTGCAATATGCATATTTGAATGATAGAAACCAAAATAACAAGAATAGATACTTCTTTTTCCACTGAGATATTGAGTTTTTAAATTTTGTCCGAAAGGCTGGGAGGCCCTTCTGTTCGCACTGAAGACGTGGCGTCAAATATTGTAATATGCAGGCAGTACCGGCAGTACAGCTTGTTCCTGACGGGTTACAATAACTTTGATGGACTTTGATGGTGCGGTATAAATGCTGGGAAAGCTCACGCCATCAAAAGGAAGCGCATAAGGCAAAAGATTTTGCGTTTTTTTTAGGCTGTTTATATGACTTGCAAGTTACACAGCATGTGTAACTGCATGGAGGGCGCGGGAAAAGTGAAATATTGGTTTGGGCATAACCTTCATTTGCCGTTTTCTTAATACGTATCTTAAACTTAGATATATTAAATAGAGTGCCGGAAAGAGTAAAGCTTGGGTACTCCGAATTGGTAATATATAACTAAAAGAACATCGGAGTTCCTCTGTGTCTGGAACGCTTCTAAACCATTGAAAGTGTTCCCTGTTTTCGAACAAATTTGATAAAATCCGAAAAACACTCACTGGGGTAAAATGTTCGTCTATTTGAATTTATTCAAAAAAACTCCGAATATCAAAGTTACGATAGCAGAAAAACCAAAAAAGTCAACGTTGGTAAGAGCACAGGGTCAGCGGTTACAAGGAGAAGCCCCTTCGCTTTCCTTTTTGGGTCTTAAATTATTGACCAAAAACGTTTACAGTATATCTCATTCATTCATTTATTATTCCTTGAGGGCCCGTTAGGGCCTTATATAAGGGGGGTCAATAACACACTACGAATCATCGTTTAAAATGAATTAACACTCGCGGAGAGGAAGTCAGCAATACAGGTGAATCAAAGTACAACAAACAACAACAATCTCGATCGTCAAAATCGTTTAAAACATCAATTCACTGTAATTCTCAGTTACGGCAAAAGCCACCGCTTTGGTTTCCGGTTTGGACCATATTATTGGGGCCTCCTAGAGGAGGACGGGTCGTCTTTGTATAACAGGAAAAATATGAACCAATAAATTTTTTAGGTGATTTCAGGCCAGATTGAGCTTTTATGGTTCCCAGTGATTACACCCGAGCGGTTTGAGGTTTGAAGTATCCGCGTTTATTCAAACATCATTAGTTTGATTGTTATGCACTAGGACAAATACAGTATATTGACAATGGCAAGTGTGCAGTGACAAATCCAACTCAAGCCATATAATTCGTATAAAGGTGAATTTAGGATCTCTTTGTGTTTCGATATTAATTGTTCTTTTTTTCATGTTTGGAAAATCGGGAACGACAAGTACAAGTTAAACTCTCAATTTCAGAGAAGTAAACTAAACTCAAGTAAACTAAACTCCAATAAACCCCGAATATCCTCCGAAAAATACCCGCGAATTTCACGAAAAATGAACTCAGAAATCGCGGAATCCTACCCAAGGGTACGCCCCTGGACAGGAAGCGCACACTCGTACCCATCGATCCTTAATAGCATCAACGATTTTGACCCGCTTGTAGATGCACTGGACGGGTCTTGTGCACTTGGTGCTTGGTGCGATCTCCTTGTGGCATCGGTCTTCTTGGTATTTGCGTAGTGGCCTAGGGTTCCTCATGAACTTGATGACCTCTCGGATGGTCACCACAAACACGTCATCCTTGGTCAAGAGCCAGTCTAGAAACTTGAGAAAGCCGGCATTCCTCTCGGCGTTTCGGAGCCAGCCTTGCCGTAGGAAGATGGGAAACGGGGCCTTGTTACTGCCGTAGAAGTCCATGAAGTTGGATCTGTGAGATCGGAAGACACGGCTGTGGACAGCTCTTCACAGCTACATGTTTTCATCGTGTAATAGCTACGATTTTACGACAATATGTGAAATTGGCT
The DNA here is from genome assembly GCF_016920785.2 of Ixodes scapularis. NCBI lineage: Eukaryota > Metazoa > Arthropoda > Arachnida > Ixodida > Ixodidae > Ixodes > Ixodes scapularis. Next base: position 146,034,447 of record NW_024609846.1, on the reverse strand, counting down.
AAACTTAATTATTTTTTTATTGAAGCGGTAAATAGGTGAAAGAATAATTGTAGGAAATACTAAACTCAAATGTGCAGTGGGACACCAAAGTTTACGGACCAGGCGAGCTGTGGCCGAGCTGCATTTCTGAGCTACCTTGCAGGGCAACGCCTGTGGTCGAGACCCGTGGTGCGCTTATATGTGTCCTTTGGTAGTCGCATGCGTGTTTGCTGTCCTGCCTCCGGCTGACGCCGTATTCTTCTCACGAATACGGCGCTGGGCCCCACTTCAATAGCCTCCATTGGCAGCCGTGCTGCAGCTGTATCGCGGTGGCGCAATGAGTGGCAGAAACCGAGATATTGTCACGCGCGTCGCCGAGCGAGCGCGTGCGTGGCCCAATGGTTACTACTAGAGTGCCTCAATGTCCTTCTGTTTAGGGTGATGCCACCCTTTGTTTAGGGTGATGCCACCCGACAGCACGCGCTCACGGGTAAAATACAAAGAAATTGACGAAAACGAAATGTCGCCGTAGCACAGTCAGCGCCACGAGCGCGTGCAGGGACACGTTCTTTCACGCGCTTCTGAACAAAAAATAAAAATAAAAGTGTGAGACAAAATGGCCAGATGTCTCCACCCTAAGAAAAGCGCACATGAAGGCACCCTAGTTACTACGGGGTTGGTTTTCGCCCAGAGACCACAGGTTCGGTCCCATGGGAGTGGACGCTTCCTTTTTATATTCTTTAAATTTAGCGTTATTGTAAGTTTGAGTACCTTGTATTTTAAGTACCGAACGTAAGTTATCGTAAATTTGAGAACCGAACGTTCTATACTGAATGTTCGGGAAACCCGCGCGGGTACAAGAGGTGTTCCCCGTGGCGGTCCGAGGTCAGTCTCGCCCCACCGCTCAATCCTGCTGTTTCGCCGACAACGACACCTGCCACGCTAACCTTCTATTTTGTTTTGGACAGAAGTTCGCCCCATTAAAGGGATGGTGAACCGAACATTTCAGTGTCTATATTAAGCGGCGCACTATCTTTCCTTGAGTCAGCAGCCCCTGGTGTGGGCGAGCACACGCAACGAAATTGACGTCATCATATCCCCCATTCACGCTTAATAAGCTCGAATGGGGGATATGATGTCGTCATTTTGTTGGGTGTACTCGCGCACACCGGCGGCTGCTGACTCATGAAAAGATAGTGCGCCGCTTATTATAGACACTGAAATGTTCAGTTCACCATCCCCTTAAACGTTTAGTTTCTCCAGTTATCTGCCGCCTCATCATTTCTCGCTCGTGACATTTTGGTGAAGGTGTAGGGTACAACCCATACAGCGTACTCCTCCGATGGGCCGTAGCGCTAGCCCGCTCCCCAGAGAAAGAAGACTTTTTGAGGAGGAAGTCGCCGCATCAGCAAGCCGTCGCACTCAAGGCAAGCCCTCGGAATTTGGTTTTCTGCCAGCCAAGAACAAAACAAAACCGCCGAAGAGATCAGCCATGAACACCCAATCGTCGCGAAGCTCGACCGCTCCATCCGTTGTATTCATGCCCGTCGTCCAACGTAATCCGACGCCATTCTATGGTGAGGCCCACGAGGATGTGGAGGACTGGCTTCAGCATTATGAACACACAGCCCGTCACAACGAATGGACTACGGAAGAGCGCCTACAAAATCTCTACCTCTCCCTGGAGAAAACCGCGAGGCACTGGTTCGAGAATCACCAGGCTTTGCTGACGTCGTGGGACGCCTGCGTTACCCAGCTGAAGCGGACCTTTATGAATCACCCAACGATGGCGTCACGAGCTTTGTTGATGATATTCTGTGGCTGAGTACCACTGCAGACTCTCAAGCTACCAAGAAGAAAATACTGCGCGTCCTCATGAAAGGCGTGAAGAGCAAAATCCTTGGCGGCCTCGTCCGCAACCCTCCAACGATAGTCGATGGGTTTGTTACCGAAGCAACAAACATCGAACGGGCGCTGACGGCCCGAGCTCGCCACTATCATCGTATCAACGATGTCTCAACTCTGGCTTCGGCCCGCTCGGAGTTCAGCACCAGCGCCGACGGGGTTCGCGAGGTCATCCGCGACGTTGTTCGCAAAGAACTAAAAAACCTTCAGCCGGCTGCGGACCCCCCGGCATCGCTGTCCATCGCCGAAGTCGTGCAAGAAGACCTTCAGAGAGCCATCGAAAAACGGGCTCTTGTCAAGCCTGCGCCGCCAAAGGAACTGGAGTTGAGCTACGTCGCCATGGCCCAACGACCGCCGACTGCTACCCGTCAATACCAGGAACCATCCCGACGGGTGAGTCCTACGCCGCAGTACCCACGACGCCAGGAAGAACAAGTCCAGTACGTCCGCCCAGAGCGAGCCTCGCCAAGCAAAACTGACGCGTGGTGAACGGCCGACCGACGCCCGCTTTGCTACCCCTGCGGTGAGGCCAACCATATCTACACTCTAAAACCGGTCTCTCATAAAAAACGCTGTCCCTCTGATTTTAGAGGGGACAACAATGCTTTCAGGGGGACAGCTCTTTTTAAGAGGGAAATTGAAAAATAAAATAGCAACATCTAGAGGGACACCAACATATTAAGAGAGACCAAGGAAACCGTTTCGTTGGTCCCTCTGAACAGGAAAGACCGACAGAAAGATTCACGCGTCTCCCTTCATATTAAAGGGCAACTCCGGCCAAAACTCAAAATGAATTAAATTACTGGTATCGATGTAGTGACACAAAATACGACCCCAGCCAAAATTTCACGTCTGTGGGAAGCCGCATTCTCAACTAATGCCGATAATAAAAACGCGACCCGCCGCGAGCCGCTGCTCCTTAGCGGGCGGCCAGCGGGTTGCCGATCGCTAAAGCAACATTGGGCCGTGATGTCAACATCGTTCTCTTTTTTTCCTCCGTTCCGGACGGGCGCACGGCTCGGCCGTCGCGCGCGCTCCTTTGTGCCGCTACCACCGCTACTTCGGCTTGTAATTGCGTGTTTAGCCGTTGCTTCTACCTGCAGCCCGTGTAGCTTCGGTATAGCCTTTTGTTTATTTGCTTGTGAGGATTCCTAGACTCGTTTTAGCGAGCAACTCGGTGCGCCCAAGACTGCCCAGCTGTTCCTCGAAAGATGCCGAGTACAACTTAAAGCGCTGTAGGCTGCTCAAACAAGCCGCTGCGCAACTCGGAGGTGCTTTTTCACAAGTTTCCAACGGATCGGAAATTGAAGAAGGTGTGGGTGAACGCTGTTCGACGAGTGGACTTTGGAAAGCCTTGGACGTCGACCCCCAGATCGAAGCTCTGCTCCGATCATTTTTCGCCGGAGAGTTACGAACGAAACCTACAGGTGTTGGTTGCTTGTGGCTTGTCAGCGAAGGGGTCGAGGCTTAAAAAGGATGCCGTGCCGTCGCTCTTTGCCCATCGTACATGTACAGTAAAGGTAAACATGATGAAAGTATCCTGATCAATAAATAAAACAGTCATTGTCAAGTACAGTGTTGAAGATTGAGCATTCACGCTCCATTGAATGTCTGTTGAATGGGGAATGGTGGGCATGTAGAGTTCAACCACTAACTATAGCTCCAAACACTGAAGTTTGTAATGAAAACGAAAACAATGTTCTGCTTTGCGTCACTGCTTGTTTACTACGCAATCTCGTGCGTAGCATTCAGGTCCATAACGACTACTAGCAAACAGCCGGCGCGTGAAGCTCATGCGATATAAACATTCGCCTCCCAGTCGTTCGAACCCGTTACGCAGCAGTATTAATTAACATTGCGCTTGTGAATACCACAAGAACCTTAAAGAAATCGCGAAAGTTCGGATTTGTAAGTTACAACTCTCTAATTTGCCCGAGTTCGGCTGGAGGTAAATATAATAATTAAAAATGCAAAAAAAAAACAAAAAAAAAAACACTTGCCTTAGTCAAAAGTTACGAAGGAAAACTTAAGATCCTATGTATTCTAATAAAAAAAATTGTTGTGGGTGGGGGTGGGAATGCGGAAGGGAAAGAAAGTGTTCTCACCTTGCTAACGTTCTCTGTTTTCCTTTATCACCCACAAAAACTTTTGCTATCTTTGAGAAGAAAATGACTGCCCAAAGAACTTTTTTTTTTTTTTTTTAGTGCGGCAAGTTTTGTTTTATTTGTACAAAGATTCACTACCTGGACGAACTTATGTGGTGAATTAGTGTCGTAGCTTACAAATTCGGCTTTTACGTGCCTGAGGAAAAAATAACGAAAAAACAGACGTCTACAGCTTGACACACGTCTGTTCGGTTGTCGCGGAACGCGCCGGAGAGCCTCAAAGCTTCGTGTCTGGGACTGACCCGCCGCGCGAAAGCGCCAGCACTGTACGTCACTGGCAGCGCGGCGTATACAACGCCGCTCCATCCACGGAGCCCCGATGACAATTTAGGCCTAGCGACGGGTGCGGGAGATCGCACGCACTCCGACAGCTGCCGAGTACGGCACCGAACGAGTTCACTCGTTTTCCAGTCGCTAGCTTTTGGGTATACAAGCAACGAGTACGGCACGGCATAGCGCACGCGCGGCGGCGGCCGCCCAGTACGCCACCCAACGAGTTGACGGGTTTTCCAGTCGCTAGCTTTTGGGTATACGCACCAACTCTTGCTACATATGCTGGATAAATACCACGCATGCAGAATTAAAACAAAATCAGCTTACCTTCTATCTTTAGTCGGCTAGCGCAACAGAGGTAAGTGCCGCTTGGACTGCGTACTCGCTGAACAAGAACGATCTTGGCGTCACGTCCACATAGCTGCTGATTTCCAGTGTTGCCGGAACCTCGAGCGGCTAGTTTCGGTTTTGTCGGCCGCGCCCCAAACAAAACTTTGAGACGTCGATATCTTTACAACTACGCACAATAACGAGAAAAAAATTACACCTTGCAATTCAGGGGCGCTAACTGCACTAAAAACAGCCATGATCCCAAAATCGAAAGTATGGACCGGAGTTGCCCTTTAAGAGGGGACTGGTCCCTCTTAACTGGTCCAATGTAGTTCGGTCAGGAGGAGTGGGGCAGGCGCACTAATCGACGGCAAAGAGTTCGGATGGTGCTGAGGCTTCGCGCCAATTCACGGAGAGCTGGAAACGGTCGTTGCCGGAGAGCCGCAAGCGTCATGCTGCTCGTTTGACTTCCTTCGGGTGAGTAATCCTGTCATATTGACGCTTTTGTTTTGGGTGCATCGCGGGTGGGAATAACGAGCCATCAATATTTTCACGCTGGCTGTGAGATGCACGAGCTTTGCATGTAGAGTGAGAGTGTTCAGCTGTAGTCCGCGGACGCGGTCGCTTCCTGGATCTGCTCGTTCAGCTAAGGACAAAGCGTCGCTAATCGTTTGCCCTGCCGTGAGCCGCATGGCTGTCTTTCGTACAAAACACTTTTAGCGGGCTAGGGTGTCCCAATCTGTACGCGTCTGTCTTAGGCTGGTGATATCAGACCATTTTCTGTCCGACGCTTTTGTCTACTTTTTCATTTCGAACGCGCGTTCGTCTTCTCCCAGCTCGAGCTGCTAGCTTTGGCAGTGCTACGCCGGCATTTTTTTACCGGCAATTTCCTGGTATTTTATCCGTGAGCGTACACTGTCGGCATCGAGTACTACAAAGGATGGCATCACCCTCCCTAAGGCAAAGCCAACATAAAGGCACCCTAGCTGGGGCAGTCAGTGTTTGTAAGCTTGGCTCGCCGATTTCTTTCTCGGTGTGCACTATAGACGCTTTACACACGCGCCAGATTGAGCCGCCATAGCCGCCCTTCTCTTGTCTTACCGAGATGCCGAGCCACTGAAGCGGGCGTTGACGGGTCTTCACAAGGGCCTATGCTGGGCACAATGACACAGTAGCATCTAAAATGGCAATAACCTGTCCTGCTGTGGTAATGATGAAGTGAGGCGAACGCAATAAGATGGAACAAAAACTGAAGGTCAGTTATGGCGGCGCCCATGCACAGCTGCTGTAAAGCGTCTATAAATGCTTGAGGTTGACCGCCCGAGAGCGTTGATTGACAGAAACAATGTTGGCGATTTTGCGTTTGTTTGCCTTCACAATTCATTACAGCAATTTACACTGCAACGTTATGTTGTAGACATCGTTAGCGTTGCAGTGATTATGAAATTTTTTTTCTGAAGTGGGTGGCGAGCAAAAACCCATAATGTGTGTGTATGTTTGTGAAAAGGGCACGGGGATTGGACGAGCACAAAACAAAAAGAAGCAATAAAGGTTTTTTTTTTCTTCGCGTGTTCCCGTTGCGTTGGCGTCGCGGCGTCAGCGGAAAGGGGGGAAGGGTGTAGCGGTGGCCAGGGAGTACATTTTTTTTTTTTTGTATTTCTTTGGCGTACTGTTTTGTTCGTTATATTTTGACGGTCGTGCCGGCACAGCTACGGCTTTTTTTCTTTTTTTTTTGCGCTGACCATGTTTTTGTTTTTGGAGATTTTATGATGTTTATTATGCTCTTTGTTTTCTGTAGCTGGCTGAATATTTTTTTTTTCTGTGTCGTACATTCGCGAAAAATATATAAACAGAAGTTTTCTTTTTTTTTCTTTTTTTCTTTCTTATGCGCTTTAGGGCTAGGTTGACTATGGGCGTTAAATGACTGACCGTTATTAACAATCTTGTTTTTAGGGTGAGGCAATGGCAACGAACGTTGACATGAAGGGAATCAGGCGGGGGTTCCGCTCGGATTGTTCGTGTAAAGAGCTCTACCGGGACCCTCTGCACGGTGGAACGCACCACCCTGAGTGGTGAGCCTACAGCGGCCACCCGCACACGGTTCACAACGAACTCGGTAATTATTAACTTTTAGAGCGCAGCTCTTAGGGGCCCGTTTCCGGCTTGAGCGGCGTCGCCGTCGCCGTCGGCGTAACCGCGCGGTGCATCATGGGAAATATCCCATAATGCACCGCGCGAGCCCCCCACCGGGGTCACGTGACCCCCCCCCCCCCCCCCCCCGAGGTCACGTGACCCCCCGAAGTCACGTGACTCCCCTGAGGTCACGTGACCCCCTCCTCGAGGTCACGTGACCCCCGCCGATGTCGCGTGACCCCCCGATGACGTCATCGACACTGATGACGTCACCGGCATCGTCATCATCAGTGATGACGATGCGGATGCCGGTGACGTCATAAGTGATGATGACGATGTGGATGCTGGTGACGTCATCAGTGATGATGACGATGTGGATGCCGGTGACGTCATCAGTGATGATGACATCAATGATGATGACGTCATCAGTGACGATGTGGATGCCGGTGACGTCATCAGTGATGATGACGATGTGGATGCCGGTGACGTCATCAGTGATGACGTCATCAGTGACGATGCGGATGCCGGTGACGTCATCAGTGATGATGACGATGTGGATGCCGGTGACGTCATCAGTGATGATGACGATGTGGATGCCGGTGACGTCATCGGTGATCATGACGATGACGATGTGGATGCCGGTGACGTTACCGACATCCGCATCGTCATCGTCATCATCACTGATGACGAAATCAGTGACGTCATTGATGACGTCACCGGCATTCGCATCGTCATCGTCATCATCACTGATGACGTCGTCAGCGACGTCACTGATGACGTCACCGACATTCGCATCGTCATCGTCATCATCACTGGTGAAGTCATCAGTGACGTCACTAATGACGTCATCAGTGACGTCAGTGATGACATCATCGGCATTGGGGGTCAGGTGACCCCCCAAGGTCACGTAACCCCCCCCCTGGTTAGTCTAACCCTCCCCAGCGCCCTTCCCTCCTCCTCCTCAAGAGCTGCGCTCCAATTCGGCGTTGCAGGGAGTTGTAAGCGGCTTTCACTTTTTTGTATTCTCGTATGTAGGTAGGCTCTATTTACGTTCTGTTGGCATATGCACTGCTTCTGAAAAAAAAAAATGAATAAATAAATGAATGGCTTGCGGCGAAATGTTTACAGAAATGTAATTTTTTATTTGATTATGTTGCTTTCTAAAACATGCACTAGATCACTTCTGCAGCTTCGAGCCGCAAATGCAATCCATGCTTTCTAAAGCACATGGGGCTTCTAAAGTTCATCTATTACTAAATGCGTTTTCGTTTTGTCTTGGTAACACAGAAACGATTGATTCGCGTAAATTAATTAAAACTGCAGTCTATTCTCGTACCAAAAATTAATAGTAGCAGAAGTTACGTCATAAGCTAATGTCACTCGCTATTTCATCGTGTACAGATTGGGTTACGAATCTTTGAACTGTTTGCACTTTATTTTCGCATTTGTTTCCTAGCGCCTGCTTGATAACAGGTGAAAGCGCTTCATTACCTTTATTCTAATTCCCACTCTCTGTATCTAAAGGAAAACAATATGGTCTTTCATTCAGCTAAAGGTGGATGCACAACTTCGGTTCCATAACACGATCGTCACCATGCTGGGAAACCTGGAGGAGGTAAAAGGGGCCTTCTGATGAGACAACCCAACAACATTCTTGAACATTAAGACCATCCTCCGGTCTCGATTGGCCAGAAGTTCTTTCATCACCTATGGTATGTGAAAAAGCGAATGCAAAAATAGAAATCTAAGTTTGACGCTGACGCAATTTTTTTTTTTTTTTTTAACAATTGCTGCTTGCAGGACGATTTTACCCCTGACGAAAAAGTTCCAAGACCCAAGACTATCTTCGGTTCGGAGAAAGGGATCGTTTCTGGGAACTAGTCAGTGAAACTCACCGCTAGCCCGACTATGGAGGGGGCACTAGTCATGTGCTTATGGGTGTATTACATAACGGGACTCTCCTACCCTGTGACATGTGGACAAACCCTTGGACTGCTCTAGGGTCTGCTCGTTGAAAATAAAGTGTTTCGATTCAGTTTATGTCGGAGAAGCTCAGAAAATCGCTTATGGCCGTTCAAAAACAACAGAAATTCTGAGCTTCTGCTGATGGCAAGAGACGCCGAATAATTCGTTTTTAATGCTATGAAGTAGGTAACTACGCTCTAAAAAAAAGCACAGGGATCTACTTTTCCAAGCCAGCACTTGGAAAGTCAATCACCGAGACTCACGGAAGCAGCTCAGCGAATCACGATGCCGAAACATAAGATTAGACCAAAAAAGCCAGTCCGTGTTGTGACATTAACCAATGCAAAACATCACGCTTGTTGTGCTTAATGTCGCAACTCATTTTTTTGGTATAATCATATGTTTCGGCATCTACATTCGCTGAGCTGCCTCCGAAAGTTATGGTGATTGTCTTTCCAAGTGTTGTGCGGGAAAGTAGACGCACGGGCTTTTTTTTAGAATGTACTTTTCTTTTTCTGTTATCCGCTAAAAAAGTTTTTTTTTTTCAGCACGATTGTATTGTTATTGCTTATGATAGGCAAAATGAGTCACTTTTCAGCACGAAATTTTTGGTGTGATAGTTTCCAAGAAACGCCGATTTCTGGCGTCGTTCTAAGTCTTTTTTATTCGCAAAAACTACCAGAACATCTTTATAGAATTATTATTTTGATAAAGACATATCAAAATATTTTCTTGTGTCATGGCAAATAAAACAGTGTTTACTCTTGAAGATTGTTACTGTTTTCTTTAACACATTGATTCCGTTTATCAAACAAGATATACAGATCAAATTTCAATTCTGCTACGCAGCACAGAATAACTTTGGTTAAACAATGTCAGCGAAAGTGCGAGAAGTGCAGTGCAGCATGTCAGCTGACACTCGAAACACGAAGGAGCAGAAATTGTGCGATACAATAACAGAGGTAACTTAAAGCCGGGGTCACGCTGCTTATACATCATACAAAATACATTCTGCAGACATGTTCCAATGCGAGTCACCGCGACATCCGTGCTTTGTAGGCCACCTGACAAAGTAACCTCTTGATTGGTTACCTCGTGGCGTACGAAGCGCGGTTGTCGAGGCGACTCGTTTCGGAACATGTCTGCAGAATGTATTTTGTATGATGTATAAGCAGCGTGACCCCGACTTAAGGGGGACTATACCCCTGCATTTTAAGCGGGCCACCGTCCCTCCGAATTTAAGAAAGAAAATATCTAAAAACTGTCCCTCTGACTAAGGGACTCTGACCTCAAATTTAAGGGAGACGCCGCCTCGCTTACTTTAAGAGGGGTGGTGTCTCACTTAATTAAGAGGGAGCATCTCCATGTAATATTAAGAGGTCTGTCGCCCCCCTTAAAGTTAAGTGGGAAAAAATCGAAATGTCCCTCTTACTAAGTGGGACCGGGCTTAGAGTGTACCGTCGATGCCTTTACCGACAATTGGGGCTGCGCATGTTCCACCCGAACGACCCGCGCCCAAGGTACGGCGAACGTTCTCGCGACGTCGAGGAGTACCTCCGACACTTGTCATCCCCAGCGCCGTCTCTTCGCCGTAAATCTCGCTCACCTTCGCCACTACGTTCCCCGTCTTCAGCACCACGACCGCGCCGAGAGAGCCTGTCTCCCCTGCGTCGCCGGGAAAACTAAGTGCAGCAAAGCCTGGAGGTGGCGTTGCCGATGATGACCAAAGTAAAGCATTTCCAAGACCGCCGTAGCGCTTCCACGCATCGCAACGACGTCCCGGCAACGGGGCTCAACAACCTAATCGTTGTTATCGACGGCCACGACGCATCGGCACTTGTGGACACCGCAGAAGACTACTCAGTCTTGAGTGGGAGGCTCTCTCGCCGCCTGAGAAAAGGTACGACGCCTTGGGTGAACCACAAGTTCGAACCGCCGGAGGACACCTTATTACGCCCGTCGGAAGGTGCACTCTCCAAGTAAAGATTCAGCGCGAGACGTGTGCTATGGATGTCGCGAATGACGAATGATGAGGTGGAGAACAACTTTTGAAACTAAATGTTTCATTGGGCGAACTTTTGCCCAAAACAAAATAAAAGAAGGTTAGCGTCGCTGGCGTCGACGTCGAAGAAAAACAGCACGATTGAGCGCTGGGGCGAGACTGACCTCGTACCGTTACGAGGAGCACCTTTTGTACCCACTTAGGTTTCCGGAACATTCGGCGCGTAGAATATTCGTACCTCTGTCAGACGACAAGGTCCTCGAACTTACGAGAATGCTAAATTAAAAGAATAAATAAAAGAATCTCCCGCTCCGAGGAATCGAGCCCGGGGCCTCCGCGCGAAAACCAAGTACTGTAACCGTTCGGCAACGCACGCGCTAGCTCGGCGACGCGCGTGGCAATATCATCTCCGTCTCCAGCCGCCCGCCATGGTATTCTTTTTCCCAACTCAGCGGCCAGGAAAACAACCATTCTGCCTCTACTTTTTTTGTTTTGTTTAAAAAGTCTTAATTTTGTCTGCACTTGCTGCTCTGTCAACCAGTCAGCGACAACAAGAAATTCAGAAAGCGTAATTTCTGATATATTGCACACCTTAATTAATAAAATATTAAAGGATCTCAAAAAAAATCTTTTAAAACAGAAATATAAAAACATAATGGCTGTCATTTTGTTTGCTGAGCTGAGGAAAAGCGATCTTATGCCGTACGGACGGCGGAAGCTGGAGTTAATATCCCAGCTTCTGCCAATCATCGCGCCACCTAGGTACAGCTGCAGCACGGCGGCAAACAGCGGCAACAGAAGCCGCGCCCGGCGCCGAATTCGTGAGAGGCGTCGGCCGGAAGCGGGAAGGTTAAAGGGCCCCTGCAATGACTTTTTGACTGGTTTTTAATTTGCACTGAACCTGAGCGTACTGAACGCAGTAACCTAATCCAACTTTTCTTTTCTCAAATTTCGCTTTATTTTAAAAGTTATAGGCAAATTAGAATTATAAAAACAAGCAAAAAATAACCTCCTTCATGACGTCGTAGGTCCTGGCTTGAGTGGCCTTGAACTAGAGGAGGAGTAGTGAGCTCATCGAGCGCACACGGCTGCCGCACTCCATGTCGACGGCTCGAGAGGGCGCCACTAAAGCACGTGTTGGATAGGCTGTATGAAGCGGGCGGCCAGGGCAGCTCGTATTTCATTTGCAGCGCGACTAAACAGTAATTCGGCATAACATTTCATTGGCCACAAACGACAGCAAACATGGGGTAAAGATCAGTTCAGAACGGAAGCCACTTCGCGCTGACGCACCGCCAAATGGCCAAATCGCCAGCAGGGCCCGCGCCGAAGGCCTTCGGAACGCTCGGAACCGGTCGGATTCTTGAGCCGGTATACGACCACAGCGCCGCCGCGTACATCCGGGACCTTTCTACGCTCCTCGTTTGTCGTAGCATCATCCCACTAGCCTTTTCTAGTATGCGTCGTTTTTTTCCACCGCTTGGTGGCGGGTATGTCGACGGGTCATTTCTCGTTTCCGTACTTTCTAAACTGCATTTGTTTCTTTTCTGATCTAAAATAGTGAACAAAAACTACTTTCATACATAATTGAAACGGTTCGCGGCAGTTATATTTTGTATCTCGACTAAAAAAAAGCTCTTTGCGGCTTTGACCAGTGGCAAGCCCAGGACCAAAGACGTCACATTTTGCGCGCCTTCGGTACCGCGGGTCGCCCTCGTCGGTGGAGGAGGTTTCCGCGTCGTCCGGTTAAAATATGACGCACTGATATCTAGTTACTCTCTCCGTGCTCGCTGGCTTGCCCCAACCCCAAGAGACGTGGAAACCGCAAAAAAGACGCTTAAATATGATTGCAGGGCCCCTTTAACGTGGCTGCAACTACAAAATGATGCACATGCGCGAGTCACGGGTCTTGACAACAGACGACGCGCCGCAATGTAGCGCAGTGATGTGCATGGTTCGTAAACTTTTGTGGCCGACTGTACCGGCATAATACCACAACAAAACAAATGGATTTTGGTTTGTCAAGCTACTTCCCGTTTCTTCGAGCGCCGCCAGATATGGGTCTCTTTGGCGACAAACACTTCAAAACGCAAAGCAGAAAACACTCCAGCTCTATATCCACAATAATTTAATTTTATACGGGGTCCTGCGTAGACAATCATTGAACACGGACTCCCAGCTTTGTACAAAACAGAACGTGCGTGTTTGAGGTGATAGGAGTACAGAAATAAAAACACCTGGCATTCACCTTTCCTCGTGTACGCTGACCGAGGCGATATTTTCGCTGGAAATACGCTCAAGAAATTTTGCTTTGATGTTCACCCCTTTTAAAGCGCCCTAAAAGAAGACATCGCATTCTATTTCAAAAGGATGATAACTCCTGAGAACGGCTACAAATTTTTGTGGGTTCTTAACAAAAACAAGAATATAAATATGCCAAATATATCAGTATTCTGGCAGACGCAAAAAAAAAATTCATTCCCAATAAAAATAAATAGAAAAGGTTACTGTAGAATAACTTCGAATTGAGCTAGCTGGTGAACGGGATGAAGCATGGTGCAAGGCGTAAAATATACGAACACAAGGAAGAAGACACACACCCACAGGTGCCCGCGTGTGGGTTTTCTTCCTTGCGTCCGTTGTTTTTTGCCCCTTGAGCTCGGCCTCATAAAAAAAAAACTAAAAAAAAAATGAAAGCTGTTTACAATTCCCTGTAACGCCGGTTAGAGCGCAGCTCTTGAGGAGGAAGATGGAAGCGTACTGAGGGATAGGTGACTCCTTGAGGTCCCGTGACCTCAGGGGTCACATGACCTGAAGGGCCAACGACCTTAGGGGGGTCACGTGACCTCAAGGGGGTCACGTGACTTCAGGGGGTCACGTGACCTAGGGGTGTCACGTGACCTGGGTGGGTCACGTGACCCCCTAAGGTCACGAAACCCCCAGAAGTCACGTGACCAGGGGGTCACGTGACCTAGGGGTGTCACGTGACCTGGGTGGGTCACGTGACCTCGGGGGGGGGGGGTCACGTGACCTCGCGGTTACGCCGACGGCGACGAGCCGGAGACGGGCCGGAGACGGGCCCCTAAGAGCTGCGCTCTAAAACATTAAGTTCTTTTGCTACACTTTCTTAGCTTAATCGTCCAATTTAGCCCTAAATGAAACTATTTCACAGCATGTTTAGCATGATTTCAGTTCTAAATAACCCCTCTGTTCTAAGATGTGTAACCACACAAAGGGATCCTGATGTTTCCTATCAGGTATTGTTTTATGTCGCCACTTCAAAAATTAAATCTCCAATGAAGACCGCGATAAAATAGCGAGTTTTAAAGATGAGCACTAAAACGCTTTGCATGCGCAAAGAAAAAGCGTCGTCGCCCCGGCACGTGCGCCGAGCCGACTTCGCGTTGTGGATCTGCGCAGTGGAGACGACGCAATTTCGTAGCGTCGAAGTTTTTGGGCAGGGGATTGTAAAACTCGCGAATAGAAAGGTTTCATGGACCACTTTTCACCCTCCGCTACGCTCCTTGCAACGAACACGCAGCTAGTGCGCATGCGTGCCGCTAGCGTCGTCGGCAAAACTCCGGATCTCGCACCCCGTTGCGGAAAGCGTTGAGAAACAGCGAGAACGATCCACCAAAAAACTCGCTAATGTTGCGCCATTAAAACAGTAAGCTTACTGAAGGTAGTCGAACGTGTCCCCTTTGGTCTCAGGCAATGGAACGCAGCCTTCAACCGTCGAACAAGGAAACTCGCGAAGCTTCCCATCGGCCTTCCGCTTCCTGAAGAGCACGTTCATCGGGATCGTCCAGAGTCCCTTATACCTTAGTTCGGGACAGGGAGGAATCACGCAGGCCGTCTGTGGACCGTAGTCGAGCGTGTAAGGGAAGACCGGGTCTTGATGGCCCCTGATCCGTAGGTGAGGTAGCGACGAATCGTACTTCAACTCCGTCTCGTTGATCATCCGATAGCTGTTGTCGCCACCGGTTACCAGTAGCGGTGCTCGCATGCCGACGATGTCGGAGGCAGGAACGTCTGCCAATTTGGCTATCAGCGCGCGCTGACTGAAGATTTCGTCCTTCCAGCCTTCCGAGCTCAGGTTCTTCCAGTAGTCAAGGAAGGTTGAGTCCCTGTAAGGCATCGAGGATTGCTGATAGTCAGCTCTATGGATTCAGGTTTAACTTGAAGCACGTATGTACACACAACGTTCTCTCAAACTCAACGTACAGGTATGTGCTATCGTGATCAGCATGAGCGCGCATAGCTCGCTATGCTTGTTAGGACCATATGCCAGACTTTGAAGACGCTCTGGTTCAAACCATGTGTAGAAAGTATAGGTTTCAGTCTTTGAACAATTTAGCAAATGGATAGATAATGTGGTTTCTGGAAACTGCAGTCATAAAAAAAGGCCAAATCGAGTGCTGTCGCTCATATTCTGCCTGGATGTGTTTTGGTGCCGGTGCTTTGAATTTTTAAGCTTCTATAGCTGCATGATTCGTTGGGGATGCTACGAACGATTTGATACATATTAGCTTGTACAAGATGCTCACGTGGCAGCTATTAGGGTTGAATCAGTTGGGCACTATGGTTTTACGAAGCTGCGAATATCTACGCAAAAAATGGACGCATCAACGTAACTTAGAAAAACAAAAAAATGCGTTTACGCCATGTAACGGTAAGTGGATCGGAAGTTAGATTTATGTGTTACCTTAACGTCAGAAAATTTGCAATTGTCGCGCGACAATATGACAAAAATTATTGATCTTCACGTTCAAGGCAGTAACTCTAACGGCGCCACAACGGGTAAGACATTCAGACACGCGCCTGATACACCACAAGCCTACATCTAATTTCTGTTCCTGCAATAATGTTATGAAAGTTTTCGGTCAAAACAAGTTTAGTGTTAAAAATTTTCGAAGGCCTGGTTGGGATTTGTTTTCAATTCATATAGGCATATACTATTCCATATAAGGAGTATCTGCAGTTTTAATGTATCAATTGCGTCGGGAGTGTCACTGTCAGTGATAGCAGTTTTTCGAAGTACGCAAACATTATGACTAAATGACTCACTTAATATGAAACGTAAGCTATTTATGACTAACCATTCAAAAACTACAAAAAGCATGATTCTAAAAAAACACTAAAGACCCAGCCACCCCCTACATGGCAGCACCCTTTGTTAGGCAACCCTGAAAATCGCCAAATGTAATGTTTAAACTGCGAAATTGAACCGCTAAATGCCTCAGTCACCAAAGGCTGAATAGTGTTTAACAATGCAATGTCGAAAGACACAATATAATTTACACGATAAAAGTCTCATCGGATGAGGAGGAGCGATGTTTGTTAAAAAACGTAATATATGTGGGGTCGAAGAAAGGTTTATGGGACCTCAAAAATTATGCCTACATACAGACAAAAGTATTTCAATAAGAAATACCAATCAATCAGCAAAAATAGGTAACGTTCTGATTACCATCCGATTCAGTTTTATTTTTACAAATATGTTACGCACTTTAAAAAAAAAAAAATCTAGTTTATTCCAGACCTTGCTACAATAACATTGCCTTTCAGATTGGATATTTCCTCTCACGCGAATTCGTTAGCGCCCACCAAGAGACAAGCATACTTCCGATAAAAATTTCACGAGTCCGCTAAAGTTACCCATCGCGCAGCAGGCACAAGGCTGCCAATGCGAAAACGTGGATCAAATTCTTATCATTTGCGTTTTCAGTATCGCCGGCCTTGCGCCTGTTGCACGAGTGTTAACCTCGTGCAGCCCCACGCTTCGCACGTGTTTCAAGTCGTCCTAAAATTTGCTGATTTAGGGGTTTTCGATGGCGCTCACCAAGTTTTCTAACATAAAGAACATAAAGGGTGTGTTTCTTTTCAATCACTAAAAAGTTGCATTGTCAATTAAAAAATATATTTTAATAATTAGTGTGTTCTTTTACAATGCCTGGCGTCCGCCCCGGTTGGCAATCTGTTTCCGAAAAAAATAAAGGGTGAATCAAATCACCAGGCTCGGTCTCAATTGGACCGTAAAAATCGACGCCATCACGTAGCAATCTAAACTTTTCGTCAAAGGTGTATTTGACCTGTCGGTTTTTTCATGTAAAATTACAAACTATAGCACCCTTTCTCTACAAAATAGAGCCAAGAAACTTCTCAGGGTCTACGGCGGGCGGCGACATAGAGGACGAAGTCGAGTTGCGGGGCGCGTTTTGCGAGCGTATTGATAGATGGGGCGTCGAGAGCAGCGTCGGAAGGTGCAGCCGACCAGCGAAAGAAAGCGGACGACACGCAGACGTAATCCGTTGGCAGCAAAAGCGTTGTCGTTATGCAGGCACGTTTTTGTTTTCTTACTTTAGATTTTGCTTTTATTGTTTGAAATATTTTTTTAACCGAAGGCACATAACAAAAAGATTATGTTCATTTTAATAAACCACGCTGGTCGCGAGCCGCCTCGATAAAGAAGTAGCGAAGTCTATCAATACGCGCGCCACACGCGCCCCGCAACTCCAGCTGGTCGTCTGCGTCGCTGCCCGCCGTTGACTCTGGCAAGTTTTGTGGCCCTATTTTTCACAGAAAGGGAGCTCCGCTTTCTAACTCTGCAAGAACAAACGGATGTGGTGAAATACACCTTTGAAGAAAGCTTTCGATTGCTACGTGCTGGCGTCGAATTTTACGGTCCATTTTAGAATGAGTCTGGTAACTTAAATCACACTGTATAAAAAAAAAATCTAAAACGCCCTATGTTTAGGGATGGTTGAACGCATTCCACAAAAACACCCGGCATATTACCTGTAAAGCCCAATAATTTAAACAGCACGTACGATATGGAGCGCAACGCAATCTCGTGGCCGTTGTGATGTAGCTCGTGGACGGACGGGTAGTCGACGTACTCGTGGCTCACAAAGAAGGTGGCTCCGATATTGCAGCCGCTGCGCTTGTTCTTCCTCTTCGTGGGCGCCAACAGGTCGCGGTAGAACGGCATGTTGCCCCAGTTGACGGCGCCGTCGAAGGAGAGCGTTACAAACTGCGGCATCTCCGTCACTGTCAAGTTGTTCGGAGGCCGAGTGGTCGCGCAAAGGCAGTTGTCGCGGGCCTTGCACGTTTCGGGACCGCACATGTCGCCGCCACTCACGATGACCGTATTCGCGACGACGGTCACCAGAAGCGATGAAACCACAAGCACCGTAGGCATTGTGTTCTCGTTAGAAGGTAGCGAATTAAGAATATTCAATGAAATAGCACGCAACTAAAAATTGTCAAAAATGGTAAACTAATGCTCGATGCCGTCGAATTCGAAGGGTAAAAGAGGTAGTACGTGCGGACCGATCGTCAAGCCCCACTAAAGAAGAACGATGGCGCCATATCCTTTACTTATATAAGCGCTGTGTTTTGCTGCGTTCCAACTCCAGTTGAATGCCAATTGGAGATAGGGAAATTGCACGATAAGGCGGCAACTTTCACCGCCGTGCTATCAATACAAGGGGTCCATTTTGAAAGTAAACACGTTCACTAATGGTTAGTAGGCGTTGTTTCTCAGCAGTAGGTAACAGTACTAGACGCGTGCAGATCTCATCTACAATTCCCTTGGCGCATTCGGCTCGATTCAAGAGCGCTCCATCCTCGCACCTTTAGTGCGGTAGGTGCGTGCGCTTGCAGGACAACTGTGGATACGTCAATACTATAGCGTGGACTTAGTACGTCTTGGTGACTTGGAACTACTTTGACTTAAGTAATTAGATTTTTACAGCCATTTAAGCGTCAAAGGTCGAGCAGAGTAATAGGCATGAAAAAAACATCGATCACATATCGCTGCTATAGGGTTTTTAGAAAACCAAAAAGTAGCATTGTATGCTTTAACTACCGCCGTGATCTAAACAGACAGTTGTAGAGTATCGGCAATTCCAGCACTTTATGTTAAGTATCATGGCTCGTTCGAAGTGTAATTATATATTTTCGCAAACTTAGACGCTGCAAAGTTGCGAAATATCACACTTACAAAAAAAAAAAAGGAAAAAATATATTTCCAATCTAGTTTTTGCGTAGGTGATCTGCTGATCTCTATGTAATAGCTATATATCAAGATGTAATAGACGTTCTCAGTCACTCATAAATACATCCATCTACCCTAACAAAACGCACAGGCTATGATACCTACTATGTGTTTCAAGTTACAGATCCATGTTACAGGTCCATTCCGTAAACTTGGTTTCATCTAGTGTCAGACTTTTAACTTATAACACTTTTGTGCGATAGAAACTGGAATATGCCAGCCTTGTCTGGGATCCCTCCACTAAAAATAACATTTCAAAGCTGGAAATGGTTCAAAGGTGCCCGGTTGGATTCATCTATGAAAACTTTAAAAAAGATTAGACTTTCCATCACACCTTATGAAAACGAATGGCATAGCTACACTTGAGCTGCGTAGGACGCTCCCCAGACTAAAATGTTCATCTCGTATGGTACGAAACAATGTACAGCTTGGCACACATAGTCACCTCATCCCGTTAATGACACAACCTACGAGGCACCATAATCGATATTCATTAACACCAATTTTTGAACGCACTAATCGTTTCAAACTTTCGTTCTTTCCCCGCACCATCTCGAAATGGAACTCTCTTCCTTCTAGCGTTTATGAGGCTTCCGATTTTTGTGATGTCATTGATAGTTATTTTTCTTAGATGTGCTTACTTTTTTTGTATAAATATCTTGCATGTAAGTATTTTGCAGGTCGCTCTCTTGTACTGTATTTATTTATATATGCCTCGAATATGTATATCAATGTGTTTTATTTTTGGTTTAAAAAGGGCTTATTTGTGTTTTACTTGTTGTTCTCTCCACTCCTGCTTGGGCCAGTCTTTGGCCTGTAGTATTTGCTAAATAAAAAAAAAACATTATTTACAGAATTATTCAAAATTTGAAAACCGGATATATTAATAGATTTAACCCTGATAACATTCTGCGCGCTTTTCTTCTGAACTTCGAACACCTATTAGCTTAACTTAGAAATGAAAACGGAGTTTGAATAACTTTTCTGCGCGCTTTTAATTTCCAGAACCATATTAAGATTGTCAAGACTGCGCACGTATACGACCGTATAAGTGCTCAAAATACAACCACCACAGGCAAAACATATACGCCCTCTCCTGAGTGCTATTCATCCTCTTGTCCTCGTTTTTGTTTCTTTTCGTATATTTTTATTATGAATAACAAAATATATAGTTCAAAAATTGTAGTTCAAATACCGATTGCTCCCTAGAGCGCATGTAAATAGATATACGTGGTGTTTCATCTTAATTCGAACATATTCTTTTTAAGAAAGGGCGAGCTTGTTGATGTTACCTATTTTTAAAAAAAAAAAGTTTGGCAGCGTAATATTTTTTTGGGAAATAGAAGTTCGATGGCTGTCATTTTCACCGTGTATTTATCGAGCTCGGTGTACATCAGATGAGGGAATAGCCGTGTCGACAAATGGGCTAATTAACTAATATCTGTTCATTAACGTTTTTTTAATTATTAGTTTCATGTGTACTGTAGCAAGTTAAAAGGCATTCATTATGAGATGCTACACTAACTTGAACAGCCTTGCGGGATGTCAGCTGGATTCCAGATATTTACCGATCACTTTTTCCGCTTTTTGTCGCCCGAGTTGGGCCCCGGTCTGACGGAGGCTATAGAGCGAAGGGATTGCGCCATGACGTCGATTCCTCCTTTGCTTGAGTCGCATTGCTGTCGCCACCTGCGGTGCGGACAGGTCGGCTGAGGAGCATACGCAGAACGGAGGAAACGATGTCACTGGCACGCAAAGCCGCCTCGTGAGTTAGGACAACATTTCACGCCCCGTAGTGGCCACTACCAATTGTTAACGTTAAATGTTTTCGGGCTAAATGTTCAGCATTTCGTGGAGCCCAAAAGTGAAGCCTGGATAAAAGCGTGGACGAGAGGCTCGATACCGATTGGTTGACGGGTGGGAGAGGAGGAGTGAGGCGCTGGAAGCTGATTGGTTAGTGGGAAGTCATGTGACCAGGGGGGTAGGTGAGGAAGAGTGCGGTAAAAGAGGAGTAGCTCCACCACCTGTACGCACTGAGGGAGAGGAGCTCGAGAGTGTGGGAAGCTCTGGAAGATCGCCATGTTTCTCAACCCGATTAGCGGTATTATCGCTTCATTCTAGGAACAACTATCAAGGGTACACATGGCACGCGTTAAACTATCTAACGAAGTGCTCCGTGAATGTAGGCGTCTAGAAACTCAGAGTATCGTCAAACGTTTGTGACGCTAGAACGTTTCATCTACGAAATACAATTGCCTAGCAATTTGGCAAAACATTTTAATCACGATTTAACGTCACGGCTAGACTATAATGATGATGGGCGTCAATTCTTCAACTAAATTATGCTCCCAAAAATAAAAAGTAAGCAATTAGTTGAATCTTTTCAGTTAATGATTGTAATTACAACTGTGTTGTGTGTATGTTTAGACAACCGGAAGTTAGCCCGAAAGGAGCATCTGTTGTCTCTGCTGTATTTCAGAAATTTTGCCGCTGCGGTACCACCGATAGCCTGGGGTTTTTAACAAGTACCAGGCAGTAGTGATGCATGAACCCAAGCCGGTACGATGCTCATTCAAATAGAAATAGGCAGGGGCGGGGTTTGAACCCAGAATTCTTGGGTTTTGCAGCGCTTTAAGTTATTTACCGAAGTAATTGACCGATTTCACCTTTGTTAGCGGTCCCTATGGCACGCAACTTGCCACCAAGGACAAAACACCCTAATGCAAGTTCGGTTATTTTGATTCTGATCCCTCTAAAACAAGAAAAGGAAAACTGCCCTCTGCATACAAATGCCAGTCCATTGTCTTCTGTCTGCTCTCAGTTCCACAAGAATGACTTATCATCAATTTCTCCATATCTCTTTTTTTATCAGGTGTTGTCTATACTCTTTCTATCAGCAGGCGTTGTGTCTGGCAGGAGTGCACTTCCATCGAAAACGCAAATTATGTATGCGTGCCTTTCTTGTCAATTTTTTCGATCGTTTCTGTTTTATCTTGCTTCAAGCTGGGAAATTCCCGCGTCACAGAGGCTGAAAATAACAAAGCACAATTGGGGCAATAAGCACTCGGAGCAACTCCATCACAAGGCGACATATCTGTCGAACGTAATCGAACAGGTCTTCATAATTCAAATCATTGTGTTTTTTGTGTGTTTTTTTATCTCTGACCACTTATTTAGAAAACAACCGTCAGAATTTACAATTAACGTTGTCAGCAGCATCATAAATGCGTATGTAATATCAATTTAAATTTCAAATTTAAAATAGTATAAACTACGAGGGGAGGGCAAAAAGCTAACAATTGTTTGCTTGGCGAGGCCTCTCCCACCATTTTATCGGCAAGGGCGTGTAGACGGAAACAAAAAAAAATTAATCGAAGAAATACGCAGAAGTAGCACAATCACTACAGAGATAAAAATACAAAGCACTCATGTTTACACGCAATCGCTGGAACGAACAAAATATATTTTAGGGAAACAAACAAGTAAAAAAAAGTCACGCAACCGGATAAAAAAAATCAATCATTTTTATATTAGAGAAAGATGCAATCGGATGAATGATTAAAATAAACATATTGTTGATGAAACGTCGTGTCGATGTTTCTAAAGTAGTGTTGTTTCTTTTACTAAATTATTGAATAACGATACGAGATGATGCATTAACATTTGGGTTCCGTAATTTGTTGTACTGAAGGGTGCTGGTCCAAACGTCTCCCTTGCGAAAAGCATTGCATTTTGAGTTTTGTGCTAAATCTACTATATGGTAGATCAGGGAACTATTAATTCTGCGGCCTGTTGCGTGCCTTAAAAGTAATGTATAATTCTAGAGATTAGGGTGACCACCCGTCCCGCGACTCGCGGGACTGTCCCGCAATGAGCGCTCATGTCCCGCGTCCCGCGAGAAATACCGAAATCTTCAAAATGTCCCGCATTTCACATTGTCGTAACATCCAGTACGCAAATGATGGCGCTTCCGAACAACCGGCCACGGGGAAGCGCGGAGGTCGCTGATAAACCTGTGAATCTCGATGGTATGCCATTTTCTATCCAAGCACTGCGGGAAGCGACCGTCATTCTTGCAGGAGACGGACGCGCATACGCCGTTGTGCCTCTCTTTCTGATGGCAAAATATTGCAAGCGAAAGTTTCTCGCCAAAAGTTGAAAAATAAACTATTATATTTATTTGCAAATCATACTGTGTCGTGCGAAAGAATTGCTGTGGAATGCTTTTTTTTTTTTTTTTTTTTTGTGAAAACGGCCACACAAGGCAAAAAAGCTTGTAACCCGCAACGGCCGAAAAAGCAACAACATTAGGTTGTAATTTTGAGCATGTTAGTATAAGGGTAAGTATCGACAGGAAACCATAAGCCAAAAAAGATTTACTGTTTCTTATTTCGTTTTCATGCATTGGGGTCTGTTGCAGTCTATATTTATGTTTTCAACTTAGACACCTTTAATAAAATATTTTCAAATACAATTAAACAAGGAATATATCATTGTGAGTGAAAATTATTTTAGCTTAATTGTCGCTACACAATTTGAAGGTGTATAATATGCTTTCGAACAGCACAAGATCTCGGGGTGTGCGTGTTGGTGAACTACCTTTAATAATTTTTTCTTGAGGCGTGAAAATACCGTCCTCCCCTTACCCCCTCCCCCGGTCAGGGTGTCCCGCATGTCGCCGGCAAGAAGGTGGTCACCCTACTAGAGATCGGTGACCTGAACGAGATGCAGTGTATTAAAAAGGGGCTGCGTATGGGTGTCATATGAAATACTGCTGATACTTCGTACTGTTTCCTTTTTTTTTTTCTTTTGAAGTTCATGAACGCAGAAAATTATCTGGCCCGGGGATACCTCGGCATACAGTCACAGCTGTCCCTGAAGTCACGCTGCTTTGGTGACGCTGCTATTGGCCGGGCGCATGGCAAGGCGCATAGCGCGAATCTGGTTCCTGCGCACGTGTATTGCCCACACCTCGTGGGGGCTTGCTTGTAGACAGTGCGTTGGCCTACACAGACTCTCCTACTGCACTCGAGGAGTCGACGTTGCGCGGGCAGAAAACTCTGTTTCGCTCGCGCACGCACCGCCTCGTGGCGCCAGGTAAAAGTGCGAACACTTGGATCTCGCCAGGTGGCGGGGTTTTCTGCTTGCACGGTTGGCAGGGCCCGCCGCTATTCATTCCTCTCCGTAGAACTTGATTTGCCTGTGTACTATCAAATGTAACGCTAGCTACCGCTCGTAATGGCGCCAGTCTCAATTTATAATTATACGTAAACAATGACATATAGAAAGTGCAAATTCATAAAAGTGTATGATGCTACTACACTCTGTTCACCCGACCGCAGCCAAGGCTACAAGCTCGAGCTAGCCCGCGCTCTTGGCTTTGAAGTATTCATTTCTAGCTCGACCGCTCGTTCTGCGGAAGAACACTTCAAAGCAGCGACCTTGAGCTCTCGTGCTTGTGGTAATAGAAAGTTTTAGTAGATGGTGTTTTCGGGCCCCGCTCTTTGTAACGGGAGCTCGCGCTGCCACTGCTATGCGTGCTCTGAAGAGCGCGCCTGTAGCGGTAGCAGGCCTTCAAAAACGATCTACTAAAACTCCCTATTGGCTGTGGTCTTAGCTTAAGAGTGTCACCACCTGGTGGAATTTTTCTTAACCCAAAGTGAGGATACTTCAACTTCCCCCGCTGGTGCAAGAATGTGAGATGCCAAGCCTCTGTGCACTATGAAAATAAAATATAACCGCGTGAACAGCACGTGCGCTACACACAGTGAGGAAAACGTAAGCACCCCTAGCGAGCTTATCAGCGCGAATAGCTAAAACCAGAGCCGTTTATACTGAGAGAGTTTGGCCTTCTTAAGGAGATTTTGGCAGTCTGACAACCACAGCAGCGTAGTCTGACAACCGGGGGATGACTACTTCCGTCCGCCATATTGTGGATCTGCCTCATAGGAACTCTACGCGATTTCACAGGAATGAACAAGACAAAGAAGTAACGCCATATTGTGTTATCGCAAAATCCGCTGGTTCTAGCGGCCAACAAGCTCCGCCCATCGGCCAAACTCTCTCAGTATAAACGGCTCTGGCTAAAACAGCTGTCGTCGTCACTTCTTCTCACACTGCGGCGAAATGCTGCGGATTCTTGTCATCTCGAAGGTTCTTAATCTCTCGAGGCTAATTGCAGATCAGCGTTTGTCAAACGACGTACCTACCTCATCATACATAGACAGACTATCTCCATGTGCTTGTACTCCAGAATGCGCGGGCGCCAGAGAAGTTGTATCTCAACAAGAAATTGCATTTTTCCCATTGAAGCCACATACTTCACACTAGCAACAATACAGAATCTTTTTTTTTTCTTGGAAAGTCTCGGAATACGTTCGAAGTTTTTAGCATACCCAGTCTGATACATTCTAAGTGAATATAATAAAAACCATTTCCTACTTCTATTTTTTCTTACATTCTGGTGCT
This sequence comes from Ixodes scapularis, assembly GCF_016920785.2. Taxonomy (NCBI): domain Eukaryota; kingdom Metazoa; phylum Arthropoda; class Arachnida; order Ixodida; family Ixodidae; genus Ixodes; species Ixodes scapularis. Next base: position 146,009,168 of record NW_024609846.1, on the reverse strand, counting down.
ACTAATGGATTAGAGCGCCGTCAAATACATGAAGAAAAGAAAAAAAAAGATGGCTGAGCATTTTTTAGGCCGGAGCACCAGAGTAAAGCCGCCGGCTCAGCTGCACAAAGCGAAAAACACGAGATCATCAGTTCGATTTTTTTCGTGCGCACAAAGTTACTATCAAAATGCTTCTACTCTAGTCAGTGACAAGTTAAAAGAAATACGGGAAGGAGCCTAAACGATCCTTGCTTCGTGATTGGCTTGTTGGTGTTTCTGTGGACTGATGCTGCAATCTCAATGACCGTGCAGCAACACTAGGCTGTCAGTGACTATTAGGGTCGCTTGATAAGTTCGTTAAATGTTTATGAGATGGCGCTACAATCCATGCGATGATATTACGGCTGGCAACTATGACTCTTCGAACTAGCTCCGCCCTAATTTCAGCCACGCGCGACACGTGGTTTACGATCGAAGATTGTTTGAAGAGGACACTTCATCAGGCTACCACGAAAGTAGAAAAAAAAATAAAGAAGTTCCGCGCGGTTATCAAACATTTTTATTTTAAATCAAAGTGGACGGCTGCACAGATTAAAGCCGAGTTGGGCGAAGTTTACTGGGGTTTAGCACCATTGTTGAAGACGGTCTATTTATGGATCAATGAGTTTCAACGTGGCCTAACATCCACTGAAGATGAAACGCGTTCCGAACGCCCACTTGAGGCCACCACGAAGGAAATCGTCGAAAAAATTAGCGACATCGTTTTGGAAGACCGTCGAGTGAAAGTGCGTGAGATCGCTGAAAGTGTAGGCATCACAACTGAACGTTTTCGCAATATTCTGCTCGGAATATTGGGCATAAAAAAAGCTGTGTGCCAAATGGGTGCCGAAACTGCTCACTGTCGACCAAAAGCCCGCTCGAAAGGACGCTTCAGTGTAGTGTTTGACAGTGTTGAATCGCAATCCGAAGGACTTTTGGCGTCGATTCGATTCGTGACCATGGAGGAAACTTGGATCCATCTGTCGATAACTGAGGCCGAGGCAGCAGTCAAAGCAGTGGACATCGACTGGGGAGAGGTGCGCCGAAGGAGGCAAAGACCGTCTTGCCAGTTGGAAAAGTGATAGCCACTGCTTTTGCTTGTTGTTGTTTTTTTTATTGTGGATATTCAAGGAATTATCTTGGTCGACTACTTGGCGAAAGGTAAACAAAAAACAAAAAAAAAACAGGGGCCTGATATGTTGCATTATTCGATCGTCTAAAATAAGAACTAAAAAATAAAACGGCTCAGAGTGGCGCACACAGAAAAAGTGTTCTTTCACCAGGACAATGCGCCAGCCCACAAATCGGCCGTCGGAATGGCAAAACTGCAAGATCTGGGCTTCTAGAAGATTCCTCACCTCCCTATTCTCGAAACTTGGCCCCGTGCAACGTTTTCTTTTTCCCAGAATTTAAATGTGGCTCGATGAGAAAAACATTTCCTCGAATGGGCCGGCCATTATATTTGAAGCATATTTGGTAGACATTTGAGAAATACATGATGGGGAAAACAGCTCAGAAAACACGGACTACGAAGAGGAACAAACACGACAGGACAATGCTGTACTCTCAACTAAAAATTTTAATAAAAGAAACAAAGACAGAAAAACCACGAATGGTCATTTGTGTGTTAGTGAACCGTCATTGGCGCTGTCAGCCAAAGAAATTTCCTTCCTGCGGCAAAACATGAGTCACGTAGTGAACGGGTAGTTTATTGACACGCTTCACGGTTGGCGAGAATGGTCCTTTGTTTTTGTGCAATCTTTTAAGATACTGTGTATGGTTTTTCTGTCTTTGTTTCCTTTATTAAAATTCTTCAGTTGCGAGTACAGCATTGTCCTGTCGTGTTTGTTCCTCTTCGTAGTCCGTGTTTTCTGAGCTGTTTTCCCCATCATGTATAACGTCAACCAACTGGCCCAGTTCTCCACCTTATTACATTTGAGAAAGCCTATTTTTCCGACGGAATGAAGAAAGTCAAAACTCGCTGGCCCAAGTGTGTTGCACTCAGTGGATATTGTTCAGATATAGAATAGATTAAAAAAAAACAGTCGTGTTTATCTTGCTTTTTTACCATACTTATCAAACGATTCTATTTGACTATATCAAAACGTAGTCAATGCCACAGAGGCTCAATCAAGCAGCGCCAGAGGCCACGGTGACGCTTGTCAATCTGGACCTGTGTTGCAGCTGGATAATCTGTCAAGAAAAGAAACTCACCTCACGCATTAGTCTGTGCAATATGTGCCTGTACGTAACGGCTCATTGTGTTCTGCCTTATGATAAATCTAGTAAAGTAAAATGTATTCGAGCTGCCCATGGTAAGAAGTAATCCACTTAACGTTTACTAATTCGAGACTTTAACAATACACTTTGAATGACCTGCTTGACGTTTACTTTAGTAATACTGCCTTAAGTATGCACTTTTAGTATGCACAGCTTAGTTTTCGGACTGCGTCGACGCGCGTAGAGGGCCGTTAAATACCAAGAATACCAAAAGTCTTTTGAATGTATGATTCAAGAACTGAATGTGTGCTAAGAACATACTTGAAATGTACACTTAAAGTATGTTTTAGCATACATTCAGTATCTGAAGCATATTTGCAACATATTCTTATGAAGCATTTATAACACAAAAAGTATGTACAGTTTTTGTTTCATACAATTAAAAAGTGTGCGTTCTTCCTATTGTTTTTTTACCAAGATTAGGCACAAACGTTTTTAGACGTTACGTTGTAAATTAACCCCCCAGTGTAAAATTATAAGTAAATGTGCGGATGCCATGTGTCGAATAATAGTTTAATCATCCAAAAAGTTCCATTGTGAGCGTTTGCTCCTTGAGATAGCGTCCATCACAATATGTATCTCTGTCTCAATGGAGTGTGTTCTTTTTGTATTTTTTTCCGAGGCGAGCAAATGCAAATTCGACCTTAAAAGCACTATCCGAGAGAGAATTTATTAATAGTTCTTGTTGCTTCCGATATCTACCTATCTTACTCATTTTTTCCGAAAGTACTCATTCAAGCCACAAAGCAAAACAGATATTGCAACAGAAAGTGCACTACATTGAATCGAAGTCAAACTTGCACAAGGTGAATTTTAATGTTTATTTAGATATACAATATTATTTCAAATATATTCTCAAAACTACCCTCAATAACAAATTAAGAGCTACAAAGGTCATGACATGTTACTGAATGATTGCTTCAAGCCCCTGACCGTACCTTTGAGCGATGCGATGATTTGATCATGTATCAAGCTTCAGGATAGAGAGCTCAACATGGTGCATTTATCCCCCCTTCTATTTTGTTTCTTCATTGCCCAGTCGTCGAGCCTTCTTCTGGTATCTGATCTTCAATCAGAACTTAAACTCGTAAACCAGCATCATTGGATCTCCCCAGGGTCAACAAGACAAGCCAGTGAACGTCTTATCGAAATACATCGTGCATTATTTGGGCAATCCTCAAATCACTCAAAATAATCCCGCCCCCTACCCCTTTTGTTGCAATGATTAATCTCTGGCACTTAGTCTGTAGGCTTTTTTTATTAATAATGTCCCATTTACTTGTGTTTTGCCCAGAGCTTTGGCTTGCGGTATCGTGTAAATAAAATAAATAAACAAACTAAGCTGCAGATAAAATAAATAAACAAACAACAGTCACGTGAAAATCCTTTTGCTCTAACCTTGAGAAGTAATCGTGTATGGGACCCGCGAAGCTCGAAAAGAACAGACACAGATACAAAAAAAAAACAAAAAAACACAACGTTTGCTCCATCCCTAATTGCTTGATCCGGTGAGAAACCGCGTCGGAAGTTGCTCTGCCTCTAGGTTCCGCTTCATCCTCGATCAGTTTCTCAAATTGAAACAAACGATTGCTCTAAGGTCCAAGGTTCGTGTAAGTCCAGCTTTGGTTGCGTCTTGACCTTAGAGCGACCTTTGTGACCGGTATATTTTTATTTGTTTATTTATTTGTGAAGTACAGATCAGCAAGAGGTTTTAACGTAAAAAATACCTGAAACGGAATTTTTTTTGTTTCTATCAAACACCCTGCATAACAATTTAAAAAAAAACGCTGTAGAAAAAAAAAACTCAACAAAATTATTTTGTTATAGCCGTATACCTCTTGGTAAATTTGGAAATATATGTAATTGATATATATATCGAAAACAGAAGTGATCCGGTACGGACCCTTGCAGAACGCCCGACGTCAATTCAGCATAAAGATTTGTTTACCATTAATAGCTACACGTTGTGTACGAATAAACAGATAGCAACTTATTCATCCAAGAAGGAAACAAGGTAAGCCCACGAGCTACAATACATTCTTAGGAAACAAATGAGATGCTTTATCAAATTCGTTTTTTTTTAATCTACAAGAAACCCTTCAACCTTAATATTTTTATTGAGTGAAAGTAAAATGTCACGCAAAAATGTGATGTGCTGCTTGGTACATGACAAATCATTTTTTTAAAAGGTGCTGGAACGGAATAAAATAACGATTGACTGAAGATTATTTACCGATGTGTTCGTATTTATTATGTGTTTTAGCATATATGAACAAAACACGTGGCTTCATTCAAGATATTAGATAATTTAGTTTTGCTACTGAACAGTTCACGTAATCAACTTGAATCAAAGCACGGGTAATTAAAAGCGTGTACGACACTCGGCAGAAAATCGAGAGCTGCCATTTTTGTCTCAGGCAAAAACAGAGCAAATAGATGCCGGCTAAACATAATCTTAATCATTTTGCGCAAACGGAGCAGAGTCTAAAATGCATCAGTAGGGCGTCATTACCACCACAGTAGACTTCCACCAGCTAAAAGACAGTCTCAAGCCGTGCCGCTCTGCTGGGACTTCACAAGAAGGTCTGTTCTTTTTCTTTATATATATTTTTTTTGTTTTTGCACGTACATAGCGCAATAAGCTCATACAGAGCATGCGATATCTGTCCTATCTCATGGAAACGTTAAACTAGCGGCCACCAAAGATCTGTCTTATGACGTAGTTCTCAGTAGAAAAAGCGAGCGCTCGCTCAAGTCCGAAATCGTAGCTGCACCGTGGATAAAGCAGCAATTTTGCCTACCGGGCGATCCCGCTTTTAGCCATTAAATCACGCTCCGATGTACAGGTGACTGCCCAAAATGCATTGTGCTTAGTCCAGTCGCAATTTAGGCATGGAGTGAGCGGCCTCCCTTGCTCGGGGCTTTTCCATCGACCTTCATGTCATGGAGGAGTTCTTCAACTAGACACAAGATAGCGTTCCCATGGGACAGAAGAGAGCTCGAATGCTTCGTATAAGTTTCATGAGCACTTGACTCAGATGTCACAATAGAAGAATTTTTGGTAATATATTTTTTATAATTTATTGCTATTTCGCTTCCCCTTAGAAAAATTATCAATGAGTTTCAGTTCAGTTTCGTATGTATTCTATAAGAATACATTACCAACTCAATTGAAAACTATTAATAAATTTGTAAGGGTTCAGTTAAGATCCGAATTATATAGCGTCATTTTGTTTAATGCACAATTATTTCAATATACGTAAAAAGTAAAAAAAAAAAAAGATACGTCGTGCATAAAAACAGATTTTTTGTCCTGTGTTGTGCTTATTTTTTAACTTTTTTTATTTTGAAAATAACAGCGCGCCCTTATTTTAAGGTATAAGTATACTGCCTCCAATGTATCGGCGTATTGGAGCATTACTATTTTCCCGTATTTCAACGCGAAGTGGCTTGCTTCTGCATTGAGTCGTCCGAACGTTATTTTAGGAGAGCGGAGCTTCGCTAATTTGAAGCTTCTTCCGAATATTTGAAGAGATGAAGAAAAAGAGTGAGAAAGAAAGAGAGAGGGAGAGAAAAATAAATGGTCGACGTCGCTAGGCCTTCAGAATCAACATCATAAAGTCCACTGTCTGCTCACCAAAGTTATAACGTCGCACCGTCGCGCCTTAACGCGCCGTCAATGACCCGCTTACGTTCGAACGTACAAGTATCGCCTTGTTTACAAACAATCAAACAAGAGTGAACTAATACAGCAACCGAGGGCCAGACATACTGTTTTAAGTTTCGAAACATGGATTTATTGCATCCCGACCGTGTGCCGACGTCAAAGGCCGACTTCGCGTTTCCCCCTTTTGGTCCTTTACTTATCTCCCGGCTCGTCTTATTAAATCAACGCCTCCGGTCCGATCAACGCGAGTGACCAAAAATACCGAAACTAAGAGGGTTAACCCCAAAGATAACATCCGACCTTTAACGCCGCGGTGAGGAGAAAAGTAAAGTGTTAGGTGGAGAAGGACAGGAGGCATTGACTTCAAACCTTCCCCACTACATTGCTGCCATAACCTGCCAATCAAGCTTCTTAGAAAATGTTACTCATCATCTCTCATCCTGCAGACTAGCACGGATGTACGATTATTTTTTGTAACCCCACCCCTTATTTAATACTCTCTAAAAAGGCGTCTTTAATGTAATAAAGTCAAGTGAAGTGAAAGCGCATTGTTGTAGAAAAGTTTTAGTACTTCAGTCCTCTGGAACGGAAATACAGACACGTCTATCTACGTCCTCATAATATATATATATATATATATATATATATATATATATATATATATATATATATATATATATATATATATATATTTATATATATATATATATATATATATATATATATATATACAACGGGCATGGTGGCGGGAGGCCGACGGCGGGGGTATATAACTGAGAAGAAAAAAACCCTTGGTGGAAACAGCAACAACGGACGATTTATTCTTCGTTACGTTTCGGTTTCGGCCGGAGTCCGGCCTTCGTCAGGAAGAACTTTTAGAGATGAACGCGGGTTGTATTTATACAATGCTACGGTCGAGTCCAAGTTTCAAAAACGGCGGGATCACCGGTTGGAGTTTCCATATATATATACATGACGACATCGGTCCTTGCACTCAGTGATTTTATAGTGTTCCGGATATATATATATATATATATATATATATATATATATATATATATATATATAATATATATATATATATTATATATATATATATATAATAGTATATTATTATTATTATTATTATTATTAAATTATTATTAAATTAAAATACCATTAAATCCATGGCCTTCCCTGCACCCAATGAAGATCTTTAGGTTGAGCTTGATGATATAGCACAAAAACTCGGCATTTCCGACTTTCATCCTTCAGAGGTTGAGGCCGTTCATCGCCTGCCCTCTTCGCGTGATACCATTCCCATTACGTTGGTCAGGTTTCGCTCTGCGCGTGCTAGGGACCGCTGGTTGAGGTTGCGTAGCTCACTGGGTACTCTCGCCCGCGAACGAAAACTCCCGAAACTCTTTTTTAACGAGAACTTGACACAGACGAACAAGGAGCTCTTTTGGAAAGCCCGGGCGAAAGGCAAAGTTAAACAATATCGATATGTCTGGGTTAAAAACGCAAAGATCTACGCAAAAAAAGCAGAGGGAGCCCCACTCATTCTCATTACTTGTGTCAATGACTTAGAGCTCATTGCCTAGCAACCATGACCTTCACATTTTTTGACTGCGATGATTTCAATTCAATCTTGAGTAATTTTGACTCCTCAACTAGCGGGTTCACCATTATTCACACTAATATTCGTAGTGCTAGGAAGTATTGGGAGCAATTTGGTCTTATAGCCAGTTCCCTATACGATCTTGTCGACGTGTGGGTCTTAACGGAGATAAATGTACCAGCTGCTTCTGTTGATCAATTCTCAATACCTGGTTATCAGCAATTCTTCCACACTCGCCCTGACAGGATAGGTGGAGGTATTGGGGTTTTTGTCAAAGATTCATGGGGTACAGAACAGTTAAAAAATACTTTCGTTCATGCAGAGTCTGTCACTTTCAAAATTTTCAACTCAGTATACTCTATTGCATTAGTCGCCTGCTATCGCCCTCCATCAGAAAGCGCTTCGTCTTTTTTAGTTAAATTGAGAGCTTGCTTGACTGACCTTCAGGCCGAGGAACAACTTTGCGTAGTCGGCGACATGCACCTTGACACTTTGAAACCCACAAAGTCAACCGTATGTGACTACTTGAATCTTCTCTCAGAATTTGGTCTCAACTGTACAATTCAAGCATCTACCAGAGAGGAAACTTTGAATGAACACCTTGTTTCTGCTTGTCTAGACCACATGAATATACGCACTCACGGCCTTTCAGTTAAGTCTGCTGTCATTTCGCAGAAACTCGCAGATCACTACTTTACCGCAGTTCAACTGGTTTCTGATACGCCTCTAAGATACGCCTGTCCGGAAACAAAATTATAGAGGTTGTCGATCGGAAAATATTCGACAAATTAATCTCTTCTTATGATTGGGGACGTTTACCACCATATTCAAATCAAGAACCCTACACGAAGTTTATTAATCTTTGGCAGACTTTTACAAGATGCAGTAAAAAAATAATTACTATCAGAAAGAGGCGTGCGGAACATACATGGTTGAATAATGACATTATTGCGGCGAATAAGTATAAAGAGATATTGTGGACGCGTTGTCGTCGCTCTCCCGATAACATAGACCTGCGGAATGAATTCCGAAGTGAGCGCAACAAAGTTACTGCATTAATTCGCTCCGCTAAACGTAACTATATTAAACAGAAGTTAATAGATTCCCGTTATGATTCCCGAGTAACTTGGTCTGTTGTAAACGATTTACGAGGAGGCCACAGCGCGAAACATTCTGTCGACGAGACGATCACCAGATATTTCCCTTGTAACAAACAGTCCACGGCAAATGCGTTTAATGTACATTTTGAGAAAACTTCAAATGTTTCACGCGATAGTGAAGTTTGTCTCTCAAAAGCAGCTCCGGTGAATGTAGCGTCTGCCTTCCTTCCTGAAATTACAGAGCATGGTCTACATAGTATGTTGCTTAGTTTCAAGCCGGGTTTGTCTCCTGGAATTGATAACGTCCGGATGGCTGATTTGCGGAGAAACTATGCACCATTGAGGCATGTGATACTAAATATGTTAAACCGCTTCATAACGTCAGGTAATATTCCAGAAGATCTCAAAACAGCCATTGTCAGGCCTTTATACAAAAATGGGGATCATAGTAGCATCGAAAGCTACCGTCCTATAGCTATCGTGCCTTCACTGGCGAAACTTTTAGAAAAACACATTTTCCAGACAATGTCAGCGTTCTTAGAAGAATTTAACCTTATGTCTCCCCAACAGTACGGTTTCGTTATGGGTAAAGGTACCCAACCCTTACTTGAAGACTTTTCCGATGTTCTTCATAATGCATTTGAACATAATCTTTTCACGTGTGCACTCTTTCTAGATATTTCTAAAGCTTTCGACTCAGTCTCACATAAGGTACTTTTAAATAAGCTGTTCAGCCTCGGCTTCAGAGGCCCTTTTTACAGACTGCTAGAAAACTTTCTGTCAAGTCGTACACAACTCGTTTTGATATGCGGAGCTCGGAGTTTGAAAATGTCCCTAAAGGCTGGCGTTCCACAGGGCTCGATACTATCGCCTCTTCTTTTTAACATCTATGTCAATGATCTTCCTAAAAAGGTCAACTTCTGCACAGTATTTCAATACGCAGACGATACTGTCCTGTTGTCGAGTCATGTACGATACCATGAGGTTGTTGAGCTACTCCAATCAGATGTATTACGGCTCATGAACTGGTTTTCAGCAAATGTCATGAGGGTAAACGCGAAGAAAACACAACTAGTGTGCTTTCGTAGTCCACTAAAACAGGTTCTTTTAGACAAACCAATTTTTCTTCACAGGTCAGACTGTGTTTCTTGCGAATGTGCGCCAATTGTTTATGTGAACTGTACGAAATATCTGGGACTTTATTTTGATTGCGACCTGTCATGGAACTCTCACTTCTTCTATATTTTCAAAAAAATACGAGCGACTTCGTGCACCTTATATAATCTTCGTATACTTCTTCCCATCACAACAAAAAGACTTCTGATGCGCGCCCTTGTTTATAGTATTCTCCGGTACGGAATAACTTTATTCGGACAGTGTACTGCCTTATTAGAATCTAAAGTGAACTCCTTACTGAATGGCATCCTGCGTAGTGTAACTTACGGTTCTAGTCTCCAAAGATCTGATAACCTCTTTAATGACCTCTCGCTACCAACTTTTAAATCACTATTTTTAGAAACAGTAGTGCTGAGGCACTACTGGGATAACATTTTTAAGACCCCCAACACTGTCTGTCGTGCCCTTCGAGACGTGAGACCATATCAAACGCCGCGCATCAAAACACATTTTGGAAAATGCGTTCGCCTCTATTATGTATCCCATATTTTTAACAACCTCCCTTCTGTGCTACTCGACGTAAGTTCTCGAGGAACTTTGAAACGTAGATTGAAGACTCTTTGCCTAGACATCATTTTTTAAAGTGCCGATTAATGTTTTTGTTTTCATTTTGTTTTCTACTTGATGTGATTTCTGTGCGCTGTGCACTACTCCCTGTTTGTATATATTTCTCTCTGTCACGCGTTCTAGATCTCTGAAAGGTTTATACTAACTTGCTTTGAGTGTGCCTTAAGTAATTTGTAAGGAACTAGTCCTACAAGCCTTTAGGGCTTTGACGGTTCCGATATGTGTATATAGCTGTATTTGAAGCACCTGCATTAAAATATGATTATTATTATTATTATTATTATTATTATTATTATTATTATTATTATTATTATTATTATTATTATTCAAGTTTTCCTTACTTCTGGAGTTCCCCAGGGCTCCATTCTTTCTCCGTTACTATTCAACCTCTACGTAAATGATATTTCTGCGGTAACGACAAATTCAACGATTTTTCAATATGCGGACGACACTCATGTTTTCTCGGCACCTAGTCTACCAGCGTGCTATGGAAATGCTTCAGGCAGACGCAACCAAAATTATTGACTGGTTTTCGGCAAACAAGCTACGTGTAAATGCTTCGAAAACAAAACTGATCTGCTTCCGTAATCCTATAAAAAATGTCAGTTTGACTTTTCCACTATTCCTTCACAACTCCAGTTGTCCACGTTGTAATTGTACACCTGTCGAATATGTTGGTTCAGTAAAGTACTTAGGTCTTCACTTTGATTGCGATCTTACATGGGACACTCATATGTCTTACGTATGTCAACGGTTGAGGAGCATGTCGTGCATTATGTACCGCATTAAAGGTTTTATACCATTGTTAGTTAGAAGGAACATAATGCACGCCTTAGCTTACAGCGTACTAAGGTACGGCATGACTGTCTTTTTCAATTGTTCACTTTCCTCGCATTTAAGAATTGACCGAGTTTTGAAAGGAATTCTAAAAAAAGTCGCATACAACAGCGACTTTTCATCCAATGCTAACCTCTTCGCTTCACTTGAGTTGCCGCCTTTTCACTCGCTTTTCCTTCAAACTGACGTTTGGCGGCATTTCTGGGAAAGTGATTTCAAACTCGCGTCTACCCCATCTCGTGAACTCAGATCTGTTCCACGTTTCGTCACTCCTAGGGTGAGAACTCACTATGGTGAAAGTCTGCGCACATTTTATGTCCCGAAAATTTTTAATGGTCTTCCAGAATCACTGCTTTCCATTAACTCAAACAAAGCGTTGAAAAAACGTCTGAGAAGCATGTTCTCGGATGTGCTGAAACAGTCACATACATCTTTTTTTCTACCTTAGGTTTACAAGGTAATCTTTTCAGTTCACTTTTTTTGTTTACACGTTTTGAGCTATCATTGGAAACGTGATTGGTAGAAATATTTTGTACCTTACAAGAAATATTTTTTTTTCTTTTTTTCTTGATGAAAATATGAAAAAAAACATGAAAAAAATTTTTTTATGAAAGTAATCGTATAAGTAATTTTGAAGAGTAACTGTGACTGCGCATATCTTTCATTATTTTCTTTTTGGAAAGTATAAAAAGCTTCTTTTTTCCTTAAGAAAAGCAATTCTGCAAAAAGACGCGCGCGTCCTTTTCTTTCTTTTTTTTTTTTTTTTGAGGAAGCAAGTTGGCCTTTGCAGTTCGCTCCTGCTTCCGATACGACTAAGGTCTTCATTGTATTCTCGGGCTACTGCATGTGCGTATGTGTGCGTTTCTTTTCTGATGAGACTACGTGTTTTCCTGCTCTTTTTCAAGACCGACAGAAATGTGAACTTGCGCCTGGAGCAGAAGATGTCATCGGTGTGTGATTCGTGTTTGTGTGTGTGTGTGTGGGAGTGTGTGTACGTGACAATGTGAACATTTTCAATAAGCTTGCTGCAACTGCTGGGTCTAGTCCCGCAAGCCCTTGAGGCTTTGACAAGACCTGGAACTTGATCCTGACTCTAACAATTAGTTATTAAAGATTATTATTATTATTATTATTATTTGTCGGCTTTTTTCTGTAGGAACGCCCTCTTCAGGGTGTCAGCTCTGTGTGTGCCGGTACGTCCTCATAACGTAAAGACACAAAATGTGTAACAATAAATACATTTCAACACAAAATCGAACTCGGGCAATAGGAATTCACCGTGAGAGACGCTGTCGTGCGCAGTGTTCTAAAAAAAACACCCGAACAGCGCACTGAGAATAACAGTAGATCGATCTTTCAGGTTCCTATAATTCTCCTATAATTCACGAGTCGAAGGGCGCGCCATCTATAGTTTTACTTGTCGCATCGGTGCTTAGAGCACCCTAGAGCGTTGAAGTAGACAATAAATTTCTACAAACGGGGATCGAAGTCGTCTTCTCTGTGAAGCGTAAAGGCGTCTTTTTGACTGATATTGATTTCCTTAGCCATTCGCCCCTGAAGACGTGCGTCATAGATCCGTTGCTAAATTGCCGCCTTTAATGAACGACGAGTTTATTCGAAAGGTAAAACCTACAAGGCAAAAACGCAAGCATAGAGGGGTGACTAACCGCAAAAAGAGAAAATATTAGCGTTAGCGGTTTGGCAGTCAGCAAGAGATCAAATTACGTTCAAGCGCTCGCTTCGAAGGTCAGTACTCACCATCAAACTAGCATTACCAAAGCGACGTAGAGCCAAGGACAATAACAGAATAGGGACCACAAAACCACCGATTTTAGGAGACTAACCGCGGTATTCCTTCATTAATTCATAAAACAAAAATTCATGGACCCTGTCTATATCTCGCTTACCGCCACCGTAACAGGACCAAGATGGCCAGAAGGACAGTTGTTCTGGACGTTGCTTATTTTTTTATCTGGACCTAATTAACTTATATCAGTAACGTGGTCCGAGAAGTAGCGACCTAACCTAAGAATAAAACACTTAAAGTGCGTGATTTATTGGAGGGTGAGTTTACTTGTGGGTCGGGCTAACAAGAGACAATTTATCTCAGGGCCAGATCTATTGGCTAGAGAGGAGCTTTGTCCTTTTCGTTTTTCCCACCACGTGAACAACCAGATTCCTTAGGCGATTAACTTTTTTTTTGTGATCTGAATGTCAGCATAGAGGTATGTAGGGTGACTAAAATAACTAGGCTCGGTCTAAAATGGACCGTAAAACTCGGCGCCTTGACGTAGCGATCTAACCTTTTCGTCAAAGGTCGGTTTGTTCCTGTAGAATTACAGAAGTGTAGCTCCCTTTCTGTAAGAAACGGGGCCAAAAAACTTGCCAGGGTCAACGGCGGACGGCGACGCAGACGACCCAGTTGAGTGGCGGGGCGCGTTTGGCGCACGTATAGATAGATGGCGTCGGGAGCAGCGCCGGAATCGTCGGAAGGTGCAGCCGACCAGCCAAAGAAAGCAGACGACACGCAGACGAAATCCGTCGGCAGCATGCAACCGCGTCTCTTTTAGCATTTATTTTTGAACCAGGGGCACACTACAGAAAGATTATGTTCATTTTAGTATATCACGGTCGGCGCGAACAGTCTTGATAAGGAGATAGCGCCATCTATCATTACGTGCGTCAAACACGCCCCGCCGCTCTAGTCAGTCGTCTGCGTCACCCTGTCCGCCGTTGACCCTGGCAAGCTTTTTTGCCCTATTTCTTACAGAAAGGAAGGTACGCCTTTGTAATTTTACAAGAAAATCCGACCTGTGAAATATAGTTTTGCCGAAAACTTTAGATTGCTACGTGCAGATCGAGCCTGGTTACTTCAGTCACCTTATATTTAGAGAAAAGAAAAACGACGCTACATGTGTTTACAGGCAGTGTACCCCCCACTCCTCCTTTTTTCCTCCCACACGGGCAAGCTTACAAAAAATTCCGTTATTTTTTTATATAAAATATATTTATTTAAAAATTAGATTATAATTTTTATGTGTGTAATGAATCCGCTCACGAAATCCTCGGAAATATTGTGGTTCTTTATTCTGATGGGAACAAATTAGAGATATTCCAAAGGGAGTCCAGGGAACACCTGAATCATACTACTTACTATCTTTATTAAAAGCAGCGTCAAAAGCCTTTTGCACGAGCTACCTGCCTCTTTACAGCATCGCGGCTTTAGGTATCCAAAGAAAGGTTATTATGACTATTTCTATGGTACTGAGTGCAAAATTATGTCGTACCTTCGGATAAAGCGTATATGTGACTGAGGTAATATTTATTACCATTTAATATAGTATTATTATGGCCTACTTTTTCTACCGAATATAACGTTGTTTGCAGTTGTTCGGCTGAAATACATTTTCACAACATGCACCCAAGGGCCAAATGTCGCATAGTCTTATGAATAATAATTCAAGAGAGAAGAAAACTCGCCTCTCAGCACAAAACTCCTACATTAAAAAAAAGAGCAGGCAATTGCGTCAGCGCTTCGTATATCTGTCTGCATTAAAGTAAAATGGCGTTTTCGGATGGCTGTGTTTTTAGTGTGCGATTGGGAGTGATGAGGAAGGACCAAGAATGTGCGTGTATAGAGGTGACGATGCTGCTATTAAAAGCCAGTTGAGAGTAAAGCGCCTGTCCTGTAGTGCGTCTATCTTTATTAACGCTATTTTGTTCGCGTTCTTAACCTTTTATTCAGTGTGAAACAAGTAGACCAAACCCAAGCCTTGCTGCTTTTGTTTACCCCGACCTCAGCCAATAACGGTGCGCGCTTGGCTGCTTCGTCACCACGCGTTCTTGGCGCGTTCTTTGTGCTGGCCTTTGATTGGCGTGCTCCCCCTGCGCTCCTATATGCGCTGAAGACGCCTTTTGGCACGCTTGCTCGCCGTATAGACCCTTCCTTCAAGGGCGCCGCCATCTTGAATTGTCGTCACTTCCAGTATGGGCGAAAACATTGTTTTGCCGTCGCCACGCCTGTAGAAGACACTTAGGATATAAGCGTAACCGTCACACATTATCGTTTTGCCTCCCCCTTATTTTTTACTAGTTACAGGTTGAAACGTTTTAGTATTTTTTCGTCGCCCATACCGGATACGTCTACTAAGTGGCTGGGGACGAGAGTACACAGAAAAGGTCTATAGACCTTTTAAAAAATTGCCTTCTCCGCGCTGCCATCTTTGTCTGCTGGGCCATAGAGCTCCTTCTAAGCATGCGCTGTTGCTCTGTTGATATCAGATGCTGCGCATGCGTTCAGAGCTCAGTGACTCAGCATTTTTCGCCCGCGTGATTAGCGATGGAAAGGTCCATAGTTCTACGAAATTTCGCTAGACCTACACAAAGTAGATTTTGAACAGGAAACATGAAAAGGACAGCACCAAAAACAGAGACACCAAGATATTAAAAAAAACCTTAGAGGTAGTGAACTACGTCAAGGCACGAGTGTGACATCCCTAGCAGCAGACTTTCCCGGCTCCTACTTGGGCCAGTTTGGCGCAAGCTTGTGCCAGACTTGAGGCAAGTTGGCTCTAGCTCGCGCCCCTCTGGCCCAGGAATAGGCCGAGGAAGTGTGCTAGTTGGGATGATAATTTGAAAACTAGCTCGCTAACTGTTGTGTCCTGGGCTACGGGGACACTGTGAAGTGAGCAACCAGTCTGGTCCGAGTGTTCTGATAGGCCTTCCTTTTATTAAATCGAGCCAATAGAAGAAAAGAAAGATGAAGAAGAGAAGTATGATGATAGCATCGAACTATTTACAACACCGTGAAGAAGATGAAGTGGAAATCGAAACTAGGTGAACACAACATTCTCCCCCTCCCCTTGAATTTGGAAAATAAGAATGAAACATTGAATATAGTTAATAGAGAGAACCAAGAAGAAAAGAACATTTCAAGGAAAGTACAAATTAAACCGGATCACTACACAGTACCAAAGGCATGTGAACAACAACAATTACACATATATACAACTGGCTTTTGTTTTTAGATGTACAATGCTAAGTTCGTTACGTTGAAACAAAGAACAATTTCGAAATCATTGCTCAAGGTAACACGGCCCATTTTCGGACTTATTTACAGCACATTCATTCCAAATCTACAAGTTAAGTTATTTCTGACCAGGACTATAGACGTTAAGGTGCAACCCCACCGTGCATGACGTTTTGGTGCTTTTCCGACGGCTTATAACTTTCTTTCTATGTATCTTACAATTATAAAGTAAGTGTCGAATTAAAGAGCAGTTTCTCAACAATGCTTTAATGTCTTGATATTACGATTATGTTTAGTTGTTAGTTAATTATTTGGCTTTTAATAGACCACAGTCTCTAATATTGTAAAAATTATTTCTCGAGTTATAACGCCCCATCGTCCACGATATTTTACGTGAGCGTTCGGTTGGATGTAATAAAATAAAAAAGTAAGCAACAAACTGTACAGAAAATGTATATTTTAAAATAAAAAATAAAGTTTAAAATTGTAATATTTTATGGCGCTATAAAAACGGAATCACGTCAACTAATCAAAATAACGAGACATTATATTATGAAGCATCCTTCGATATTACATTTTCCAGAACTTCCATATCGATATATTACACGTTAAGAATGTTATAAGAACTCAAACTTTTCCCATTCAGTTACGGCAATTGTAGTTTCTTAATATAAAGTACAGATGGCGACACGTGTTCAAGAACAGCTTGATGTGCATTTTCCGTCTTGTGCCGCTTGGAACGCCACGTGAAAGACAGAAAAAGCGCCAGATGTCAGGGTGTCAGATGCCTGGATGCCCGCAGTGAGCGAGCCAGAGATGTGAGTACAACAAGCGCGAGGCTGCGGGTACTGCGGGTGCACCACAGCTACTTTTGTGCGCGTTCTACTGTGCGTCGGTACACATGCCCGACGCGATCCAACTGAAATGGGCGCCATGAAATGCATTCTGCCATTTCAGATTGCGCCACGTATGCGAAAACATTTTAATGTTTTCATTACTTGCATAAATCATTTACGATATCAAACTCTGCTTGTTGGAATGGTTCGACTATATTTTGTTTCAAAAACCACCTCGGTGGTTTTTAAGTGGCAATGACATTAAAACGTCTCTGTTCCTCTCAGCCAACGCGCTGGCCTATAAATCTATATTTGTCGGGTTTAAATATCGGCCGAGGTGCCCGCGATTCGACGGAGGCCAATCTGAGATTTTGGTTGCACGTCAACAGATCTACGGCTAGTCAAAATAAACCCGCAATAATTGTTTTTTTTATTTGGGCGTGTTAAGTGTTTTTGTTGGTTTGGCTTGTGAAACCCTAAGATCTGAATATTTGCTTTTCTTTACCTTAGTTCGGAGCGCAACCAACGCTACGGGCTGATGAAGCCACTGAAGCAGCGCCAAGAGCGCGAAGTTAAGCTGTTCGTTTTCTTCCTGTACCTATGCGGTCGGGCTAAACTAGTGCCACTAAATAAGCTACGCTTCAGAGTAACGACACTTGGCCATATTGTGGCTTAAAATCATGGTTGCCAGTTATCTGAAGCTTTATCTGAAATCACAGGAAATGCTTTTCCGCCCTCCACAAATGTTTAAACCGTTCGCGACAGAGCAAAGCAACATTACATGACCTTCCTAACACCGAATCTAATGCTGAGGAAGTCGCATTTTTGAATCATGACGATCGGCCGTTGCGTCTGTTCTGCATACGAGCCAAAATGGAGGCGCCCACAACAATGTCGGGGAACGGAGTGCCGATACTCTAAGCGCAGCTTATTTAGTGGCTCTAGGCTAAACTAGACTCACTAAATAAGCTACGCTTCATACAGATATGGATGCTTAAAATGATGGTTGTCAGTTATCTCAAACCTTATCTAAAATCACAGGAAACGCTTTTTCGTCCTCCACAAATGTTTAAACAGTTGGCGACAAAGCAAAGCAATAGGGAGTTTTAGAACAACGTACGCAATTTTAGCGCACGCTAGCGCTAAATTTAGCGCTTGTATGAGCGCACGCGACGCAAGAAAGTTTTAGAATAGCGTTTCTCCGCCGCGACGCAAAAGCCCAAGCATCTCGCGCTTGCGACGCCACCAAGATACAGTAAAAATTTTTATTTTACACACGAAATGCTGTAACTTTAGAAAAAAAAAAACGAGTTTTTTGGTCCAGAGTAGCATTTTAATTTGTTTAAACATGAGAACTCGACGTGAGCGGTTGAGCGGTCGTGTCCGCTTGCGTCGCCTCGGCAAGAGAGGTCTCGTGTACTGACCTTCGCACATCATACCTTCGCCGTGAAATGTTCGCGCGTCGCAAGCATCAAGTTGTCGGTAATCGCTGCCGAACCGAGTACAATGTCGTCCCGTATTGAAAATTGCAGTCGCGAGGATACCGCCGACGTCGCACTCACGACGCCGCCAAAGCAGCCGCCGTCATAATCCTGGAAGCCGCCATGTTTTTTTAACTGTGCTCGTCTTGGATTTAGCCAACTTCTCATCACGAATCCTCCTAGGAGAAGCGCAAAGACTCTTTGCGTACGCACGCTATTTCCGACAAATAGCGCACGCTAAAATTGCGCACGCAAAGCGCAAAACCTGGTTTGCGTTCGGAGCATGCGCAGTGGCGACGACGCTATTCTTTGCGTACGCAAAGCTTTAGCGTGCGCTATTCTAAAACTCCCTAATATTACGTGAGCTTCCTGACACCGAAACTATTGCTGAGGAAGTCGCACTTTTGAATCATGACGACCGGCAGTTGCATTTGATTTGTTACTAACCACCAACATGGCGGCGCCCAAAACAATATCGGGGGAAAAATTGCCGATACTCTAAGTGTAGCTCATTTAGTCTAGCTCACAGGATAAATCAAGTGCGGTGGGGGATCGTTGGCCGAGTGTGTTGTGGCACCGCAGATCAGAGCACGTGGAGAAATGCTCGGGTGCGAGCTCCGTTCAAAGCACGGAGCTCCAGCTGCAGAGCGTGCAGGGATTAAGTTTACTCGATGTATTTGCGTTGGTCTTTCAAATAACCTCAAAGGTGCCAGTGCACGAGGCCTGTGTCTCGACCGGCCCTTGGACTCAAATGGCGACGCAGCACTAATACATTCGAGTTGCCCGTGTGGCACGCGTGCCACACGGGCAACTCGAATGTCATTTACAACGAATGACATTCATGTGATCAACGAATCGGCTCGCGATCTGTCGCGCGTGGAACGCCCCACGCTCGGAGTGTCGCGCGCTGATTGTCCGATCCTTCAAATGTCCTTCGTTGTAAATGGAATTCGAGTTGCCCGTGTGGCACGGGCACCGTGGGCACGGGTATATAATGACTGGCCCTTGAAAGCAAATGGCGGCGGAGCGCCCGCTCGCGGCACGTGTCTTGCGCGTTTTCACAATAATGGTTGGCGGTACTTGTAAAAAACGCCTTTATCAAGGGGCTTTAGCAGGGACCCTGAGTTCAGTCCCCATCTGCATCTTACCGTCGTGCGACCGTGTATCACATATACTGCGTAATGCACGTTAAAGACCCCGAGCTAACAGTTGCACTGCACTTTTTATAACCTTTATCGGGTAACAATGTCGTCCTACGAAATTGCTGCTCTCTAAAACACTAACGACTAATTTTGAATGCGCCGTTACATCGCATTTTTAATGTGTGTTCGCGTTCTTTTTTGTTTTTATTTTTTTGTCTACATCTTTGATTATGTGGCTCTTACTTATAATGAAACAGACTATAGATGTCAGACTTCTGGAAGAATAATATATAATAAGAAAATGGCACGTGAACGTAAAAGTAAAAAAAAAAGAAGAAAAAAAAAAAGAAAACGCATAGGCGCACTTAATAAAAATAATTGAAATAGTAGAATTGATTATAATTGTGTTTTCAAAGGTTTGAGCGCCCCAAACGCTATAAAAGCGAGATCGGTGCTTTGGATGGTGCGCTTGTTCCAGTGGGGGATCGTTGAGCGCACCAAACGCTATAAAAGCGAGCTCGGTGCTTTGGATGGTGCGCTTGTTCACTGGAAGTGTAGTTCAGGACAGTATGCTCGCACTTGTATGTTCCGCTTCGCTCGCAGGATAAAACCAAATACTTTATTGGTAATGTATTCAGTGAGACAAAGCTTACCTTCTGTATATGTGCAATGCCCTCAGTTTTCGCGTGATTACACGCTTGTTTATCATTATTGTTTTCGTTTCCCACAGCGATTCAGTTCGTTGTGTTCGTAACCCAAGAGCATTCTTTTCCGCAAATCCTGAAAAAAGAAAAAGAAAAAAAAACCTATGCAACTTGCCACGTGTGCCACAACCAATAGAAAATATTCTAAGCTTCACATATGACCGCTTGCCTGACTAAACATTGTTGTTTGTCAAGAACAATTGCGATCGTATGAAATCACATGGGAAAAACTCGTTCTTAGCACGCGACCGTTGGCATGCAGTGAATACTCATAATCGCGCCGAGATTATTGGTGGCCGTCAGCAGGTGGAGTTTTTCTACCAACCCAGAGTTAGAATTCTTTTTTTTCTTTCTGTTGTAAGCAATCCGGAGACAACTTACACCAAATCTGAGGGTAATAAATTACTATGAGCATTCAAACACAATGGCCTGAGCAGTATATGTGCAAAAGCTTCAGCTTTTGATGCACCCTTAACTTTCGACACGCTCAACTCTAGGGTAAAACGTAGGGCTGTTTCATTCTTAATCAGCGTACCATGTGCGTGCTTACACTATATTTTATACAACGTCAAAGCCTACCCTTTGCATCGTTTTCATTTTTGCACACCACTACTTGCGCGCATAAATCACCAAACTAAGAATGGCACAGGATGTCACAAAAACAATTTACAGGGTTGTTTTTTTTTACCGCAAAAATAAACTACGCATTGCCTAACGCTCATTCTCCGCCGAAAGGTAGCGCTAGGTCACAACCAGATGCGAAAGTTTCATCCCGAACGGACACCTTATTCAAAAGTTTTATGATTTTCTGAAAATTCCAATGGGAAAAATGCAGCCCATTTTTGGCCTGTTTTTCGTTTCTGGTGCCCATAGAGCCCCATGTATTCGAAAACTCCATCGGCTGCTATTTTCTTATTGAACTTTTCAGAAAATCACTTATAATTTTTGAAGAAGGTATCGTATTGGGCTGAAACTTTGACATCTGGTTGTACCTCTGGCGCTACCTATGGGCGGAGAATGAGCGTTCGGCGATGCCTAGTTTATTCTTGCGGTAAAAAGAAACCCTGTATTTTTTTTTCTTTTGTGACACCCTGCAAGTTGCTTAAACTATGTGCAAAAGCTATCAACAGACCCAGAATCTTTGCATGGTCAGTCATTGCATTTATTACCAAATTCGTATCAAAATTAATAATTATTATTTATTGCTGTGAATTTATTTTTAACCTCGGCATTTTTTATTACGACCCTTGCACCAGTCCTACTTTGGGTTTACAAAACTCAACATCTAAACCTGAGTGTCATTTTTTGTGTTTTCCAGTCTCGTGGTTTGGGTCAAAATAAACACCCAGCTACCTAAAGGAGGCACCTGACCGCCCAAAAAATAGTCTTTTCTTTTAGGTAGTTAATTCCTCAAGCTAGAATTTTGGAAACCAGACTATGACGTCATCACGTTTTGCTGGAAATCCACAAAGATCCAAACACATGCACGATAAAAGGGCCGGCCTGTCATATTGCCGCCCGCAGAGCTGAGAAAGCAACGCTCGGTCACGGACTTCTGGAAGATTCGCGTCCATTCTTGCACCAGACGGAACTTTCGCCCTGTTTTCTTGTCCTCAAAAGTGCCAGCTCATCCTCGCCCCGAACGCGCGACGCTCGAACCTTCTTTTCTGAACTTTCGAGATGGTGACGTGACGCACTCTAGATAAGCAGCTGCCAGCGACCTTGTCGAGTCAGTCTCGCTCTCGTTTTCTTGTTACGCTGCCGAATCGCCGCCTGCTTTTCTGCTGCCTCGACGCTCTTTGTTTACTTTTTTTTTGTTTTTTTGTTTGGAACAAGTTCGCCGATTAAACCTTTATTTTTCAGTTCACTTTTCGTCCTCTCGTCACCTTCATTCGTATCAGTATAAATCAATATGTGTCATTGGCCTCTGAAATCCCCGATTACGGTGCACAGGCAATTTTATATTTTTCAACGCGTCGGTAGTTTTGTTGTGCATGTGTCCAGACTTGTACACGTTACTGAAAAATAATAAGGAATTACATTTACAATTACTCAAGGCTAAATTGTAATTTATTACAATTACAATTACTCTGCCATAAAAGTAACTGACCGTTACCCCAAAAAGTAATCCGTTACTTTTGTGGCGTTACTTTCAACAATATTGTCTTCAGTTAAGAAACAAAGGGGAGCCGGTTATTCAAGTTCTTATTGTTGCAACCTGTTCCATTTAATGACCCTATTTGAGCAACATCTGACTCTCGAAAGTCTGGTCAGACATTTTGCGTTATTTCTTACTCAGAATGTAAACTGCTACACTGAACAGCCTTTGAACTGAGGCACTGGATGGGAGTGCCCTATTGTTCCTCACGAATGTCTTATGCTCTGCATCGGGCTTCTGCGGCGAAGCTATGGAAGTACTATTTACCTCGAAGATAGAGCAAAGCTTCGTCGTTGTAGCCAGCGCCTGATATTCGAGAGTTTAAGTAGATCGCGCCGATACCTCCGATACCACCGATAACAATATGATGGATGCGAAAAGGCGGCGGCAGAGTATCGGGTATTTTTCTCGGAGTCATCGGACCGATCTACTAAAATTCTTCATTGTCGAAATCGCGAAGCAGTAGAAGTCATCATACACCTAGCCAAACTAGGATAAGAATTTATTCATGTACATCTTACTTTACCGGCCTATATTGCCAGACAATAGCAAAACATAGTTGTAACAGTAAGGTGATAATTAAATAATAAATAAGGTTTGGCTCTATATTCTTCTTCCTTTGGTTCTGAACATGTCGAGCCTCGGTTGAGACATTGATGAATAAAAAAAAAGTTTCCAGTATATAATTATAAGTAATAAAAAAAGGACACTCATAACAACAATTAATTAGAACGTCGATTAAAACAAGGAAATGTAAACTTACGTTGGCCGTGCGTACCTTTTTTGATGCTGTTCAAAAACGCACGGAGCACGAATTGACTGCAGTTTACTCCGGAGTTCTCCAGATATAGACGTCCACTGATGCCACAGTTAGGCAGCGAAGGGTAGAGTACTGTGAGCAGCACTCACGAGTTTCCCTCTCTCCTCAAGTCCAGAATATCAAGTCTACGTTAGACACCAATATGTTCAATTTGGGAAAATAGAGAGTTTTAGAATAGGGGCCCCCAAAGCTTGGGGCCCACCAAGAAATAGGGGCCCACCACTGCGCATGCGCAGAACCCAAAATCTGTTTGGGGCTTTGGGTTGGCGCCTGGGGTCGGGTTGCGTCGGCAAACATGGCGGCGCCCTTTCTGCTCGCTTCGGAGCGAATTCGTCATGGTCGCTGCAGTATTAGCCCATTTAAATGCCAGTGAATAGTGCTACCAGCTTTCGCTTTGCTTGATCTGGCTCAAATCACAAAGAATGAGCGGTGGGCTCGCCCCATTTTAAAGATCGTCCCCGATTTTGGCCGTTTCTAAGCCTAAACATACGCGGTAACCGTTGACATGGCAACGTATTGCTACTCGGTGGCACGATACCTGCATCTTGAAAACAAGTATTTCAAGGCTTCAAAGTCGCTCCAGCTAAGATCTAAATAGTGCAACTGCCCGCAGAGTATGCGCGCTCGCGTTCGTCTCAGTCTCAACATAGTTCAAGGCCAAAATCTTCGGCTGCATATGGTCAAAGCGCACACCCTAAAATATCGAGAACGAGCCATACCGAGGAAGAAAATAGAACAAAACAAATTAGTCGTTAGTTGTTTATACAGCAGGAGTTTAGTCTGCCAGAACATGGCGACATTGTTACCCACTGTAGATGAGCAATTTAGCCAGTGCGGTACAACCGCTAGCCTGGGGTCTTTAACGTGCACCACGCAGTAGTGATACACGACCGCACGCCGGTACGATGCTCATCCAGATCGAAACGGGCAGGGGCGGGGATTGAACCCAGGATCCCTGGGTTCTGCAGCGCGAGCTTTCGCTCCACGTGCTCCGAGCTGTTGTGCGCTAGCCCACTCGGCCACCGATTCCCCAGAAAATAGAACACAGGAAAGAGCGTTGACTCCCAACTTATGTATTGTGAAAGAAAGAGAAAGAGGAAGCTTCAGACATGAAGCCCACGCGCACAAACAAGGTATAAAGAAGAAAGAATAAAAACATATAAATTACTACGTTGCAGTAGAAAAGGAGAAAACTGACATTATAAGGTCACGAAGAAAAAAAAGATGAGGAAAAAAAAAGAAAGAAAAACAACAACGTGGGCTTCATATCTGAAGCTTCCTCTTTCTCTTTCTTTCACAATACATAAGTTGGGAGTCAGCGCCCCTTCCTGTGTCTTGTTATCTTCCTCCTGTGCTTGTGCGCTGTTTTAGGTATGTCTTCTATGTACAAGCTAGCTCAACTCTCTATGTTACTTCGAGAACAAGCGCCAAATAAGAGCGCTACGGATTGGATTGTTTCGGCTACACCCGAAATGGGATGGCCGAACGAGTCGAGGCCGATCCAAGGCCAAAAGAGAATGGAGGAAGAGAAAGCTCCCGCGCGCGTTCGCTTTTCGATCGACGATGACATTTATGTGCTACGCGAAGTGTAAGCCACTAACTCATTCCAGGATTCCAGGAGATGGACTTGAATGGCCGAAAGGGTCCCCGAAGCAATCGGAAGAAATTTCTCCACGCGGGCCAACCGCGACCGGGTCGACCTGCTGCTGGCACAGTTTAATACGAAGCACAGATTTCCCGGTTCCTTTTCGTAACTTAACGTAAAAAAAAAGAAAAAGAAAGAAACGGGTCTGTGTGAACGAGCCTTTGGCCGCGGAGTAGCAATACGTCACCATGTCAACAGTTACGACGTATGCGGCTTAGGAACAGCCAGACTCAGGTACGATTCTTAAAATGGGGCGAGCCCACCGCTCATTCTTTGTGACTGGAGCGAGATGAAGCAAAGCGAAAGCCGGTTGCACTATTCATTGGCAATGAAATTGGCTAATACTGCAGCGACCACGACGAATTTGCACCGAAGCGAGCGAAAAGGGCGCCGCCATGTTTGCCGATATACAACCCGGCCCCAAGCAATTGGGGGCCCCACGTTATTTCTCGAATTTCACGTTGGGGGCGCGAGCCAACCCAAAACCCCAAACGGAGTTTGGGTTCTACGCATGCGCAGTGCTGAGCCCCTATTTCTTTGGGGCCCCAAAGCTTTGGGACCCCCGATTATAAAACTCTCTATAACTGTCGTGCTGCTTCAGCTACAGGATGAGCTAACAGCAAGCTACACCTACCAGCGTGGGGCCTGTGACCGGGGAATGGCCCGTCCAGTTCTCAGATAATTCCATTGGCTCACATGATAGCCTGGTATTTGAGGGCGTGCACTCTCTTGTTGACCAGAGAAGTAAATCTTCTGATTCAGAGACGGTCGGCAGATGGGCCTTGCTGTGCCGTTCCAACTGGTGTTATCCTCCCTATTATTTGAACCGCAAGCCACAATAAAGTGTCGTTTCGGCGCAAATGTTTTGCGTTTTAATAATTTTTCACTGTTAAGAAGTTCGTTCGTTGTCCACAATGGCGCTGCATGCGAAAAAGGCGAGCGTGCCGCGTTGCGTCGTCACAAACCCTATTCTATAAGCACGCTGCATGAGGTGTCGTTGCGTTGGGTACCCCAAAGCTTTGGGTTACCCAAAGCGTTGGGGCCCCCTATTCTAAAACTCTCTAATATCTGCTTGGGATAAGATGCGTCCTGCTGGGGTAAAAACAGGAAAAAGAACGCTGACTCACAAAAAGTGTGAAAGATACAAATAACCTGGCTCAAGCTGGCTGGAATTCACAAATAAAGTGGGCCAACCTTAGAAGTTGGACTACAAGAAAGTGAGTAGCTTTTAAAACAGGGTCAAATAAGGTGCAAGAAACAGAAAAAAAAAACATCCCCTTTTTGAAGAGAAGATGATTAGTGTGCAGCAACGAACAAGGATGCTTGTGACAATAACACCTTCACATTTTATCACATATCTTTTAGCGGATTTTAGGGTAGGCGGAGCGTTGTCTCGTGTTGTGTTATTATAAAAATGCTCGTAGTCACTATAACTGAGAAGGACATTGTTAGTTATTGTCTGTGCACTTACCTCCTCGAGCTTCTCGAAGAGGCACACAATCACTTGGTGTCCTCCTCTCCCCGTCTTCGATCTCAAAGAAAAAACAAAGGGACTAAAAATGCGGATATAACTACAAAATAAAAAAAGCCCCCTCACTGTTTTTTTTTTCTCTGGAAATATTTATTTGGACTTGAAATTGTTTTTAGGGTCTAAAAAAATGAATTCAGGGGCTTGGTGTTGCAAAAAAAGGCTTTGCGGAACTGAAGAGGGCCAAGCCTCCCTTTGCGTTGGTCAATTCGCGTGACAGTGTCACTGCGCCTCGACTTTACCAAAAAAAAAAAACTTTCTTCAGAAGGGGGGGTGTGTGTGCGTGTGTGTGTGCGGGGGGGGGGGGGGCGTTGGTCCTGTAAAAAAATGTAACGGATTAAAAGGAATCCGTTACGTAAAAAATGTAACGGAATTACTTTAAAATTACTCGAGAAAATATGTAATTATTCCGTTACTAAATTACTCAAAAATGTAAGGGATTACAAGTAATTTCGTTACTTGTAACGGATTACGTACAAGTCTGCATGTGTCTCGCCATTTGGCTCAGGACGATTTTCGCGTTTTGTTCTGCCTACATTTGCTGGAGACGTGAGCTCGGAGCGTGGCAACTGGCCCCCTTGCACGAGAACTGGCGCAGCCGTGCGCGTTCCGAAGAAAGCTCGTGCAGAGAAAACCAAGCAAGGGACCAGGGATGTCAAATTCTGGATATAGAAGAATATCCAACTGTATCGAAGCGCCACCACACACGATTTCTCGCATTGATGTACAAGCCTGGAAGGCGATCCCACCGCCATCTGTTGGTTCAGAATCACACTAACCAGGGGTGGGGTTGCACCTTAACACATACTACTACATGTACTCATTTTTACCCACTCACACATACAGGTTTCATGAGATAAACTATGACAGTTCTGTTATATATAAGTTTTACTGAATCGCTCTGGTGGTCGCCGGCGGCGCTGAGACCATCGCAGTCTTGGTACTTGGGGCGGTGCTGCTGTTGAATTTGGTTCCGCTGACCCTGGTCTCAACCGAGGTGTCGGAGCGACAGCTGTTGGTTGCCAATCATGATGACTGCACATCGCCCTTTCTTTGTGGTTGGTTTTGTTTTGGAGGAGGCTTTTAGGCACAGTCACCTCCGGCTCTGGAACGGTTGCTAGCTTGGAGGCATTCCATACCTTGCCGTCCTCAAGTCAGAAATGTATGTTGTGTCCCGGGCTACGGGGACACTGTGAAGTGAGCAACCAGTCTGGTCCGAGCGTTCTGATAGACTGTACTTTTATTAAATCGAGCCAATAGAAGCAAAGAAAGATGAAGAAGAGAAGAATGATGATAGCATCGAACTATCTACAACACTGTGAAGATGAAGTGGAAATCGAAACTAGGTGAACACAACACTAACATTCCCTCTAGATAAGTTTTGCATAGTCGACTTGGTTGCCATATTCCAGACGGAGGTTGTAATGTCGATCGAAGGTCGAACTTCGCTGCCGCCGCCAACAAATACGACAATGTGGTATTTGGTCTTCAGGAACTAAAATGCGCCTTCTCATTGTTCAGCCAAGTGCCCGAAACTTAGCAAGACAAATGAGTGAAGAGAAACGGCGAGTCGATCTGCAAGCGATGCGATATGTGTGGGTCGCCTTTCACATTATATGTACTTGCTCTTTGAGCACATTTTATGCGCGGGGGTGTGACTTTGTTTTCGTCCTATCTTCGGTGATCAAAATAGCATAAATCCACTCCTGGAATAGTATTTTTTTTTTTTATGAAATCTAATTTTGTTGACTTGTTTTGATATTTCGGAAAATTCAATGCAAGTTTGAAGTGTATCTTATCATCAGCTCACACAATAATCTTCACGAATTTTGGGCCCCACATTGACACAAATATTGCATTTACCTTTTAAACAAAATTCTTATAACAATTACTTGTGTAGAAATTTCTTTGCACCTTAAAAATTGTACCTTCAGGTAGGGTTTCAATATTAGAAAGGCGCAGTAGTTTTATTCCATGCAAAGAATAACGTTTTCTTAATAATAAAAATTCTGTATCCTGACAGGTCATAACACCACGCTGAAAATGGTTTCTCTAAGTTTCAGTCTTCCCAAATATATATTTGAACTTGAAAGATTATAGCCCGAATTTGAAACATATACGTTTTAATTTGTGACACTATGCTCTTTCAAGTTTCCTGAATAATAAGCATACTTGAGAACCCTCTGAAGAATCATGCACAAACTTATTTCAGGACCTAGGAAACGATCATTTACAGAAGGATCGCGAATCACGGATATTTTTGTTGGCGAAAAAATCAACCGGAGAGGTCACAATTACTATGGCACAACCAAAACCAAAAGTTAATGTCCAGGCTGCTTTACCTAAAAACAAGATTTACCTTTAAGAAAAAACAGTGAAAGTTTTATTAATATTGGTCGCGCAGGTGAGCTATAGGGCCAAGAGGACATATTAAAGGGAACTTATTATTACGATAAATCGCCTATTTAACTAAATTATTAAATTCACGTTTTCTACTCGGTAAAAATAAAGTATAGCGTTACAAATAGAAACTTGCCCTAGCGTCGTAATAATCCACTAAATCAGTCAATTTTAGAAACACTCAGAACACTTGGAAAGCACGTTGGAGCGTTAAAGTTACCACCCGTGCACCAGAAGCAAGGCTACGGGTGCGATAACGATTGCGTGCTGTTATTCCGTCTCTTATCATTCGCGTTTTCTCGCCGCCAGCCTTGTCCATGCCGCACTAGTGGTGACTTCAGCACACTACTGGGCTGCCCACGCGCTCAAAGTTTTTCTAAACATCACTGGTTTATTGGTTTTGAATGGCGCTCAGCATGTTTTAACTGAAAGCAGATGTTTATTTTCATGAACTAAAATATAATAAACAAATCTTGGTTAAATATTTTACTTACCGTGACGATTAGCACCCTATAATATGTCCCCCTGGCCGCATAACTCGCCTGCACAGATGGCATCAGTGTAGCTGCCCCTGTCGTTTATTTTTAAACAAATCTGTAAAGCCTGTGGAAAATTGATCAAACGGAATCCGAGTGTGGAAGTTACGGCAGACGCAAAAACAGTTCTGCTCTACTCAAGGGAACAATACTCTATGCCACAGTATAAATACATCAATAAAAAAATACAGTGCGAAGGGGCCAACAGAGTCATCCTAATTTTGGCGCTTGAAGTAGGAGCCATGACGCGCAGCGCGAGAGCCGTGGCTTCCATCATCTTGTCAGACTTATTCGTCTTTGATTGCATCACACGGCAAGATAGCCCGGCAAATTTTTCGGGGGGTGCCAAAGCGTTCCGCAAGCCGCCAGGCCCATGTCCCGTTTTGGAATCAGCAGGTTGGTTCATCGCCAGCACAGCGTGGAAACGCCGCGCGGTGTCTTGCGTCTGTCTCGGATCCGTGACCAGGTTCGGATCGAAGCGGTTTACCGCTGCCCCTTCCGCAGCCTTCAAGTCGTTCAACGACCTTTCGATTCCTGGGGGTACGCGAGGTCGTCAAGCACCTGAGAAACGAAAATGGGTTAGCGTTGAACGGAACATTTAAGCATGAAGGGGTTCACTATAGGGTACCTGCGTATCCTTTTCTTTGGGGTGATGCCACTCAAGTGCCTTCGTGTACGCTTTGCATATATGGCTGTTAACATCTGACTATTAGCGGCGAGCAGAGCCGTGTATAGAGAGAGTTTGATCAAAGGGAGGCGCGGGCATAGCCCGGGCGTGCACCAGACGAAGAAAGAGGGCTTGACATTCTCTCTTGGCCACCAGAAGCCAAAAAGAATCCCCTAGCGGTAGTAGCGAGGAACAGTTTTCGTCATGGGTATATGTTGGTATATGGATTTAATAGGCGCGTAAGAGTGAAATATAGTAGCGCTTTATGGTTGAAAATATGGTTCACGTGATGTTTCGATTATGATTATGCGGAAAGATGTAAGAAACGAATGTGCCGCTCAACTCTGTTTTGCTCGGACAGAATGTGACCACTTGGACGGCAAATTCCCGGCCCTCGGCGCTTGGCGTACGGATTATGTCGATCGTTTCGCTAGTCGCACTCTTCCACCATGATTTTGAATGACCGTGATTGAAACATCACGTGCACCCTATTTTCCGTCACCGAGAGTTACTCCGACGCACTTATTAAGTTTGTTTCTCGCGACCACCAGTAGGGTATTATTTCCAGCTTCTGGTAGGCCACATTCGAATTTTAGAAGACGCCCTGAAACACGCCCAGCCAGCTTTCGACCAATGGCGCCTCCTCATTTGTCTCCTATAGTTCCCAACGAATGGCCACACTCTCCACATGTACGGCTCTGGCGGCGAGATGTTTGGGCGGCGCCCTCCTATGGTTTCCTCTCCTGACGTCATTACCATGCAAACTACGAGTTCGATGGCGTTTGTAATTAGCATGGTGGAAGCTTGAACTTGAAATCATGCGCTTCTAAACCAGCACTGCCAACCCCGTCGAAATCGAAGTTCTTACATTACTCTTATTTCCGTCGATCAGAAATCCTTTGCTGACGTCATAATCCACATTCAGCCAATCGTGGCAAGCCGACGACTGCGACGTTCTGGATCCATATTTGGACACCATATTTGGACGCCATATTTGAGGGTGCTGCTTAAGGCGCATGCTCAGGACGAGATCACATTAATAGGCTGCAAAGACCACCAATCTTGATGGTGTGGAATGCCCGTTGCCAAAAAGAAACTGTGGAAGCTCGCTATCAGTACGCCCTGGGCAGTCACGCACACAGCTATGGCGGCCGGTGAATACCCCCTATTGTTCACGTGTCGCTTCATTGCTGTTGTTGTTATTTTTTGCTTTTTTGTCCGGTGTGCATGAAAAAGCGTCTCCCGCCGGGCACGAGCTCTTAGCATTGACTGTGCTGCGCCGCTACTTTGTTACCCTTATTTCCTCATATTTTCTCTGTGAGCGCGTGCCGTCGGTATCAGGTACTAAGAAGGTATTGCGCTAAACGGAAGGGCATTGAGGCAACTTATGTGCCCTGTTTCTGTAGTCACTCAAAGGACAGGAACAGCAGGACGACTCTTTTAGATGAACGACCTCCAGCGTGCAGCCCTTGCGTTCCGGCGCGCTTTAGCGGCGCGATCAAGCTCGAGGCTCACTAGAAGCTACAGTGGCACCGAAGGTAAAACGCATGCGCTGGAGGCGGGACAACCGAAAGACCTCCCTAGCGTTTTTAGCGTTTTACCCTGTCAGTGACTACAGTACCTTAGAGTAGTGTCCGATGCCGAAAGCACAGAAACAAAATATAAAGAAACAGCGAGAGACAAGACGGGATGTCCCTTTTCGAGATCCCTCGGTCAAGTCATCGTTTATAAAGGGAAAATGAAGAGGGCCTTGAATTCGTACAAAAAGGAAAAGTTGTAATGCAGACACCTTAATCATTATGTGCCTTAAGTTCTCCTTCGATCTTCCAAGTAGCAGCGTCGTAACAGCCAATTAAAAATATCAACGTAGACCAGCCCGTTGCGGCGCGTCGACGATAGGGAAGCGCGAAATCGGAGAGAAAAACTAGCAAAAGTGGCGTCATCATCAACGGGTCAAATGAACCTTGCTCGTTACTAAGCTGGGCAGATAACAGGCGACAGAAGGGATCGCCGCATGCCCTGTGGCAGGAATGGGCAGTATTTCATATACAAGTATTTGAAATACGTATTTCAAATACTTCGTGTATTTTGCATCTGTATTTAATTACAAATTAGGTAATGTATTTGACGTATGTATTCAAATACTAAAACGTGGGTATTTCAAATACAATTGTAATTAAATACAATTTTGTGGGCTGAAATACATTCCTAAAATTTATTGTTACTGTCCAGAGCAGGAAGAAAACTACGTTCTACACCGAATGGAGTGTCTCTCAATCAAGCACAAGCGTTTACTGACTTTGTGATTACGGTGCTGGTCCAGGGCAAGAATAGTGACAAAATCGACGTTCACAGGCAGACTGGCTAAATATGTGCCTGTGACAACTTGGGATGTTTTCCAGCCTGATTTCCATCCATATCTTTGCCTGGAACATTCTAAATGCGCGGGTCGTCCATATTTTCGTAACTGGTGCGAGTTGCAACAATAAAAAATTCTCTAGCTATACTTCGTTTCAGCTTCGGTCCAAGCGCGGCCGATGTTATTAGCCGAAGGGCCAACGAAACAGCGAAAGAGGCACAACGTCATGGCGCGCTCTCTGCAGTTGATAGGACCAGCCTGTATTCGCCGTCTCTCTGTGCGTGCTGCTCCGACGGCTAGTCCTATCAACTGCAGAAAGCACGCCATGACGTTGCGCCCTTTACGCTGTTTGATTGGCCCTTTGGCTCATAACATCGGCCGCGCTCGGACCGAAGCTGACACGAAGTATAGTGCTGTGCGTCTTGGTCGTCTCGGTTCCTTGTTGGTCTATATCAAAATGTAATTGACAATAAAAGCTACTTGAAGCTCTGTACTTTTTGCACCTACTACGTCCAAGCTGATTACATTTTTTTTGTGATTATATTTCTATTACCTTAATAGAGCCTCGCACAACCAGAAACCCGTTGCAGGTACCCTGAAATCGCTGACGCAAATATTGAGGGATGTATTTGGAAAAGTATTTGGAGGGAGACCAAATACATTTGGTTGTATTTGTACCTTGTACTTAAATGCTTTTTTGGAAATGTAATTAGATTTGTAATTAAATACATTTTTGACGGAGTATTTTGTATTTGTATTTCGATACATATTTGCATGTATTTTGCCCATCTTTGCCCTGTGGCATTCTCTGTGCGTAATTTTCAAGATAGATGGTTTACGCTTACTAATGCACACGATAAGTGCGATAACTGAATTTACGAGACAAAAAGCCATAGAAGTCCGCTCCAAACTCAGATTTCTGTAAAAGTGCTCGAGCTTCCCTTTAAAGGAGCGATGCAACAATTTTTGTACTTTGCGCAAATACCGCTTAAAACGGATCCCTAACGTTAATGACCTATGAAACACGCGTTCGTTTTTCACCCCACGAAATAGAAGTTCCAGAAAAAAATTGAAGAAAAACGAGCAGCGTTCACCCCCTCAACTCGCAGCCAGAACAAGCGGCCACGTGATCTGGAGCCGATTATATGCCGCCAATGTTGATCATAGCCACGCGCTGGGGTTGGCAAAGCGCAGGACACGCGCTGAGTTCCAGACATTGTTATGGCTCGGCTGTTGTCGTCGTTGCAGCGATTGGACACGGGTCACAACCCGAATGCTTCTCGACCCAGCAATTGTCACGAGCCCAAGTCGAGTGCCCACGCAATGCTCGGGTCCAATCTATGAACCGCATTTAAATATCGTCACTTGGGTGTACTGCGATCCCCGAGTTACGTCATCAAATTTTGCAAAGGAGAGATTGAATGAAAATGATCGCTTTTGTCCTTGAAATTACACCGCAACAAAGGAGTTTCTTGGCCAATGGCGTTGCGTGTGAGTATCCTTGAGTCCCAGGTGTGCCAGTAAGCTCGTGTAGAGTGAAAAACATTCCAATTGAATATCGTTGCACCGCTCCTTTAAGTCCCCGCATCAACGTTGGATATCGAATTCATCATTAAAACACCTTACCCCTTACTCAGATACCTCCTCAACACTGTAAACCCTAAAAGTTTGCGCAGGAGCCGGAAGACGCACTTTCCCACGCTCGGAAATTTGAGACGAGATTAAAAAAATGTGTAGCGCCGCCAAATTTTCTGTGCTGAAGACCCTAAGGCAAACGGGAACATATGAGGGCACTCCAGGATTAAGGTATTATAGAAAACTGAAACACCATTAAGGCCGGTTCACACATACAGCGGAGCGCTAAGTTAGCGCTACGTGAGCGCTCGAAGGAGCGCTCATGTGGCGCTTCCTAGCGCGTGATGTAGCGCTCTCTTAGCGCTTCAGAAGCGCTTTGTTAGCGCTCTGTTAGCGCTACAGAAGCACTATGTTAGCGCTCTCATGCCCCTTGTGCCGTGCTTGCTGTTGCGGAATAGCGCGTGCACGGCGATTCCTTGGTTGTTGTTTTTCCTTTGGCAATGAAAGAAGAGAAAGTAAAAGAGCCGCTCTCTAATGGTGAATTCCACTGATCGTTTTGGAGCGCGCCGGGATCGACTTTTCTGGAGCGAGCCTATATCACTGGGCGATCGGGATCGAGACCGACGTGTTTCACAGGTCGCTTTGGATTAGCTCCCGCTCCAAATCTCGATCTGGATCCGAGAATAGCCGCTCCGGCGATTTCGGGGAATTCAACCGGAAGCCAGCCGGGCCAGCCCTCGGCGCACACACGTGACTTCCTTTCTCATGGGGCATCTCTCCTGATCTCGCCCATCTCGCCTCAGAAGAAGAAGAAGCTCGTCGCGGGCTGGGCTCCTAGATTGTCTCGACATCAGAAGAATTCGTAATGGCCGCTTGCTTACCCCTTGGCTCGACAGCCGGTTCGTTTTCCAGGAAGGAGAAGAGAAGGTATTTGCCGCGCTACGGGCATTCCGGCAATCTTTGCTAGAAGCGCCTGAGCCATTCCTGCCGCTCGTGCGTCGAACACGTGTTAGCGCCGCGATTGCAAAAACGTCTTCGAAACGACCGCGGCGGCCGCGGAAAGGGGGTTCCCGGGCAGTTGAATGACGGGAAGGCATCCGCCGATCCCGGAGCAGTGATCATGTTACACTGGGGATCCGTAGGCGGCGCGACCCCGTTCGGGTCGTGTGCTCCAGCCCAGATCTGGTCAACTGATCCCGGCGCGCTCCAAAACGTCCAGTGGAATTCGCCATAAGCAGAGGGTCGGGCAGGCGACATGGACTCTGAGCGACTAATTGATTGGGTACGACCCCATCGCTTTCAATTCGATATGCGTGACGCTGGTTTCAAGGACACGCAGGTAAAAATAATCGCCTTCGAAAGAGCTGTGTCTCGGTCCCTCAGCCTAGGAACAAGGTTCGCCGGGTACCCGTCGGTATCTCGGTGGCGAAAGATTTCGCGCACCCAGAAGGCTCTTCTGGGAGTTAAGCCGTTCACACAGATATGCACTAACCGCGTATGTAAGAGCATTTGTCGCATTTCTATTTCAGCATCCCACATGTCCATCATAGTGCTGCTGCTGCACACCCAACCACAGGAACCGAGACCGCAGTGCGCGTGCTAATCCGCTGCACCGCGGTACAAGAAGCGCTAATGAAGCGCTAACACGGCGTTACTGAAGCGCTAACAAGGCGGTACTGGAGCGCTAACAAGGCGCTACTAAAGCGCTAACCACGCGCTATTTTAGAACAAAGTCACGCGCTGGAAGCGCCACATGAGCGCTCCTTGGAGCGCTCACGTAAAGCGTGTTTCACATGCAGCGATTTCGGCCCTAGAGCGGCCCGATTTCTGCCGTCGCGGCGCTCTGGCCAGCACCAGCAATTCAGTGGCACGAGCGCCGCGACGGGAGAAATCGCGCCGCTTTAAGGGGTATTCACACGAGGGAGAAGTCCCGGGGATTTCTCCCCGGCACGCGCGCATCACGAGACGAAAACGCGAGGCCTTTGCACATCGCAAAGCCTGACGTTTTCGTCGTGGGATGTGCGTGCCGGGGAGAAATCCCGGGGATTTCTCCCTCGTGTGAATACCCCTTTAGGGCCAAAATCGCTGCATGTGAAACACGCTTAACGCTAACTTAGCGCTCCGCTGTGTGGGTGAACAGGCAGACTTCCCGAGTACAGTCTGGAATGTGTCTTGCGCGTGGTTACGAACTGACGACGAAAATAACATTTTTTTAGGAAACAGCGGTGGGTCGTCAGAAAGCTGATTGCATGTGCTCTTCAAGGATTGGGGACTAGGTCGCAGGCCCTACTCGTAATGTTGTTAATAGCAAGTTTTCGTAGACCGCGCTGCCCCCCCCCCCCCTTCCCCCCCACGCTAAGCGTTCCGCAACGAAGAAGTTGCTACTGCGCCTGCGCGCCAATAGCGTTGACTGTGGAGTTCCCGCTATCGTAGCGGGTTGCGGGGGGCCTTGCGGGACGGCGAAAACGATCTACGAAAACTCCCTTTTATCGCACTAGACCTTCAGAACAAAGTAATAGGTGCGTTAAGCATGCAGTAGCAACGACTCCTTAGCTACGTTTCAAGGCATGGGAGAGTGTACCATCGGCTAATGCATGCGGAAGGGAACGCGTTGGAGATTAAATACAGAAGGCACGAAAGAAGATACACTTACATGGACAGAGGACAACACACACCGTCCTTTCATCACGTCAACGAGCTGTGTGTGTTGTCCTCTGTCCCTTTAGGTTTATCCTCTTTCGTGCCGTCTGTATTCCATCGGTCATACCGCACTTTATCTGTGTGTATTCGCGTAGAGTACAAATGTGTCTAGTAAACAAGTATTAAGAGCTGTGTGTGTTGTCCTCTGTCCCTGTAGGTTTCTCCTCTTTCGTGCCGTTTATATTCCATCGGTCATACTGCACTTTATCTGTTTATTCGCGTAGAGTACAAATGGGTCTAGTAAACAAATATTAAGTGTAGTAGGGATATCTATTATTATTTTTTATTTCCTTTTTTTTTTTTTTTTTTGCTGCCGTCGATGTTTGTTATTTTAACAACAGCTTCGGGTGTGGCACTGCGCACGACGTTCGTTTCAGCATGATCGGTGCCACACCGCAAAACATTTCTTTCTTTCTTTTTGTCTTGTTTGTCTAAACGTATTATTGCTTTTGACGTTCCCTGGCTCCCCCCCCCCCCCCCCCCCTGACCCTAGCGGTTGGCTCTCCCAACTGCTTTGCGGGAAAGAAGATACTCCAGGTTAATTTATTAAAGGTGTGGTGGGGTCTCACGCTAGGCGAGTGTTGCCTCGCTCGCAGACCTGCGTCATGACCAACACGACAGCATGTCTGGGGCTCTGTGTATACATCTGAATATGCCTCACGACTCAAATAGCTTATTTATACCAGCCATGATTAGAAAAGTCTCTAAATTTACCAAACGTATCAGCACCCCACTAGGTCTTAAAAAAAAAAAAAAAAAAAAAAAACCTGGCTAGATTCAGTTCAGGCTTCGTACCTTACGCGGCCATCTTAAATGAATACAAAATAGTTTTACTTTCTAAACCAAGCTTACAAATAAACAATAAAAATGCAGATCACTAACACATTTCTTTTTGTTTTGGGGCCCTCGAGAATAAAGTACATTAAGGCTGCGGTCCCACGGCAGCCATCTTGAACAAAGCGTTAGTTCAACCAATAGATGGCGACACGCACCCGTGGGGTGGCCGAAACATTGGTTCACGGTGGGATGCCTCGAGCACCATCACGTTCTTCTCGTGGCCTTGCTCGCGCCGCTGTTAGCTGTGCTCAGCTGGTTCAAATAACGCGGCCCAGCAAACTCCTGTATGCGAGAATGTCAGGCTGGGTATAAATGTGGTTCGGCGGTTACCACGGAATTTCGCAATAAATCTTACCAAGAAGCAGGAATGGGCAGTATTTCAAATACAAGTATTTGAAATACGTATTTCAAATACTTTGTGTATTTTACATTTGTATTTAATTACAAATTGGGTAATGTATTTGACGTGTGTATTTAAATACTAAAACGCGGGTATTTCAAATACAATTGTAATTAAATACAATTTTGTGGGCGAAAATACATCCCTC
Organism: Ixodes scapularis; assembly: GCF_016920785.2. Lineage (NCBI taxonomy): Eukaryota > Metazoa > Arthropoda > Arachnida > Ixodida > Ixodidae > Ixodes > Ixodes scapularis. Next base: position 145,970,958 of record NW_024609846.1, on the reverse strand, counting down.
AAATTTATTGTAACTGTCTAGAGCAGGAAGAAATCTACGTTCTGCACCGAATGCAGTGTCTCTCAATCAAGCACAAGGGTCTATAGACAATTGCAAGCATGGCGCCACAAGTGGTGCCCCATGCGTGCAAGCGCGTGCAACGCGCGGGTGAACGTAGCTTTGGCAAGCTCGTAATCGCACGGGCGTGCCTGCTCGAGCAGAGACATGGCGGCGGCCAGTCGCCCAGCTTGCAATCGTCTATAGTCGGTTACAGGTTAAGAAAAAAGCTGGAGCTCCGCCCACAAGCGTAAAGCGCCGCTTGAAATGCCTACGCCGTCAAAGAAAATAGCTCCCTAGCAACGCCGTTTTATCCCTCTCAAAGAAACGTCTTCTAGGCCAATACATAAATAATTTAGTTTATTCACGATACTTAAAGAAGTTGAGATACGTTATTGTCCACGCACGGGTTCAGTATTAATGGACAGGGGTCATGTCTAATGTTCCGCCTTCTAACTGACTTCCTGTCTAAATAGCTGTCTGAACTTCTGTCTTCCAGTGGTTTCGGTTTCGGTAGTCGAGAACCAGACGTTTTTGAAAAACTAAAAAAAAAAAAGAAAGGACATTATTATTTCGTAACTAATGCAAATTACCTTATTTTTCTTAGTTTTATATACTTTATAGATGAATAGTGTATGTTTAGTTTATTTGTTGAATAGAAAATCTTTTGCGTTTCCGGTTTCGACGAATTCGCGATTTGGAAAGTCGTTCTCCGGTTGTGTGTTCCACATGTTTTCCGTCATGGATCCCAACGAGGAAGCTGCAGAAAGTGATTCTTCGGATTCTTCTTGGTCGAGAGACCTACCGTCTACGCCAAAACGCTGGTTCAAGAAGCACAAGAGCGGCCACATCTTGAACAGCGGCCAACGAGAGCTCCTTCTGAACATGTACGTTCGGATGCGGCATACGGAGCCCGACCTCGACGTGATTGAGGCCTGCAAGGCAGTCAGCAAACTGGCAGGTGTCAGCGTGTCCAGTGTGCTTGCAATCAAGAAGGAGGCAAGTGCGAATGATGGGCAACTCGTTTCACCCTCTCGGAAGCGCCCAACAAATGCAGGCAAGAAGCGGCGTACTGCCAAGTACGGTGACCTCGTGCTGTGTGCCTTAAGATCGTGTGTGCATCGGTTTTTTCGCCGGAACGAGATGCCCACGGTTGAAAAGATAGCAGCCGAGTTCCGCACAAGCCCAGAACTCCCCTCGCTGCAGGCGTGGACCGTGCGTCGTCTCCTTCTTGACATCGGCTTCAGGCGAGAAAGGAGGGCTCGAAACTCGCTCATGGTCGAGCGAGACGACATCGTCGCTTGGCAGCAGACGTACTTGCGGGACATCACGCGTCACAGGCAAGAGGGCCGCCAGATTTTTTACCTCGACGAGACGTGGGTGACGGCCGGGCACACTGCCTCGACGGTGTGGGTGGACAGCACTGTGACCTCGTCCCACGACGCCTTCATGCGAGGTCTCACAACGGGCCTGAAGCAGCCGTCGGGGAAGGGCCAGCGCCTCATCGTTACGCATATCGGCAGCGAAGATGGATTTGTCCCTGGGTGCCTGGACGTCTTCCGCGGCAAAAAAACCGGCGACTACCACGAGGAAATGGACGGCCTCGGTTCGAAAAGTGGTTCGACGATGTCCTCCAAAAACTGCCGACGGGGAGTGTCATCGTAATGGACAATGCCCCGTACCATTCCCGGCGGTTAGAGGCGGTGCCGACGACCAGTTCCCGGAAGGAGCTCATCCAGGGCTGGCTCACGTCGAAAGGTATTGCTTGGGACGCCAAGATGCTGAAGAGGCAGCTCCTTGAGATCGTGTCGTCGGTCAAGCCGCAGTACGTGAAGTACCGTGTGGACACTGCTGCAGAAAGGGCTGGTTGCACAGTGGTCAGGCTTCCACCCTACCACTGTGAGTTCAACCCAATTGAACTCATCTGGGCACAGATCAAGAATCGTGTCGCAGCCCGAAACACAATGTTCAAGATTGGCGACGTTGAGAGACTCCTCAAAGAAGAAGCTGAGCAGGTCACGGCTAGTAACTGGTGCAACGCTGTGAGGCATGTCGTCGAAGTGGAAGAAAGCTTCAAACAAGGAGGAACGACAAGTGCTCACATCGAGCCAATCGTCATCGCTCTTAATGAAGGTGACACTTCTTCTGAGAGTGACATGTCCAGTGTGGGGCCCCTCGACGACCCGTGATGTCAACATCAAGGGGGATCAACCCTAAAAACAAAACGGTCCTTTTAAGGACCACTCATATGCTGTAAAATCGGATGCGTGTCGTACACGTCTCCCGTGTCTCATGTTGACGTGATGTTGTGCTTCATTACCTCATTGCACTGGTCAAGGCTTTTTGAGATCTTTAAGGCCTGCCTTACATATTCCACTGGGCCGTAAGTGAGCAGCATAGAGTTTCCAATCCCTCAGCACTGTTCCACTTCCTCGAATCGGCTGGCCCAAAGGCTTAGAAGGTGCAACTCAGAGCTTGGAGTTCCTCTATGCACCTCGACCAACTGGGTCACCGCCTGTGGTAAGCGCAGTTAGAACGGAAACGGAGAGTCCGTATTGATATCTGTATGGATATCACCCCAATTCACAAATTGTGCAGTGCAATAGGGAGGCTGAGCTTATAGGGCTTGCCTACAACCTCAGTCTCCTACTATCATGCCGAGTTTTATGGTTTACATTCTCGTAATGCCGAGCATTACGAGAACAGCGACTCGTGTTAGAAATGGGGAGAGCTAACTTTCACTTGCCAAGATTCCCGCTATTTAACAAGCTTTGCACTTTGTCTGTTTACTTCTATAGCTCGTTTCTTTTAGTACTGTTAATGTTTTATAGCTCTCTCGGATGAGCGTTAACACAAAGATTGTCAGTTCAAACGACACCGGGAAAAGGTAGGTATCGTGCATACCACTGGTTTTATCCTCCCTACATGCAATCGAAGGTGCAAAGGAGGCCACTATAGGGGGGATCGGTGGCCGAGTGGTCTAGCGCACACCAGCTCGGAGCACGTGGAGCGAAAGCTCGCGCTGCAGAACCCAGGGATCCTGGGTTCGAGCCCCACCCCTGCCCGTTTCGATCTGGATGAGCATCGCACCGGCGTGCGGTCGTGTATCACTACTGCGTGATGCACGTTAAAGACCCCAGGCTAGCGGCTGTACCGCACTGGCTAAATTTCTCATCTACAGCTGGGAGACTCGTCGGCCTTGTGAGGCAGACCAAGTTCTAGGCTGTATAAACACACACACAACCCAATTTTTTTTTGGAGGCCGCTATAGCAATCGTCACTTACCATTTAATTGATAGCGACGAAAACTTGGCAGGAGTTGCACGGTTCACAACTGAGTGAATGACGCCGTACAACGTCGTTTCAGTAGTTACACTTCGTTTATTTATCCACCGTTGCAAGCGAGGGCGCAGGCAATGCCTAGCAGAGGAACCCGGTGCTGGGGGTGCCGGCAGTTCACTCGTGCTGCTAATCTCGCTCATACATACTGTTGTTATCACTGGATGATGAGCGCTGCATTTTCATCTCGCCCCACGGAGTCCACAGGGAGGAAAAACGGCGATACCGGCACTGTATTGACAGGCGACTCGAGGCAGGGAACGCAGACCTCCAACGAGAGGAAAAAAAGAAGACGACGTCAGACGAGCGGCCCAGCGATGCTAAACCTTGCGTCCGCTTCGAACTTTCCGATGGCGATACCATCGCCGGGTCATCACGTCGTCGCACAAAAGCTACTGCGAACGCAAGTCGTTACCGTTGAGACTTCGCGGCATGGCCTCGCGTTAGTAAAATACCGTGGCAAGACCAGCATATTCGCTGAAAAATGCTGGTGTCCTGTTGCTAGGTCCAGGCTGCCATGTTGGAAGCTTTCGTCCGGAAAAAAATCAGGATTGGTCCGCAGAGGCCGTGACGTCACGAGGACGCTCGGGCGCGATTGGCGGTAAGTTGACGGCGGATGAATACATATCGATGTGCAGCTTTTTTCTTAACCTGTAACTGATCATTGCAAAGGAACCCGGTGCTGGGGGTGCCGGCAGTTCACTCGGGCTGCTAATCTCGCTCATACATACTGTTGTTATCACTGGATGATGAGCGCTGCATTTTCATCTCGCCCCACGGAGTCCACAGGGCAGAAAAACGGCGATACCGGCACTGTATTGACAGGCGACTCAAGGCAGGGAACGCAGACCTCCAACGAGAGGAAAAAAAGAAGACGACGTCAGACGAGCGGCCCAGCGATGCTAAGCCTTGCGTCCGCTTCGAACTTTCCGATGGCGATACCATCGCCGGATCATCACGTCGTCGCACAAAAGCTACTGCGAACGCAAGTCGTTACCGTTGAGACTTCGCAGCATGGCCTCGCGTTAGTAATATACCGTGGCAAGACCAGCATATTCGCTGAAAAATGCTGGTGTTTTGTTGCTAGATCCAGGCTGCCATGTTGGAAGCTTTCGTCCGGAAAAAAATCAGGATTGGTCCGCAGAGGCCGTGACGTCACGAGGACGCTCGGGCGCGATTGGCGGTAAGTTGACGGCGGATGAATACATATCGATGTGCAGCTTTTTTCTTAACCTGTAACTGACTATAGTGACTTTGTGATTACGGTGCTAGTCCAGGGCAAGAATAGTGACCAAATCAACGTTCACAGGCAGACTGGCTAAATTAGTGTCTGTGACAACTTGTGATGCTTTCCAGCCTGATTTCCATCCATATTTTTGTCTGGAAAATTCTGAATTCGTGGGTCGTCCATATTTTCGTAACTGGTGCGAGTTGCAACAATAAAAAAATCTCTAGCTAGTGCTGCGCGTCTCGGTCGTATCAGTTCTTTGTTGGTCTACACCAAAATGTAATCGACAAAAAAGCTGCTTGAAGCTCTGTACTTTTTTCACTTATCACGTCCAAGCTGATTACATTTTTTGTGATTATATTTCTATCATGTTACAAGAGCCTCGCACACCAACTCCCGAGTGTGAGATGCAAAATTCAAATGAGATACCCAGAAACCCGTTGCGGGTGCCCTGAAGTTGCTGACGCAAATTTTGAGGAATGTATTTGGAAAAGTATTTGGACGAGACCAAATACATTAGGTTGTATTTGTACCTTGTACTTAAATGCTTTTTTGGAAATGTGATTAGATTTGCAATTAAATACATTTTTGACGAAGTATTTTGTATTTGTATTTCGATACATATTTGCATGTATTTTGCCCATCCCTGCCAAGAAGGAATCACTTGTTGATTGACGTGTCAATACTCTTTCAATGAAAACCTTCTGCAGGAATGCACGCTCAGTAGACTCAATCTTCCAGAACACCAGTGGAAGCGGACGTAAAGTAAACTGCTTCGCGATTTACGGTATTTACCTCACCATTATAATGACGACTGAAAAGTGACGTCACGAAATATTGTGTTTCACGGGATCCAGAAGATGTTGTAAAGGTTGTTTGTTACATTATAGTTCCCAGGAAACAAACGCCGTTCCAATATTTTCGGAAGTATACCGACACACATAATGTTGTAAGTACAGCTTAGGAGGAATATGATGAAAACCATCAGGATAAATAGGAAGACGTTTATTTGCAATGAAAAGGCTATCAATGAACGGCGTTTAGCGACGGCAAGTTATGAGCGTTCGGGAATATATAAATTCACGTGATTGCTAACTATGAACATGCGGACAATGAATTCCTGTTTTGTCGGGAGATGGAGTGGCGGTGATGACCTGATATCGGACGACTCGTGGCAGACGAACAAGCAAGTTTCTTCTCAGCGAATGGTAAGCGTCCAGTATTAAGCACAGCACGTGGCTGCCGACGTTGTCGACCTTTCCAACACTTACCGCTTTCGACAAAGTGCTGGCACCTGAGCTAACTTTGTGGAAAGACTCGAAGTCTTCCTCGAGTCCAGCGCCATCATGAACAGTAATTGAAAACGATCCATTATTCAGTCGGTGGGTGGCGAAACATATCCGCATCACCGGAGTCATGGGCGATGCGTACTCTAAGTGGCTGGAAGTTTACACGATGCCTGCCACGACGTCCAAACACGCCATTGACGTTCTACGGTCTCTTTTACCTACTTTTGCCCTACCGAAAATACTTTTCTCTGATAACGCGCCAAATCTTGCTTCAAACAAAATAAACAAGTTTTTGAAGAAAACAAAAACCGGCATTAGGCATCACATTAGTGCACCATACCATCCTAAAACTAACGGGCATGCAGAACAGATGGTGTGCGAAACAAAAAAAGCCCTCATGAAGCTTACGGAAGAAGCAGTTCAGTGAACAATCGCCAGGTTGTTGTTCCAGCAGCACGTGACAGTCTCATCTTACACGGTAAAAACACCCGCCGAAGCAATATTCGGCGGACGAAGAGCCAGACCCCTCGATCTCATGATACTATGGCTTACAAACGAAGATCGAGAGATTCCCAGATCGGGAGTAATTGCAGTTTATTCGGTCGGACAACTCGTCTGCGTGAGAAATTTCAACGGAAGTCGGGCCTTCCATGTAAAACTTGAGTAGAAAAGGCTCTTTGTTGGTTGACCAGAAGGTGTCATACCTCTGAATACGTAGGATATCAATGCCCTTTAGTGTAAATATAAAGAAATCACAAAACTCTCTTTCTGTGTTGTGTAACTGCCGTTGTATTTGGTAGTAGAAGCTATAGTGGTGATTTGGACCTTTCACACCCAGGCTCCTTTTTCTTATTTTTCGCCTGATACTCCTTTGCGGTTTCAGCAGGCTTCAAGAGTCTTTTGGAACGGGGACACTTTACGTCAACGAGGCCATTTGTTCCAACCAGTCAATCAGGGAGTGCTGCTAGAAATCCGTCCCTCATATTAACGAATAAGCCGCACTTCTGCACAGTGCAGTTTTCCTGTCTCACATACAGTTAGTTTTAAAGCAGCATCCTCATTGATTCTACCATATTCTATCGTGTTTGAAGAAAGGCCTTTGGGTACACGATACTTGAAACTAGTCTGGCAATGTACGTTGTGGTTCGACACCCACTAATGACGTTCTTATAGAGCCTCATCATTTAATCATTACCTCGTCACCTCATATTGCTCTTCATCAACAGTAAGTACAAAAGGCTACCGCCTTATTACAATCCAAGAATTGAAAAACTGAGTCGTTCAGTCTTTCAATATGTTTATCGTTTATACAATGTTATTACGTTATATTACCTCGAGGCGATCGACGTCCATCGTTGATCTTCAAATACTTATACCTGTATATAAATTAGACGCACAAAGGGGAGGGGGGGATTGGTGGCCGACTGCATGGTCTATTAGCGGCGAGATGTTTTAGTGGCGCCCTCATATGGTTACCTTTCGTGACGTCATTACCTTTCGAGCAACAAGTTCGATGGTGTGTATAAGGAGCACGGTGGAAGCTTGAAATCATTGCGCTCTTAAAGCCACACTACCAACACCGTTGAAGTTGAAGTTCTTCCATTTCTCTTATTTCCGTCGATGAGAAAACCTTTGCTGACGTCATAGTCAGCATTCGGCCAATCGTGGAAAGCCGACCACAGCGACGCTTTTGATCGCGCACGTCGCCAATACTCTGTTTCACCTTATGATGTACCGCAGTAAAAGGTACAAGCGCGAGCTCCTTGCTCTAGGGCACATCTCGGCGGCACAAGCTCTCGTTTGTTTAGAGCAGCTACCAACGCTATGAGCTCGCGCTTCTAGCCTTCTCTGCGGTACAACATAAGGTGAAACGGAGTACAGCGCACGCCAGCTCGGAGCACGTGGAGCGAAAGCTCGCGCCGCAGAACCCACCCCGCCCCTGACCGTTTTGATCTGGAAGAGCATCGTAACGGCGTGCGGTCGTGTATCACTACTGCGTGGTGCACGTTAAAGGCACCAGGTTTGCGGTTGTACCGCACTGGCTAAATTGTTCATCTAGAGATGAGACACCAGACGCCCACTAAGGCAGACGAACTTCCGGCTGTATAAACATACCCACAACAATTTGCAATTAGATGCACAATCACAAAGAACACAGCGTGCCGCCTCTTTTCTTTGGATCGTATTTTTTTAAACCAGCGCAAGCTCGCGCGTTCTCTCTTTTTAGACAGTAAGAACGGTTGCACATAAAACCCGGGTTTTTCCTACCCGACCGCTTCCTCCTCTCACTATGTGTAGTTGGTTAGAACTAAATAAGTTATAATAATAGTGTATTATTCATATTTAGTTTCAGTTTCAGTCATTGGAAAGGAGATTTGAGGGAAGTATAGCCAATAAATGAGCTGCGCTTAGAGCACCGGCACACTCTTCCCCGACAGTGTTCTGAACGCCGCCATTATCGTGCTTGTGCAGAGCAGGCGCAACTGCCGATCGTCATGATTCAAAAGTGCGACATCCTCAGCATTAGATTCGGCGTTAGGAAGCTCATGTAATGTTGCTTTGCTTGTCGCAAACTGTTTAAAGTGGAAGACAGAAAAGCGTTTCTTATGATTTCAGATAAAGCTTCAAATAACTGACAACCATGATTTTAAGCCACAATATGGCGAACGCTACTCTGAAGCGTAGCTTATTTAATGACACTATTCATGCTCTTTTTCAAGAGGCTTGTAATATCTGAAGGGGCCATGACGTAAGCCCCGTGGATTCCTCAAGCCACTACCTTTCGACACCTGCCTCTTCCTCATTGTTCCCGCTTGTGCCAGTAAATTAGTTTCGGTTCAGAGTAACGACACTTGGCCATTTTGTGGCTTAAAATCATGGTTGCCAGTTATCTAAAGCTTTATCTAAAATCACAGGAAACGCCTTTGCGTCCCCCACAAATGTTTAAACAACCCGCGACAGAGCATTGCAATATTGCATCAGCTTCCTTGCATCGCATCTAATGCTGAGGAAGTCGCACTTTTGAATCATGACGATCGGCAGTTGCGTTTGGTCTGAACAAGACCCGAAATGGCGGCGCCCAAAACAATTTTGGGGAACGGAGTGCCAATACTTTAAAGCTCATTTAGTGACTCTAGGCATGAAGCGCACTCGGGTGTATTCTTTTCCTCTTCGTCTTTATTGTTTATTGATTTCAATCATACCGAATAATGAACACATTATATCACGCTACGCTTGTGTAATTATTTGTCTTAGATTTATTAGCCTGACCCAGCACTCAAACCATTCATTTATCGATAGTAAATCTTCCAATATATTTTTTAAATGTGAAGGTAAAAAGACACGGAGATTGATGATGATACAGACGCCAACGCCGCCCTCAGAAATTTTTTTAACATTAGAAATCAGCAGTTTGTCTGCCATCCGCCAGGTAGCGCAACAAAGCACCCAAACAGTTTTTAATTGTTTTTAAAATTAGCTAAGCTATACACCTATTAAAAAACCACAGCAAGACCATTGTGAGAATCTAATGCATCGGAATGTATATCTATTCCAAACAATAAATGTTATTAGATGCCAATAAATCTGTTTGATGTCCAAAAAAGATATGCGTCAAAAAGAGGTATGTTTGAAGAGCTCCTGGACCGTTATGACTTTGAAAATGAAAAAAAGCCATCGTCCACTTCTTGGGCAACCATTGTAGCTCTAAATGTTATCAAAGATTTTATCATAGTTTAATTATTTCCTCAGCGGCATTTGAAGTACCGTGACTCGAAGCACAAAAAAGTGCTACGTTTGATATAAAATATATAAACCAAAAAATTTAAACAACATTAAATTTTTTTTTGCATATTAGCAATTATAAGCACTACATCTGTAGCTAATTTCATTGTCCTAGCGCTTGTCATTAAAAACATATTTGTGCTGAAAAATGTCAATTTTAAGGCAATATTTGGAGCGATGAAAAAAACAAAGTAGTGCAAATACCAAAAAAGTGTATCGTTACATTCTGCTCCGGCATCATCTTAACAAAACTGCTATAGTGGAACCGTGTTATCTTTAATGGATCGTTCATAAAACATGAACTAGCGGAGCAAGTGAGGGTCCGCGCCATCATATTCGCAACGGTACAAATGCGCGTGAACAGTAAAAACCAACACACACATAATATCAAATGAATGAGGATTGCATTGCCTTTCGAATGACATCAATCTTACAAAAAAGTATTCAAAAGGAGATGAGTAATGACCTGCCAAAAAGTACCTAAACTGCCACATTCAGCGGGACCGTGGCCTTAATTGTATATTATTTAATTCACAAATACGTACTAAATATTACTCCGGCCTTCGTGTTTTGTTTTTATTTTTATAATATTAAGTTAGGAGGATAATTATTATCTAACGCGTACTTAAGGTTATAATAAAAAAGTGGATGATATATTGTTATTTTGACGTGAGTTTTACTATAATAGATTACTTGTAACACGAGCCTTTTGTTTTAGAATGAGCACCTCAAAAGAAAATAGGAGGAAAAAAAGCTCTCGTTCATTGACTACCAAAAACAGGTTGAAGAAAATGTCATAACTTACGGAATCTCACGTAAAACTAAAAACAAAACTAAAAGAATCATGCTTATGCTCCCAGGGATAGATGGCGTAAGTTTACATTGCCGAGGCGCGCGCGTCAATTGAAATCAGAGTAAATATGAGACCGTTGGGGGAACCCCAATCCCATTACCCAAACAGGAATATAATTGTTTTTGTCAGCTGGCATTGGACATTACAATGCAACGTGGTAAAGCGTCTGCTCGTGCCACGTCTCAAAATAGACAAGAAGCAGTTAGTGTCCTCTTAGTTTTCTTAGTCGCTTGTGCCGTCATGCTCAACCAGAAATTCCGAGGACCCCTAAGCACTTGTGAGTTGTGAATGCGATGGCATGAATGTCGTTCTTCCGCTCCCTTAGTTCGTATGCGGCGTACTGGCGAGGACGGGCGCGTTTCGCTACTGCCGAGGACGCGAGGACGCGCGCTGAGCTCGGTTGTACACCCTCTCCAAATTGTGCCCGGGTGAGCTGTGCTGGCTCTGGGGCGAGTGCTCCCTCTTACCGGTGGCCGGGCCGCTGAGCCGCCATGAAGAGGGCTTCTCTGTGGGGTGGCTTTCCTTGAAACTAGGCCGCGCGGAAGGCGGCAGCCAACGACAGCCTCGTTCCTTGAAACCACGACGCGTGCCAGCCAATGGGAGCCCATTAATCAAATCGCCGCTATACAGACGACAGGCTTTGCTCTATTGCGATAGGGGAGCTGATAGCGCCGGATCGCTCCATGGGACAGTTAAAGGAGCTGTACAACGATTCTAACGTTGAAAGAATTTGCAGATTCTAATTTTGACATTGTTTATCTTGTCACAAAGGACAGAAAACACACCTCCTTCCTTCGAAATGTTGCGATTCCGCCGCGTAATTGCGAGGCAAAAGTTAGAATATTTCCCGACCTGCAGCCGCGAGCGGCGGCAATGAAAACCACGTGGCGTGGCGTCAATGGGGGACTTGTAAAAATATAGGAAATAGTGCAAATATCTGCTCGATAAAAGGTAGTTTTTATATAAATCTTATCGTTCCAACATAAATATAAATGAGTCAAAAACCTGGTATTATCGACAAAACTGGTATTATACGGAGTTTCAGTGGCGCCATCTATTTGAGGTCAACAAAACTGTCGGTTCTATCTGCTACCGCGAACAGCCGCCAGAAGCCGGAGGGGGACGGGGCCAGAGCCGGACGGGGATGGCCAGACCCTGATGATACAGTGCTGATGAGACTTTCCTCCTTTCGCCATGTTGATCGCGCTGCGCTAACATGTGGTCACATGGTCGCGAGCGGGTGGGTTCTGGCGGCTCACTGATGGCTCTAGAAAGAGAGCTTCACCGGAACCCCGCGCGTCCCCCACTCACGTCACAGCGCACGTGACTCGGAAGATGGTGAAGGAGAAAACCTCAATCTTTCTCCATTTTTAAAATAAAACCTAGGACATCCAGGCAAAAGTGGTTTTTGTTCATTAGTTCAGAAAGGTCGAGACACCTACTGCCAAATTATTTAAGCAGAGCACTGAAATCGTTTCACAGCTCCTTTAATGCTTTCGCATTAAAAACCTGTTTCACGTACCTGGTAGCGTGGCGACGTGCGCGACCGAAAGCGTCGCTGTGGTCGGCCTTCCACGATTGGCCCAAAAGCTGACTATGACGTCGGAAAGGGTATACCATCGACGGAAATAAGAGGAATGAAAGAACTTTAGTTTCGACGGTGTTGGCAGTGTTGCTTTGAGAGCGCAATGATTTCAGGCTTCCACCATGCTATTTACAAACACCATCAAACTTGTTGTTTGCAAGGTAATGACGTCACAAGGGCTAACCATAGGAGGGCGCCACCAAAACATCTCGCCGCTAATAGTGCTATTTCTCTCGCGATTTGGGGGGATCGGTGGCCGAGTGGTCTAGCGCACACCAGCTCGGAGCACGTGGAGCGGAAGCTCGCGCTGCAGAACCCAGGGATCCTGGGTTCGAGCCCCACCCCTGCCCGTTTCGATCTGGATGAGCATCGTACCGGCGTGCGGTCGTGTATCACTACTGCGTGATGCACGTTAAAGACCCCAGGCTAGCGGTTGTGCCGCACTGGCTAAATTGCTCATCTACAGCTGGGAGACTCGTCGCCCCTGTGAGGCAGACCAAGTTCTAGGCTGTGTATAAACACACACACAACCCAATTCAATCTCGCGATTTCACAGTTCCGGCGTCAAGCGCCGCACCTTCCACAGTCCTTTTTTTTGCCACACGAGCGACGTCGTAACTGCGATATGCCAAGCAAACTACCACCTTGTAAACCAGGCTTATGACTTCTCCCTGCCACGGAATCGCTTTTGTGTGCCAGTTCAAAGTAAACAGTTCCAAAAATAATTGTAATAAACGGTACGCCTCAGGAGCGCCACAATAGTGCTCTCCCCAGTTTTCCCCCATGCGTCAGAAAAACCTTGACCCCGCGCGCACTCGAGATTGGCAACAAGTCCTGCTCGACGCTATTTTTCTCACTTTATCATCAGTGTCCTCGAATTTGCACAATGATCTTTTCCGTGTCGGTTTGGAGACTGAGCACGCTGAACTTCTTTCAGACAGAAGTACACTTACCCGTCGCTGCTTGACGCTATTGTTTGCAGGACTGCAAAGTATGGCTGAACTCGTCGCAATCGTAATTTGCGACGAGAAAAATCCGGCCCGCTTTCGGTAGCCGATGCTATTAATATCCATGTATATATGCAGGCTTCGGTGGCGGCCATCTTTCTAATGAAAATGTACAGAAATTACTTATAACCTTTGAAACAGACGGTGGCAATCTACGAAGCATTGGCATCCGTTCCAGTTGGTTAGAGCAACATGTGGGCAGATAATGAGGGTTAGGTCGTGAGTATATTATTTTGTACCGAAGAAACGGCTTGAGTTCCTCTATGGCCTGATTCAACACTCAATTCTACCATGTCTATGTGGCGAAGCGACGCGTGCTACGGACAGTTCCTAACGTTCACGAGAGAATTATATGGGCTGGGTGAATTTGTAAGCGTCTAACTTTGTGAGATACTTTCCGCGTGAGGTGATGTTCACTGGGGTGTCAAAGAGGGCCTCGTAATTCTAGCAAAGAGATCAACTAAAAAAAGCAGGTGCCCATTCTTCGCGTGGTACAGTCAAAGTCACATCGCTTCTGGCGCATTCAGCTAATCGATCCTCCTCCGGTTCTTTGCCCAGAAAGGCGTCGAGAAGAAATTGGTCCAACCAGATTTCTTTATATATATATATATATATTGTTAGGAAGAAGAAGTGGTACCGCAGAGTGGCGCGCGCTCGACGAGCATTCAGAGAGCTCGGACTGTTCCCGGACGAATGTCACCCCTACTATCCATCCTGTATCTAATCATTCCTCATTAAATCACCCTATATTTGTAACCTAATACGTGGTGGAGGTGCAGCAAAATCCCCGACCTTCCCCTCCGCTCATCTGACCTGGAGCTGCGCAGCGGCCGCTTCACCTCTGCAACCATGCCCGATGAGAACGCCAACACAACGGACCAGCGGCCTCTACACATCAAGAATCGCCAACGTGACCCCCCCGATTTCGCCGGTACCCCTGATTCGGACGTCCAAGACTGGCTGAAGAATTATGACCGCGTGAGTCAGCATAATCGTTGGGACGACATGATCAAGCTCGCCAACGTTGTCTTTTTCCTGAAAGGCACAGCACTACAATGGTTCGACAACCACGAAACCGAAATCAATTCGTGGGACGCGTTCAAAGCCGCCTTTGCGGACGTCTTTGACACACCTGAACGCCGCAGACAGCATGCCAAGGACAAGCTTTCCAAGCGGTACCAAGCCGCTTCTGAATCTTCGACCTCTTATATCGAAGACGTACTCCGCCTTTGCAGTCGCGTCAATGCAGCTATGCCAGAGGACGAGAAAATCAGACACCTCTTCAAAGGGTTGTCGCAGCAACTATTTTCTGTCGTCGCACCCAAATCGCCTCCGACCGTCCACCAGCTCATTGCGGAATGTAAGAAGTACGAAGAGCTACAAAGCGGCCGGATCCTCAACTCTTCGTTTGAACGCCTCCCGGAAGTGTCTGCCCCATCTTCCGCCGGTGAGCTTTCTACTCTTATACGAAGAATCATTCGCGAAGAATTACGCGAATTTGTGGCTTCCTTTCGTCCCTCCGCCGACATTTCACGCCCACAAACCGAGACTTCTAGTGTTCAGCAAGTCATCAAGGATGAACTTCGGGCTGCGCTTTGCCCCATCGCACCGGTTCCTTGCCCTCACGTCCCGCCGCCTGCCTTCTCGCCGCCCATCTGCGCCTTGCAGCACGCATCCCCACACCTCTGCCCCGTGCAGCATTTGAATAACGTTTCCCCACCTCCTCGACGTTACGAACCACCCCGAAGAACTGAGGCATATCGCACCGAAGACAACAGTCCCGTATGCTTCTACTGCCACTCACCTGGCCACGTTATTCGCTACTGCCGCCGCCGTATTCAGTCCGAGACATACAATCGCCTATCGCCTATATATATATATATATATATAGTGGGCATGGTGGCATAGGAGCCAAGGGGCCGAAGGCGTATATATAACGAAGTGGAGAACTCACGGTGAAAAACAAAAAACAGAGGAAGTTTAATCGACAGTTTCGCCGAGAGACTCGGCTTCGTCAGGAGATGACATTCAAGTGCGGGCATATCGCTGCGGCAAAAAAAGTCAAAGCTAAGGGGCGAAAGAAAAAAAAAAAAAAAAAAAAAAAAGGAAAAGGGTGTAGGCTAAGTACGCGTTTCTAAATACTAAATAACTTGAGCTGAGCCCGCTCCTCCTTCAGGGCGGCGAAATACAAAGTGCGCTTGAACGCTCACAGCAGTCCGTCTCCCAAAGCATTCTTTCGACGAACTATCCGTGACATTACTGGAAACAGGATTTAGATCAAACCGGGAGCGCGAACAGCGAGAGTCATACCTCATATACAAATTTAATACTATAGAAAAAGGAATAAACGAGAGTCCAGGAACACTTGCATCAATAAGAGCATTAACCTAGACTACCCTTTCATGGTGGTACTGTATTTTCGACTGGAATTGGACCACGTGATTATTCTATTGAGACCCCTATATTGTGAATGTTATTTTCTATGGTACCGTGCTGTTCCCGTGCTTTTCTCTTACATGCGCGCTTCATGTCTCACTAATCACAGCTCAGAAACGTACCCTCATTCATCGCCCCCCCCCCCCCCCCCAAATACCACACCCTTTTTTTTTTTTTTTTTTTTTTTTTTAAGTTGGAAGACAGGGCAAACATGTTTTTGCGATTCTTTGAATTTTCGGTTTTCTTGACACGCGCGGCGCCCCAGGGGTGACCGTCGCGGGGATGCATTGGCGCGTTGGGGGCCATCAGCCAAGAAGACGTCGCCGTCCACGACCTATTGTGGCCACTGCTGTGAGCGTTCAAGCGCACTTTGTATTTCGCCGCCCTGAAGGAGGAGCGGGCTCAGCTCAAGTTATTTACTATTTAGAAACGCGTACTTAACCTACACCCTTTTCCTTTTTTTTTTTTTTTTTTCTTTCGCCCCTTAGCTTTGACTTTTTTTGCCGCAGCGATATGCCCGCACTTGAATGTCATCTCCTGACGAAGCCGAGTCTCTCGGCGAAACTGTCGATTAAACTTCCTCTGTTTGTTGTTTTTCACCGTGAGTTCTCCACTTCGTTATATATACGCCTTCGGCCCCTTGGCTCCTATGCCACCATGCCCACTATTTCAAGACCGGCCCCCGGCGCACCCACGGTGGAGCAACTCTCACGGAAGTACCCGAAGCACCTTCCAACCTCCGCAGTAATCGGAAACTCCCAGACGAGGTACCTGTTTCACCACTTCGATCCATACGACAAGACGACTCCTGCTTTCATCACCATCCGCGGGGCCTCAACCTTCGATGTCGAGAAGGAGCTGGCCAATATTCCACGATCCGTAACGACCCTCATCTTCCACGTCGGAACGAGCGAGTTGGAGAGGTACGGCTCCGAAGAGACGCTTCGACGTTGTCGCCGTTTAGTCAACAACACCTTGCAAGCTCGTCCGGAGCTTCACAACCTGGTGGTATCCCTTGTTCTGCCGCGGTACATGAACCGCCGTTTGGAACAACCCAATGACCGGTTCGTACATTGGTTCAACAACGAGACCCGCCAATTCAACGAGACGGTGAAGGGCTACTGCCGGAAGCCGGGCAAGGTGACCTTCCTCGACCACGGGTTTACAACGCTCCCGCCTCGTCGATTTCTGGCCGCGGATGGCCTCCATCCAAGTTTTTCCGGAGTAGCGCTAATCGCGCAAAATTTGAAAGGCCTCCTTCTGCAAGGCAAACCGTTCACGCCAAGTGGATGGTCATCTGAGGTTCCTGTCGCCGCCCCCCCACCTAAGAAACCCCCGACGGTCGTCTCTCCACCCCTATCGAGAGGTAGCGCCCACAAGGACGCCCTTCCAAGAAGAAGACTCTCCCACCCAGGAAGTTCCTGCGATACGGTTCAGAGCCACGAAGCACAACACTCCACAACCGATGGCAGAGTCTTCGACCTTGACTGCAATGATTTCCCGACGCTCGCTGACAGTACGACGCAAAGAGCCGACGTCTCGACTCCTCGGGGCTCAAGACCTCCCACAACACAACGCTACAACCTTCGGAGGACCGGCTCGCAAACCCCTCACCCAAAAGAAGACTGACTTGTTCCCGGTGAGTCCAATTCCTTTCCAACGAACTACAGTACCACCTTCCTTAAAGTACGAAAATTAACTGACAAGCGAATTAGACATGAACTCCACAAATCAACTCTGCAAGTGTACCTGAACGCGGGGGTCACCCCGAAGGGCATGTCACTGTCTCTCCCTCCGGCTATCACAAACCTCGATCGATGCGACCGATCGGAATGGGATTCCGTCCTTTTAGAGGCGTCACTTAAACTGGTGAAAATCGCAATCAGTCATAGCGAAAAACAAGTAAAAAAATGTAACACCTCAATAACCACTATTATCCGATCGAATAACCCGTTTTCGGCGCATGAAACAACCTCCTTACAAGAATTTGAAAGAAAGAAACGCCGCGAGCTTGAAACAATCAAGTCACGGAAACTGGAGCGGGACAAAGTACCAAACCCCATACTACCTCCATCCGCACCAAACCAAAATGATGCCGGTATTCAGCCAAACACTAGAATTAGAGATAACATACACCGAGACCAAGATAACCCTTCAAATATTAACGAGGCGAGTGGTACATGCACTATCGTTAATTTGTCTGGAATGACTCTATCAGCCGAAGAAGAAAAAGTTATCTCTAAGGGACTAAACTTTTGCCCT
This sequence comes from Ixodes scapularis, assembly GCF_016920785.2. Classification (NCBI taxonomy): domain Eukaryota; kingdom Metazoa; phylum Arthropoda; class Arachnida; order Ixodida; family Ixodidae; genus Ixodes; species Ixodes scapularis. Next base: position 145,953,140 of record NW_024609846.1, on the reverse strand, counting down.
GCCACTGGTTACATTGATGAGTTCCAAGTTCTCCGAGACCTAGATAACTTTGCCAGAAATTTAAGGTTGCGGGAATACTTTGTACATTAAACCGTCCAACTCCAAAAACACACAGCCACGTCCAACTAGTGATAGGACTCCAAAGACCCGTCGCGACAACGGCCTCGACTTGTACATATCCGCTGTACAAAGGGATATCATGCGAGAATACCACAGGTACAAAGGGAGACGGGACAACCTAACTAAATCTGAGAGAACCTCTTTGAAATCACTAAGCACGAGAAAAGACATCACAATAAAACCTGCAGACAAGGGAGGGGCAATTGTGATTCTCAGTACTGACGATTATGTTCGGGAAGGGTATCGCCAACTAAACGATCCGAAATTTTATGAGCGTCTTCCAGGCGACCCTACGAAACGCCACACTCAGATCGTAACGTCAAAGCTGAAACAACTTGTACAACGAGGTAAGATAACCGTTAATGAATATAATATATTGAAGCCAAAACAACCATCCCCCGGTAGATTTTACATGCTTCCGAAAATTCACAAAAGTGGTAATCCAGGCCGTCCAATCATATCCGGAATAGGAACAATAACGGAACCTCTATCGGGCTATGTGGACGATCTAATTGGGCACATACCTACAACTCTCGATTCGCATGTCAAGGACACTACGCACTTTCCCAGGGACATATTAAATTTACATATACCGAAAGGATCATATCTTGTAACCCTGGACGTGTCTTCATTGTATACGAACATTCCACACGACGACGGAATAGCTTCGTTAAGAGAGATGTACGAGACCCAAAGAAAACCAGAGAGCCCAGATGGTCACGTCATTGCGACCCTAACAAGGCTTGTTTTAGAACTAAATGTATTTGAATTTAATAATGAATATTTCAGACAGGTTAGTGGTACCGCAATGGGCACCAAGATGGCACCCAGTTACGCTAACATTTTTATGGGGAAGTTGGAGTCAAAATTTTTGTGCGATTACCCATTAAAACCACTACTCTACAAGAGATTCATAGATGATATATTTTTCATCTGGACACACGGCGAGGCGGACCTGCAAGATTTCATAGTTAATTACAACGCTGTCCACCCACAGATCCGTTTCACTCACACTTACTCCCAAACCGACATTAACTTCTTAGACGTAACCCTTACAGTAGAGGATGGGAAATTAACAACAAAGCTTTATCGCAAGCCAACAGATCGGCAACACTACCTTCATTACAAAAGCGACCACCCACGTCACTGCAAGAACAGTATACCTTATAGCCAGGCCCACCGTTTCAAACGCATCTGTTCAAACGAAAATGATTTTGACGCGAGCGCTCAGAACCTTAAGAACGTGTTGACACATCAAAATTATCCCCCACGTGTAATTGATAATGCGATCGATAAAGCCAGAATGTTGAACCGCAGCGACCTCCTGGAGGACCGTCCCCCGCAGAGCAACACGCAACGTACAAATCTGTGTCTCACCTATAGCACTAACTATCCTAACGTAAATAATATTTTAAGACGGCACTACAATATGCTCGAGCAGAGTGACCGCCTAAAACGCGCATTTCCTTCCCCACCGGGGGTGATCTATAGACGATCACGCAACATTAGAGACGTGCTGGTAAATTCTCGGTTAAACTCTGCACCGCGACACAATGAGTGCAGGCCTTGTAATACACCACAGTGTTTAATCTGCCTACAAATTCAACAAACAGACACAGCCAAAAGCACGCATTCGCAATACTCTATGAAAATTAAAGGGGAACTGACATGCAACTCTTCAAATGTAGTGTACTTGCTAGAGTGTAGAGTATGCAAAATGCAATACGTAGGACAGACCGAGACAGCGTTTAGACTACGCTTTAACAATCACAAATCTCACTCTAAAACTAATCCAGGCCTTCCTCTTTCAAAACATCTCCGTCTCCCAAAGCATTCTTTCGACGAACTATCCGTGACATTACTGGAAACAGGATTTAGATCAAACCGGGAGC